>NC_140653.1:34183316-35385728 GCF_978046115.1 Saccoglossus kowalevskii
TCTCACATCAATGCATTCATAAAGAATGATTCCCAAAGCTCTCTCACATCAATGCATTCATAAAGAATGATTCCCAAAGCTCTCTCACATCAATGCATTCATAAAGAATGATTCCCAAAGCTCTCTCACATCAATGCATTCATAAAGAATGATTCCCAAGCTCTCTCACATCAATGCATTCATAAAGAATGATTCCCAAAGCTCTCTCACATCAATGCATTCATAAAGAATGATTCCAAAGCTCTCTCACATCAATGCATTCATAAAGAATGATTCCCAAAGCTCTCTCACATCAATGCATTCATAAAGAATGATTCCCAAGCTCTCTCACATCAATGCATTCATAAAGAATGATCCCAAAGCTCTCTCACATCAATGCATTCATAAAGAATGATTCCCAAAGCTCTCTCACATCAATGCATTCATAAAGAATGATTCCCAAAGCTCTCTCACATCAATGCATTCATAAAGAATGATCCCAAAGCTCTCTCACATCAATGCATTCATAAAGAATGATTCCCAAAGCTCTCTCACATCAATGCATTCATAAAGAATGATTCCCAAAGCTCTCTCACATCAATGCATTCATAAAGAATGATCCCAAAGCTCTCTCACATCAATGCATTCATAAAGAATGATCCCAAAGCTCTCTCACATCAATGCATTCATAAAGAATGATTCCCAAAGCTCTCTCACATCAATGCATTCATAAAGAATGATTTCCAAAGCTCTCTCACATCAATGCATTCATAAAGAATGATTCCCAAGCTCTCTCACATCAATGCATTCATAAAGAATGATTCCCAAAGCTCTCTCACATCAATGCATTCATAAAGAATGATTCCCAAAGCTCTCTCACATCAATGCATTCATAAAGAATGATTCCCAAAGCTCTCTCACATCAATGCATTCATAAAGAATGATTCCCAAAGCTCTCTCACATCAATGCATTCATAAAGAATGATCCCAAAGCTCTCTCACATCAATGCATTCATAAAGAATGATTCCCAAAGCTCTCTCACATCAATGCATTCATAAAGAATGATTCCCAAAGCTCTCTCACATCAATGCATTCATAAAAAATGATTCCCAAAGCTCTCTCACATCAATGCATTCATAAAGAATGATTCCCAAAGCTCTCTCACATCAATGCATTCATAAAGAATGATTCCCAAAGCTCTCTCACATCAATGCATTCATAAAGAATGATTCCCAAAGCTCTCTCACATCAATGCATTCATAAAGAATGATTCCCAAAGCTCTCTCACATCAATGCATTCATAAAGAATGATTCCCAAGCTCTCTCACATCAATGCATTCATAAAGAATGATTCCCAAAGCTCTCTCACATCAATGCATTCATAAAGAATGATTCCCAAGCTCTCTCACATCAATGCATTTATAAAGAATGATTCCCAAGCTCTCTCACATCAATGCATTCATAAAGAATGATTCCCAAGCTCTCTCACATCAATGCATTCATAAAGAATGATTCCCAAGCTCTCTCACATCAATGCATTCATAAAGAATGATTCCCAAGCTCTCTCACATCAATGCATTCATAAAGAATGATTCCCAAAGCTCTCTCACATCAATGCATTCATAAAGAATGATTCCAAAGCTCTCTCACATCAATGCATTCATAAAGAATGATTCCCAAAGCTCTCTCACATCAATGCATTCATAAAGAATGATTCCAAAGCTCTCTCACATCAATGCATTCATAAAGAATGATTCCCAAGCTCTCTCACATCAATGCATTCATAAAGAATGATTCCCAAAGCTCTCTCACATCAATGCATTCATAAAGAATGATTCCCAAAGCTCTCTCACATCAATGCATTCATAAAGAATGATTCCAAAGCTCTCTCACATCAATGCATTCATAAAGAATGATTCCCAAAGCTCTCTCACATCAATGCATTCATAAAGAATGATTCCCAAGCTCTCTCACATCAATGCATTCATAAAGAATGATTCCCAAAGCTCTCTCACATCAATGCATTCATAAAGAATGATTCCCAAGCTCTCTCACATCAATGCATTCATAAAGAATGATCCCAAAGCTCTCTCACATCAATGCATTCATAAAGAATGATTCCCAAAGCTCTCTCACATCAATGCATTCATAAAGAATGATTCCCAAAGCTCTCTCACATCAATGCATTCATAAAGAATGATCCCAAAGCTCTCTCACATCAATGCATTCATAAAGAATGATTCCCAAAGCTCTCTCACATCAATGCATTCATAAAGAATGATTCCCAAAGCTCTCTCACATCAATGCATTCATAAAGAATGATCCCAAAGCTCTCTCACATCAATGCATTCATAAAGAATGATCCCAAAGCTCTCTCACATCAATGCATTCATAAAGAATGATTCCCAAAGCTCTCTCACATCAATGCATTCATAAAGAATGATTTCCAAAGCTCTCTCACATCAATGCATTCATAAAGAATGATTCCCAAAGCTCTCTCACATCAATGCATTCATAAAGAATGATTCCCAAAGCTCTCTCACATCAATGCATTCATAAAGAATGATTCCCAAAGCTCTCTCACATCAATGCATTCATAAAGAATGATTCCCAAAGCTCTCTCACATCAATGCATTCATAAAGAATGATTCCAAAGCTCTCTCACATCAATGCATTCATAAAGAATGATCCCAAAGCTCTCTCACATCAATGCATTCATAAAGAATGATTCCCAAAGCTCTCTCACATCAATGCATTCATAAAGAATGATTCCCAAAGCTCTCTCACATCAATGCATTCATAAAAAATGATTCCCAAAGCTCTCTCACATCAATGCATTCATAAAGAATGATTCCCAAAGCTCTCTCACATCAATGCATTCATAAAGAATGATTCCCAAAGCTCTCTCACATCAATGCATTCATAAAGAATGATTCCCAAAGCTCTCTCACATCAATGCATTCATAAAGAATGATTCCCAAAGCTCTCTCACATCAATGCATTCATAAAGAATGATTCCCAAGCTCTCTCACATCAATGCATTCATAAAGAATGATTCCCAAAGCTCTCTCACATCAATGCATTCATAAAGAATGATTCCCAAGCTCTCTCACATCAATGCATTCATAAAGAATGATTCCCAAGCTCTCTCACATCAATGCATTCATAAAGAATGATTCCCAAGCTCTCTCACATCAATGCATTCATAAAGAATGATTCCCAAGCTCTCTCACATCAATGCATTCATAAAGAATGATTCCCAAAGCTCTCTCACATCAATGCATTCATAAAGAATGATTCCCAAAGCTCTCTCACATCAATGCATTCATAAAGAATGATTCCAAAGCTCTCTCACATCAATGCATTCATAAAGAATGATTCCCAAAGCTCTCTCACATCAATGCATTCATAAAGAATGATTCCAAAGCTCTCTCACATCAATGCATTCATAAAGAATGATTCCCAAGCTCTCTCACATCAATGCATTCATAAAGAATGATTCCCAAAGCTCTCTCACATCAATGCATTCATAAAGAATGATTCCCAAAGCTCTCTCACATCAATGCATTCATAAAGAATGATTCCAAAGCTCTCTCACATCAATGCATTCATAAAGAATGATTCCCAAAGCTCTCTCACATCAATGCATTCATAAAGAATGATTCCCAAAGCTCTCTCACATCAATGCATTCATAAAGAATGATTCCAAAGCTCTCTCACATCAATGCATTCATAAAGAATGATTCCCAAGCTCTCTCACATCAATGCATTCATAAAGAATGATTCCCAAAGCTCTCTCACATCAATGCATTCATAAAGAATGATTCCAAAGCTCTCTCACATCAATGCATTCATAAAGAATGATTCCCAAAGCTCTCTCACATCAATGCATTCATAAAGAATGATTCCCAAAGCTCTCTCACATCAATGCATTCATAAAGAATGATTCCCAAAGCTCTCTCACATCAATGCATTCATAAAGAATGATTCCAAAGCTCTCTCACATCAATGCATTCATAAAGAATGATTCCCAAGCTCTCTCACATCAATGCATTCATAAAGAATGATTCCCAAAGCTCTCTCACATCAATGCATTCATAAAGAATGATTCCCAAGCTCTCTCACATCAATGCATTCATAAAGAATGATTCCAAAGCTCTCTCACATCAATGCATTCATAAAGAATGATTCCCAAAGCTCTCTCACATCAATGCATTCATAAAGAATGATTCCCAAAGCTCTCTCACATCAATGCATTCATAAAGAATGATTCCCAAAGCTCTCTCACATCAATGCATTCATAAAGAATGATTCCCAAAGCTCTCTCACATCAATGCATTCATAAAGAATGATTCCCAAAGCTCTCTCACATCAATGCATTCATAAAGAATGATTCCCAAAGCTCTCTCACATCAATGCATTCATAAAGAATGATTCCCAAAGCTCTCTCACATCAATGCATTCATAAAGAATGATTCCCAAAGCTCTCTCACATCAATGCATTCATAAAGAATGATTCCCAAAGCTCTCTCACATCAATGCATTCATAAAGAATGATTCCCAAGCTTTCTCACATCAATGCATTCATAAAGAATGATTCCCAAAGCTCTCTCACATCAATGCATTCATAAAGAATGATTCCCAAGCTCTCTCACATCAATGCATTCATAAAGAATGATTCCCAAAGCTCTCTCACATCAATGCATTCATAAAGAATGATTCCCAAAGCTCTCTCACATCAATGCATTCATAAAGAATGATTCCCAAAGCTCTCTCACATCAATGCATTCATAAAGAATGATTCCCAAAGCTCTCTCACATCAATGCATTCATAAAGAATGATTCCCAAGCTCTCTCACATCAATGCATTCATAAAGAATGATTCCCAAGCTCTCTCACATCAATGCATTCATAAAGAATGATTCCCAAGCTCTCTCACATCAATGCATTCATAAAGAATGATTCCCAAAGCTCTCTCACATCAATGCATTCATAAAGAATGATTCCAAAGCTCTCTCACATCAATGCATTCATAAAGAATGATTCCAAAGCTCTCTCACATCAATGCATTCATAAAGAATGATCCCCAAGCTCTCTCACATCAATGCATTCATAAAGAATGATTCCCAAGCTCTCTCACATCAATGCATTCATAAAGAATGATTCCCAAAGCTCTCTCACATCAATGCATTCATAAAGAATGATTCCCAAAGCTCTCTCACATCAATGCATTCATAAAGAATGATTCCAAAGCTCTCTCACATCAATGCATTCATAAAGAATGATCCCAAAGCTCTCTCACATCAATGCATTCATAAAGAATGATTCCAAAGCTCTCTCACATCAATGCATTCATAAAGAATGATTCCAAAGCTCTCTCACATCAATGCATTCATAAAGAATGATTCCCAAAGCTCTCTCACATCAATGCATTCATAAAGAATGATTCCAAAGCTCTCTCACATCAATGCATTCATAAAGAATGATTCCCAAAGCTCTCTCACATCAATGCATTCATAAAGAATGATTCCAAAGCTCTCTCACATCAATGCATTCATAAAGAATGATTCCAAAGCTCTCTCACATCAATGCATTCATAAAGAATGATCCCAAAGCTCTCTCACATCAATGCATTCATAAAGAATGATTCCCAAAGCTCTCTCACATCAATGCATTCATAAAGAATGATTCCCAAAGCTCTCTCACATCAATGCATTCATAAAGAATGATTCCCAAGCTCTCTCACATCAATGCATTCATAAAGAATGATTCCCAAGCTCTCTCACATCAATGCATTCATAAAGAATGATTCCCAAGCTCTCTCACATCAATGCATTCATAAAGAATGATTCCCAAAGCTCTCTCACATCAATGCATTCATAAAGAATGATTCCCAAAGCTCTCTCACATCAATGCATTCATAAAGAATGATTTCCAAGCTCTCTCACATCAATGCATTCATAAAGAATGATCCCAAAGCTCTCTCACATCAATGCATTCATAAAGAATGATTCCCAAGCTCTCTCACATCAATGCATTCATAAAGAATGATTCCCAAGCTCTCTCACATCAATGCATTCATAAAGAATGATTCCCAAGCTCTCTCACATCAATGCATTCATAAAGAATGATTCCCAAGCTCTCTCACATCAATGCATTCATAAAGAATGATTCCCAAAGCTCTCTCACATCAATGCATTCATAAAGAATGATTCCCAAAGCTCTCTCACATCAATGCATTCATAAAGAATGATTCCCAAAGCTCTCTCACATCAATGCATTCATAAAGAATGATTCCCAAGCTCTCTCACATCAATGCATTCATAAAGAATGATTCCCAAAGCTCTCTCACATCAATGCATTCATAAAGAATGATTCCCAAGCTCTCTCACATCAATGCATTCATAAAGAATGATTCCCAAAGCTCTCTCACATCAATGCATTCATAAAGAATGATTCCCAAAGCTCTCTCACATCAATGCATTCATAAAGAATGATTCCCAAGCTCTCTCACATCAATGCATTCATAAAGAATGATTCCCAAAGCTCTCTCACATCAATGCATTCATAAAGAATGATTCCCAAAGCTCTCTCACATCAATGCATTCATAAAGAATGATTCCCAAAGCTCTCTCACATCAATGCATTCATAAAGAATGATTCCCAAAGCTCTCTCACATCAATGCATTCATAAAGAATGATTCCCAAGCTCTCTCACATCAATGCATTCATAAAGAATGATTCCCAAAGCTCTCTCACATCAATGCATTCATAAAGAATGATTCCCAAAGCTCTCTCACATCAATGCATTCATAAAGAATGATTCCCAAAGCTCTCTCACATCAATGCATTCATAAAGAATGATTCCCAAAGCTCTCTCACATCAATGCATTCATAAAGAATGATTCCCAAGCTCTCTCACATCAATGCATTCATAAAGAATGATTCCCAAAGCTCTCTCACATCAATGCATTCATAAAGAATGATTCCCAAGCTCTCTCACATCAATGCATTCATAAAGAATGATTCCAAAGCTCTCTCACATCAATGCATTCATAAAGAATGATTCCCAAAGCTCTCTCACATCAATGCATTCATAAAGAATGATTCCCAAAGCTCTCTCACATCAATGCATTCATAAAGAATGATTCCAAAGCTCTCTCACATCAATGCATTCATAAAGAATGATTCCCAAGCTCTCTCACATCAATGCATTCATAAAGAATGATTCCCAAGCTCTCTCACATCAATGCATTCATAAAGAATGATTCCCAAGCTCTCTCACATCAATGCATTCATAAAGAATGATTCCAAAGCTCTCTCACATCAATGCATTCATAAAGAATGATTCCCAAAGCTCTCTCACATCAATGCATTCATAAAGAATGATTCCCAAAGCTCTCTCACATCAATGCATTCATAAAGAATGATTCCCAAGCTCTCTCACATCAATGCATTCATAAAGAATGATTCCCAAAGCTCTCTCACATCAATGCATTCATAAAGAATGATTCCCAAAGCTCTCTCACATCAATGCATTCATAAAGAATGATTCCCAAGCTCTCTCACATCAATGCATTCATAAAGAATGATTCCCAAGCTCTCTCACATCAATGCATTCATAAAGAATGATTCCCAAAGCTCTCTCACATCAATGCATTCATAAAGAATGATTCCCAAAGCTCTCTCACATCAATGCATTCATAAAGAATGATTCCCAAAGCTCTCTCACATCAATGCATTCATAAAGAATGATTCCCAAAGCTCTCTCACATCAATGCATTCATAAAGAATGATTCCCAAAGCTCTCTCACATCAATGCATTCATAAAGAATGATTCCCAAAGCTCTCTCACATCAATGCATTCATAAAGAATGATTCCCAAAGCTCTCTCACATCAATGCATTCATAAAGAATGATTCCCAAAGCTCTCTCACATCAATGCATTCATAAAGAATGATTCCCAAAGCTCTCTCACATCAATGCATTCATAAAGAATGATTCCCAAAGCTCTCTCACATCAATGCATTCATAAAGAATGATTCCCAAAGCTCTCTCACATCAATGCATTCATAAAGAATGATTCCCAAAGCTCTCTCACATCAATGCATTCATAAAGAATGATTCCCAAAGCTCTCTCACATCAATGCATTCATAAAGAATGATTCCCAAAGCTCTCTCACATCAATGCATTCATAAAGAATGATTCCCAAAGCTCTCTCACATCAATGCATTCATAAAGAATGATTCCCAAGCTCTCTCACATCAATGCATTCATAAAGAATGATTCCCAAGCTCTCTCACATCAATGCATTCATAAAGAATGATTCCCAAGCTCTCTCACATCAATGCATTCATAAAGAATGATTCCCAAAGCTCTCTCACATCAATGCATTCATAAAGAATGATTCCAAAGCTCTCTCACATCAATGCATTCATAAAGAATGATTCCCAAAGCTCTCTCACATCAATGCATTCATAAAGAATGATTCCCAAGCTCTCTCACATCAATGCATTCATAAAGAATGATTCCCAAGCTCTCTCACATCAATGCATTCATAAAGAATGATTCCCAAAGCTCTCTCACATCAATGCATTCATAAAGAATGATTCCCAAAGCTCTCTCACATCAATGCATTCATAAAGAATGATTCCAAAGCTCTCTCACATCAATGCATTCATAAAGAATGATTCCCAAAGCTCTCTCACATCAATGCATTCATAAAGAATGATTCCAAAGCTCTCTCACATCAATGCATTCATAAAGAATGATTCCCAAAGCTCTCTCACATCAATGCATTCATAAAGAATGATTCCAAAGCTCTCTCACATCAATGCATTCATAAAGAATGATTCCCAAGCTCTCTCACATCAATGCATTCATAAAGAATGATTCCAAAGCTCTCTCACATCAATGCATTCATAAAGAATGATTCCAAAGCTCTCTCACATCAATGCATTCATAAAGAATGATTCCCAAAGCTCTCTCACATCAATGCATTCATAAAGAATGATTCCCAAAGCTCTCTCACATCAATGCATTCATAAAGAATGATTCCAAAGCTCTCTCACATCAATGCATTCATAAAGAATGATTCCCAAGCTCTCTCACATCAATGCATTCATAAAGAATGATTCCAAAGCTCTCTCACATCAATGCATTCATAAAGAATGATTCCAAAGCTCTCTCACATCAATGCATTCATAAAGAATGATTCCCAAAGCTCTCTCACATCAATGCATTCATAAAGAATGATTCCCAAGCTCTCTCACATCAATGCATTCATAAAGAATGATTCCAAAGCTCTCTCACATCAATGCATTCATAAAGAATGATTCCCAAGCTCTCTCACATCAATGCATTCATAAAGAATGATTCCCAAGCTCTCTCACATCAATGCATTCATAAAGAATGATTCCAAAGCTCTCTCACATCAATGCATTCATAAAGAATGATTCCCAAAGCTCTCTCACATCAATGCATTCATAAAGAATGATTCCAAAGCTCTCTCACATCAATGCATTCATAAAGAATGATTCCCAAAGCTCTCTCACATCAATGCATTCATAAAAAATGATTCCCAAAGCTCTCTCACATCAATGCATTCATAAAGAATGATTCCCAAAGCTCTCTCACATCAATGCATTCATAAAGAATGATTCCCAAGCTCTCTCACATCAATGCATTCATAAAGAATGATTCCAAAGCTCTCTCACATCAATGCATTCATAAAGAATGATTCCCAAAGCTCTCTCACATCAATGCATTCATAAAGAATGATTCCCAAAGCTCTCTCACATCAATGCATTCATAAAGAATGATTCCCAAGCTCTCTCACATCAATGCATTCATAAAGAATGATTCCCAAAGCTCTCTCACATCAATGCATTCATAAAGAATGATTCCCAAGCTCTCTCACATCAATGCATTCATAAAGAATGATTCCCAAAGCTCTCTCACATCAATGCATTCATAAAGAATGATTCCCAAAGCTCTCTCACATCAATGCATTCATAAAGAATGATCCCAAAGCTCTCTCACATCAATGCATTCATAAAGAATGATTCCAAAGCTCTCTCACATCAATGCATTCATAAAGAATGATCCCAAAGCTCTCTCACATCAATGCATTCATAAAGAATGATTCCCAAAGCTCTCTCACATCAATGCATTCATAAAGAATGATTCCCAAAGCTCTCTCACATCAATGCATTCATAAAGAATGATTCCCAAAGCTCTCTCACATCAATGCATTCATAAAGAATGATTCCCAAGCTCTCTCACATCAATGCATTCATAAAGAATGATTCCCAAAGCTCTCTCACATCAATGCATTCATAAAGAATGATTCCCAAAGCTCTCTCACATCAATGCATTCATAAAGAATGATTCCCAAAGCTCTCTCACATCAATGCATTCATAAAGAATGATTCCCAAGCTCTCTCACATCAATGCATTCATAAAGAATGATTCCCAAAGCTCTCTCACATCAATGCATTCATAAAGAATGATTCCCAAGCTCTCTCACATCAATGCATTCATAAAGAATGATTCCCAAAGCTCTCTCACATCAATGCATTCATAAAGAATGATTCCCAAAGCTCTCTCACATCAATGCATTCATAAAGAATGATTCCCAAGCTCTCTCACATCAATGCATTCATAAAAAATGTGTAACAATGTTTTAATATAAGATAAATAAAAAGTATATTTGTCTGATTCAACTATAGAATGTGTAATCTTACAGAGTTTCATTTGTATAAAAAATATTGTGTGTTATTTTAAACTGAAATTCTGTTAATCGAGTATATATAGTAACATGAAAGGACATTTGGTATGTAAATTATCACAATATATCTGATTCGTTAAAAATTACTGTATACTAATTTTCAGTGTGCGGTGAAACTGATATTTTATAATAACTTACAATGATATATATACTTCTTTACCACCAAGATAAGTTTAATAGACAAGGGTAGTCTTTGTCACCCAACAAAATATGTTTAGGGGTTGATACAGCCATTGCTTTCAGAATTTGCACTCTTCCGAACTGTGTTAAAGGGGAACCTGCCAAACCCAGGGATTGCACCAAAAAATCAGGGATTTTGCTTAAATGGAGATGCCCCTTTATTAAGGTAGAAGCCCAGTCATAATTTTTGACAAAATTGGCCATAAATCGCATGACAATGTTCATTAGTTTATTATGTAAAGTCATGAAGCTAATGTCTCATGATAAATGTGTGTTACAGTTATGCTTTTTGAGAGACGTGTCCTAATATTTCTTGAAAATTGAAATTTTTAGAACAATTCCATAGAACACAATGTTAAAGAAAACTTGCATTTTTTGACACTTTTTAAAACCCAGACTTTTCAAATAATTCAGATCAACAATAAATACTTCATCATTAACAATATATGATTTTTAGATATTGCATAATATCTCTGCCATAGAAATCTATGGTAAAAGTGTTATAATAGACAAAATGGCGACTTTCCACTAAAATACAACCATCATTGAACTTAACCTTTCCTAGCCACATACCTTCACATTTTTAGATGTTAACAGTAAGGCCAGAGACTCTTGAGAATGTTTGTATCAATGCAAAACATTTTAATTCTCTAATTTTGATGAATATTTTTGTCATTTTTGGTAACAAGCAGCTTGTTGGCTGAGATAGCTCCGCTGTTAGCAATGCACATTTCAATTAAAGAACTGAAGATATCATTAGAAAATAAACAATATGTATAGTATCAAAGCAATCAGACTTGCTGTTTTCAAAAAAAATTCGAAAATATCACTTTTCACCAAAAATGACAAATAGAATTCATTAAAATTAGATAAAAATGTACAAATCTGAGAGAGATCCACCCAAGGTGCCTATATACTAAATTAGAAAGCATTCAGAATTACGGTTCAAATAAGAAGTCAACAATATCAATTTTGACCAAAAATCACAATAATATTCAGCAAAAATACAAATTTGAGATTTTGACATGAAATGAACAAATTTAAGAGAGATCCACCCAAGGTGCCTATATACCAAATTAGAAAGCATTCAGAATTACGGTTTCAAAGAAGAAGTCAAAAATATCAATTTTGACATGAAACGAACAAATCTGAGAGAGAACCATTCAAGGTACTTGCATATCAAACATTCTGACTTGCGGTTGAAATTGTAAAGTGGACGACGACGACTGATAATCGGTAAAAAAAGTGATATTTGTGCTGTTATCTGTTAAACAATTATTTTTATTGTCATAAGTATATGGTTACATGTAGGTATAGAGTATCCAACGACGATGGCACATCACCACCAACTATGTCTGACTAAAAGATATTACAAGTTGTTTACATGTTGCTTTATCAATTCAAGCTTGCCTTTCTGGACAGAATTCTGTAACACAAGTTCTGACATGGTTATTGACCTGAACTTGACTTCCATAGTCAGTATATTGAAATGTGTTTTCTGCCTCCTATGGGCATAGAGGTTTTTAAAATAGAGACATATTATAAAATAATGTGAATATTAAAAAAGAAGACCCATGTAAAATACTTTGCTTGTACCTATGCTGCCTGGCGACTGGCGCTTTTTCACATAACATGCTAAACTGATGTTATCATTTAAATATAGAAAATTACTAAAATTTATATGGTACATTTCTTTATGTTGTCTGCTCTTTTTATATTGTGACAATTACATCTACAGATACATGAAAGGTCGCCATGGTTATGACGGAATAAATAACATTATTGATGCAATAAATCGTGTTCTAGAAACCAAATATAAGATGATGTCACAATCTCGGAAGACAGCAAGTGATAAAGTAGTGAGACAGTGTAGAGAATGGAAGCAACAACAAAATAAAGATTCACAAGGTATAGTTGTCATCAAAGCATTTGTTTCAAATGAAGTTTAATGTTAAAACTTTGTGTGTCCAACAGCGACATTGAATGAGTGATGGTTGTATTAAAATATTTGCAATTCAGGCTGACTCTAAGCTTTCTGGTCTTCTTACTTCTTTGTGTATTGTTTTTTTGCTTTGCAGGGCTTTCTTTCTTTGTTGATGACGACTATAAAAAGATGAGTGATCTAAAATTTGACAAAGCTACATGTGGTGTATTCACAATACTACGACATTGTAACAGAATGAAAGAAGTTCGGGGAGGGGGTATCACAAGATACTGTCTCAATGAATGGTAGAGTCATGTGCAGGCTATTTATTACAGATTGGTCTTGAGTTGGTACGGGTACATTTAGAGTCAGCAGTCAGCTTGGTCAACTGTTCCAATATTGCACTTAAATAGGGTTTTATTTGTAATAATGTCATCACCTTTAACAAAATTGAGGACTAATAATTTGTGTTCCATGCTACC
Organism: Saccoglossus kowalevskii; assembly: GCF_978046115.1. Classification (NCBI taxonomy): domain Eukaryota; kingdom Metazoa; phylum Hemichordata; class Enteropneusta; family Harrimaniidae; genus Saccoglossus; species Saccoglossus kowalevskii. The sequence continues at coordinate 34,196,673 of NC_140653.1, forward strand.
TTTGGGAGCCATTTTGACCATGTATGATGACTTACATATACATGATGTCTTGTATATTTCATGTTATGATTCCTCTCTAATATATCGCCTGAAAGTTGAAAGTTTACACACAAGTACTATACTCATAAGTAATAGCGTAGCTTGTATTAATTTGTGACTTCATCAAATTTAGAGAATTTGTGAACGTGTTTGTAATGGAAGATAGACAAGATGATTTCTATCAAACTTTCTATTGTGATCATGCATACTGGGTTACAGGTACATTTCACTTTTTTGTTGAGATTCAAACAAAAATTATGCTATCCATGTTTCTGCCTGTCTGCCTGTCTGTCTGTCTGCCTGTCTGTATGTATGTGTGATGACAATCTGTATATTCCAGTCATACTGCATTGAAATCATACATTTTTACATTGCTGTATATTGTAGTGTGAAGCATGTAATAAATATTTTTACAGAATGAAAAAAACAATTGTGTTCAGTAACTGGATCTTCTAAATGTTGCTATGAATTTGTTAGTATTTAAAGTGTTTAGTACTGTAGTACTATACTTGTGTGTATTTAAAGTGTTTAGTACTGTAGTACTATACTTGTGTGTATTTAAAGTGTTTAGTACTGTAGTACTATACTTGTGTGTACTTACATAAATGGCAGAAGTGTGTTCATGGTTTAAGGCGCAAAATGTTTCAAAATGGAACATGTTAATGTTGTCTGATACTGTATGTTGATAAATACACATCTTTGTTAGCCGAGGTCTAAATTTATTCGGTCATGCCTCTAAACAGACCTTGGCAGAACGACCATCAAATATGCGTATTCTAATAGCGCCCCCCCCCCCCAGTAGTCAGTTGCGGCTAATCATTGTCCAATCAGTTTGCGTGTTACAAACCCCTCTTTGGCGTTTCATTTTAAACAAAATGGCGGCGCCCATAAATCGTGATATTTGTGATGATAAAATTGCGGAAGTTTACGGTGTTGGTGCCCTAAAGCCTCATCAGGTACAGGCAATCGACGCAGTTTTGTGTTGGAAGGATGTATTCATAGTGACAAAAACAGGAAGTGAAATTTTGTTTTATAATTTGGTACATTCAAGCTGATTGGGTGCCCATTTTCGAGGCACGCCCAGATCTCACTGCTTAAGATACGTAATTAGCCTATGCAATCCTGCACGGTATCGTGTAGAGGCCTATAGGTCGAAGACACAAGACAGTGCGATTCGGACGATGATAAATACATTGAACTAGATTTAAATGATCTTTTTTATATTTATTTTGTTTACTATAAACACTTAATACATTGTACAACCTTAATACAAGATATTCCTACAAATAACAAGCCATGCATGGCACTGTCCCCGTTAGTTATCAAATTTAAGATACATGTATATAGTTTTGTTTATAGTAATATAGCTGGAATATAAACATGTCAGGATTATGATTATGATGATTGTTTAACATTAAAATGATTGACATTTGTATCTGATCGTCAAACAAGTACTTGTCCATATTGGGAGATATTGTCTGGAACAGCATTAATTAAAACAAAATCAGCCATTTTGAATACATATATAATGAACATAGTCAGTCAAAGCATGTCAGAGATATGTCTCTAGAAGCCCATTCATTAAAACAAAATGGCCACTAATCAGCATTCTGAATCCGATCTAAAAAATAAAATAACGTGCATCATGAACCTGTAATGTCTAATGTATGTACATGTACCAAGTTTGAACAAAATCCATCCAGAAATGCTTGATATTTGATGATTTGTTTCATTTCAGCCATTTTTAATAGGATCGTCAAACCAATATATCTGTATATCTATCACATGATGCATAATGAATATTTAAAATTTGAACATAATCAGTCACAGCAAGTCAGAGATATGGCACTAGAACCACATTCATTAAAACAAACGAAGTTTGAACAAAATCCATCTGTAAACCGCTGAGAAATGCTTGATTTTGATAATTTTTAAAACAAAAATGGCCGCCATTCGACCATCTTGAATCAGATCAAGAAACAAATTGATGTGCATATGTATGATATGATGTACGTGTGAAGTTTGATTGTGATTGGTCCAGGCATTTCTAAGATACAGGTCCACACACGCGCAGACACGAATATCAAAACATAAGTCCCCGTTTTCGGACTGCGACTAAAAATAGGCTTGTACATGTATGTATGCGACAAAAATACAAGATTGTACATGGTTATCAAAGTAGTATAGCCAAAACACCGACAGTGGACAATCTTTGATCTGATCATAAAACAAATTATCATGTATCTGTGCCATCTTAATGAAATCAAAAAATGAACATGTATTCATTTATGACACAAGATAAATATCTAAAATATCAATGAAAATGGTACATGGGCGAAAGAGATATATAGTAGTATGGTCAAAACAGTAGTCTACCATCTTTGATCCGATTATGAAATTAATTGTCATGTATTCTAACATGCATAATTGGAAGAAAAAAAAACATGTCAAACCAAATCTTAGAAAGAAATTAATTTAAGATGATCCTTTCAAACAAGGAGCTTGACAACTATTACTAAGATAAGAGTAGAACAGCTAATTAGCATGCAAATTAGGACATAAGTATGCATGATTTTATCCAAAACCGATTCAAATCTGTGCATTAGCCTAAAGCATCTATGCATCAAGTTTCAACAAAGACCAATGTATGGTTCTTTAGATATCAGTGAAACAGACGGACCCGCACATAGATTCACTAACTGGAAAAACTCCCATTGTGTGCTTTGCACACGGGAGTCGAAAAATAAGATGGCTTCCATTCGGCCATCTTGAATCCGATCATGGAACAAACTAACATGTATAATGTATGTATCAAAATTTTAAAGAAAATGACAAAGCATGTCCCTGATACATTTGCAAAAAACAAGATGGTTGCAGTCGGCCATCTTTGATCATAAGACAAACCATCAATTATTAATGGTCATAAACGTGCTACACTTGCATAAAAAGGGTGTGATAAGAGAGCGAATGACGCCAGAGGGGTACACGTCACCATATTACCTGGGCAACAATTTAATCAGGACTGTCGTGGAATACACTGCTACCTAAGGAGTGTTATAGAAAGTGTCAATTTTCGGTCAGAAAAGCAGTCTCCTCATGACGCTACTTCTATGAACTAAATCCTGTGGCCTTCTCTGTTTAACACAAACAGAAGCATTCACAGAAATCATTAAGGGGAAATAACGAGAAGCCAACTATAGTAAATGACCTTGCGCAAATAATGGCAGGATACCTAGTTGCATGGCAGTAATAGTAAACCATATGGCTTTACTTATATGAAGGAGCAGATCAAGATACTATTTGGCAATAAGATAATTATAAATGAAACAAATAATGGTAGACCAAATGTATAGTAATGTTGTGGAGCATGACAGCAGCTATACTACAGAATTTTAATCATCAAAGGGAGTGCCCCAACGAACAACAGAGCAGGATAATTAATACAGACTGCTGCAAAGTTGATACATAATGACATGAAATCATTAATCAAGCATCTGGCATGGTACTTCGAGCAGTAAGACCATTCCACGAGGAAGTGTTTACACAGAAGACATTACAGCTGTTGATCATGTGGATATCAAATATTTTGTTCCAGAATTTGATATCCTACAGTTTCTATGCAAAATTACTAGAACATGCAGTTGAGGATCCCACTACCTATGATGATCTTCTGTGCTGTATATAATTGTCTCTCTGATCACCTCGACCAGCCTGGGCTTGTATGTACACAAGGGTGATCATCCAGAGCAATCCTTTTAGTTTTGCCAATGATAGATATGAATCCGAGTGACATAATAATAGTATAAAAACTATTTATTCAACACTTCAGAATGTTAGTTCACATGCCAGGCGTACAAGGTGACACACATTCTCACACTTGATCAGCCCTTTTGGTGGAAAGCCCTTAACAATACAGAAAGCGAGATCAGATCCATCATACTGGAAGATTTTATACAGTAATGAGTCTTTTTAGGTTCTATTAGATACTTTATGACGGGCACCGATCTGCAGGATATATGCAACACAGTAGGTCATATGCCGGAGGGGAAAAGTAATTTTCAGAGCCATTCGTTAACACCTGTTTGTAAGTGGAGCCCTTAATTCCCTGTATTTGGCAAACAATCACCATGCACAGGAACAGTACTGTTGCCACTTGAGAATCTACATCTTCAAACACTGCAATCTTTGTTTTTGAAGTGAGTTTTAAATTAGTATTATTAAAGCTCTATAATTCTGGTCTTACAGCTGAAACAAATTCCTGTGAATTTCCATTTTAAAAATTTATATATTTCAACAAAAAAATGTTTTGTCAAATGAACTGTTTGTCAAATACAGATATATGTTTTTGAGTACAATTTTTCTCTCAAAATGTGGATGCAATGTTTTGCTTTTTATGTATTTTTGCATTGTTTTTGTTTTGATAACGTCGGACTAAACACATTTTCTATTGGCTTCAGATCTTGATCAAATGTTTGGCATCCAATTCATAGGAGTGCTTATATTGATTTTCCCACATCTTGTTTTCTGTTAAAAAGTTTATTGGTAGCTTTGGAAATGTGTATCAGACTGTGCAACAACTCTCTCTACCAGTTGGCATTGAAACCCAATCTAGTATTCCCATGGGATTTGGGAGATACATTACCAATGATATAATTTTTATTACAAGATAAATGATTTACTTCATTGAACACGTACAACAATGCATATTCCCACTGGGATCAGTCAAGTAGAAACAGTAAAAATATTTTATCAGATTCTCAATTTTTGCATATTTTTACACAGGGGAAATTTTATATTGATGAATTAGGTGACCAAGTTTGATAAAGTTTGGAATAGAATTAATAAAGTTATTGTGCATACATTAATAATTATTAATGACGACAGACAGTTCTAGTTATTTTGTAAAAAACACTACAAACAGGTAAAGTATTGCAATGAAATTTATTAAAATATGACTCAAGCCGAGCAAATAACACACGTGTACTCAAAACGAGGCTGCCGGCACATGGTACCCAGATACAACAGAGATGGTATACCAGCAAAGGCAAGGCAGTCAATCAAGATAGAAACTAAAATAAATATCTAAAATCTAAGACTAAAATTACAAAGCTATAAACTAATACTCACATAAAATCAGAAATAAATAAATTGGGCAAGGGTTGGATCCCCCTAGGCAAAGGATAACCTGCTAAGCCGAAAAGGGGGTTTAAGGTAGCCATCAAGAAACCAAGAGATCAGGGGGGGAGAGGCCGAAAAATGGCTATCAAACCCTGAAATGGGAGGGGGGAAGGATGACAACATCAAATCAAATTCACTAAAATTAGAGAATTAAAGATATCATCACAAAATAAACAAATCTGAGAGAGGTCCACATGTAGTCCCTATATATGTAATATCAAAGCAATCAAACTAGCGATTTTAAGAATTCGAAAATATCACTTTTTACTAAAATCGACAAAAATATTCACCAAAATTAGAGAACTGAAGATATCATGAAATGAGAGGTTTACCCAAGGTACATATACAACAAATATCAAAGCATTCAGGCTTGTAGTTTTCAAGAAGTCAAAAAGTAAAAAGTTGACAGACACGATGGACAATGACTCATACATGAGCTCTGCTCGACAAAGTCAACAGCGGAGCTAAAAAGATCTTTTAATCACTGTAACCACATAAAGATAAGGATGAAAATGTGTTTGCATTTGCAAGGTAAAATGCCCCTCTGTTCAAAGTACAGTTATGTTTTCTTTTTTCTAGCTGTGCACACTTTTTTGTGTTTTTTGAAGTGTTTCTTCTGACATACTTGGCTGCAGTAACGCACAAGCCTACATGCACAATGTTTCAAATCATCACTATCTGGTGTAGTGCATTCTGGGTCACTGCATATATGACAATCAAATATGTGATAGGTGGCTTGTAATGTTTTCTTTACATCAATATTTTGAGGTTCGATGAATGGCAACCTCAACCTTTCTGCCTGTACACCCTGCTCATAGTGATAAAATGCCAACTTTAAGTCATCTCTTACCCCAAAAAGACGCGCAAGATGATAATGTGCATTAGGATATTTCCTCTCAAGTGGTGATGTTTTCTTTAGATATCGTTTAAACAGTGTAATTGAGGTGTCACTGTCACTTTCCTGCTTCTTAAAGGCTAATAAAAGCAGCGCTTCATTCATAGTGTCCTCATCCATGTCAGAAGCTTTCTCAAACGCATCTACAGATCGTTGTGATTGATCCGTTACGGCATATATCCCACCCAGTTCAAAATACAAGTTGTATAAAATCTTGCTTGCACAAAATTCTGTAGAATACTTCTCCTTTATATCATTAATTAACGATTCATACTCTCTAATTTTGTAAGCTGTGCAAACATATTCAGTACAACATCTTAGCTGGTAGGATAGAAGACGGGAAACATAAAAATATCGAGTCAGAAGATCAGCAGGGTTGTGCGAGAGAATGTTTTTTGATATAGTACAAAGTTTTTCATAGTCAATGGTCATGCTCTGAAAAACCGCCTGCTCTGTCAAATTACCCTTGGCTAGGTGGTGTATTCCGTCTGTTTGAGTGGCAAGCTCCATGTTGCCCTCAGAAAGCAATTGCAAACCTTCTTTAAAGTGTTTCAATGATTCAAGATATCGTCTTGCTATTGGCAATTCTATGTATGGCAAAAACATACTGTTGTCAAATTTAACAGGGCGTTTAAAGTTCATAGATGAAATACTAGGTCGTTCTAATCCTTCCATTACTTTAAAATATCTTCTGCCATCTGTTTTAAGTAGAGATAACAATTTGTCTTTGTTTAAAGGTGAATGAAATCTTTCAAACATGTCATCAAAATCGTGAAAGCTGGTACTATCAATCTGTTCGCAGGGTGATTCATTTGGCTTAGCTTCCATAGCATTGGAAGCTGTGTCATGTTTTTTAGATCCCACTTTCTCATCTTCCGAAATTTTATCAATCTGTTCGCAGGGTGATTCATTTGGCTTAGCTTCCATAGCATTGGAAGCTGTGTCATGTTTTTTAGATCCCACTTTCTCATCTTCCGAAATTTTATCAATCTGTTCGCAGGGTGATTCATTTGGCTTAGCTTCCATAGCATTGGAAGCTGTGTCATGTTTTTTAGATCCCACTTTCTCATCTTCCGAAATTTTATTCAATAATGTACATGCTTCGGAATCGCCCTTCTCACCAGCCTTAAGCAACCACCATTTTGCTATATTTTTGTTTGTTGAAAAACCAAGTCTGCCATATAAAAATACTTTTCCATACTCTCTTTCAGCCCTTTGCAAGCCACCTTCAGCAGCAATCTGAAGATGATCAATTGCTTGTACAGGATCTACTTTCCCAGTCGGATTTTCTGTTGTACTGAACATCTCCCATAGATTGAATCTAGCATGGAGCCAATACTTTATTTTAGTATATACTTCCCCTAGAACAACACACGTGTTCTGAATGGTGTTTAACTGATGTTCTCCAGCTGCCATTCTGTTCCATTTAACTGCTTCATCAAGATTTTTTTCCAGGGCACCAGGTATACCGATTCGATAGAATGATGCCACGTGCAGCTGTGCACCTGCCTGTGCCAATTCAGCAGCTGACCTATATAAATGAAAAGCCCTTATAGAATTCTCTGACTCAATAGCTTGAGCTGTAATCTCATAATGCTTGCCTGACCAATAGGCGGCTTTAATTGTATCTTTATTAAATGGCATATATCCTTCAGAGAAGCCATCCCTCACTACACGAATTGCATCAATCTCCCCTCTTTTGGCTGCTTCTTCAAGGTTTCTCAAATTACCATACTTCTCAAGGATGCCAAAAAATTCTACCAAATGGCACCTTTCACCCATGATCTGAAAATAAAGAGTTGGTTTATTTTAATATACCATACAGAAATCATACATGTCTCTACACTTCACTAGATGGCAAATTAATGACATGGTATGGTATCAAACATCAAATTCACAGTGTGTTGCAATATTTTGAAGTTGTGTTGTGTTTTTTTTTAAAAATAAAATTGTGGGACCAATAATAAACATTTCATAATATGGAATATTATCAACTTTGTTTTGAAGAAGACACAAAGGAAGACGGTGAAGCTTTTCTGGCCGTTAGGCCACCCTTTTTTTTTATACCTTGGTCCTCGGGCCCGCCGACCAGAAAACATCAAGAAAACAAATAAAAATAAATATTTATTTTTAGCTCTGCAAACACACCAAACTAGAATAAAATAAAATTATTATTTATAAATTTATGCTGTCGGCTATGGGGTGAGAATTCCGCCAAAATTAGCTTAGTGTCATCATTTGAACATTGTTTAGTTGTTTAGTGGTCTTTATTTAAAAACTTGTTTGATTATTATTTGGTCATTATTCGGTTATTTGGTCTTTATTTAAACATTATTTAGCGCTTATTCCATTATTGTGTTATTACTGCAGCATTGTATTGCTATTGTTTCATTATTTCAACTTTATTTCTTAATTATTTCATTATTGTGTAATTATTTTATATTATTTTGTCATTTTTTCATTATGTTACAATTCTGTCGTTATTTAGACATTATATTGTCATAGGATTTGGTTATTTTCACATCCAAATGTCTTGACATTCGGTTCGCTTGACTTGCGATTACCTCAACATTCGGTTCGCTTGACTTGCGATTACCTCAACATTCGATTACCTGCCCTACATTAGGTGATCCCGCTATACATGTAGTATTCAATCTATAGTCCCGAGCCGCCTCCGATAAAGCATTGCTCATGATGACAATGCGGCCTTTGTAAAAGATAGCGGGAATTTCTAAATGATGGCCGTTTCATCAACATCCAGGGAAATGACTGAGGTCGTCAGAGCCTGTCGTGACGCAATATCAAATGCCGCAAACTTGGTTAGAGAATATTACTTCTCAAAATGCGATGACTGAAGTGAGGAGGAATTATTACACAGTTGATCGTGACACGGCTGACACGGCCAATAATCGGCCTTTCAGCGAACTTGGTAGTGCCATCACGGTTCTTTTTTTAGTAAAAGTTGAACCATGTATCATTCTGATTCTCATTCCCCGGCCTCTCTTATCTCAGATACTTATTGCCAGACATATTCCTGTTATGTGCATGATTTTTTACGTTCACTCCATTATTTTCAAGATGCCGATATATTTATACGACTGATTTGTGGAGCGCCATTCATTTCACGGCGCAACGAAATCGGATGTCTTCGTTGGTAACAACTGCAGTGGCAATGAATTTGTGGGTTTCATTGCCAATAGCAATCACGTCAGTGTCACAAGAGTTTTTCGCCAGCCATGCCTCGCATCTGCAGTAATCATGATTATGCTGTCAACGAGGTTTTCGTGGATGTCGACTTCCTCTCGCAAAGCAGTTTCACAGTTACAATTTTGTTTTGATTTGATTGCTGTGAATGTCTCCTTCGTCAAATTCCCCATAAATTACTGGCAAAAGTAGCCTATTCCGACAGTTGACAAAACCCAATTCTGTAGTTGACTACAGGGGGGGGGGGGGCTGCCATTGTGTATGTATGCTATTGAAGGATAAATCGAGGTTGAGTTGTAATTGTCACGATGTGTCCATTTCAGTTTCCCCCAAATTCATATCGTTTTCTAACAAAACTAAACGGTCCTTTTCAGGGCCACCATATCTTCCCAAAAGAGTAATACCGTACCAAAAATTACATAATTTCCTGTCCTTGCATTTTTTTAGGAAATCTGCCCTGCCCACTGGGGGGGTACTGATATTTCCCGCCCCCAACAAAAAAATGGAAAAAATCCCCTGCCCTCAACAAAAATCCCTTGGAACAGCTTTTCCGATGAACAGCTCCAGGCTGCACCTGATTGTAACTCAGTCCTGCATGATTGTAATACATTAGTTCCAACAAGTTGCCTCGTCACCAGAAACGAATTGTTAATTTCACTTTTCACAGCTTAGACCACAGGAAACTCAGGAACTATAATAAACTGTACGCGGTACCTATGAGCGAGGGAGGCGTGATCGGCTGGTATCTAGTGTATTAGAAATAGACAAGAGATGAAGGCTCCAGCCAGCTCACATTTTTAAACTGGAAAAAACAGGCGAAAAGAATGAAAAATAATATCTATAAAAAAATACCAGCTTGAAGAATGTTAGCTGCTCTTTCAAATTTCGCGAGTTCATGACACGGTAACCAGTCTTGTGATTGGTTCTTGGCACATTCTGGTCATCATCTGATGATCAAGTCGGATCATCTCTCGCGAATTTCGCTAGCAGCGCGTTGTGTCAACAACAAGTTTTGCAGCATTTTATATTTCGTCACGACAGGCTCTGACGAGCTCAGTCAGTTCCCTGGATGTTGATGAAACGGCCATCATTTAGAAATTCTCGCTATCTTTTACAAAGGCTACATTGCCATCATGAGCAATGCTTTATCGGAGACGGCCCGGGACTATGGATTGAATACTACATGTATAGCGGGATCAGCTAATGTAGGGCAGGTAATCGAATGTTGAGGTAATCGCAAGTCGAGCGAACCAAATGTTGAGGTAATTGCAAGTCAAGCGAATCGAATGTCAATCCATTTGGACGTAAAAATAACAGAATCTTATGACAATTGAATGTCAAGATAATGTCTAAATATCGACACAATTGTAACATAATGAAACAAGGACAAAATAATATTGTAGCAATTACACAATAATGAAATAATTAAGAAATAAAGAAACAATAGCAATACGATGCTGCAGTAGTAACACAATAATGGAATAAGCGCAAAATAAGAGAATCTAGTATATAGCCTAAAAAAAAAAATGCAATATTTTTCCTTGTCTAACAATGCATTTTGTTCCGATCTGTGTAACTTTATATTGAAATCCTAATGAGATTTAAAGTTCAGTTCACAACTGACATTTTTTCAATATTAGAGCTTGGCAACTTGTCCATGGAGGCTGCAAGATTATTCTTATAAATATTGTATTCACTGACATTTATTTTGTATTTACATTTACCATGAGGTCCACAGTATATTTTTCTTCCTGAATAGACTAGAGTGACTGTGTGGTGTACTCGGCAGTTTGTGTTTTGTTTTGTTTTGGACTGTTTTAAAATAATTCTCTTGACCAAATACATATTTAAATTTTCTATAAAAGCACAGCTTCGGAAATAGCTCGAGTCCACTTTGCCAATTTTGAATATCAATGTCCAAGCATCGCTGTTTGAAAAGCTTAACAAAGTATTCAGAGTTCCCCACCCCTTGGTTGTACCATGCCTCACCCAGGCCATAAGAAAGAAGTAACATTTTTAAATTCAGGACCCAACACTTTTTACCCCTTTCTGCTTCATGGTACTGAAACATGTAACATAAATATACCAGTCTGTGTCGGGGTAATGATAAAATGCGAAGCCAGTACTTAATAATCCTAATAAGTCTAAACGTTTTAATAGTAAACCTACCTAACTACCCCCTTATAGCCAAATTTGGTGCATTATGATAGACTTTCAATATAAATCGACAGAATTTGTTTTGTATAATTTCAACTTGATTGCCATTGTGAAAGCCCCAGACTTCGCTAGCGTACATTAAAATTGGTAGGATTTTACCATCAAAGATTTTAAATGCAATATTTACATCAATACCATCAAATTGTGAAATACTTTTCTTAATCGCAAACAACGATCCTGACGCTTTTTTGGCCAAACTAGACTGGGCATAGTTCCAAAGCCCAGAACTCGACAATACTATACCCAAATAATTATAATAAGAAACAACTTCTAGTTTATGTCCTGCAATCCACCATTGCTCAGTTGATTTCAATCTGCCCCCACGCCTAAATACCATTACTTTAGATTTATCAATATTAACTTTTAGTCTCCATTTATTTGCATATAGATCCAAATTATTCAGAAGACGTTGTAAACCCATAATGGAAGAGCTAAAAACTGCCAAATCGTCTGCAAATAACAAATAAAATAATTTTATAGGCATTATATAAACTCCGGCGTGGCTGTGTTGTATTGATTCGCCAAGATCATTTACAAAAAGAGAGAAAAGGAGTGGCGATAAAACACTGCCTTGTTGGACTCCTACTTCACATTTGAACAATTCAGAAATACCTACGGGGGAGTGAACACATGCCCTGATATCTTGGTACATGGACTTCAATACTTTAAATAGTTTGCCACCCATTCCCGATTTTGTTAGTTTATAAAAGAGTAAGGTGTGGTTAATCCTATCAAATGCCTTTTCAAAATCTATAAATGCGCAGTATAATTCACTTCCTAATGACAAATAACGATCAATAATGGTTGATAAAATGAATAGATTGTCAACTGATGAATAATTTTTACGGAAACCAGCCTGTTCTTCCACAATAGGATAGTGCAAGTTCACCCAATTAAGCAGACAATAATATATAATATCACTGAAAACTTTTGTAATCGAAGGCAATAATGTAATACCTCTATAGTTATTAACTGAATCTCTTTCACCCTTCTTATAGACAGGAATAATTAAACCATGCACCCATTGTGGAGGGAATATACCAGTATTAAGTATTGTATTGAAAAGTTTAACAAGTAATTGTTTAAAAATCATAAATATTTCCGGCGATAAACCATCAATACCAGCTGTCTTATTTGCATTTAACCGACTAAGGGCATGTTCCAATTCCACAATTGTAATGGCTTGATCTAAAATCTGATAGTCAATAACTGCATTTGACTCTGGCAAAATTAATAAATTATCAAGACAGTCTTGAACTTCTTCTAAAAACATGTTACTTTCATTCCCATAATTCAAATCTGTACTCGTAAAGAGTTGAGAAAAATAAACATGCCATGCGCTTGGTTGGATTTTTGTAGATGGGCCACTTTTCTTACTATTTAATAAATTCCAAAATTCCTTTGTATTCGGATTGATTGCAGAGATGTAAAGTTCACGTTTTTTGAGATTGTTAAATAATTTCTTTTTGTCCCTTAGCAATATACGATAATTATTTCTGTGAGTAATATAGTTTTCAAAATTAACAACAGATCTACAATTTCGAAACTGATTTAGGGCTTTCCTGGTCTGTTGCTTCATATATTTGCAGTCATCATCGAACCAATTACTTTTCTTGTCAAACATTCTTATAGTCTGTGGCAATTTACATTTACGTTTCATGCCATCAGCCACGTTAAATAACAAATCAGATAAAATATTAGCAGCTTCAATAGTATTTCCCATATTTGCTAAAGTGTGAAATCTTTCTACCAAGAGCTTTGCAGTTTCACCTTTCCAAAATGAATGGAATTGATCCTTTTTAGATACATTCCAATTATATCTTATTCTAGTAAAAATACTGCCCTCAATTGAGGATTTGTTCTCATTTTGGGTTAGAGTTTTCAGTGTAAATGTGATTGGTAAGTGGTCAGAATCGGGTCTATTAACTATGGAACAATCACTACACAGTTCAAAATTGTCATAACATGTTAGGACGTAATCAATTACACTGGCACCTGTAGGTTTAATACATGTAAAATGGCCTCGTCCTTTATCTTCAAATAATCGGCCATTAAGAATTCTTAAATTAGAGTTTTTACATAAATCTAGTAATAAATGGCCAATTGCACGATCCTGGGAAGACCTTTTTGGTAACTCTGGTTCTGGCATATTTACTTGATCAGCGAAAAAATCCCTGTTATCATGTTCAGTAAAGTCTGGTTCCGTTGCCGTTCTGGCGTTAAAGTCGCCACAACAAAAAAATTTATATTCCGGATATTTAGATATATTATTTGCCAATTCATCCTCCAAAATTTGAAAATTTATTTCATTAGAATAACTGCTAGAATACTGGGGTGAAAAATAAACAATGCCAAAACAATATTTCGAATCACCAGTGCTGCAAAGAAACCAGACAATACTATCAGTCGCTTCACTGTTTAAAAATTTCACCTCATTAAAATACCCTGTTTTATATAAGATACTAATGCCACCAGAAGTACGACCATAGCGCATGCGCTTGATACATGAATTTTGATAGCTTTCATAACCATTAATTTCAAATTTGCTTTCAGGTGTGTTCCATGTTTCAGTAAGAAATATAATGTCATATTTAGATAAGAATAACAGAAAGTCAGGATTGGTCCATTTAGTTTTCAGACCGTTCACATTCCACACAATACATGACAAAGTAGATGAGTGAATATATTTATTAGTAACATTATTTGGGTACATATACTGGCCTTGGCCATACCTCTATGTGTTCTTAATTTGCTTAATTTCATCAGTTTCGTCATCATACACATCAATATCATTATCAATTAATAGCTTATCATATTTCATGGACGCTTTCTTGCCGTCTTCTCTTGCCTTCACTAGCAACGATCCTAGTTTCCATCTTGCTTTGCGAACCATAGGCGGAAAATCTTCGGAAATACGATATTCAGATCCGCGTAGTTTGTTTCTGGACACGTTATATACTCGATCCTTATCTTTATATTTGGTAAATTTTACAACGATTGGTTGAGGTAGTGGACCACGCTATATTCTGTGGGCACGATCAATTTCAACAGAGTCGGCTCCTATACCAAGCTGCTCCAAAATTACGGCACGAACTTTAATTTCAGACTCGTCCCAAGTTTCCTTAGTATCAACCTGAGCAATCCCTTTAAAAATCAAATTACTTCTGCGCGAATAACCATTTTGTTGATCAGCAGAAATTTTGGTTTTACGGATACGAGACTTGAGTTCTTTGTTTTCCAGTTCGAGTTGTGCGATGTGTACATTTGCTTCATGCAGTTGAGTTTCGATTTTTTGCAAACTTTTATTGAGTTCTTTGACATTATTTTCGTACCGTTTTTCCAGTTTAGTAAACCGATCTTCAATAGAAATCTGTAGACGTGTCAGTTTGGAGTCGATAAATTCTTTCAACTGAATAACAATGTCGCTATTGTCTTTACCTGCTGTCACCTGTGCCGGTACGTGCATTGATGATTTCTGAGTGTTTGAACCAAAAGACAATGTCGACTGTTGTAATCTAGTATTATATCCTCCTTTTGCGGGGTTATTAGGGTTAGGACCAGGGTTCGATTCAACATCGCCACAAGATAGTAAACTAAAGAATGGCGTCAAACGTACAGCGAGACTTGGGTCTAATCTTTCCGTCTCACCTGAATGGCTGTCGCTGTCACATCTCTGCATTTTTTGTAAGGGTTGCACAAAACATCCGATTTTCTGCCTCCACTGCACCACTGATATACCCATGATGGCGAGAAATTGTCACACTAGTATTACTTTGTTAAGCTAATAACCATTACAGGATCAGGTATACAGTTACTTGTCAAAATTTCGTATCCAGCGGGAGCGGCAAAAGTACACGTCCTTACTCTACGACAACGCCCTGATGCTGAGTAGAAATTAACTTTATCAAGTATTGTTCAGAATTCAAAAACTAGCAGCCTGTCGGCTGAGATAGCTCCACTGTTAGCAATGCACATTTCAATTAAAGAACAGAAGATATCATTCGAAAATGAACAATATGTATAGTATTAAAGCAATCAGACTTTTTATAACTTTTTATCAAAAAAATTCATTAAAATTAGATAATTGAAGAACAAAATCATCACGAAATGAACAAATCTGAGAGGGGTCTACCTGTATGCCTATGTAGTATATATAATATCAAAGCAATTAGATTTGCGGTTTTTAAGAAGTCGAAAATATCACTTTTTACCAAAAATGACAAAAATATTCATGAAAATTAGAGAATTAAAGATATCATCACGAAATGAACAAATCTGAGAGAGGTCCACATACAGTAGTACCTATATATGTAATATCAAAGCAATTGGACTTTCGGTTTTTAACAAGTAGTCGAAAATATCACTTTTTACCAAAAATGACAAAAATATTCATCAAAATTAGAGAATTAAAGATATCATCATGAAATGAACAAATCTGAGAGCGGTCCACATGTAGTACCTAGATATGTAATATCAAAGCAATCGGACTTTTGGTTTTTAACAAGGTCGGAAATATCACTTTTTACCAAATATAAAAAAAAATTTCACCAAAAATTGAGAATTTGAGATTTTGATATGAAATCAACACATCTGAGAAAGAACCATCCAAGGTACTTGCATATAAAATTTAAAAATATTCTGACTTGCGGTTTAGAAGAAGAAGTTGACGACGACGACGGACAATCAGCAATATGGACAGGTCGACAAAGTCGACAGCAGAGCTAAAAAATGTATGCATGTTCATGTTTTGTAACATACAAGTCAGACATATATTTGTGTATATTTGGTGTCGGGTAACTGGGTATGCCCGTGCCACAGAGCCGTATCACAAAGTTTTTTTTTTTGCCTTTTTCTCATGTTGCATAACGTCATTCTTGTCTAGTCGACAAGACACATTATGGCAAACGTTGTACTATGCGATATTATACATTGTGTATATCATTCAAATAAACCATATCAAAAATATCAAAAGCTGCAAATTTATTAATTATGCAAATTAGGTAATTAATATTTCACGTATTTGTCTGTGCATTGTCCTATGTATCTATTTAAGTTTCATTGATTGATTCATTTATCGATGATTCATTCATTCATTCATTGATGATTAGTACCTGAGATATCAGTGGAAAAGACGAAAAATTGACTAATCATTATGCAAATTATATGCATGGATTTTTACGCAAAACTAATTAAATCGGTGCATTAGTCTAGAGCATCTATGTAACAAGTTTCATCAAAATCCAATGATGCTAACTGGGGTGCAATAGATCCTAGCTAGTTTCTACCGCACCCCTCAGATTACTTGACAATAGTCTACAAATATTTTGTAGGATATAAAAACTGATACATTTGTATATGCTAACTGGGGTGGAATAGATCTTAGCTAGTTTCTATTGCACCCCTCAGATTATTCGACAATAACGTTTTCTGGGTATTTATTTGATAATAATTATATGATTGGATTACAATACATGGTAACACAAAACTGCAAAATGTTCTTGTGCATTTTACCAAGTTGAGATATTAAATGACAATTTAAGCCACATCAAGCATATACATAAGCCTGGCTTTTTTTTTATTTTGAAATTTTGTGATCTTGTCCCAGGGATTGTCAGCTTTCCCTTTAAAAATGCCATTAAGCTTACAACAAAATGTATAATTTTGACATGTAATACACATTTATTCGGGGTGCAATAGAAACTGGGGGTGCCATAGGATATAGGTACTATTGCCCCCCCGGGTGCAGTAGGACCAGGGGGCAATAGAAACTGCTACACTATGCAATACATAGTACCTACATATATTAATGTTTTACAAACACATACTGTACATCACAAATGTACAATTATATTTACATTTGGTCATTATATCACTATTTAAAACATAAAAATAATTCATTTTTTTGACATGATAACCTTGTATTAAAATCGCAACTGGTAAAGGTCAGACCTCCCATGGATGCAACACTTTCTATGTTACTATACGTGGCTGCCGCCCTCTAGTGGCAGATTTGAAATGTTCTTTCCGAGGATGTGAGCAGAGCCTCGAGAAACAAACAGACTGAATAGCTTCACCTTCGGGGTGGTGTGCCATTTCGCATAGAAAATAGTTCTTTTTGTTTCATGATTTTCATGCATTTGTAGACTCCTTGTTGTGTTTGGGGTCTTTTATTGATAGTAATTATTTTGTCTTGTATTTTGAATACTTTTACTCATTACGTATTTTATCTTTTCATGTGACTTGCCCTTTTGTATCCATGCACATTATTGCCGTTTGATGATACATACAAGATATGAAAGCTGTTTTCTGTTATGTCACTGTGAATTTCGGATACTCTCGATTATCCCAAGGCTTTACAGGTCGCCAATGAGGTAAATATGTGCCCATAATGTATCCGTTGCATTTATACTATTTTTGCCTTTTTGTTCAAGATTTATTTTGTTATCGAGAAATTTAGATGTTTTGAGTAAATCAGAGATCTGTCAAGCACTCCACGAAAGGATATTTTGATGCCCATTGATGGAGTAAATGCCTATGTGGATCAGACAGTTCTTTGTGCACAGCATGTAATAAAACAGGCTGAAATTTTCAGTTAAAACAGAACCCACTTTAATTTGGTGCCACCAGCGATGGCAGATACACATAGTACAGGTAAACCAATGGTGATAATGGAGCCACATAGCCCTCCTGTAGTTGAACAATCAAATAATGATAGACACAAATGCCAACCAGTATTATCTCAGGAGTATTGCCCAACTACAGCACAGAATGACCTTAGAGCACTGACTGAGAGCTTGAAAGCATCAGTGTCACTGAGTCAACTACCAGCACCAGAACCGTAATTACAGGAGACCCATTAGCATATCCAGATTGGATTACTTCATTTTCTATTCTAATCGAATCACATGGTATCCCGCCTGTTGAGAGGATTCATTGCCTGAAAAGGTACTTAGGTGGCTCTGCTAAAGAAGCGGTAGAGGGATGCTTTCTACTCAGGAGTGAAAGTGCATATGACGAAGCCATATCGAAGTATATGCAAGAAGTGTAACAAGAGACATCCCACTAGCTTGCATAGTGAAGAAAGAATAAACATAACCAAAGTACAAGATCATCTCATAGTGAAACTAAGGAACCCAACAGAACAGAACAAGATCTCAGAAAAAGGCCCAATATACATGTGAAAGATGCTGGTTGTCATGGCATAGTTCACAAGCGTGACAAATCACTTTCATCTATGATTGTGCCTGTATAGATCTCCAGCAAAAAAGATCCTAGTGAAGAGATGTTAGTATATGCACTACTTGATACACAGTCTGATACTACATTTGTATTGAATCATGCTGCAGAGCAGCTCAAAACAAAGTCTGATCCAATTAGTTCAAGTAATCGTGTTATTCCCTGCAGAAAGTGTCCCAATCTCAGTGTTCGTGGATTTGATTCTGATGTAATGGTTACACTACCAACTGCATATTCTTTAAAGTACATTCCAGTCAACAAATCGCATATACCAACTCCTGAGATTACAGAAAAATGGCCTCATCTCCACCAAATCGCTCATAGGATACATCTTATACAGAAGTGTAAAGTAGGTCTATTAATCGGTTATGTCCCCAAGCCATTGCACCTCGCAACTGCATTACAGGAGTGGGAAATAAACCATTCGCCATAGAGACAGACTTGGGATGGAGCATCGTTGGGCAGACGCAGTCAGAAGAGAGTGAAAACATTTTCGGTCACGGTGTTTCACATAGAATACTTACCAAGGTAATACCAGACAACTTGGTACATTTGTACTCTGCATTAATGGTACTGGGGGATGTCCATAAATCTTATGAAAAGCAGTATACGAAACTTTAGTGCAACGTACATGTACATCACGCCGCGGTGTTCTACATGTTATACAACTTAATTAAATTTATAGTAACGATATGCTAGGTATGTCGAATAAACAAATGATCGTTTTTCCGATCTACTCAAAACATCTAAAATACTTGATAACAAGATAAATCTTGAACAAAAAAAAGGCAAAAATAGTGTAAATGCAACGGATACATTATGGGCACATATTTACCTCATTGGCGACCTGTAAAGCCTTGGGATAATCGAAAGTATCCGAAATTCACAGTGACATAACAGAAAACAGTTTTCATGTCTAGTATGTATCAACAAACTGCAAAAAGGCGAATCACTTAGAAAGATCAAATAAGTAATGAGTAAAAGTATTCAAAATACAACACAAAATAATTATTACTATCAATAAAAGACCCCAAACACAACAAGGAGTCTACAAATGCATAAAATTCATGAAACAAAAAGAACTATTTTCTATGCGTAATGGCACACCACCGCGAAGGTGAAGAAGCTATTCGATCTGTTTGTTTCGCGAGGCTCTTCCAACATTCTAAGAAAGAACATTTCAAATCTGCCAATAGAGGGCGGCAGCCACATCCCCCTCTGACACAAATATCGAACTTGCAAAGCGCAGTGGCCGTTGCCTAACTGCGCTCATTATATTTTCGTCAACATTTAAGAATAATATTTTCGTCAACATTTGACGATATATTCAACACTTTTATTGCACCCGGCCTTAATATTGGTGAAACCACGGCTAATTAAATGCACAATACTGAACTTTGTTTGCTTGCAAGAACGCAAAGTTCTACTTACCGGGATTTGTGTCTTCTACAAAATTGCGTCAACGAAATTCAGTCGAGTATCTGCATTACAAACATTTACTGAAACACTGTCACATTTGTGTTATGCTCGTTCGTTCGTTACAAATTGCGGTTCTACTTCCTAATAAGATCGACACAATTGTAAAATACATAAATATTATATTGCACTATGATTAATTGATTGTAAGTTATTACCTTCTTTACTTGTATTTTTATACAATTATAATAATACCAGTATGTAAGTCTACAAATGTTGACTACATACGACACTACATATTCTTTAGTTAGAAAAATTGCGCAACTTTTTTGCCGAATGTCAAAACCGGACCGAGACGAAACGAAACAAACCAACCCTCTAGGTTGGCAATTTTTTCAAAAATATTTGAAACGTATACGTTTAATTTTGTTTCACTTTGTTTTCAGTATGCTCCATTGAGAAGCTAATATATTGTTCGCAAATAATAAATTAATAATTAATTACAGTTATTTCCTTTAATTTTGCGTTATATTTGTTATTTATTTGCCTCTACAGCAATGTTACAGTGATTTTGAATTAACTAGAAATAGTATAGAAAATGTATAGTGCTTGTTTTCAACCAAATATTCTCGGCTTATCCTAAAAACAAACTGAAACAAATGAAACGCGCGAGACTGGTATATTTAAAAAAATCACCAACCTAGAGGGTCAGTTCGTACCATTTGGTACCTGTCGTCGTCTCGTTTCGGTACATTCTGCCAAACCTTTTGACGAAGGTCGTCGGGCTTTTATAGTTCGCACTAGTTCATCACCATCGTCATCAAGAAATATACTTTATACGTAGGTAACGTAAATATTATATTTGTTTGTTTGCAACAGATCACGGTTACATTGATTCTGCGGGTGGGCATGATCATGATCATGTATGTAAGGGTGCTTCTAGAGGGTACTTACGCGTGAAAAAAATGAGGCGCATGTTCGACTTTATGCCACTTACGCTCACGCGAAAATCAGACTTACGCGTGGCATTTACACGCAACTTGAAGCCACTGGGTAGCTCGAGGAGGAGGATGCGAGGGGGGGGGGGTTATAATAATAATAATTTTATTCAACACGAAAAACATACTACAGAAGTTGTTTTTATGGTTGTATAAGCAAAAGAAAAACACAAAACAAAAGATTTACGAACAAATAAGAACAAGATTAAACTAGAAACTACGTATAAACAAAAATGTATTACTCAAAGAACGAATAAAATCTACTATAAAAGCACTAATACTACTTAGTTTGGTGGAGCAAATTACAGCACTAAAAGGCAAAAAGCTTGAGGTGAAAAACAAAATTAAACGAACCTAAAACAGAACTGTGACAAATCGATAAAGAGCACTCAAAAAAACAAAACAAAAACAAAACGTGATACTAATATACTAAACGATAGAAAAGCGAGCTGGCATGACCACGAGAAAAAAATGGGTGGGTGGGTGAATTTGTGGGTGAAAATAACCCGAACAGAAATGACTAGGCATGAACAGCGTGCGATGTAAACAGTGCATGTAAACAGAACGAAGCAAATGGGCTACAATAGTTGTGTTCACGTTACACAAAGTACGGGCTAAGATTTAAGCTGATTTAGGCTTATCTAGCATATTTGCTTTTCGGCTAGACCCAATTGCGTCCACGCACAGGGAGGGCCAGTCGTTAGCATGGGCTAAGGGGTGCCATTAGTCGGTGACCTTTGGTAAGCCGCTATTTTCGAACGAAAAACGAATGACACGCGCGAGGTTTTATTTCTGCTGCTGGCATGTTTCGCTCTAATTTTGAAGCGACGTGCACAGGAACGCGAGGAGAAAACGAACCCAACTTATTTGGATGCACAGAAACAGTATACAACGGGCGTAACAGAATACAGAGTTTTATTAATGCACGTCGTAGACAGCGAATCAAATTTATTTTGTCTACAATTGGAGCTGCTGTACGCTCTACTACAGCGACCCGATCAATGTGGAAGCGAGCGCGGAGTAATGACTGGTGGAATAGAGTTGTTATACGAACATGGGACAATTTTCACACCCAAAGGTCGCCACAGAGGGCGCTTAGCCCTGGGCTAAGCGTTCGCGCATACTTCGTTAGCCTGTGCTAAGGGTCTAGACCGCGTCTTACTCTTAAATTCGGGTCAGATTTAACCTGTACTTAGCCTTTTTTAGCCCGTGCTAAGCGTTCACGCACGTTTTCTTAGCACGGGCTAAGGAATTTGACCTCTTAGCCCGTGCTAAGGAGCTGTGCGTGAACGCAACTAATAATCATGCACAGTGGATAAATGAAACAAACGAACGAAGCTTATGCAAATGAAAAGTATGCAAATAAATAATTAACAATTTTGAACTGCTTACAAAATACAACAATTATTCAATGGCAAAGAACAAATCGACGCAAGCGAATTGGCGGCAAAAGAAAATAGAAAGTTAGTTTTATTCTGTTGAATCTAAAATTACATTTCTGGCATGCAGCAAAATACAGCACTAAAAGACCAAAAATAAAAGCCGCCAAAAGTGAATGGTCAAAGTGTCAGATCAACTTGGCTGGACTTGAATGCATGACGCCGTCCTGAGGCTACGACCGAATGAGGATTCCATGTAGAGCAGGTAAGCTTGTGAACGCCAGTTGCCTTGCGCTTTAATTGCTTCAGGGTCTGCTCCTGACTGAAATGCGAAAGAAGCGCCTCCACAGTGAAAGCTGTGACCGGAGTAGCTGTTTGGATCCAGGCCTGTGGAGCTGAGCAATGATTGCAGCTGTCCAACAAAAGACTGGTAGGTCAAAGGATTCAGTCTGCCGGTAGATGACGGTGCAAGAAGCAAAGGCACATCCGAAGGTGCTGGAAACATGTCCACCATCTGCTTGTAGGCTGATACTAGGCAGATGGCAGAGCCGGGATAGCCAGAATGGGGATGTGCAGTACACGTTCACCGAACTCTATGGTTATAAACAATGTGATACGAATGATCAAACCTGTGGTGTTGTAACCAACGCTGCCCCGCAAGAGATGAATGCGGGCGTCAAAAGCTGTATCTGAAGGGGGCACCAGGTTGGACTTGCGCAGGAACGAAAAAAAATGCGATGAGGAAAGCGGACCACAGCGTAACGTGCAGCGAGCGTGTAAAGTCCAAGAGACAATGAATGCGAAGAAGGATATCCGGTGTGATAGGCAACTTGCGGCGAGGCTGATGCCCGGTTATCTGCTGTATTCCTGGGAGAACAAGTCGCAGTTCGAATGAGTCGAGTGAAGGTGGGGACTCTGTGACGAAAAGATGCAGCAGACGAATGCTGTTGAGGTAGTTGCGAATAGATGCTGTGCATGAAAACGAGTGGGCGAGGACCTGTGTGTAGCGAATAATCGTTCGCGTTGTGGCCAGAACTGACTAGATGCGAAAGAAACAGCAGAAAAGGAAGAATGCTCGCCACTGAGTTGTAATGTTGCGCAATGAGCCAGAAGCAAATGCAGAGTGGAGTGAGTGGGACGCCTGGTGGTCCAGAGCAGCGAGCAGAGCTTGACTACCTGCAGGAGCAAAAAAGAAAAAAATGCTGCAAATTACCAAGGATGAATGAACTGGAACGTTTCCTGAAGTACAATGACTTTTGAGATGCCAAAGTTTGAGACTCATAAATGCCAGATAAATGTGAACAGCTTTGCGCGTCCACGATATAGCTCCGACCAGGGATGTGTACGTCCCAGGATTGAATTCAAAACGTGCTTGGAAGTATACGATCTCCGGCAAGCAGCTGAGTTCGAAATCTGAATGGGTATGATGAGAGTTGATCAATGCAACCATTGTCGTGTTGTCGGAGGTTATTTGCAAGCAAAGCCCTCGCCAAGTATGGGACCAGAGCTAGAGTGCGTCCACGACTGCAAGCAATTCCAATGCATTGATTGACAAACCCATGTTGATAATGTGCTGTGGGAAAGGTGAGCGAAAGAACTGCCACAGAACTGGGTAACGGAGACGCCACCGCAGCCACAGCCATGTACACATAACAGTGTCTGGTGGAGACCAAGGTTGGGTGTGTATGATAGAAACGCTGTTCTAGTCCTGTAACAATGTCTTCCACCATAAGAGATCTCTGCATCAATACAGGTGCGGGAATGTTTAGCAGTGAATGTGTGAAGCGTGGACAGCATGTGGGAAATAAACAAGCGACCCGGGCGAACACAATTCGAGACATAGGACAAGAGACCAATGAGACTTTGTAGTTCTGTGTGGGAACAAGAGGACCGATTGTCGCAAGTGGATAGCTCTTCATGAATTTGAGTTAGTTTGGCGACGGGTACAGAAATGGTCATGTTGACTGTGTCAAAATCAGAACCCAAAAAAGTCATACAAGTAGCAGGAGCGCATGCTTTAGCCACAGATTCTTGAAGGCCGAGCCTGTTTAGCAGATTTCTAGACTCTCAAAAGCCGCAGTAGCGTTGATTGGTAACTCGGCTCCGCCGAAATCAACCATATAATTGATCACCTCGTGCCCTTGGTTGCGTAGGATGTAACGCACTGCATTGGTTGACCGTTGAAAAGTGGTGAAACGTCGAAGTAGTATATACCTTTCCATGAATAGCCGAGGAGGTGGTAGTCTCCCGGGTCCACACGAAGTTGTCGGTATGCCCTGCTGAGGTCTTATTTGTATTCATTCCCAATGTAACTGTCCCCTGGGATGCGGTCGTTGACTGAGTAGCCTTCTGGAAAACTAAAGTCCACAACCACGCGACGGGAAGATGAGCCCTTCTTAGCAACAGTCATTAATGGTGAGGTAATGAGCGGGCGAGACAATGGCGGAGTGTCGAACGGCCCGCCAGATGCGCCGAGTGATAGCTCAGATTCTAAAAAACTGTCCACGTGATCTGCAAAATATAATGCCGATGTGTGATTCGTTGCATGCGAAGTAGGGAGAAAATCATGCGAGTAGTTGATGGGCCAACCAAATTCTAAGAAGTCGCAGATGTCATTGTAATCGCGTAGAAAATAGCGCCAAGACTGAATGTTCAGACCGGAAGAGACTGGGATTCGACAACCTTGAAAGTTATAAAGGCCCGAAGCGGAGATTCTGCGATGTAAATCAATGTAATGCTGTGCAATACTGCCATCAGTGTTGTGAAATATTGTGATCTGGCAGCACTGAGATCGGACTGGGCGACGATGACAAATGATCAGCTGATGATGGCGAAGGTGATGATGAAGTTGTTATTGCTGTCGATGATGAGTGTGTAGCCCTCGACCCACTTGTGTTGTGATGAAGTGTGGGTTCAAAGTTGTGGTCGCTGCAGACCGCCTGCGATGTTGCCGCTTTGTTCATGCTTGATGTCAGTGTGTCGCTGACCGGCGAGAGCGAGGGATTCAAACTTGTTATTATCGATGAATACTGTGGTGCTGAGCTTGGGTAATGCTGTGTCCGTAAGTGACAACGGTGATGTAGCTGCTGGTGGCTTGCTTGGTGTAGGTGTGGAGCCCCCTGACATACTTGTGATGACTGAAAGTGTGGGGTCTGACCCAGTGATGTTGTTGCTAACCGAATCGAGCGAGATAACGCTAGCGTCCAGAGATACATGTATAGGAGTTGAGTGAACAGGGAGGTCACAAGACGATGTTGTGGTGTCTGAGGGCTGCGCCTGGAGTCACGCGAAGATGGGCTTATCGTGGTGTAGTGGTGACATGGACGTGCCTGACTTTTGTTTACAGTCCTTTTTGCTGTGATTATTAAAACAATTGCAGGTAACATAGCAACATAGCATAGGCTGAGAAATCAAAAACAGTTCTTTCACGTCTGAGTAATTGCTGTCCCATGTATGTCTGTTATCATCAATTAAACAAGCCACTGGTGCGTGATAGCTCCGGACGATGGGCCATTTGTACAATGGTAGTTTAACAAACAAATTGTGCAAGAGACGTAATCGGCCCTTTTGTTCTGCTTTGGGCATGGATGGGTCCTGCAGTAGGAGCGTATAGAAATTGTTCGAGTTATAAGTCGTCGTATTTCAGTTCATGTAAAGAAAAGAATGATGGAACAAACTGTTCTGGAGATTTCAAACCGGGCAGCTTTCTCCCGGCATGATGTCCGGGGGGAATTAACGAGACTGTCGCGAATAATGTACTCACTGGCAGGTCCTTTGTTCTCAACCTCATGTCCTTTGTTTGCTCCAATGCCGTTGAAGTATGGTGACAATTTGTGATCGACCTGTGAGCGAAGATTCATCGGCAGATTATATTAGGAGAGAAGGACTTCTCCCCTCTACTAAATCATATAATTATAATTGTTAAAAGAAATATCTATACGTGTAAATTAAAAAAGGAACTACCATGCTCTCATAAAATCTGACATACGTTACACACAGAAGATAGAGTTAGAAATTTCAAATAGAAGACATACAATGTCCATTTTCCTGTACAAGTGGGGAGACTTCAATTGTTAATGGGTATTCAGTGTCTATTTTGTATGGGTTATACTAGCTGTGACATTTGTTGTATGTTGACGTTGTGCTGTAAAGAATTTCTATTGTATGGAATAAAGATTCATCGGCAGTTCCGCTAGTGAAATGTCCGAGATTTGGTGATCAGAAGGCGATGTGCCCTGTTGGCAAGTGGATGATAGGCCTGTGGCTGGTGGATGTGCGTTCAAGGAACAACTTTTAAATTACAGTTCTAGCTGAGAGATTTCAGCCTGTAATTTTTGAAAATAACTCGAACAGATATGACTGGGCACGAACAGCATGCAATGTAATTAGTGCATGTAAACAGAACGAAGCAAATGGGCTACAATAATCATGCTCAGTGGAGAAATGAAACAAACGAACAAAGCTTATGCAGATGAAAATATTATGCAAATGAATAATTAACAATTTTGAACTGCTTACAAAATACAACGATGAATTGTGCAACATTGATAGAGCACTTCTTCATAATTTCAATAAATTGAACTTCAGAGGGCAATGTGTCGAAATCTTTAATTTTGTTTTTACTCTGTAATACAAGTCTTTTACGACATTCAATATAATTTCTACATTCCATCATGAAATGATATTCATTCTCAATAACATTACAGGTTTTGCATGTACGCTCTGCCCTTGGTATCCGTCTATGTCTGCCAGTCTCTATTAGCAACTTATGATCTGAGATCCTGAATTTGCATAAAAGTTGTCTCGGTTTAATATTGCTGATCTCTGTTAAATAATTTTCTATTTTAAATTCAATTTTAAATTTTATGCATGTGGCTAATTTATTTGTCTCACCATTTATTCTTACGTCTTAAATAGTTCACATTTCCACTGTTCTGTGTATTTTTTCTTTAAGTAAGACATTAACTTTTTTATTCAATAGATCTTTATCAGACTTTTCTTGTTGTCTGATGTAACTATTTAAATAATTATCTGCAATGAATTATTATCTGCAATGATTTTTTTTACTTTATTAATCCAACCAAGTTTGAGTACTTCCATCGCCTTTAATGCCATTACTATAATTTGTGGTGTGTTCGGAATGTTTTGTATATAAACCAACATTTAACCATGTGAACATGAATTTTAATGAATAATGGGTATCTCCCAAGATCTCCTAAAATTGCCAATTTAGTTGCGCTTTTACTGATGCCTAATTTCTCAAAATCCCAAATAAAAAATCACATTGTTGGTTGCGAGAAATCGGCAGAAGAACTAACCTGAAAGTGAAGACACATACAGCGTTCTGGCTATAGTAAACAGTGAGTAAATAAATATTGTTTGAGTTAAAAATCTAAATGAGAAATACGCTAATATCACTTGAACTACAGTAATCATTTTGCCCAACTTCCCACTTTTAATCGACCGTTTAATGCTCAATTTCTGACCGCACTGTATTTTCCGACCGGAAAACGACTGCATTTTATTGCCTGTGTCCAATATTAAATAACTGACTTTGCGTAATTATTGTGAATCGATATATTACAATGTTGAAAATTTTTAGAGCCGGTGCAACATTGTAAACAAATTTGCGTAATTAGAAAAGCAGCGCACTAAGTAAACGACCTCAAAATATACAAGTTTGCGTACAGCACCGTCAGAACTAAAACCAATTTTACAAGATCGACGCGTGGAGCATGAAAGAAAAATATTGCTAAGGTAACGCGCCTGTTCAGTGCGTGACTTGGGGGGTCAAACTTCGGTCAACACACACTTGCTGTCAGCATCGCCGCGCAGTAAGTTATGCAATGAAGTACTTAAAGTTCAATTGTATTCCAAAATGATGTCGTTGATCACTCAGTCTTTTGCAAAATATTATAACTAGTTTCCAAGCTTTTGATGCAGCCAGATTTATTTAACTTTGTGGAAATATAATCTTTTTAATTTCCCAGTCCTTTCTGTTCATTCATTGTCTTGACAATAAGTGTGAATTGCTGTGCGAGCTTTTCGTACCCGACCGCTGACAGACGGTGTCATGAAATCTATGCATAAAAGGCGGTCGACCTGCGGCTGTTTGATTTCTTACTTTCTCCTAAGCTAGCGATTGGTGAGAATGGTTATTAATATATGCACTTGTAAATCAGACAGTCATACCGCAATTGCGTTGAAATATTGTTTAAAATAAAATATTCCATCCCAATCAAATCTAGGTCAAAGGGTCAAATTGCGTGCATATAATTATAGATAGTTAAAAGCTAAATATATTTGAATATATTTGACGGCTACTCAACGTTTGTGCAAACCAGAATAAAAAAAGGTAGTGTATACAATAGCGATAAGACTGAGATATCATGGCGTTTGTTTACAATATTGCACCGGCTCTAGTATTTGACACAGATGAAGTTGTTCGCGAACGATACAGAGTGGTATAGATTTGAAAAGCCGTTCAGAATTTTCTTTGTATATCCCCAAACATTTTGACTATTCCTGTGCCGGTGACCAGTGTTTGGGCGAGCGGTCGGTGTTTTCAATAAGCGTGCGAGAGAAGAAAAAAAACGGTAAAAATGTGGTCGTTTTCCGGTCGGAAAATACAGTGCGGTCGGAAATTAAGCGATCATTTAAAAAGTGGGAAGTTGGGCAAAATGAGTACTGTGGTTCAAGTGATATTAGCATATTTCTCATTTAGTTTTAACTCGTACAATATTTATTCACTCACTGTTCACTATAGCTAGAACGCTGTACTGTTTTCACTTTCAGATTAGTTCTTCCGCCGATTTCTCGCAACCAACAACGTGATTTTTTATTTGGGATTTCGAGAAACATAACATGAATAGTTATGGCATTCATAACACAACACCTCGCCATGTTTCAACTTTTAAGTAGTCAGTTAACAAGGTCTTTCATAGTAGCATTTCTATGGGATTGACATACTAGCATGAATGGGTTCAATTATCAGTGTTCACTGATGACGTCATTTGACTGGCCCTCTAGAGGCGAAATGACGCCAGGAAAAGCGGACGTTTGTCGTCTGCTTCACAGCCCATTTCATACCTGATATTTAGGGCATTTTGCAGCATATACAAGTTGTTTTTATCGACAGAATTCATTCATAGATCTCAATTTTCATGTACATAGTCTCAAAAGCTACACCTCTGCTCCCCTTTAAGTGTATTGCATGCCACCTTCAACTTTCCATTATGAGTAAAAATAATCCCAAGATAGTTGAAATTGCCAACTGCTTCAACTTCTGAACCACCATAATAAATATTCTCGTTAATAATTCGGTTTCTCTTATTAAAAATCATTATTTTGGTTTTATCTAAACTAACTGAGAGTTGCCACTTATTGCTGTAATCTTCCAGGTCACCTAGGTAACCCTGCATTCCTTCCAGAGTTCGAGATAAAATGAGTAGATCATCAGCAAATAAGATAGAATTTACTTTCTGATCATTAATTTCTGGTGGACTACCATTTTTATTGCTCAGATTTTCTGGCATCTCATTCACAAATAAACTGAACAGAGTGGGGCTAATGTTGCACCCTTGTTTTACTCCTGTGAATGACTGGAATTCTGTAGTTAGTCCCCTACTTGTTTTACTCCTGTGAGTGACTGGAATTCTGTAGTTAGTCCCCTACTTGTTTTACTCCTGTGAATGACTGGAATTCTGTAGTTAGTCCCCTACTTGTTTTACTCCTGTGAATGACTGGAATTCTTTAATTAGTCCCCTACGTGTTTTACTCCTGTGAATGAATGGAATTCATTAATTAGTCCCCTACTTGTTTTACTCCTGTGAATGACTGGAATTCTTTAATTAGTCCCCTACTTGTTTTACTCCTGTGAATGACTGGAATTCTTTAATTAGTCCCCTACTTGTTTTACTCCTGTGAATGACTGGAATTCTTTAATTAGTCCCCTACTTGTTTTACTCCTGTGAATGACTGGAATTCTTTAATTAGTCCCCTACTTGTTTTACTCCTGTGAATGACTGGAATTCTTTAATTAGTCCCCTACTTGTTTTACTCCTGTGAATGACTGGAATTCTATAATTAGTCCCCTACTTGTTTTACTCCTGTGAATGACTGGAATTCTTTAATTATTCCCCTACTTGTTTTACTCCTGTGAATGACTGAAATTCTTTAATTAGTCCCCTACTTGTTTTACTCCTGTGAATGACTGGAATTCTTTAATTAGTCCCCTACTTGTTTTACTCCTGTGAATGACTGGAATTCTTTAATTAGTCCCCTACTTGTTTTACTCCTGTGAATGACTGGAATTCTTTAATTAGTCCCCTACTTGTTTTACTCCTGTGAATGACTGGAATTCTTTAATTAGTCCCCTACTTGTTTTACTCCTGTGAATGACTGGAATTCTTTAATTAGTCCCCTACTTGTTTTACTCCTGTGAATGACTGGAATTCTTTAATTAGTCCCCTACTTGTTTTACTCCTGTGAATGACTGGAATTCTGTAGTTAGTCCCCTACTTGTTTTACTCCTGTGAATGACTGGAATTCTGTAGTTAGTCCCCTACTTGTTTTACTCCTGTGAATGACTGGAATTCTTTAATTAGTCCCCTACTTGTTTTACTCCTGTGAATGACTGGAATTCTTTAATTAGTCCCCTACTTGTTTTACTCCTGTGAATGACTGGAATTCTTTAATTAGTCCCCTACTTGTTTTACTCCTGTGAATGATTGGAATTCTTTAATTAGTCCCCTACTTGTTTTACTCCTGTGAATGACTGGAATTCTTTAATTAGTCCCCTACTTGTTTTACTCCTGTGAATGACTGGAATTCTTTAATTAGTCCCCTACTTGTTTTACTCCTGTGAATGACTGGAATTCTTTAATTAGTCCCCTACTTGTTTTACTCCTGTGAATGACTGGAATTCTTTAATTAGTCCCCTACTTGTTTTACTCCTGTGAATGACTGGAATTCTTTAATTAGTCCCCTACTTGTTTTACTCCTGTGAATGACTGGAATTCTTTAATTAGTCCCCTACTTGTTTTACTCCTGTGAATGACTGGAATTCTTTAATTAGACCCCTACTTGTTTTACTCCTGTGAATGACTGGAATTCTTTAATTAGTCCCCTACTTGTTTTACTCCTGTGAATGACTGGAATTCTTTAATTAGTCCCCTACTTGTTTTACTCCTGTGAATGACTGGAATTCTTTAATTAGTCCCCTACTTGTTTTACTCCTGTGAATGACTGGAATTCATTAATTAGTCCCCTACTTGTTTTACTCCTGTGAATGACTGGAATTCTTTAATTAGTCCCCTACTTGTTTTACTCCTGTGAATGACTGGAATTCTTTAATTAGTCCCCTACTTGTTTTACTCCTGTGAATAACTGGAATTCATTAATTAGTCCCCTACTTGTTTTACTCCTGTGAATGACTGGAATTCTTTAATTAGTCCCCTACTTGTTTTACTCCTGTGAATGACTGGAATTCTTTAATTAGTCCCCTACTTGTTTTACTCCTGTGAATGACTGGAATTCTGTAGTTAGTCCCCTACTTGTTTTACTCCTGTGAATGACTGGAATTCTGTAGTTAGTCCCCTACTTGTTTTACTCCTGTGAATGACTGGAATTCTGTAGTTAGTCCCCTACTTGTTTTACTCCTGTGAATGACTGGAATTCTGTAGTTAGTCCCCTACTTGTTTTACTCCTGTGAATGACTGGAATTCTTTAATTAGTCCCCTACTTGTTTTACTCCTGTGAATGACTGGAATTCTTTAATTAGTCCCCTACTTGTTTTACTCCTGTGAATGACTGGAATTCTTTAATTAGTCCCCTACTTGTTTTACTCCTGTGAATGACTGGAATTCTTTAATTAGTCCCCTACTTGTTTTACTCCTGTGAATGACTGGAATTCTTTAATTAGTCCCCTACTTGTTTTACTCCTGTGAATGACTGGAATTCTTTAATTAGTCCCCTACTTGTTTTACTCCTGTGAATGACTGGAATTCTTTAATTAGTCCCCTACTTGTTTTACTCCTGTGAATGACTGGAATTCTTTAATTAGTCCCCTACTTGTTTTACTCCTGTGAATGACTGGAATTCTTTAATTAGTCCCCTACTTGTTTTACTCCTGTGAATGACTGAAATTCTTTAATTAGTCCCCTACTTGTTTTACTCCTGTGAATGACTGGAATTCTTTAATTAGTCCCCTACTTGTTTTACTCCTGTGAATGACTGGAATTCTTTAATTAGTCCCCTACTTGTTTTACTCCTGTGAATGACTGGAATTCTTTAATTAGTCCCCTACTTGTTTTACTCCTGTGAATGACTGGAATTCTTTAATTAGTCCCCTACTTGTTTTACTCCTGTGAATGACTGGAATTCTTTAATTAGTCCCCTACTTGTTTTACTCCTGTGAATGACTGGAATTCTTTAATTAGTCCCCTACTTGTTTTACTCCTGTGAATGACTGAAATTCTTTAATTAGTCCCCTACTTGTTTTACTCCTGTGAATGACTGGAATTCTTTAATTAGTCCCCTACTTGTTTTACTCCTGTGAATGACTGGAATTCTTTAATTAGTCCCCTACTTGTTTTACTCCTGTGAATGACTGGAATTCTTTAATTAGTCCCCTACTTGTTTTACTCCTGTGAATGACTGGAATTCTTTAATTAGTCCCCTACTTGTTTTACTCCTGTGAATGACTGGAATTCTTTAATTAGTCCCCTACTTGTTTTACTCCTGTGAATGACTGGAATTCTTTAATTAGTCCCCTACTTGTTTTACTCCTGTGAATGACTGGAATTCTGTAGTTAGTCCCCTACTTGTTTTACTCCTGTGAATGACTGGAATTCTGTAGTTAGTCCCCTACTTGTTTTACTCCTGTGAATGACTGGAATTCTTTAATTAGTCCCCTACTTGTTTTACTCCTGTGAATGACTGGAATTCTTTAATTAGTCCCCTACTTGTTTTACTCCTGTGAATGACTGGAATTCTTTAATTAGTTCCCTACTTGTTTTACTCCTGTGAATGATTGGAATTCTTTAATTAGTCCCCTACTTGTTTTACTCCTGTGAATGACTGGAATTCTTTAATTAGTCCCCTACTTGTTTTACTCCTGTGAATGACTGGAATTCTTTAATTAGTCCCCTACTTGTTTTACTCCTGTGAATGACTGGAATTCTTTAATTAGTCCCCTACTTGTTTTACTCCTGTGAATGACTGGAATTCTTTAATTAGTCCCCTACTTGTTTTACTCCTGTGAATGACTGGAATTCTTTAATTAGTCCCCTACTTGTTTTACTCATGTGAATGACTGGAATTCTTTAATTAGTCCCCTACTTGTTTTACTCCTGTGAATGACTGGAATTCTTTAATTAGACCCCTACTTGTTTTACTCCTGTGAATGACTGGAATTCTTTAATTAGTCCCCTACTTGTTTTACTCCTGTGAATGACTGGAATTCTTTAATTAGTCCCCTACTTGTTTTACTCCTGTGAATGACTGGAATTCTTTAATTAGTCCCCTACTTGTTTTACTCCTGTGAATGACTGGAATTCATTAATTATTCCCCTACTTGTTTTACTCCTGTGAATGACTGGAATTCTTTAATTAGTCCCCTACTTGTTTTACTCCTGTGAATGACTGGAATTCTTTAATTAGTCCCCTACTTGTTTTACTCCTGTGAATGACTGGAATTCATTAATTAGTCCCCTACTTGTTTTACTCCTGTGAATGACTGGAATTCTTTAATTAGTCCCCTACTTGTTTTACTCCTGTGAATGACTGGAATTCTTTAATTAGTCCCCTACTTGTTTTACTCCTGTGAATGACTGGAATTCTTTAATTAGTCCCCTACTTGTTTTACTCCTGTGAATGACTGGAATTCTTTAATTAGTCCCCTACTTGTTTTACTCCTGTGAATGACTGGAATTCTTTAATTAGTCCCCTACTTGTTTTACTCCTGTGAATGACTGGAATTCTGTAGTTAGTCCCCTACTTGTTTTACTCCTGTGAATGACTGGAATTCTGTAGTTAGTCCCCTACTTGTTTTACTCCTGTGAATGACTGGAATTCTGTAGTTAGTCCCCTACTTGTTTTACTCCTGTGAATGACTGGAATTCTGTAGTTAGTCCCCTACTTGTTTTACTCCTGTGAATGACTGGAATTCTTTAATTAGTCCCCTACTTGTTTTACTCCTGTGAATGACTGGAATTCTTTAATTAGTCCCCTACTTGTTTTACTCCTGTGAATGACTGGAATTCTTTAATTAGTCCCCTACTTGTTTTACTCCTGTGAATGACTGGAATTCTTTAATTAGTCCCCTACTTGTTTTACTCCTGTGAATGACTGGAATTCTTTAATTAGTCCCCTACTTGTTTTACTCCTGTGAATGACTGGAATTCTTCAATTAGTCCCCTACTTGTTTTACTCCTGTGAATGACTGGAATTCTTTAATTAGTCCCCTACTTGTTTTACTCCTGTGAATGACTGGAATTCTTTAATTAGTCCCCTACTTGTTTTACTCCTGTGAATGACTGGAATTCTTTAATTAGTCCCCTACTTGTTTTACTCCTGTGAATGACTGGAATTCTTTAATTAGTCCCCTACTTGTTTTACTCCTGTGAATGACTGGAATTCTTTAATTAGTCCCCTACTTGTTTTACTCCTGTGAATGACTGGAATTCTTTAATTAGTCCCCTACTTGTTTTACTCCTGTGAATGACTGGAATTCTTCAATTAGTCCCCTACTTGTTTTACTCCTGTGAATGACTGGAATTCTGTAGTTAGTCCCCTACTTGTTTTACTCCTGTGAATGACTGGAATTCTTTAATTAGTCCCCTACTTGTTTTACTCCTGTGAATGACTGGAATTCTTTAATTAGTCCCCTACTTGTTTTACTCCTGTGAATGACTGGAATTCTTTAATTAGTCCCCTACTTGTTTTACTCCTGTGAATGACTGGAATTCTTTAATTAGTCCCCTACTTGTTTTACTCCTGTGAATGACTGGAATTCTTTAATTAGTCCCCTACTTGTTTTACTCCTGTGAATGACTGGAATTCTTTAATTAGTCCCCTACTTGTTTTACTCCTGTGAATGACTGGAATTCATTAATTAGTCCCCTACTTGTTTTACTCCTGTGAATGACTGGAATTCTTTAATTAGTCCCCTACTTGTTTTACTCCTGTGAATGACTGGAATTCTTTAATTAGTCCCCTACTTGTTTTACTCCTGTGAATGACTGGAATTCTTTAATTAGTCCCCTACTTGTTTTACTCCTGTGAATGACTGGAATTCTTTAATTAGTCCCCTACTTGTTTTACTCCTGTGAATGACTGGAATTCTTTAATTAGTCCCCTACTTGTTTTACTCCTGTGAATGACTGGAATTCTTTAATTAGTCCCCTACTTGTTTTACTCCTGTGAATGACTGGAATTCTTTAATTAGTCCCCTACTTGTTTTACTCCTGTGAATGACTGGAATTCTTTAATTAGTCCCCTACTTGTTTTACTCCTGTGAATGACTGGAATTCATTAATTAGTCCCCTACTTGTTTTACGCCTGTGAATGACTGGAATTCTTTAATTAGTCCCCTACTTGTTTTACTCCTGTGAATGACTGGAATTCTTTAATTAGTCCCCTACTTGTTTTACTCCTGTGAATGACTGGAATTCTTTAATTAGTCCCCTACTTGTTTTACTCCTGTGAATGACTGGAATTCTTTAATTAGTCCCC
The DNA here is from genome assembly GCF_978046115.1 of Saccoglossus kowalevskii. Lineage (NCBI taxonomy): Eukaryota > Metazoa > Hemichordata > Enteropneusta > Harrimaniidae > Saccoglossus > Saccoglossus kowalevskii. Next base: position 34,232,969 of record NC_140653.1, read on the forward strand.
TACTTGTTTTACTCCTGTGAATGACTGGAATTCTTTAATTAGTCCCCTACTTGTTTTACTCCTGTGAATGACTGGAATTCTGTAGTTAGTCCCCTACTTGTTTTACTCCTGTGAATGACTGGAATTCTGTAGTTAGTCCCCTACTTGTTTTACTCCTGTGAATGACTGGAATTCTGTAGTTAGTCCCCTACTTGTTTTACTCCTGTGAATGACTGGAATTCTGTAGTTAGTCCCCTACTTGTTTTACTCCTGTGAATGACTGGAATTCTGTAGTTAGTCCCCTACTTGTTTTACTCCTGTGAATGACTGGAATTCTTTAATTAGTCCCCTACTTGTTTTACTCCTGTGAATGACTGGAATTCTTTAATTAGTCCCCTACTTGTTTTACTCCTGTGAATGACTGGAATTCTTTAATTAGTCCCCTACTTGTTTTACTCCTGTGAATGACTGGAATTCTTTAATTAGTCCCCTACTTGTTTTACTCCTGTGAATGACTGGAATTCTTTAATTAGTCCCCTACTTGTTTTACTCCTGTGAATGACTGGAATTCTTCAATTAGTCCCCTACTTGTTTTACTCCTGTGAATGACTGGAATTCTTTAATTAGTCCCCTACTTGTTTTACTCCTGTGAATGACTGGAATTCTTTAATTAGTCCCCTACTTGTTTTACTCCTGTGAATGACTGGAATTCTTTAATTAGTCCCCTACTTGTTTTACTCCTGTGAATGACTGGAATTCTTTAATTAGTCCCCTACTTGTTTTACTCCTGTGAATGACTGGAATTCTTTAATTAGTCCCCTACTTGTTTTACTCCTGTGAATGACTGGAATTCTTTAATTAGTCCCCTACTTGTTTTACTCCTGTGAATGACTGGAATTCTTTAATTAGTCCCCTACTTGTTTTACTCCTGTGAATGACTGGAATTCTTTAATTAGTCCCCTACTCGTTTTACTTCTGTGAATGACTGGAATTCTTCAATTAGTCCCCTACTTGTTTTACTCCTGTGAATGACTGGAATTCTGTAGTTAGTCCCCTACTTGTTTTACTCCTGTGAATGACTGGAATTCTTTAATTAGTCCCCTACTTGTTTTACTCCTGTGAATGACTGGAATTCTTTAATTAGTCCCCTACTTGTTTTACTCCTGTGAATGACTGGAATTCTTTAATTAGTCCCCTACTTGTTTTACTCCTGTGAATGACTGGAATTCTTTAATTAGTCCCCTACTTGTTTTACTCCTGTGAATGACTGGAATTCTTCAATTAGTCCCCTACTTGTTTTACTCCTGTGAATGACTGGAATTCTTTAATTAGTCCCCTACTTGTTTTACTCCTGTGAATGACTGGAATTCATTAATTAGTCCCCTACTTGTTTTACTCCTGTGAATGACTGGAATTCTTTAATCGGTCCCCTACTTGTTTTACTCCTGTGAATGACTGGAATTCTTTAATTAGTCCCCTACTTGTTTTACTCCTGTGAATGACTGGAATTCTTTAATTAGTCCCCTACTCGTTTTACTTCTGTGAATGACTGGAATTCTTTAATTAGTCCCCTACTTGTTTTACTCCTGTGAATGACTGGAATTCTGTAGTTAGTCCCCTACTTGTTTTACTCCTGTGAATGACTGGAATTCTTTAATTAGTCCCCTACTTGTTTTACTCCTGTGAATGACTGGAATTCTTTAATTAGTCCCCTACTTGTTTTACTCCTGTGAATGACTGGAATTCTTTAATTAGTCCCCTACTTGTTTTACTCCTGTGAATGACTGGAATTCTTTAATTAGTCCCCTACTTGTTTTACTCCTGTGAATGACTGGAATTCTTTAATTAGTCCCCTACGTGTTTTACTCCTGTGAATGACTGGAATTCTTTAATTAGTCCCCTACTTGTTTTACTCCTGTGAATGACTGGAATTCTTTAATTAGTCCCCTACTTGTTTTACTCCTGTGAATGACTGGAATTCTTTAATTAGTCCCCTCCTTGTTTTACTCCTGTGAATGACTGGAATTCTTTAATTAGTCCCCTACTTGTTTTACTCCTGTGAATGACTGGAATTCTTTAATTAGTCCCCTACGTGTTTTACTCCTGTGAATGACTGGAATTCTTTAATTAGTCCCCTACTTGTTTTACTCCTGTGAATGACTGGAATTCTTTAATTAGTCCCCTACTTGTTTTACTCCTGTGAATGACTGGAATTCTTTAATTAGTCCCCTCCTTGTTTTACTCCTGTGAATGACTGGAATTCTTTAATTAGTCCCCTACTCGTTTTACTCCTGTGAATGACTGTAATTCTTTAATTAGTCCCCTACTTGTTTTACTCCTGTGAATGACTGGAATTCTTTAATTAGTCCCCTACTTGTTTTACTCCTGTGAATGACTGGAATTCTTTAATTAGTCCCCACCTTGTTTTACTCCTGTGAATGACTGGAATTCTTTAATTAGTCCCCTACTTGTTTTACTCCTGTGAATGACTGGAATTCTTTAATTAGTCCCCTACTTGTTTTACTCCTGTGAATGACTGGAATTCTTTAATTAGTCCCCTACTTGTTTTACTCCTGTGAATGACTGGAATTCTTTAATTAGTCCCCTACTTGTTTTACTCCTGTGAATGACTGGAATTCTTCAATTAGTCCCCTACTTGTTTTACTCCTGTGAATGACTGGAATTCTTTAATTAGTCCCCTACTTGTTTTACTCCTGTGAATGACTGGAATTCTTTAATTAGTCCCCTACTTGTTTTACTCCTGTGAATGACTGGAATTCTTTAATTAGTCCCCTACTTGTTTTACTCCTGTGAATGACTGGAATTCTTTAATTAGTCCCCTACTTGTTTTACTCCTGTGAATGACTGGAATTCTTTAATTAGTTCCCTACTTGTTTTACTCCTGTGAATGACTGGAATTCTTCAATTAGTCCCCTACTTGTTTTACTCCTGTGAATGACTGGAATTCTTTAATTAGTCCCCTACTTGTTTTACTCCTGTGAATGACTGGAATTCTTTAATTAGTCCCCTACTTGTTTTACTCCTGTGAATGACTGGAATTCTTTAATTAGTCCCCTACTTGTTTTACTCCTGTGAATGACTGGAATTCTTTAATTAGTCCCCTACTTGTTTTACTCCTGTGAATGACTGGAATTCTTTAATTAGTCCCCTACTCGTTTTACTTCTGTGAATGACTGGAATTCTTTAATTAGTCCCCTACTTGTTTTACTCCTGTGAATGACTGGAATTCTGTAGTTAGTCCCCTACTTGTTTTACTCCTGTGAATGACTGGAATTCTTTAATTAGTCCCCTACTTGTTTTACTCCTGTGAATGACTGGAATTCTTTAATTAGTCCCCTACTTGTTTTACTCCTGTGAATGACTGGAATTCTTTAATTAGTCCACTACTTGTTTTACACCTGTGAATGACTGGAATTCTTTAATTAGTCCCCTACTTGTTTTACTCCTGTGAATGACTGGAATTCTTTAATTAGTCCCCTACGTGTTTTACTCCTGTGAATGACTGGAATTCTTTAATTAGTCCCCTACTTGTTTTACTCCTATGAATGACTGGAATTCTTTAATTAGTCCCCTACTTGTTTTACTTCTGTGAATGACTGGAATTCTTTAATTAGTCCCCTCCTTGTTTTACTCCTGTGAATGACTGGAATTCTTTAATTAGTCCCCTACTTGTTTTACTCCTGTGAATGACTGGAATTCTTTAATTAGTCCCCTACTTGTTTTTCTCCTGTGAATGACTGGAATTCTTTAATTAGTCCCCTACTTGTTTTACTCCTGTGAATGACTGGAATTCTTTAATTAGTCCCCTCCTTGTTTTACTCCTGTGAATGACTGGAATTCTTTAATTAGTCCCCTACTTGTTTTACTCCTGTGAATGACTGGAATTCTGTAGTTAGTCCCCTACTTGTTTTACTCCTGTGAAGGACTGGAATTCTGTAGTTAGTCCCCTACTTGTTTTACTCCTGTGAAGGACTGGAATTCTGTAGTTAGTCCCCTACTTGTTTTACTCCTGTGAATGACTGGAATTCTGTAGTTAGTCCCCTACTTGTTTTACTCCTGTGAATGACTGGAATTCTTTAATTAGTTCCCTACTTGTTTTACTCCTGTGAATGACTGGAATTCTTCAATTAGTCCCCTACTTGTTTTACTCCTGTGAATGACTGGAATTCTTTAATTAGTCCCCTACTTGTTTTACTCCTGTGAATGACTGGAATTCTTTAATTAGTCCCCTACTTGTTTTACTCCTGTGAATGACTGGAATTCTTTAATTAGTCCCCTACTTGTTTTACTCCTGTGAATGACTGGAATTCTTTAATTAGTCCCCTACTTGTTTTACTCCTGTGAATGACTGGAATTCTTTAATTAGTCCCCTACTCGTTTTACTTCTGTGAATGACTGGAATTCTTTAATTAGTCCCCTACTTGTTTTACTCCTGTGAATGACTGGAATTCTGTAGTTAGTCCCCTACTTGTTTTACTCCTGTGAATGACTGGAATTCTTTAATTAGTCCCCTACTTGTTTTACTCCTGTGAATGACTGGAATTCTTTAATTAGTCCCCTACTTGTTTTACTCCTGTGAATGACTGGAATTCTTTAATTAGTCCCCTACTTGTTTTACTCCTGTGAATGACTGGAATTCTTTAATTAGTCCACTACTTGTTTTACTCCTGTGAATGACTGGAATTCTTTAATTAGTCCCCTACTTGTTTTACTCCTGTGAATGACTGGAATTCTTTAATTAGTCCCCTACGTGTTTTACTCCTGTGAATGACTGGAATTCTTTAATTAGTCCCCTACTTGTTTTACTCCTGTGAATGACTGGAATTCTTTAATTAGTCCCCTCCTTGTTTTACTCCTGTGAATGACTGGAATTCTTTAATTAGTCCCCTACTTGTTTTACTCCTGTGAATGACTGGAATTCTGTAGTTAGTCCCCTACTTGTTTTACTCCTGTGAATGACTGGAATTCTGTAGTTAGTCCCCTACTTGTTTTACTCCTGTGAATGACTGGAATTCTGTAGTTAGTCCCCTACTTGTTTTACTCCTGTGAATGACTGGAATTCTGTAGTTAGTCCCCTACTTGTTTTACTCCTGTGAATGACTGGAATTCTTTAATTAGTCCCCTACTTGTTTTACTCCTGTGAATGACTGGAATTCTGTAGTTAGTCCCCTACTTGTTTTACTCCTGTGAATGACTGGAATTCTGTAGTTAGTCCCCTACTTGTTTTACTCCTGTGAATGACTGGAATTCTTTAATTAGTCCCCTACTTGTTTTACTCCTGTGAATGACTGGAATTCTGTAGTTAGTCCCCTACTTGTTTTACTCCTGTGAATGACTGGAATTCTGTAGTTAGTCCCCTACTTGTTTTACTCCTGTGAATGACTGGAATTCTGTAGTTAGTCCCCTACTTGTTTTACTCCTGTGAATGACTGGAATTCTGTAGTTAGTCCCCTACTTGTTTTACTCCTGTGAATGACTGGAATTCTGTAGTTAGTCCCCTACTTGTTTTACTCCTGTGAATGACTGGAATTCTGTAGTTAGTTCCCTACTTGTTTTACTCCTCTGAATGACTGGAATTCTTTAATTAGTCCCCTACTTGTTTTACTCCTGTGAATGACTGGAATTCTGTAGTTAGTCTCCTACTTGTTTTACTCCTGTGAATGACTGGAATTCTGTAGTTAGTCCCCTACTTGTTTTACTCCTGTGAATGACTGGAATTCTTTAATTAGTCCCCTACTTGTTTTACTCCTGTGAATGACTGGAATTCTGTAGTTAGTCCCCTACTTGTTTTACTCCTGTGAATGACTGGAATTCTGTAGTTAGTCCCCTACTCGTTTTACTTCTGTGAATGACTGGAATTCTTTAATTAGTCCCCTACTTGTTTTACTCCTGTGAATGACTGGAATTCTGTAGTTAGTCCCCTACTTGTTTTACTCCTGTGAATGACTGGAATTCTTTAATTAGTCCCCTACTTGTTTTACTCCTGTGAATGACTGGAATTCTTTAATTAGTCCCCTACTTGTTTTACTCCTGTGAATGACTGGAATTCTTTAATTAGTCCACTACTTGTTTTACTCCTGTGAATGACTGGAATTCTTTAATTAGTCCCCTACTTGTTTTACTCCTGTGAATGACTGGAATTCTTTAATTAGTCCCCTACGTGTTTTACTCCTGTGAATGACTGGAATTCTTTAATTAGTCCCCTACTTGTTTTACTCCTGTGAATGACTGGAATTCTTTAATTAGTCCCCTCCTTGTTTTACTCCTGTGAATGACTGGAATTCTTTAATTAGTCCCCTACTTGTTTTACTCCTGTGAATGACTGGAATTCTGTAGTTAGTCCCCTACTTGTTTTACTCCTGTGAAGGACTGGAATTCTGTAGTTAGTCCCCTACTTGTTTTACTCCTGTGAATGACTGGAATTCTGTAGTTAGTCCCCTACTTGTTTTACTCCTGTGAATGACTGGAATTCTGTAGTTAGTCCCCTACTTGTTTTACTCCTGTGAATGACTGGAATTCTTTAATTAGTCCCCTACTTGTTTTACTCCTGTGAATGACTGGAATTCTGTAGTTAGTCCCCTACTTGTTTTACTCCTGTGAATGACTGGAATTCTGTAGTTAGTCCCCTACTTGTTTTACTCCTGTGAATGACTGGAATTCTTTAATTAGTCCCCTACTTGTTTTACTCCTGTGAATGACTGGAATTCTGTAGTTAGTCCCCTACTTGTTTTACTCCTGTGAATGACTGGAATTCTGTAGTTAGTCCCCTACTTGTTTTACTCCTGTGAATGACTGGAATTCTGTAGTTAGTCCCCTACTTGTTTTACTCCTGTGAATGACTGGAATTCTGTAGTTAGTCCCCTACTTGTTTTACTCCTGTGAATGACTGGAATTCTGTAGTTAGTCCCCTACTTGTTTTACTCCTGTGAATGACTGGAATTCTGTAGTTAGTTCCCTACTTGTTTTACTCCTGTGAATGACTGGAATTCTTTAATTAGTCCCCTACTTGTTTTACTCCTGTGAATGACTGGAATTCTGTAGTTAGTCTCCTACTTGTTTTACTCCTGTGAATGACTGGAATTCTGTAGTTAGTCCCCTACTTGTTTTAACTTTATATGTAATTTTAGTGTACATGCTATTAATGAAATTATAAAAATTACCAGTGACGGCATATTTTTGTAGTTTCCAATATAAACCTTTACGCCAAATGCTGTCAAATGATTTTCTATAATCTACAAAACAGGCATAAATTGTTCTGTTTTTTGATTGCCTCTGACTATCTTGGTAAAGATATTTATGAACAATAGTTTTCAAAATAAACTGACAGTCTGTCGTTCTTCTATGTTCACGGAACCCAAACTGAGATGGCGAATAGAGTTGATGTTTCTGCAAATATTCTACTAATCTGTTTAATACTGAAGTAAACAGTTTGCCTAAACAACTTGGCAATGTAATTCCCCTATAATTTCCAGGATGTAATTTTGAACTTTTCTTATGTAATAGGATAAGAATACTACTCTTCCATGCTGATGGAAATTTACCAGAACTTAAAATTTGATTGAAAACTGATGTAATTGGTTGAAGTAGAAAATTCTGTCCATGCCGAATTAATTCATTGAGAATCTTGTCCTCACCTGGTGACTTATTAGTCCCCGTTCGGACGCAGTCCGAAAACGAGGACTTATGTTTTGACCTCCGTGTGTCCGTCCGTCCGTGCGTGTGTGTGTGCGTGCGTCTGTGCGTGCGTCCGGACCTGTATCTTAGAAATGCCTGGACCAATCACAATCAAACTTCACACATACATCATACATGATATTATACATATGCACGTCAATTTGTTTCACGATCTGATTCAAGATGGTCGAATGGCGGTCATTTTTGTGCTAAAAAATCATAAAAATCAAGCATTTCTCGGCTGTTTACAGATGGATTTTGTTCAAACTTGGTATATACATTAGACATTATGGAACCTTGATGCAAATAATTTTGTTTTTCAGATTAGATTCAAAATGGCTGACTGGTGGCCATTTTGTTTTAATGAATGTACAAATACGACATCCTTTCCTGGGTACATCATACCGGGTATCATATGCTTAGTTAATACAATAATCAATACATCACCATTTACCACTATCTCTTTCTTAGCATCACTTTCTCCAAGTACTTGCATGTTCATCAGTTTGCTCTCTGTTTTGTTTCCTGTCCTTCACACACATCTGAGTTGTCAGAAGTACCACCATCATATAATGTCATCACACAAGTTTGGTTCTCACTATTATCATCAGCAAGATGTTTGTTGACTGTTACCAAGTGTGACCTTTGTTTATCAGTTTGCATCTCCAAACATTCAATTTTGAAGACAGCAAATTTATTTTCCCACTCTTCTTTTACTGCATCATCAAGGTACTAACGGAAGGAGCCCCGACGCTATTGTTTTAGCTATTGTTTATTCCTAAACATTGTTCTCGTTAGCTCTTGGCACCTTCTTACAATGGGTTACGCTAATCTCGAGCATTTGGTAATATTCAGAGTATGTTCGAAAGCTGGATAGACGAATTGCGCATGTACAAGATTGTAAATGACGTCTAGTTGGAATGTTGTTGTTTCCGGAGATCTTGGTGAATTTTAATGAAAAATTGGCAGATATAACATCGGTTGAAGAAGAACTGATGATTTTTTTTTAATTGTAATGGTGATATGTAGTAATGAATGATTGCCTGTGACAATAACGCCTGGGTTTGATGCCCGAAACTGTTTGAAATTTTTGACTACTGGGCATCGGCAAACACCACCAGAAAAGATAGTATCGAAAGAAGGGCTTGCCTTGACACTTTTCCTGCGATAATATTTTTAAGAGTTCTTGTTCTTGTTACAATTGCTAATAATGAAAACATGTGAAATCAAACCTTCATCTGTTGAATTTTCGGTTGTTAAATACGTATTTTGACCTTTCACATAAACAAACAAGAGTAGTTTCATAACGCGCATATATTTTATGGTCATGTTAAAAATCGGCGAGGTTATATCATATTTCACTAACTCGTTACTTGTGTAAACAATCACAAACTATCATGGACATCAATGTCCTTATCAGGATTAACTTGGGATGAAACAAAAGAAAATAAGCCAGTTAGGAGGCTTAAGTGGCCACTTGAGAGGCGTCCTGGCTCCTTCTGTTAGTATCTTCCATGATTGGACTTATTTTCCATTACTATGGAGGTCTGGACTGCTGACAGTTCATTTGCATATTGTTCTTGCAATGTACTGTTAGTTTGTTCAAGTTCATCAACATTGTTTTTTGTAAGTGTACTGACCTCTCTTTCAAGTTTGTTTATTTTGGCACTAAATTCCTTTTCATGTTTGTTCATTGTCTCTACTGCAGAAGACCAAATATGTAATGAGATGCTAAGATGCGGTGAACATTTACTACGTTCACATTACGAATCTCGGCACGTGCTGAAATTTTTAATCCGTTGTGTTTGCAGAGGGATTACAGCAGTTGCGTTCACGTTATTCAGGACCCACTTAGGACCGACTGGGCTCGTGCTGAAATCACGCCCTCAGTCGTCGATCTGTTGCCCCAAACATGGAAACCGATACACATATGATGATAATAATTGTTATAGTGAAATTATATCCATTTGTTGCAATGGTGTTTATTACGAGCCATCGTGCACATGAACGGCAAAGAAGGTTCGAAACAATTATTTTTTTCATGTCAATGTAAAATGTGCAAGAAAATAGAGGTTGCAGCAGCACATAAATGTGCGTCGCTGACGACGGTTTGCATTCATTACATTCATTACTACAGCATCCGACCATATATACTAGTATATCTGAATTTTCTGTCATCGTCATTTCATACTAGTATCAATCAACTTATGTTTTTCTTAAATTTACCACCGAGGGCGTGATTTCGGCTCGTGTCGAGCGTTCAGGCAGAAAATCTTGGCACGTGCCGAATTTTGGTCCTAAGCATCTATCAGGACCGAGATCGAGTTCTTTTCGGCTTGTGCCGACTCGGCCCGACCGTTCACACACAATTTTCCGCACGTGGAGACTCGGTCCCGAGTCTCGGCACGTGCCGAGATCTCTAACGTGAACGGCACTATTACCTCATCAAACCTATTAAAAAAATATTTAACTCTATCTACAATGCAAATATCTTCCTAACTGCATGGAGTACAAGTTTAATAATACCCATACATAAAGCAGGATCTAAATTAAATCCCTCAAACTACAGGGGAATAGCAATCTCCAGTTGCCTTGGCAAACTATTTACAAGTATCCTTAATACAAGGCTAACCACTCTCATTGAGAAAAATAACATTTTGTCACACCAACAGTTTGGTTTCAGAAAAGGTTGTCGTACAACTGACGACCTATCTATATTGAAAACAATTATTGAAAAACACCTCAACAACAATCATGAAACAAGCATGAAAATACAGTGAATGAAAAAAAAAGTAGCTAAAGCAAACAAACAAAATTTATGCCTGTTTTGTAGACCTGAAAAAGGCTTTTGATAGTGTTTGGCATGATGGTCTATTCTGGAAACTATTAAACAATGGGGTGACAGGTAAAATGTATCAAATTATTAAAAGTATGTACAGTAATATAAAATATAAAATAAAAATGAAAGATGGATTAACCAATCAATTTAATTCAACACTGGGTGTTGAGCAAGGGTGAAATCTGAGCCCTTCACTCTTCAACATTTTTATTAATGATAAACTAATAACCTGGACCATGAATCATGTGATCCACCAAATTTAAATAACACACCAATCGGCTGTCTAATGTATGCAGATGATATAGTTATTCTTTCTAAATCCAAAAGTGACCTCCAGAATGCCCTTGATAATGTCTCAAAATACACACAGAAATGGAAACTCGCTGTGAACACAGAAAAAACAAAAATGATGGTTTTTAATAAAAATAAACTCTATGACAGTGATTTATTCTTTTTTGAAGGGAATGAGATTAACATCATGAGAAATTATAATTATTTAGGTATTGTTCTCAGCCCAGTATATAGTAAAGAGAGGGTCATTTTATACAATGAAGCTGAACAGATTATTCCTGACTTTACAAATCTTACACCTGAAAATAAATTCATAAAAATAATGTCAACTAATAGCTTAACAATTCCTCTGGCGCAATATCTGAAATACAGCTTTGTTATTAGACAGAAGCATCTACTTAGTCATTGACTTTTTTTTGTTTTATACCTATTATGTGTTCATTGAGTTCTTGTTTTTATATTCAGTTTATAGTTTTTTAGCCCCTGCTGGATCTGCGATCTGGGCGGGGGGTATTAATTTGGGTCGTGTCTGTGCAATGTGTGTGCACATTTTCATGTTACCAGCTTTTTCTCACACATGTATACACTTGACCTGTTTGATTGGATAAAGTTTTACGACTTGGAGGCCATTTTTTCCCTAAAAAATCTAAAAAAAACAAGCTTTTTCTTGCTGTTAACAGCTTTTTCTCAGATATGTGTCATCCAGTTTTGTTCAAAGTTGGTACAGGGACAGGTAATAATTGTTTACAAGTGCACATCGCATTATATGTTTAACAAGTTATAAATTGTCTCAGAAAAGCCAAATGAATAAATTTGTACCCCACCCCCTAAAATTGTAACACATCAATTCTGAACATTTAATAACAGAATTTTAATACAGCTCATAATGAATTAATTCACTCTGACACAAACTAAGTTCAATATAAGTTTTTAAATTTTTTCCTGAGTGGGGGCTATGACATGACATGTCATGTCTTGTTGTTGGTGTTTCATTTTATTTTATTATATATTTCCGTTACTAACTTCAATTTAGTCTGTTGTTGGTTGTCTTTTAAACTATTGCCCATTGTAATTTGATTAATTTTTATCTGTAATTTTTTTGTTGTAACCTTTAACCTCCTTCAGTAGGTTGTTATGAGTTAATAAAAATTGTCACCCAAATGTCCTTCAAACTTATGTCATTTTTGCACTTTATGAGTTCTAAAGCTGTAGTATATTTATCAGACATTTCAATATACTTATTCTGCATTGATTCTAAAGTACCTTCATAATGTGCAAACATATTTTCCTTCTGCTTAAAATAGCCTTCTATTACTTTTGAAACGCTTTTGTTTGGCGTGTTGATGGCATTATGTAATTTCTTTATAAATTCGTCTTGATCTTTACTTTGTTTATCTTTTGTTTTCAATTTTTCTTGACTTCCAACTATTTCGAATTTTCCGGCATTTACCTTGGCACGAGAGACGCCATCCGATCTGAATGGAACGTTTTGATGTCAGTCGTTCATAGCCCATCGTTAAAGCAACAACGCCCCTTTTATGAACAGATGAAATAATTTCAGCGATTTCTTTACCGAATAATCTTCGATGGAATTTAGAAACATTTCATAGAAAAATACAGGCTCTAAAATTATGTCTATCGCAAAACAATTCAACTGAAAGCCAGTTTGACGCCACAGTTTCTTGCTGGAGCTCAAGTTCGTGATTTTATTGCGTTTGAAATTGTTAAACTGTGCATGCACACACACTATGATTTCTCGAAATGCATACTAATTAGGTAACTTGTCACTGATAAAAGCCATTGAAAACATTTTGATCAATTTTGAGAAATAGTACTAGAGTGAATAAACATGCATCTGTATTCTCTATGAATTTCGTAATTTGATCAAGGTGAAGAATAAACCTGTGGTTACTTTCAACAATTTGCTGGAGTCTGATCAAAAACGTGTCACAAAAAAGTGTCTTTACATTAGTTTTTCGATTATTTTTTCAGCTCGTAACGATAGAACCAGTCAATTTGAAACTATCATGTATGCTATCAGAAAGCATTTTGGCACAATTTTACTGAAAAGACGAGTTTTTCATTGCTCATGAATATTAATTTATGCAAATGAGACATTATTTCAATCACTCGTGGTCTGGCTCTGATATCAAATTATTTAAATTTGTTGGAAGTGGTTAATCTCTGTAACTTACAACAGTCTGCTTACATAGATACAGTAATAAACTTAAAATTATTTCAAATTGTTTAACGAAAATAACTAAAATTAATGAGATGTTATCAGCTTACAAGATATATTTATGCAAATTTTGGTAAGCTCTTAATTAGTCATGCAACAGCGCCATCTAATTTTCCATCGCAAAAACAAAAGTTATAAATAATTTATCATGGTGGCACTGTCACCATGACAACCTTGAATATTTTGGTTGGTTTTTGATCAAAGTTCTCATACATTACATTACATTATACTTGTATTATACATGTTGAAATACATGTCCATGATGATTTGTTTCATGATTGGATTCAAAATAGTCGACTGGCACTCATATAGTTTTTTGAAAATGTATTGTTGACATGTTCTTTTTTTTCCTTCAAATTATACATGTTAGCATAAATGTCAGTTTGTTTCATAATCAGATCAGAGATGGCCGAATGGCAGCTTTCTTGCTTTTTAAAAAAAAATGTATCCTGGACATGTTTTGTTAGTTTTTGATCAAATTTGGTACATATATTATACATGTTGAGATACATGTTCATGATGATTTGTTATAATTACTATTATATATTTATATACATTATATTATCACATTTCACTTAATATCACTTTCTGCTGTAACTCAATGAAAAATTACTTAGGATAAAGCAATAAGTAATTATTAATATACATGTATATACCCGGTAGTAAACATTGGCATACACAATTGGCTTAGTGTTTATCTTGAAAGTTTGGAAACACCAACAGTTATTAAAAAAAAAAGTCATAATCGTACAATAACTAATGTACTTCGTACACATGAGCTACACTGGGGCATGTCAAAAAGTGTTGTCAAGAAATACAGCAGGAGCAATTAATAGCTGCGATTCCGTATCTCAATATAATAGTGACAAACATTTATTTCCATACTTTTATTTCTTCATGTTGACGTTACTTTCTTTATCATTGGTCACAGCCTCTACAAGTAAGTAAATATGGTGAGTCATATGCTAATAATTGTTGAGTATCACTATGTAAATTGACATTGGTGTTTATTTCAACAGATTATGTAAAAAACCTGCTGAAATCATTCTACTAGTATGGCATCATCTGTAATTCAACTGCCAGATATTACAGTTGAGAGTAAAAGTAGAATAATTGAATTGGCAAACAGAGAACTGGGCTCTGGTTCAGGTAAGTCATTCAATATTATATTTTATTTTGTTGTGTTTGAAGACAGATTGGTAATGTCTATTGTTCAAAGGTGTTAAGAGGATTATTTCATAGACAATGGCGTTATGTGTACCCGAACATTACCGATTGCACATATTCCATGATTCTTCAGTTTTTCAGCCCCGCTGTCATTAAAGATGACAGGCTTCAACTTTTTCAAAACCATTAACTCTATTGCTTGTATACTTGGTACATATGTTCCTCTATTAGATTTGTAAATTTCGTGACAATATCTTGAATTTCATAATTTCAGCAAATAATTACTTTAGTCCCTGTTCATGCGCAGATGTCCGGATTTCGGATGTCTCCAACATTTTTCAGAAATTCTGCAGCAGATATCCATGAAACTTGACAGGTTGATGAACAATAATGTGTTGAATAGGCTCTGAATTTTTTTATAAATTTTCAGATTCATAAATTTATTGATTTTTACCTACTGGTATTTATCTATTCGATCCTAAATAAATCGATAACAGAAACACAGTTTGCACTGTTTGCACATACATGTACATAGAAAATACAGAGCTGTCAAACAAACAAAAGAAACCAAAGAAATTTAGGTCAAATGTGACTATTAATTTATATCACTGAAAATTTTCACAAAGAATATGAAGTACCGTATTTAACTGGGTGAGGGCCCAGGGTCCTGAACATGGGAAATTGCCAAAAATAGGGGTGGGCCTATGGCCGGACATTCCCTGCAAAAAAATGAAAATTCACGAAAATTGACAACATGCAGATCAAACTCTGGCAGGGAATAGAATGGCAAATGAAATCAGTTTTTTTTTGATTGACTGTAATTTTTAAACATTTTGTAACGACTATTTTAGTAACCAAAGTAAGGCCTTTTACTTTCCCTGACACCTATTCAAAAGATTGTACGGTGTATTGTTTGTTTTGTGCATGTGTTTTGGGCAAAAATTGACCACACCCATTTAGTGATTGCAATATGTACGTAATAGAAACTGCACCTCAAACTTGAGCTTTTGATCCAAATTTTTAAATTGATACATTGTAATATAAACCACAGTTTATATTAGGACTTTAACAGGCAGATAATCGCATCCTAGAGTAAACACTGTTCATTCATTTACAAAAAGTGTTATCAACCAGGTGGGGAATTCACTGGCGGCGATTTCACATTTTTACCCAAACATTCAACTTTGACTGGCGCGTAATGGGTGCAAAAATTATCACCTTTTCTATTGTACTGGCGCCTAATCCAGATTGGCGCTTATATGAGGTATTATACTGTATATTAAAAGTTAATCCAATGTGTGTTGTTACAAGGACAGCCAGACATATGTGTGTGTCTGCCTGTTCCACTTATATCGCAATAACCATATGTTGGTTTTTGATGAAACTTAATGCATAGATAATCTGGGCTAGTGCGCAGATTTGATTAGGTTTTGGTCAATATCCATGCATATTATTTACCTAATTGATAATTAGCTAATTTTTAGCTTCTTCATGACCGTTCCACAAGATATCTAAAGAGCCACTCCTTGGATTTTGATGAAACTTGGTATGTAGATGCACTGGACTAATGCACAGATTTGATTAGTTTTGGGCAAAAATCCATGCATATTAATTACCTAATTTGCATAATGATTTGTCAATCTTCGGCTTTTCAACTTATATCTCAAGTACTAATCATATTTCAATGAAACTTGGTACCTAGATGTCATAGGACAATGCGCAGACCTGATACTTTTTAGGTTAATATTCGTTCCTATTCATTATCTAATTTGCATAACTAATACATTTTCAGCTTTTGATATTTCAAGTACTAATCATCAGATTTCAATGACTATGCAAAACAATTATTATTTTTTGGTGAATAATTTTGCATGTTAATTACCTACTTTGCATAGTAAACCAATTTTCAATTGCATGAATTTCAACTCAAAACTAATCAGGTCTAGGCACTGTCCCGGAGCACCTTATGTAACAAGTTTCATTGAAATGTGATGATTAGTAGTTGATATATTATTATGCAAATTACATAACTACTAGGCATGATTTTAACCCCAATATAATCAGATCTGTGCATTGTCCTAGAGCATCTACCGGTATGTGCCAAATAATATTGGTAGAAAAGCTAAAAAATAGACTAATTAATATTCGAGACAGCAGGACTCATTCTGGTTTTCTTCTTCTTCCTCCTCTTCCACTGTTCTTTCATTTGTATGTTTGAGAAAACCGCTGAACAAAATCTTCTCAAACTGTCCGATAATTGAGGCTACTATGTACAGAAAACAACCTGTCACCTGACCTTAAATGTATACCATCCACATAGACATTATCAGATCATACACTGGCATGGCTATACTGAGTCTCAACTAGTAAAATCGGGGAATGTAAGGAGTGGGCGTAATTGACTTGAGGCAGCCACACCATCATAATTCTATTACATAATTGGGTCACTATTAATAATGTATAAGTGTAATAGTTTATTTCTTCAAAATATTTTTCTTAAAGTTTTTTTTTTCGTCTTTTGTAGTTAATTTTTGTTTGTCATGTATTGATTTTCATCCATTCCAATAGATGTTAAGTGATTAAAGATTATTATTACTTGAACATGTTAAATGTGTGCATTTTATCATTTATGCTAAATACAATACACCATTCATAGTGATGTATAATTTTATTATCAGGTGTACCTACATTACCACTGTCTCTGGAAGATTCACAGAGAAGATGGCTGATTGTTGGTTTATGTTTGCATAACGTAATATCTCCACTGTTGAGAAAACATGTTGACACTGAGTTGCAGAGTGTGTATTCATCAATAAAAGCATCCCATAATATTGACCAACAACAGTATCCAAGACAACTGAAGACGTATCCTCCTAAAAAAGGCTACTCACTTGAGTATAAAAACATTAATAAAAATAAGAAGAATAATGTACAACAATATAATTATAAAATCACTAGTCATGTTGATTTTGCTAAATTGTTTCTCCAAACACACATGGCAAAGTTCACAGCATTGGATGATACATGTGATTCATCTGCCTTACTAGGACTTATATGCAATGTCAGTTGTTTTAGTCCTACATTGAAGACAGCAGCCCAGCAAGTAAGAGATGTTAGAAATAAATGGGCACACTGCAACTTTACTGTTTGGGATGGTCTTCTCTATAGTACATGTTTCAGTAATATGGAGACACTTATTCGTGCAATGTACCTCTCTACATCAGATGAATCTGAAGCATTGGGAAATCTACAAGACTGGGAAAGCAAAGGTAATGTATTAAAATTCAGATTCTCTTTAAGTATGCAGAGACAATTCTAGCACAACAACAAAACGTACACTTTTGTTGAGTTTATATATGAAAATTGCATAAATATGAGAACTGTAAGGCCATTGGTGTAATCAGATGTCATACTATAACCAATCAACAGAGTTTTCTTCTGCAGGTATACACATAATCCACTCTTTATTTTGACATGTCTTGTGTTTGGCTCATGAAGGATCACTATGAAAAAGTACCAACTGGGACTGTGTCATTTTCAATTCATTCATTCATTCATTCATTCATTTCATTCATGGGGGCACATGCCAGGGTGACCACTCCTTCGGCCGTCTCCCAGCAAGTGTCCAAGCCTGGACACAGCCTATGCCCAATAACTCGTTGAGAAACCCGCTTATCTGCCTCAGCCGTGATGCTCTCGGTCTCCCCCAGGACGTCTCCACCAACTAGGATTACGTGCAGACAGAATTTGGCCGACAAGGGCAAGCTACGTGCTCGAAGAAGCGCAGCTGGTGGTCACAAATTAAGCAGGTGACCCTCAACATGCCGGCCTCCCTGAGTACTCTGCTGTTGAAAATATGGCCCTGCCAGTGATATCCAATGATTCACCGCATGGAGGTTGTCACAAAGGTATTTAGTCTTTGTCCCAGCCCCTTAGTAAGTGTCCAGGCCTCACAAGAATATAGTAAGACCGGGAGCACACTGGACTTGAAGACTCCGACCTTTACATCTCTACTCAGATATGGTGATCGCCACACCTTTATCCAGCGACCTCATAGCACCCTGTGCAAGGCCAAGATTACTTGCGATCTCAGCCCCACAGCTGGCAGAGTTGCTGATCACGCTGCCAAGGTAGACAAATGAATCGGTGACATCCACGTTCCCAACCAATTATACATGTGTGATTTATAAGGTGTCAAGTTTCCTGTCTACTAAATTTCATCTATTTATTTGCATTTAAAAGAAAACAGTGATTTATTCTATAAAATTATTCAATTCTATTTTCAGGACTTACAATTTGTGTTGGTTCTTGTGTTGAAGAAAAACTTTTGAGGGATCTGATGACTGAAACGAGTACACTGGCACGTTATATACTTGCATTAGAACAGGATGACTTATCAAAAGTTGTACACAATCTCCACATGATTGAGGACTATGTTCAGGTGTTTGCCGATAAACTCACAGAGTTCCAGTTAAAGCAATCACAAATTAATGATGATCTAGAAACCAGGCAACATGCACTTACTGAAGACTTAAAAAAACAGTCTGAAGAATTAAATGACTTTAAAAATAGAATATCGATGATAGAACTCGAGCAGTCAGAGCTTTTAAAGAGTATTGATGAACAACTATACAGTAATAAATTGAAAGATTGTGATGGTGATATTGCATTCATGACACCTGCTAGGGTTCAGTTCTTCACTGGAAGAGTTAAAGAGCTTGGAACATTAAAAAATAAAATGGCTTCTTGTGAACAACACAAGATGATGTCTATATGTGGACTCGGAGGTTGTGGAAAAACATCACTTGCTATAGAATACTCGTGGTCATTTCAGTCTATGTATGATGGAGGTATCTACTGGATTTCTGCTGAGAATGATGATGCATTTGAAAATACAATAAACCAGTTGGCAATAGATATAGGTTTATCTGGAAGGAATTTTTCTGACTTGCTTTCAAAGTGTTTGAAATGGTTGGGAACACACGAGTCAAAATGGCTGCTAGTTATTGACAATCTGGACCAGTATGAATTAACTCCTAATGTGTCAAAAATTATGCAGGAACAATGGAGAAGAAAGAGTAGGGGTCATATACTTGTTACAACTCGTCGGAATGTGGATGAAATGTCTGAAATTTCTTTGATGGAAATAAAAGAAGCAGACTGTATTGAGCTCAAGAGTCTAAGTACTGATGAAGGAGTGGTATTTTTACAACAGCGTACTGGGCAGTCTGTGATGGATGAGCATGAAGAAGTTGTGCATCTTGTAGATGACTTAGGAGGTTTACCACTTGCTTTGGAACAAGCTGCTGCTTACATATGCAAACTTAAGTGCACATACAAAGATTACTTAAGACAATTTTCGACTTTGAGGTTGAAACTATTGCGACGAAAAATACAACCCCGTGAAACATTTTCAAAAGAACGATTAACTGTAAATACTACATGGTTGATGAATTTTGAGTACATTCGTGCTATGTCAGAAGAAGAGGGTATAGGTCAAGCTGCAGCAATAATGATGGACATGTTGGCATTCTTTGCCCCTGATGATATTCCTTTTGAGATTATCAATGCTCATAACCCTGATGCAGATGAAGACTTGAAGAAATGTCTTGAGATGCCACTTGGTACTAAACAGATAATAGATGTGTTAACAAAGTTTTCTTTATTTCAAAGATCGCGACACAATTGTTACAGTGTGCATAGATTGGTACAAGAAGTTGTCAGAGATAACCTTGACATCCAAACAGCCTCTCAGAGACTGCAAAGTGGGTGCATATTGCTCAGCCATGCACTAACTAAAGCACAAAGTCCCACCAGTGTATTATATGGCAATCATGATCAGAATGAAGGGGAATCACGTTGCAGATTAAGCTTATGGGGAAAATTAGCAAACCATTCATGCACAATAATGGATCACATTGATATATACGTAAGCAAGGATAAGAGTACTGTCAATCAATACATCAGTCATGAAGTAGCTCATGTATTGTATGAAGTCTCAATTTACCACAGCCTAAACAAACGACATGCAAAAGCACTTGAAGCACAAAACAAGAAGAATGGCATCATTGTTGCTTTACCAGACATTGATGAAAAGAGACAAGCAACTTTGATGCGCATCAAAGTGCCATTGTGTGAATCAGATCAACACAAACTGCAGCATGAAATGAGGTCCACAAATATCAGTAAAATGACCAGTAATGATGAATCACATTCTGCAACTGATGATCTTTTGGATAGACTGCGAAAGAAAGGAAATTCATTCTTTGGATGCGGAAAGTACCATGATGCTGTTCACTATTACTCAACTGCTCTGTCTTTGACCAGTGAAGATACAATCTTATATAGAAATCGCAGTTTATGTTATTTGAGACTAGAAGAGTATGAAGATGCTTTGAATGATGCCAATGAAAGCATTCACATTAACAGAAATCACTTCAAGTCTTATGTATGGAGGGCATATGCTTTAGGAGCATTACAGTCTTCATATACTGGAACCCGAAGAGTTTTTATTGAAAATTCGGGGCACGCTTCTGCAGCAGTTGCTGCTTATCATCATCCTCCATGCAATCTGGAGTACAAAATGAAATGGTACTATCCAATATTGGTCTTTAAAGAAATCCGAAATGAAAAGGCCCTTTTTGATAGTTTAACAAGCAAATTTACACAGCCAAATACAACCTTTCTTTTACACGCAGGAAAATACAATTTTGTTTTTTTTTGTCACCAAGATGTTCAGATAGTTGGCATTGGTGACAAACCAATACTTGATTGTGGAGGGTGTTTGGATTCCCAAAATTCAAAAAGTAACTGCCATTTTGAGAATGTTTCCTTTGAAGGTCATAGTATGGGCATTCGCAAGGGCATTGTGTGTTCCTTTCATGACTGTTTATTTTCAAATGGTGAAGCTGCTTGTGATAATTATCCGAGGTGTAGAGGTGGTCCTGGTTGTAAAAATACTGATTCAGTATCTTGCTTTGAGAAATCTGAATTGAGATCCATAAACCAGATAGACCAGAAATCCCTTGGACCAAATCAAATATCTGGTGATCCAGGTTATGCTGGCCTTCAGGTAATAGGGGGAGGAACTGCATATGTGGAAAACTGTTTCTTTGAACGTTGTGGTGGAGGTGGTGTGTTAGTGGATGGCAATGGTTCAACACTACACATCACAAAGAGCAGAATTACATATTGTAGAAATATGGGTCTTGAAGTACGTAACCATGGTAGATTGTATGCTGAGGGAAATACAATTTCAAACAATGTAACACATGGTGTTGCAATTGGACCACATGCAGAGTATGCAGATATTATTGACAATCAGATTGTTGGAAACATGGCTGAAGGTGTCTGGATGGCAGAAAAATCAAATGCCAATCTTCAAAATAATACGATTGGGCAGAATGGTGCGTGTGGCCTTTCCTTGGATACGATGAGTACAATTGTTATTGCTAATAACAAAATAAATGACAACTGGTTTTGGGGAGTCTTTGTTAAAGGTGGTACAGCGGCTCAGGTGATTGATAATGAAATGATCAGCAATAAATGTGGTGGAGTCAGATTAGGGATAAATTACTCTGCCCGGGTGTATATTGATGGCAACACTATAAGAGATCACACAGGCCCAGCTGTGCATATTGAACCTACCATACAAAATGAAAAGTTTTGTGAAGACGTTTTCAAAGTATTTCCTTATCCCTTTCCAGCTGGTGAAACATGTTTCCATAACTCTGGTCTAATTACAACTAACAGAAATGCTTTCATTCGAAATGAAACTGATCAACAACATCCTTCCGTTTTCATTGAGTCGTCATTAAAAGTGTGTTGTTACTGTAGGAATGTTCAAACACATATGAAATGTATGCATTGCAAACAAGCTCACTACTGTAGCAAAAAGTGTTCTGAGCAGCATTGGTCTAAACACAAAGACATATGCAAATCTATGAAAGGTCAGCACTTTGTAACAATTCCAATTCAACAGAAATTTAAGAAAGCAGATCGGACTTTCAGTCCACACCTAAAAGGAATAGGCCAAGGAACACCTCCAATCCCAAGAAGCAAAGATACCTTCATTGTTAAAATACAATCTGGTGAAGAGTATAGCTACTACAATCCCGATACATTGCTGAGTATTTATGACCAAACAGTTTCAATCGATTTCAGGTTCATCAATCCTGGAATTTATCACATCATTATGGAATGTGGAGTACTTAGTCAGAACAAACTTTCCACCAAAAAGATATTCTGCTGGGCAAACTATTTAAAGAAAGGAAAAATGTTACGTATCCGTACTGATTTATTGGCACCATATCAGTTATGGTGAGAAATTGTGAATATAAATGGTTGAATAGGTGATTTTATGTGTAATGCATGCATGACACTGATCAAGTGTTGCTGTAAAAACAGATTTCAGAGTGAGAGATATTTCGTTGAGATATAAATGCTTCATCAAAACTGACCATCATCAAATGTGTATAGCACATTATTAAACATGGAATTACATAGTAACACTGACGGCCACACCTGACTATGAGGTTAATTTGCCTCCCCAATTTCCCAGTCTTTTGTTCAATGTTATGTTATGATTTATGCCGGCCACACCTGTCTACTATCTCTATATATCATTTTTTTACAATCATAGTTTATGTTTAACACCTCACTATGAGGTTAAATTGCCTCCCCAAGTTGCCAGTCTTTTGTTCAATGTTATGATTCAATTATCACCCTCATATAATGATCCCCTTTCTGTATTATACATCCAGTCTTTTGTTTCATTGCCATGCTTTGTTATTAAGTATACATACCATAATATGCATTCTTGGTAAATAATACTTTGGTAATCATACTTTGTATATTTTATAATCTCCCCATCTCCAACCAATTAATTCTCTGCGTCTTGACCAGATTATTGTAGGTATGAAGCTTCATTTATTGAAGGTGAAGATTACTACATTGGGAATATAAGAGTGTCTCACCAGTACCTCCAGAATCCCATGTCTTTCAAAACAGAACAACAATGTGAAACTCGTTGTCATTTGTTTCACATGGTAAGAGTTTATTCCCAATCAAAATATGTTTACATTTTTTAAGCTGATGATATTTTCAATTATCTAATTTTGATGAATATTTTTGGTAAAAAGTTAGTTTTTCAAATTCTTGTTGAGAACAGCAAGTCTGATTGCTTTGATACAATGTACTATACATATTGTTCATTTTCTAATGATGTCTTCAGTTCTTTAATTGAAATGTGCATTGCTAACAGCGGAGCTATCTCAGCCGACAAACTGCTTGTTTTTTGTATATTTATTTCATTTTGATCTAGTATTTATTTCTTGAAGTTTTGGTAATTGCAAAAGCCAACAAGGATCTGACCCAATGCCTATGTAAATATATACAGGCCGTTGGTTGCTTACTTTTCAGTGTAGCGATACTCTACGGGCAATTTTTCTGTACATTATATTTCGCCCACTTGAATAAACCATTAATAGAAAATTACTAGTATACTGCAAAATTACCTCAAGTGAAGAGAACAAAGACGTGATGTTCTTAAAAATTATGAAAAATAACATTGCTCTTTCACTATATCTAAAAAAGACCATATACAAAGCACCACCTGTGTAAACCCCTGGGTATGGAGAACCTTTTTATTACTTTCTGACTTCTATTAGAACTTTTTAATTTGTAGTTATTTGTAGTTGCATTACTTATATTTTATTTTACACTATTTTTACCTTACTGTATTCACAGCAGATTACAGTTACGTAATAAACTATTATTATTATTATTATTATTATTATTAATGACGCCACTTATCCACTATGGCTACTGGAATGTTTATTCTAGTCTTAAATTGAAATCTTTTGGGCTCTGTTTGGGTAATATTGATACCAATGTGTGTGATAAATTGTTTCAATAATATCTCATAAAGCACTTAGGTGTTAAAGGCAATTTGTTGCACAATAATTCATGACAAACCTGTCTGAAAAGTTTTGGTACAAATTTCTGCATTTTAATTGTGTAGTTTGCAACTTTGCAACTCTTTGCATACTATCACAACTTTGAAGATACTTGGTACTTGTGTACACAAATGTCTAATAATAGTTTATTCATTTTATTTAGTGTGTTTATTTGTATAAAGTGCAAACAGTAGTTTGCTCAAATAGATTAAAACTTTGTACACCATTAGTTCTTAAATATGCTACAACATGAGTTGATGGGTGTTAAAGTTGTATTGTTGACATACCGGTAATTTTGTTTGAAGCCAATTGTAACAGCTAAGGTATTTGCAATATAACTACCTTGCCAAAAACCGAACAGTTTTCAACATCATATGTACCATCAAGTCAATGATACACATGCAGGAATTCTCTGTTTGACTATATTACAAAATGTATCTACTATGTGAAGCATTTCGTATTAAGATTAGTCTGTGATGCATGCCTGACTCTTCTGATGTTTTCTATATATTTAGCATTACCACTGCATGTGAGTTAGTTGTGTTTAACACGCACTCAAAGCAAAATTCGAACAGCAATGCCTGACTAGATTTATTGGAGTGAAAACAATAAATTATTTAAACAGCGCAATATGTGAGCTTTCAATCAGTATAATTCGTGAACAAGGTAACTTTCAGATTTGTTATTGGAAGTAACCTGCAATTGAAATGGCTTTCAACTAACTTTTGCCGACAGTACAACTTCAATTAAATAGTACCCGGTATATTAAATTGAATTCTCATTGAAACAATGTTTTTTGTGTATTTTAGCAATTGTTTTAGCACTGTTTTTTTGTTTATATTAATTTCTACTGAATGGCACCGTAAATATTTTTTAAGGATCAACATATTTTGATTTAAATTTTTTTTTAAATAAGAAATTTGTTGAAAATGTGCAAAAACAGAACCTGATTAAATAAATCATTCAATCTGTTACCGGATATTGTTAGTTTCTGCAGTTGAACCTGTTTTATTTGGACATACATACTGAGCAATAACTGTCTTGTTTTACTGCATGAATTATGTATGATAATTGATTTTCTTCTGAATATTGTAATTGTTATCATGTTTTAGACAAATAAAATATTGTGCAGCATTTTGCGTTACCAATAGGTCACATTTCTTGCATACACTATTTGTTAATTAGGTCACATTTCTTGCATACACTATTTGTTAATAGGTCACATTTCTTTTATACACGACTTGTCAATGGGTCACATTTCTTGCATACACCATTTGTTATTAGGTCACATTTCTTGCATACACGACTTGTCAATAGGTCACATTTCTTGCATACACTATTTGTTAATAGGTCACATTTCTTGCATACACTATTTGTTAATAGGTCACATTTCTTGCATACACTATTTGTCAATAGGTCACATTTCTTTCATACACTATTTGTCAATAGGTCACATTTCTTGCATACACTATTTGTCAATAGGTCACATTTCTTGCATACACTTTTTGTCAATAGGTCACATTTCTTGCATACACTATCTGTCAATAGGTCACATTTCTTGCATACACTATCTGTCAATAGGTCACATTTCTTTCATACACTATTTGTTAATAGGTCACATTTCTTTCATACACTATTTGTCAATAGGTCACATTTCTTGCATACACTATCTGTCAATAGGTCACATTTCTTGCATACACTATTTGTCAATAGGTCACATTTCTTTCATACACTATTTGTCAATAGGTCACATTTCTTGCATACACTATTTGTCAATAGGTCACATTTCTTTCATACACTATTTGTCAATCGGTCACATTTCTTGCATACACTATTTGTCAATAGGTCACATTTCTTGCATACACTATTTGTTAATAGGTTACATTTCTTGCATACACTATTTGTTAATAGGTCACATTTCTTTTATACACTATTTGTCAATAGGTCACATTTCTTGCATACACTATTTAAGCGGGGGTTATTGCTATTATATTATACCAGTATATTGACAATTCGATAAAACTAGTAAAAAAAGAGTTTACTTTCATCTACTAAAAGATCATGATTATGGCCCTCGAACATGAATATTTATAAGAATAGTATGTAGTTGTACGCTGAATGCATACAAAAATTACATGCGCAACACAGTTCAAATTGAATACAAACTAATTTGTATTCCACATGAAAAAGAAACATATCCATCTTGAATGGAGCAGCGTAAACACACAAATTAGCATAATAAAGGATGACCTTTCTGACCTTTTACTGACGCACAACGCGATTTGAAATACAGTGTCGTGTACAGTTTGGATCATTTAAACAACGGATTTTCCACGTTTTCATTCCGGTTTTTGTACAATTTGGACTGTAATTTGCCCATTGAAAGTACAGTTGTGAAATAAACTGGTTTTATGACTCATCATATTACTTGTAACTGTGGATATTTGACGTTCAGTGGTACTTGGTTCGACCGAAATTTGAGACGCGGCGGGACGCGGTGTATCATGTGCGGCGACCGGCACAGCGACCTCAGTTCCAACATCTGACCTGGATACCTTTGGTATAACCAAAGTTTTGTGACAGTATGACTGACAAGTTTTGTCGTTGTTCTGGGGTAAGTTTGATGGTGTAAGATCGGATTTTTGCATCGTTTTTGTGACACGTACATGATATGCCTTGTCTCAACTCCGGCCGAAAGACTTTGCACGCACAAATCTGTAGCTTTCGAAATTACCTTCATCATCTCCTGTAATTTATTTACCCATAGTGGAGAATTACAATACCATATATCGTCGTCGAATCCTGCGCTGTCCCGTGTTCTTTGAAACAGATGGCAATTACCGGGTACACTGCAATTTTGTCAGCTGCCGCTACCGGACACCGGTTGTTATTGGTGGCATACATTTTTGCCTGTGACTCATAGTTTTTTGCATTTTCATGTCATTAAATCTCTCAATTATATCTTGTACTTAAAGATCATGTTTTCTTTGTTGGAAGTTCGCAATCCATCTCAAAGCAACAACACTGAGAACATAGCGTTCTGGCGTTCGTGTAGGCACCTCACGGTGTTGAAGGACGGTGGTTTAGGTTTGTGTGGCGAACGACAATCACCCAACGACCGACGCTCACAACTTGGATCCCACCATTAACAAAAAGCAATATTATAGTTATATAACTTTTCAGATGTTTTTAATTCAGTATTTTTTTCAATATTCTTCCAAAATTCAACCACTATATTTCCCTAAAAATCAAATAATACCGGTTTTTATGTATTTCCGTATTAAACCTGTCGTCAATTCATGTTCCAGGGCCACTTGGTTTAGCCGTGCATTATCAGCCAATATACCATGGATTGCATATGCAAATTTTGTGTTTGGACCAATCAAATCAATGGATTAACACCATCAATATACTGGCATAATATAATTGTTAATAGGTCACATTTCTTGCATACACTATTTGTTAATAGGTCACATTTCTTTCATAAACTATTTGACAGGGATGATACACATGCATGCTCTACAATTTATATGATCAAAATAATTCACTGAAAGACGGTTCCATAATTAATTAATAATTATAGTAGTACCAATAAGCTATTCTCCAAATATCAGAAGTGGAACATCACAAGGGAGTCAGACGAGGTGCATGTGAAGGGTAAGCATCTGCCTTCTGGCATGCCACACCACCGTGATGTTCCATAGTTATGTCAGGGAAAAATGTCAAATCAAGTTTACTGGACAAACAACCACACCAAGTCGCAAGGACAAACACGACCACGTACATCGATCAGGTTCAACTAAATAATAATAAAGTTATTTCTCTATTTTATGTAGATGATCTTGTCTTAATACCACAAACAAATAAAGATCTACATCATTTAATGAACATTTTAAATAAAATATTGCCAGAAATTGAAACTAAAAATTATAATTTTCAAAAAAGATTACTTGAAAAATAGTTATAAATCTACATTCCAAAGGGGAAAATATTAATTGTGTTTTCTCATACAACTACCTTGGTGCATAACTTTACAATCTAATGGCAAATGTAGTGACACAAGAAATAACTTGGCAGACAAGTAAAAGCCTCCAGGATTATGTATACAATGTTAAAATCAATACCAAAAGAAAATGACATCAAAACAATGATACACTCGTTTAAAACTTGTATAAGACTAATATTGTTATACAGAGCAGATACATGAGGTTTTGAAAACACCATTAGAACATGTGATCTGAGTTACTACTCTCTTAAGTATGTCCTAAAATACCTACCGGTAAACCATCAAACTAATATGATTTCTAACATAGTACTTTCATCTGAGATTACTAATGGCCATTACAAATTGAAAGTACAAAAATATAATCACAAGTGTTTGTCAATTCATAAATTTCTCCTTCCTTACAAGGAAAGAAAATAACACTTTTGACTAATTTTCTTCTTTTGTATAATTGTATTTCATCATGAAGTTATTATTATTATTATTATTTAAGCAGCAGCATCCTGGATTCAAACTAACTATATTAGATCAACGAGGTGAGTAAATGCATGTTCACTCTACTGAATGAGCCTAGAGAGTGGTTTGTGGTTGAATGCAATATGTAAAAGATTTACAACAAATCGTACGGCATTAATATAATTTTTATCTGCAGACGCACATTAATGATTATCTTTTTGAGGGATTTTACTATATTCTAAATGTTGAACGACTGCACAACCAAACACATATAGATTTGATCGTCATTGCTTTCAGCCACACATGCTACCACTGAACAGTGCGACAAATCTTAAAGTTTTAGTTTAGTATCATGATTTATATTTCAGTCAGTTTGACAGTGGTTGCCATGACATATACTGATAAAGGTTAATGACAAGACCAGATGGCGAGCTTGTCGAAATCAACCAAAAACATCTTATGACTCTGCAGTTTTTAAGATACAATACAGTACCTGTAATTCTAAACCAATGTTGTTTGCGATTTTAACTAAGGTGGTATCTTTGTGGAATGTTAGTGCGAGACTATTACCCCATCAATATTAGTTAGTGTTGACAATATATAGAAGTGTTTTTTCTAGACAGCTTGACGAGTAATTAATTGATTATGATGTGTAAAACTTTCATGTGATTGGTTGTTTGTTTGAAGGCAAGGCCTTGGAGTCTCTTATACTGATTGTAATTGGTTAAGGAGTGACAAGAAATAAAGAGTGATTTAATGCTGTCTCGGCTGAAAACCAGGGACTTGGCAGAGAATCGTTTGGGAACATGAACGAAGCTTGTGTGTGTTTTTGTCAGCCTAGCGTGGAAACGACCGAATCCCGGTTACCTAAGTGAAAGGTTTTTAACCATCAAAAATACCTATTACACGTGGTGGATAACCCTTGGGCATTGTGTTCAACACAAAAATCATCCTGGGAACACTGTATGATTACAAGACAAAAGACATACATGATGGAAGGGATTCGTGAAGTTTTAACGGAACATCTTGGACAAATGACACAAGCCATTGCTGGAGACCAAAGAATGACACAACAAGCAGTAGAAGGAATTCAGGAAGTGGTGGAAGATCGTCCAACGCCTGTCAACATGGGAATCGGGCCAGCTCCGTTTAAAGGTAAACAATCAGAGAACGCAACATCCTGGTTACAGAGATTTAATGCGTACGCAGACTTTAACCAACTGCCGAATGATAGAAAAGCGGCAGGATTCAGAATGTTGATGACTGGCCCAGCCGAGATGTGGGTAAATGAATTGCCAGCCCAAGTAAGAGATGATTATGAAGCTTTAACGGCGGCCTTTATTGCATATTTTGAAAACGCCGATTTAGACTGGATACTAGAACAAGAACTGTCTGAGCGAAAACAAGGGGCCGACGAATCCGTAGAAGATTACGCGGCAAATATCAAGTCGCGTTGTGCCCGACTTCGTAAAACACCCGAAGAACAATTATGTTATTTTCGCGCCGGGCTACGGAATGACATCAAGAGTCAGGTGATTGTCCATCAGCCTCAAACCATTGATGAAGCGAGACGAAGAGCCAGACTGAGTGAGATAGCTTGTCAGATGCAGGAAGGCGAGAAAAAAAAGAATGGCGCAGATCTATCAGCGATTGAATTCAGCGTGGAAAGGTTAGCACAGAAAACTGAACAATTATTACAACAACATCGACCGCAGTACGTATACAGCCCGCAGCAGTTCCAGGGACCAGAGAGTCAGGTTGGTTCAAACCTAACTTACCAAGGTAGAAAATTCAATACAATTCCGATATGTGGCATTTGTAATAAGCACGGTCATTCAGCAGCCGGCTGTTACAGCCGTGGAAGTTATTTCAGTGGAAATTGTTATAATTGTGGCAAAAGGGGTCATAGGGCGAGAGAGTGTCGGGGAGGGGCACAAAAAGGAAATTCGAAAGATATAATTTGTTATAGTTGTGGGGCGAAAGGCCATATTGCTAAAAATTGTGATAACGAAAAACAAGGGGGTAATTTAAACCCAAAAAGTCTATTTTAGTAAGGGCGGAGAATAGACTGACTAGCCATAAGAAAAGGATGGTAGACAGCCCTCTTTTGTGTTCAGTATCAACCGATATCTATAGAAATAGTTTAATTAAAGTAAGATTAGATAATGATTATGTATGGGCATTGGTAGACACGGGAGCTGAGATTTCAGTTATTTCAAGAAGTTTCATACGAAACTTTCCAAACTTGAGAAATCGTAAAATATACCCCCCCCCCTTCGAAGTTCAGCACGTACTGTGAACGGTCAAATAGTTCCGCTCAGAGGTCGAATCTATGTCAAGGCAGAAATAGCGGATCAAAAAGTGACTATTCCTTTCCACATTGTCGACTATACAAAAAGTAATATGATAATTGGAGCAGATTTTCTAGCGGAACATAAAGCAGTTATTGATTTCTCATCCCGAAAGTTTCATTTGAGACCGAAGTCGCCAATATGGACACAAAATAGTATTACAATTCCTCCCAAGACACAGCAAATTATGACTTGTAAAACTCGATATCATTATCCAAATGGGGTAATTGCAGAAAATAGGTGCGTGAATAATTTATCTAAGTACGGGTTATTGACTGCAAAAGGCATTTTTGAAATACATAAGAATAAGGTGCCAATTAGAATAATGAATCCGTTAGACACAGAAATTCAAATTCCTCGAGGCATTAAAGTTGGAATGATACAATATTTGACCCCGGATACTGGCATAATTAACGTCGGCTCAGAGGGGGAGCACTTAAGTTTGAATGAGTTCAAGTACGATGATCACCCTAGTGAAACAGCAAACCCTTTCAATATTGACATGGCGAGGGCAGATTTAAACTCTGAACAAAAAGAAAGGTTAAGGAAATTTCTGAATATGAATGGAGATATATTTGCTGAAATTGCCGGACATATGGGTCACACAAAATTAATCCAACTTAGAATAAGATTAGTAGGCGACCCCGACCCAATTAGTTGTCGGCCATACAGGGTCACTCCTCAAAAAAGATCGGAGATTGAAAAACAAATTAATGATATGTTATCTGAAGATATAATTTCACCTTCTGTTTCGGAATGGAGTTTTCTTGTTGTCTTGGTTACGAAACCTGGGGATGCTTATCGATTCTGTGTCGACTATAGAAAGTTGAATGCAATCACAAAATTAGAACCATACCCCTTACCCTTAATAGTGGATTGTTTTGACTCCTTAGGAATAGCCAAACCCAAATATTTTTCAACGCTTGATCTAAAAAGTGGATATTTCCAATTAGACCTACATCCAGATAGTCGTGAACTCACTACATTTACGACCCATGCTGGGAATTATCAATTTAACCGATGTCCGATGGGGGTCGCTGGGAGTGGACATTCATTTCAACGGCTCATGAATATTGTGCTTAGGGGATTGAATTGGAAGAGTTGTTTAGTTTATCTAGATGATATAATCGTATTTTCCGATACTTTTGAGAAACATTTGGGGGACCTGAATCAAATATTCCAAAGGTTAAGAAAGGCTAATTTAAAACTGAAGTTATCAAAATGTAATTTTGTGTGTAAAGAGGTTAAATATTTAGGTCACGTGATAAGTAAGGATGGTATCAGAACATATCCAGAAAAATGTGCAGCCATAAGGGATTTCCCCGTTCCACGTGATGTAAGAAGTTTGAGAGGATTCTTAGGTATTTGTAATTATTATAAAAAGTTAGTGTTCCAATATGCGAAAATAGCCAGGCCTTTGAATACAATGACTAGCAAAAATATTGCGTTTGAATGGACGGAAGAATGTCAACAGGCATTCGAACAGCTGAAAGAAGCGCTAACAAATCCGCCTATATTGGCATACCCCGATTTTGAGAAGCCATTTATATTAAGTTGCGACGCCTCTGGCCAAGCCATCGGTTATATTTTATCGCAATTACAAGACGGACGTGATAGAGTTATTGCGTATGGCGGGCGGGCGTTGACCCCGGCAGAGCGTAATTATCCTATAACACAATTAGAGGCTTTGGCCGTAGTGGTAGGAATTAAATATTTCGACCCATATTTAAGGCACGCAAAGTTCAAGGTAATAACAGATCACTCAAGTTTAAAGTATATATTTGGGTTAGTAAGACCTAAGGGCCGAATCGGAAGGTGGGTCATTGCCCTACAACAGTATGATTTTGAAGTTGTACATAGGCCCGGTAAGATTCACCAAAACGCGGATGCATTGTCTAGACGTACCTATGAGGGGCCCCAAACGATTACAGAATTAGAGGAAGACGATGATTTGATTGGAATAGTATCCTTAGTAACTGATAAAGTCCAACCGGAAATTAATAATGAAGGAACAGTAGACGTATATTGTGAAGAAAATGTAGTCGGTGGAACGCCTGCAGACACAGGCTGGTGTAATGTTAGCGAAATGCAACGAGCCGACCCAGAGATAAGCCAAATAATAGATTATTTAATAAACGGGACCCTACCGCCTGAACCGCGCAAGGCGCGAATATTAGCATATACTAGAGACGAATATGTTATGGAGAATGAAAAATTATATCACCTCTGGTTCCCCAAGGGTAAATTTAGTAAAGAACAGGATTGCGTAAATCAGTTAGTCATTCCGCATAAATTAAGAAATCGCGTTTTAGAACAATTTCACAATGAAGTAACGGCGGGTCATTTTGGGTTTGCAAGAACTTATGCTTCAATCAGGCAGCGTTATTATTGGCCAAAAATGGCTTCTGAAATCCATAGTTGGGTGTCTACGTGTGTAGATTGCGCCACTAGGAAATCTCCTAAACTACGCTCCAAGGCCCCCTTGATACCGTTAAAAATAGAAGCCCCTTAGCATAGGGTCGGAGTTGATTTTATTGGGCCCATGCATAAAACTCGGGCGGGAAATCGGTATATTATCGTGTTTACTGATTATTTTACGAAATGGGCTGAGGCGTTCGCGACGGAAAACATGAATGCTCGAACAACAGCTAGGATTCCATTTGATGAAATTATATGCAGGTACGGAGCACCAAGATGTCTCTTGTCAGACAGGGGTCAAAATTTCTTGTCAGAAGTAATCAAAGCGACCTGCCAAATGTTTGGAATCAGAAAAGCAAACACGACGCCATATAACCCACAATGTAACGCGAATACGGAACGTTTTAATCAAACATTAATTCAAATATTAAGTATGTTTTGCGACTCTAGACAGAAAGATTGGGATGTATTTATACCGGCCGCGTTATTTGCGTATAGAGTAACTAAACAGGAAACGATTCAAGAAACACCGTTTTACTTAACATATGGGAGACGGGCGACGTTGCCAATAGACACAGTGTTATTAGAACCAGAACAAGAGAATAAGGTACCCCGAGATTATGCGGAATTACTGAAAAAAAAATTAAAGGTTGCCCATGAGACTGCTTTAAAATGCATTGAGGCTAATCAAGGAAAAATGAAATATTATTTTGACAGGAGAGCGAAGGAAAGTACGTTCCAAGTTGGGGATATTGTTTATTTGTACACGCCAAAAGCAACATCGGGATTGAGTAAAAAACTAGAACATCGGTGGCACGGCCCATATCGCATGTTCGAAAAAGTATCTCCCGTGAACTTTCGATTGCAACGCATATGCGATGGGAAAATATTTAAGAATATAGTTCATGTGAACAGACTGAAACGCGGAGCTTTATGCGAGGAACAAAATGAAGGGGATATATTTGGGGAAGCCCCTGAGTTTGAAACCGTGAATGCTGATGAGAGGGGTACGGAAATGCAAAGTGAACCCCACCCACTCAAACGGAAATTTCTGGAGAAAATGTTCCTAATTTAGATGATATACCCGAAGGAGAAAATGATTCGGTAGGGCCCAGAGACACAGAGATGAATAGTAAGAATAGCGGATATTTTGGTATCGAAAAGATTATTAAGGGGAGGCTGAGGAACGGTAGAAAAGAGTATCTTATTAAATGGGTGGGGTACCTGAAAGATCAAAATTCTTGGGAATGTTATGATAATTTAAACGAACAGGCGAGATTATTTTTAGAAGACCATCCGGTACCCCTTATGGGGTCGACAAAAGCGAATAAAAGAAGGCGGGAAAAGTTGATTAATGGTTTAGAAGTATATTAAAAAGAGATTAGTGTGTGACAAGACGAGTGTTATTTAGGCCCTGGGACGCACATCATTCATTACTAACGATAATACTTAACGAATTCATTCATACGAGATCATTTCTCAAAGAGCGTGGAAAGAATCTATGATAAAGCCTAAGTTTAAATTACATGGAGGTGTGATGTCCGCACTATAGCTACGTACGGGTTTGGTGTTGGGGGTCACACTTTCATGAAGACGCCGGGTGGTGACGCCATGGACAATTTGATGAGAACATAGGAAACGCTTTAGGTGGGTACTTAATTCTACCATTCGATCACGCAAATTGAGAATTGGCCACGGATTTTTCATTTATCATATGTCATACCCCTTTCTTTTCATTTCATTACTAATTTATAGTGCGTCTCCCGAAAAATTGATGTCAAGATGAGAATAGCGTTGATATTTATTAGTGTATTACTGGTCGTACGATGGAAACCGTCTGTGCAGATGAGAGATTATGTTCTGCGCCCCAATTATGGAGTATTGTTTGAACGGGTAGCAAACATCGATAACAGCTTAACGTACTGGCATCATACGTTCGCAATACCTTATTTAGATATTCCTATGATGAGTGTGAATGGGTCATTAAGTTCGAACGAAACAGTTCACCTCATTCCGAAGTTTTGTGAGGAATACGGGGAAACTTTAAAGTTAGTTGAACAACAGAATAAGTTCTATATGTATCATATTTCGAGAGATGAGCGAGCGATTCGTGTGTTATTTCTAAAGATAGAGGAAAAGAATTTGGGAAATGAACGACAGAAAAGGGGATTATTAGACTTTGTAGGGAAGGTATCGAAATCTTTATTCGGAACGGCCACGTCGAACGACGTAAATATTTTGAGACGACATGTAGCGGCATTGGAAAGTTCCACCGAGGTTATGACAGATCAAATTGTTGCGTACGAAGATGATTTAAATTCATATGTTTTCACAACAAATAAAAGAATAGAGAATGCTCTGAATGGGATTAAGGAAAATCATGAGGCCATTTATTCGATCGTATCTGATTTATCGCAATGGAGAAAGCGCTTGAACAGAATGGAACTAAATCAAGAGGCGTTAGAAAAAGAATTAAATTATGAACGGTGATCCACACATTTAATGTTTCGATATGCTATTCAACGGCTGCAAGCGTTACAGTTACTTGAAAGGGAGACACAACGTAGGGTGAGTTCGATTGACGTGTTATTACAAGAAAGGTTACCTTTGCAGTTGGTAGGACCGAGAGTGTTAGGGGATGCTTTAAGGGCAGTGCGAAAGAAACTACGAAAGAAATATCCTAATTTTGATATAGCATACACGAATTTGAATTATTATTACCATAATGCGAGAGTGACATTTCGGCGTACAGACAATAATGTGTACATGAAGGTTGGAATCCCCATTACAATAAAAAACGACATATTCGAAGTGTATAAAGTGATAGTCATGCCTATGCCCCTCCCTTATGATTTAGGTGATAAACCTCAGCATTTCGACAATAATACAGCAAAGAACAGGCACACGAAGGTAACGTCAGTTGCAGAGTATTTTGGGGTTAATGAAGATGAAACTTACTACATTGAAATGAGTACAGACCAAATTTCGTCTTGTACTGGTCTGACAGTAAAAGATTGTCCCTCTGTAATTACCATGATAAATATGCGTAAGTCGTCGTGTACGAAATCCTTGTTCTATGATAATAAAGAGGAAATTCATAACACATGTAAAATAGATTTAATACTCAACCCAGTATACGACCCTAAGATTCTCGAAATCGGACAGGGGAATATTTTGGTGAATAGCAATGATACAAAATGGTTAATAGCATGCGGGGATAAAAGCCCTGAGCCTATTGAAGGTTGTACAATGTGTATAATTAAATTGCCCTGTGGATGCGCTATAAATTCCGACAATTACTATATATCGCCATTGTTAACTAGTTGCACAGAAGACGAGGCCCCCACGTTTCTGCATCCGGTAAATTTGCCATTTTAATACCCTTTTATGACCCAGATGATTTGACAGAAATTACGGGGGAATCGATGTATGAAAACCCGTGGCGAGTACAACTCCCTAACATCACCATTAACAGAGGGAATTTTGAGGAAATTGTACGTTCTGACGCACGTTTGGTGGTAGATTTAAACAGAACGGCAGATTTATTAAGGAAAAATAAACCAATTTATTATTCTAAAGCAGACAAATTATTTAGCGACATTATGGATGAAACCCCTGCCTTACCGTTTTTGGAAGTCAAAACTATTACTATAATTGAAACCATTCTGGCTATTATATGCACAGGGTCACTGATTTTGTCAGTATATACAGTTTGTAAGGTGAAAACTTTGAGCATATTGATTGCAACCCTTCCCAGGGCCCGGGCTAAAACGTTATATTTGCCAGTAGACGAGTTAATTACGGACCATCCCTTGCGAGATTTGAAGAGTTCCATGATCCAACTTCGAAATGAAACGTTAATTCTGATTTTAATGTGTTCAGGATTCTTATTGATATTGGCGGTTATTCGATTGTGCAAGTGTTATCGTAATCGCTCTATAATGTATCGTGCACCTAAATTGCCCCGTACTAAGTTAATTTTAGAGATATCCAATGACAAGCTGTATGTCTTGGTAAATGTTATGACCCTGTACGTGTCTCCGAGTCATTTAGCTTTTGCAAAGCGGGTCGAATTTAACAGTTGAACGTGGTATAATTTCGTCTGTGTTGAATATCGAATGGGGTGATTTAAAATACAAATTTCATGGTGTAGAACGTGTAATTCCTTTGCCCAAAGCCGTTAAGATACCAAAGTGGAAAGATAGTAAGTGCATGGCTGTGGAAGGGGTAGGGAATCATTATAGATTATTGGTAGGTCTATCTGAAGTATATACCGAGATTCCCAGGGATATTACTAGTATGCAGTAGATAGGGAACCCAATACTGAATACTTGGGATAGCAAGTGAAGTGCTGGCACCTCTCCTTGATAGAGTAGGATATTCGAAAATATAACCAATGTATTTAACCTCATAATCTTTTTATTTAAATATATATAACTATTGTATTTTAGAATCATAACAGTAGTGTTTAAATTTATAGCTTTTTATTTGAAATTATAATTACCATATGTAATCATTGTATTTACTCATTTGAAACTATGTATTTTGTTATATTAGAGTGTATTTTACTTGCATAACAATTGTTGATGTATTTGACGTGTGAAATATAAATGTGATGACATCCTTGGTATTGGAACGGTATGTTCGGAGAACATGCAGAATGTAAAACAGGGGGTTGTATCATGATTTATATTTCAGTCAGTTTGACAGTGTTTGCCATGACATATACTGATAAAGGTTAATGACAAGACCAGATGGCGAGCTGGTCGAAATCAACCAAAAACATCTTATGACTCTGCAGTTTTTAAGATACAATACAGTAGCTGTAATTCTAAACCAATGTTGTTTGCGATTTTAACTAAGGTGGTATCTTTGTGGATGTTAGTGCAAGACTATTACCCCATCAATATTAGTTAGTGTTGACAATATATAGAAGTGTTTTTTCTAGACAGCTTGACGAGTAATTAATTGATTATGATGTGTAAAACTTTCATGTGATTGGTTGTTTGTTTGAAGGCAAGGCCTTGGAGTCTCTTATACTGATTGTAATTGGTTAAGGAGTGACAAGAAATAAAGAGTGATTTAATGCTGTCTCGGGTGAAAACCAGGGACTTGGCAGAGAATCGTTTGGGAACATGAACGAAGCTTGTGTGTGTTTTTGTCAGCCTAGCGTGGAAACGACCGAATCCCGGTTACCTAAGTGAAAGGTTTTTAACTATCAAAAATACCTATCACATTAGCCCTCCATGTCGAATCACTTTATTTGTACTAAAAGGCTGGTGTCTTTGTGCCTTGAATAAACATATATTATGTATATTCCAACT
This sequence comes from Saccoglossus kowalevskii, assembly GCF_978046115.1. Classification (NCBI taxonomy): domain Eukaryota; kingdom Metazoa; phylum Hemichordata; class Enteropneusta; family Harrimaniidae; genus Saccoglossus; species Saccoglossus kowalevskii. Next base: position 34,271,687 of record NC_140653.1, read on the forward strand.
TATTTGGAGCAAATAATATCAAACAAATGCAACGTACACAATTAAATTATAATTCTACAGTTTTAGTTTGTTTTTTGTGGTGGGTTTGTTTGTCTGAAAACAAATCGGTTCTGTCTGTATTGTTGTTTAATTTGTGAGCAGTAAATTATATATAAATATACTTATATAAGGTGTTTTTTCAGGGTGGGCAAATTGAATGTATAAGCTATTACAAATATTTAGGCTTATTTCTTTCTTCCAGAAATTGTTGGTCCAAAGCTGTTTTGACTTTTTAACACACCAAGCATATAAGGCATTGACCTGTTATTAATTGCTTGTTAGTGGTGTTTCTATAGAGTTCATTTCAAACTGTTTGATTTAATGATTTTACCAAATCAGTATTATGGGACCAAAATATGGACTTATCACACTTATGGAGTAATAAAAAAAGTACCGAAAATGGCTCAGGCGTTTGAACGAAATACTACAAAAGAGGGAGTACTATTTGAATGCGGCCACCTTCCTCTCTTTGTTTATACATGCAAAAGATTGCATATAAATGTAGTATTAAGCTTCCGCTAATGAAAATCATCATTATTAAAGATATTGTTCATACTTGAGTTGTACACTTTAAATAGTTTGTAATTTCATTTAGCTGCTTTTAGTCATAATTTCAAGACAAATAAAATGCAAAAAATTCCTGTAATATTTTTTGGTCAAAATCTGTTGCCCCCCCCCCTCCAAAAAAACCTGAACAATGTTGAAAACAGAAAGTCTATTTCGTATTAATTTAATTTACAAAAATAAATTCTCGGAACAAAAACTGAATTTACAAAACAGAACTAAGCTACAGAACCAGGATTTAAATTGTCGCAACAGAAACTTAATACGTAAGGTATTACATTTTTCTTGGGGGGATTAGTTTTTTACTGTGGAGATTGTTGTAGTAGACACTGATTTATGAGATCATATATCACAACTATGAAGTCATTAACAACTGGATACAAATTAACCATTTGAGATACTCACAGCAGGATATCTTTATTACTGGAACAGTACTACACAGACTATACAACTAGCTAAGAACGAAGTTACAGGAACAGTAATAAGCATAGTATACTGACACTTGCTTGGGTGCAGTCTAACACAAGGTGCTAAAAGAGGCTTATTTAAAGCATGGTCAGTAATCCAAAAAATAAACTTTCCTAATCCTGTACTAGGATAGTGGTTGGCTGAAAAGATAATCCCCTTAACTGACCAATAATGTAATCATCAATTAGAAATGGCATACATTAAGGTAGCGAGAAGGGAAATTTTCACTTTTTTCTTGATTTTTCAAAAAATGATAAAACGGTTACTTTAGACCTTGATACATCACCCCAGGTTTACAAAAGATCGAAATTGCGAAATAACGTTGCTCAAATTAGTGTTTTAAAACACTAGCAGAAAAGACTACAACTGCCGTTTCGTGGATATTTGCATAGTGTTTATCTTTGGAAGGAATTAAATGATAACATCTTATCTGTATACTCTGTTGTTGACGATTCTGATATAACGGGTGATAAGCTTCCAGTTGCAAACAATGCGTGTTTATCTAACGTCCATTGTCAGCATTATTGTCAGTTGAGACTTTGTCGGAGAAACATGGTCATACAGTACTCATTTCGCCCAACCTTCCGCTTTTACATCGACCGCTTATCGCTTAATTTCCGACCACGCGGTCTTGTCCGACCGGAAACCGACCGCATTTTAATCGCGTTTTTTTTTTTGCTCGCTCGCTCATTGAAAACATTGACCGCTCGCCCAAACACTGAAAACTGGCACATGGGTGGTCGAAATGGTGGTTTTGATAGTAAAGTGTGAACATACAACTAGTATTAACTATTATTACATTCTGAACGACACTTCAAATCTAATAGTTGTATTACACTTGTATCGTGAAAGCAACTGAACTGGGACTTCTTGTTACGTGTTTTGGGTGCTTGTTCTAGATGTAATATTTTTATTTTTATTTTAATAAGACAGTTACGCGAAAAAAGCCTAGGTAACTCCTTTTGACAGAGCAGAGAAACGAGGAAATGTTAGTGATTAATTCCAAAAATAACGATATCGAATCCACATCGGTCCACGTCTGGTAAAATTTGACATTCAATTTTTAAAATTAAGTCACGATCATTGAATGAGCTCGGTCTATACCGTATACGTACCGCAAAAGTGTTCCCACAAAAAATATTTTCGACTAAAAACGACTACATGCCCTGAAAAAATCGAACAGAGCTTGACATGTATGAATAATTTATTGGGCTTAAAAGAAAAACGTGTCAAATTTAGTTATAGCCATAACTATTTGGTGGCCAGTCTATGAACAATTCAAAGTCCGTCAGGGCTGAAAATCATCGACACTACTCTGTGTTGCTGCCGGTTTGCAACACAGTTAGATATGTGGCGCCCTCTAGTGGCCCTTTCGTTTTGTTCAAAGTTGACCTTTTACCCTTTGAAGATCACAAGTTTTCACGCTACCGCGGCATTTGATTTTGACTCGTCACTAACGCTCAATTCGTCATTCAATTCACGCTATTCCATGGTCAAAACACAAACGTAAGTGTGATCTTATTTCCTGTTACTGTAATAATGACATCGTTCAGAATTACTAATTTTTTGATGAGTGAATTCAGCGAGGTTTCTAAATGCAATTTTACACGAGGCGTCTTAGGTCGACATGATGTGGAAAATTCCGTGAAACTTTATGTATTTGTTTTTGATCGATGATTGTGCAACCAAATGCCTTAATTAGTGATTTATGCGTGTCTAGTTAATCTGATTCATCGATTTATTGTTATGTCTCAAGATTCGCAACCTTATTTCGATTATGTGCAATTTTGTTTCACTCGATGCTTATCACGTGACCGCTATCTCCATGTGTGATGTAATTGACTTGTATCGCAACACCTACTTCTGTATTTTTATTGTTCGCTATTATTGGTCTGTAAGCTGCGAATATTACCAATGTGTGAATCATATTTTATTGTCTAAAATTATGTATTTACATTATACTTGTACATTATTTATACCTTTGTAATTTCTTTATTTATTTTCTTTTTTTTATTCATTTTTACAGTTGAAACCATTGTCATTGTCACTGCCAATATTATATTGTAATCAACCTCGTATGTCTACTAGATGTGATTAAAGTGATCAATGCGTTGATAGTTGTGTTTTATCCAATCAATTGTGTCGCGTCAATACTCGCCCTCAACCGAACAGCAGGAGCTGTTACAGTTTCAAGTTTCTTGATGTCATGGATCAACCAGACAATATTTCCGTATCTTCAAGTGCCAGTACGGCATCATCAAAGGCAAGAGCAGCAGCCAAAGGTGCAGCTTTGAAAGTTAGACTGCAAAGACTGGCCCAGACAGAAGCACTCGAACTGGAGGAGCTCAAATTAAAGCAACAAAGGATACGTTTCGAGCAAGAAACCCAGCTTGCTGAGTCAGAGGCGGAAGAACGGGTATATGAAGCCCTAGAGTCAAACCCAGTCGAAGATGTCACAAAGGGAGAGGAGAAACCGGGATCTCAAGTGCTGTCATTTGAAGACCCATGGTGGTCAGCTCAACCCCCTCAAGGAAATGTGAATCTTCTTTCTCCACTCGGTGTGAATGATGTGACTTTGCCATCCCCAGCACTACCTTTGACAACAGGTCAATCAGGCACTCCTCAGAGAAAACAACAATCCACTCATGTGGAGGAGCAGTTAGTTAATGTCAGCCAACAGTCCACCAAGACTCCGTCTGATCAATCAGCAAATGTGATCACTGAAATGGGCAACATAATGTTCAGAAAAGAGCTATTGAGTTCTAGTCTTCGAACTTTCAACGACAGTGCAACTTCTTACAGGGCCTGGAAGGCATTAATGATGAGCACTATAAGTGAGTTAAATGTACCCCCCTCACAAGAGGTAAATCTGATTATGCGATGGTTGGGAAACAGTTCACCAGAACTGGTTACACCACTTCAAAGTGTTTATGTAGACAAACCAATCGAAGCTCTGAAACATACATGGAATCTCCTGGACCAAACATATGGTGCAGTAGAGGTGATTGAACAAGATTTGATGAATCGTCTACAAGAATTTCCAAGGTTCACCATTAAGGAATCAATCGAGCTGCAGCATTTAGATCACCTACTTCTAGAAGTTCTTCACATGAAGGAGTCTGGAAAATATCCTGGTCTTGCCAGCCTTGACTCTGCCCATGGGCTCAATGTAGTTATGCAAAAACTACCTCCAAGCCTGAAAGTTTCGTGGATGAAGCATGGTGCTAGTTTCAAGACAAACAACAACGTTTTATTTCCACCATTTGAAGTATTCTACAATTTCATTCATCAAGAATCAGTAATGAGAAATGATCCAAGTTTCTCTGTAATTTCCAATCAACAAAAGGAAAGTGGTAGATCGTTAGCAGTTAGTGTGTCACCTCACATTTCTGAATCAAAACCATTTAGAAGGAACTGTCCCCTGTGTAGTTCTTCACATTGGCTGTCACAGTGCGGGGAATTCAAGAAGTCAGTTGGGGAACGTAGGAGGTTTGTGCAAGAAAAGAAGCTGTGTCGCAATTGCCTCAACCCTGGTCATTTTGTTAGTACTTGCAGAAAGGGGAGTTTTTGCAAGCTGTGTGCTGATAAGCATTCAAGTTTTCTTCATCCAGTTACGACACATCAAACAACCACACCTAGTAATTCGCCAGCATCATCTTCAATTCAAGCTCAAAATCTGAGTGAGTCGCATCAGGGTACATCAACAGCCGTTACTTGTAAAAATAGCATCATTGGGTTTGCAGCAGTGCCTGTCAGTGTTAGGTGCTCAGGAGGAAGAAAAACTGTAAAGACATATGCATTCTTAGACAATGGATCAAACATAAGTTTCTGTACTGAATCTCTCGCTCAGAAATTAGGCGTCCAGGGTAAGAAAACCGAAATTGACTTGAAGACAATAGACCGCACATCTACCAATCAACGGAGACTACTAACACTTGAAATCTCCAATTTGAATGGGGATATTGTCGTTATGGCTCCCGAAGTATTTACTATTCCAACTTTGCCAGTGGACAGCCACACAATTGCTAAGCAGGAAGATATCAATAAGTGGCCACATCTTGATGGTGTTCAGGTGACAAATATTAATGAAGAAGTTGGACTATTGATTGGCACTAACATTCCAGAACTGCATCAACCCCTTGAGGTCAAAACATCAACTAATGGTGGTCCCTATGCTACACGAACATTGTGTGGTTGGGTCGTCAATGGTCCATTATATATAGGCCAACAAGAGAACATGTGTAATTTCATTAACTCCAATAGGCAATGCCTAGAGTATCCTTCTCTTGATGAACAATTTAAAACATTTTGTAACATTGACTTCAATGACACCAATGTAGGAAGAACTGTGATGTCTCGTGATGACATGAAGTCTATCAACATCATGAAACGATCAATTTGCTTTGAAGATGGTCATTATCAAGTAGCTATGCCATGGAAGACAGATCCTCAAGTGCTACCCAACAACAAGTCAATGGCCTTGAAAAGGTTGAATTCTCTCAAGGTTCGACTTAAGAAAGACGACATTCTAAAGGTGAAGTACACCAAGTTCATGGAAGGCTTAGTCCAGGACAGCTATGCTAGAAAGGTGTGTTCTGCTGTAGGCCATGAATCAAGGTGGTTTCTACCACATCACCCAGTCATACATCCTCAAAAGCCGGAGAAGGTGCGTATAGTATTTGACTGCTCAGCAAAATACAAAGATATTTGCGTCAATGACCTTCTTCTACAGGGGCCGGACTTAACCAATTCCCTAATGGGTGTGTTGATCCGGTTTCGCCTCGGTCAAGTTCCCTTCTCAGCTGATGTTGAGAAAATGTTCTACCAAGTTTGAGTGCCGGAAACTGACTCCCACTACCTAACTTACCTTTGGTGGGAAAATGGTAATCTGAATAATTGTCCACAAGAATATCAAATGCGGGTACATCTTTTTGGTGGACGATCGTCACCAAGTTGTGCCAATTTTGCCCTTAGAAATGTGGCAAAGGACCGTGCAGGAGAACATGAGCAGAATATCACTAATACTATTGAAAACAACTTTTACGTTGACGACTGTCTCAAGTCTTTAGATAGTGAAGATGAGGCGATTAGCACTGCTCTAAATCTTAAGCATCTGCTTGCAAAGGGTGGTTTCAACCTGACCAAGTGGAGTTCAAATTCCGTAAAGTTATTGAATGCCCTTCAACAGGATAAATCAAAGGATCTATCATCTCTGGGAGGTGGTGACTTGCAACGGGCTCTCGGAGTCCAGTGGTTCATCAAGGAAGACAGTCTTGGCTATGTTATCTCTCCAAAAACCAAACCCAGTACACGCAGAGGTATCTTGTTAGTGGTAGCTTCGGTGTATGATCCATTGGGATTGGTATCTCCATTTATACTGAAGGCAAAATTTCTGCTTCGAGAACTGTGCTTACTTAATTGTAAATGGGACCAAGACATTCCTAAGTAAATCGAGATTGAGTGGAACAAATGGCTGTCTGACTTGAACCATCTGACAACATTGAGAATTCGGCATAGTTATAAAGAGCCGAAACTTGGAGCGGTTGTGTATCGAGAACTACATCACTTTGGTGATGCATCATCAACGGGTTATGGTGCTGTTTCCTATCTTTGTCAGAAGGACGCAGAAGGTATATTCAGTTGTGCGCTTGTCGCAGCGAAGTCTCGCCTTGCCCCCGTGAAAATGCAGACGATCCCAAGAATGGAGCTCCAGGCTGCAGTCTTAGCATGTCGCTTGGACCAGATGATTCGCGACGAACTTCAGGAGATCAAGATCGATAAATCTATTCTATGGACGGACAGCACATGCATCTTACGATACATAAATAATGAAACAACACGCTTCAAAACGTTTGTGGGCAATCGCATTGCAACTATCTTGTCTCATACTAGCAAGGATCAATGGCACTACATTCCTTCAATGCAGAACCCAGCAGATCTTGCCTCTCGTAGGATGAGGGCAATGGAATTAATTAAGAGTGATCTGTGGTTCTCTGGACCAGAGTTTTTGAAACAAGACGAAAGTGAATGGCCACAATATCCTGCTGACCTGGGTATCTCTGAAAGGGACCCAGAATTGAAGGCTGTATCTACGGTTTCAGTTAGAAGGGATTGCAGTGTTAGTTACTTAATGAATCACTTCTCCAGCTGGCCAAAACTAATAAAGGTTGTAGCCTGGATACTGAGATGGAAACACATTGTCAAGTCAAAGGGAAAAGGGGTTGCAGGACCAATCTCAGTGGAAGAATGGAAGGGTGCTGAAATTTCTATAGTGAAGTATATCCAGCAACAGTCATATGCAGCTGAAGTTCAGTCCCTGCGCAATGGTCAACAAGTTAATTCAAATAGCCCATTGGTAAAATTTGACCCAATTCTAGTAGAAGGTGTTATGAGAGTTGGTGGCAGACTGAGAAATCACAAATTAATGAAGATGCAAAACATCAGATAATCTTACCAAAGGGTCATCATGTCACAACACTCATTGTTCGCCACTATCATATTTGTACTGGTCATTCTGGTACAAATCACACTCTCAGTGAAATCAGACAAAGGTTTTGGCCCATTGGTGGGCGTGCAACTGCCAAAGCAACTTCAAGGAACTGTGTTGATTGCCGGAAAAGATATGCTCGACCACCCAATCAGAAGATGGCCGATTTGCCAATAGATAGAGTTACTCCCGCCTTGCCTCCATTCACTTGTGTAGGCATTGATTGCTTTGGACCCTTCTATGTCAAAAATGGAAGGTCCATGTTGAAGAGATATGGTATAATATTCACCTGCCTTACAACTCGAGCTGTGCATCTCGAGGTAGCTTATTCACTGGACACAAACTCATTTTTGAATGGGTTGCGGCGATTCATAGCTAGACGTGGTAAGCCACAGCTAATTAGGTCCGACAATGGAAGAAATTTTGTGAAAGATGAAAAGGAACTGCGATTGGCCATAGAGAACTGGAATCAAGAAAAATTCACCAATACTTGCTACAAAATCAGGTTGAGTGGAAATTCAACCCCCCAACAGCATCACATCAAGGTGGTGTATGGGAACGTTGCATCAGAACTGTGCGCAAGGTGTTGAGTACCTTGACAACTGAACAGACCATCAATGATGAAGTCCTTCACACACTTTTCTGTGAAGTTGAAATGATAGTCAATGGGAGACCTATTACGAGGTTATCAGATGATTCGAAGGATTGTGAAACCCTCACACCAAACCACCTGCTCTTGCTGAGAGCAGGACCGAAACTTCCACCAGGAGTGTTTGTCAAGGAGGACTGTTACGTGAGAAAGCGTTGGCGCCAAGCACAATATCTTGCTGATGTGTTTTGGCATCGATGGATAAAAGAGTATTTACCGGCTCTTCAGGAGAGACAAAAATGGCGCAAAGCAAGAGATAATGTCAAGACGGGCGATGTTGTTTTGGTTCATGATCCATCAGCTCCAAGATGTTCATGGCCCCTTGCTCAGGTTGTGGAAGTATTTAGAACCACCTCAGATAATATGGTTTGCTCAGTGAAGTTAAGAACATCAACTGGGATGCTAGTAAGACCAATTACGAAGATTGTGTGCCTTGAAATTTCTGGAAAAGACTAGACATTGAACAGTAGCAATATCTGTGTCTGACAGTATGTCGATTGTTATTGCGTTCTTGTTTACAGAGGGGCAGAATAATCCCCAGTGTCGACTTGAAGGGTAGTCTAACCCTAATGACAGTCATATTTGTATTTATTGTTTACATTGCTTTGTTATAAAGGCTCAATTGTTCGCCTTTAAGGGGCCGGAGTGTTGCTGCTGGTTTGCAACACAGTTAGATATGTGGCGCCCTCTAGTGGCCCTTTCGTTATGTTCAAAGTTGACCTTTTACCCTTTGAAGATCACAAGTTTTCACGCTACCGCGGCATTTGATTTTGACTCGTCACTAACGCTCAATTCGTCATTCAATTCACGCTATTCCATGGTCAAGACACAAACGTAAGTGTGATCTTATTTCCTGTTACTGTAATAATGACATCGTTCAGAATTACTAATTTTTTGATGAGTGAATTCAGCGAGGTTTCTAAATGCAATTTTACACGAGGCGTCTTAGGTCGACATGATGTGGAAAATTCCGTGAAACTTTATGTATTTGTTTTTGATCGATGATTGTGCAACCAAATGCCTTAATTAGTGATTTATGCGTGTCTAGTTAATCTGATTCATCGTTATGTCTCAAGATTCGCAACCTTATTTCGATTATGTGCAATTTTGTTTCACTCGATGCTTATCACGTGACCGCTATCTCCATGTGTGATGTAATTGACTTGTATCGCAACACCTACTTCTGTATTTTTATTGTTCGCTATTATTGGTCTGTAAGCTGCGAATATTACCAATGTGTGAATCATATTTTATTGTCTAAAATTATGTATTTACATAATACTTGTACATTATTTATACCTTTGTAATTTCTTTATTTATTTTCTTCTTTTTATTCATTTTTACAGTTGAAACCATTGTCATTGTCACTGCCAATATTATATTGTAATCAACCTCGTATGTCTACTAGATGTGATTAAAGTGATCAATGCGTTGATAGTTGTGTTTTATCCAATCAATTGTGTCGCGTCAATACTCTCCCTCAACCGAACAGCAGGAGCTGTTACACTCTGGTTTACTTTATTTCACAACTTGCAGAGAAAACTGATTCGCGTGAGCTCTAATATATCTTAGCCTAGTATTTTCTTTTTGAACTAAGGTCAAATTCCATCAGTCTGTCAAAATATATGTTTTTCAGCGAATTATTTTGAAGCCTGTCACAGCACAAACAACTATGTGAATCGACGCCGGTGATTGGATTGTACGACGACCCTTCAATTAGCGTCAAATATGCTTTGTTACAACATCATTGATTGGCTGAGAGTCACCTGATCGGAGCACGAACTGGGTCACAGAACCATATTTGTCCGTATTATCAACAGGACTTTGCAAAAATAACCACACCCACATTTTCAATCATTTTCAGCGCGGAAGTTGCCAACAACAACAAATGTAAAAAAAATCGTGAATTTCATGGATTCGAATAAAATAAAGCAAGCGATTGATAAGGATGATTATTAATATTTTCCTCGATGCTCTTCGAACTTTTATTTTTTTTATTTCAAGGTAAGAAATGGCTAGCTGAAGTTGCATCGTCTTCAATGCGGTTGTTTCACCGCGAACAACTCTAGCTCTGTTTTGGGCATGGTTTAGTTTTGCGATGTAAAATAAAATATATATTAAAATAATAATACTTGATTAATTATTTGGGGTTTCAGCCCACAAATTACGGACATGATCTCCATGAATTACGGTCAATGTTTGTCTTCTCTCGGCTGATTGTCACGGTGTTGATCGACGCCCTTCCTAAACTCAGTATGGAGAAACCAACGGGGATCGACATTCCAAACAAACAATCGAAATTATCAACGAAAGACGAGATTTTTCTAGATATTTACAAACATACTGTCATGACAAACATATGTAAAATTAACAAATACACAAAGAAGTGTAATATTAGGTTTTATTTTAGGCTTAGAAATATTTTCTTTCACTCAGCCCATGCATGTAACTGCCATTTAGCTTTACGGTCATTCAGCATCGGGGGAAAACAACAATAATTATACAAAACACATTGCGAAGACTCAACAATCAGGAAAGAAACCCCAGACAACCCTGTCGTACTTGTATTGAAATACATTTTGTATTTCACGTCAGAATATTGTTTAAAATAAAATATTCAGTCCAAGCCAAATCGAGGTCAAAGGGTCAAGTTGCGTGCATATAATTATATATAGTTAAAACAAAAAGTATTTGAACTTTTGTCGGCTGTTCAATATCTATAAAAACCAGAAAGACAATTATAAGACAATGTGAACCTCGGAAATTATTCTGTTAGTCCGAATTTTAAATGCGCGCGAGCGAGCAGGTGGGCGGTGATATTTCGGGGTTTGCGCGGTCGAAAATAGAGCGGAAATTGTCCGGTCGAATTCAACAAGCGGTCGCAAAAGCGAGAGAAAAAGGTGATTGGAAAGCGGAAGCGGGCGGGAGGTTGTGCGAAAGGAGTACTGTAACTTTGCACAACTTTCTTTTAAATCGTTTTATTTTCCAAGTCAATATTCTATTTTACTAATACATTTTTTTTCTAACGCAATGGCGAAGAAAAAAAAGAAAGCGTTGACAGACGAGGCAAAGAAAAATCTGCCACTCAGTGTCCCACTCTGACACAGCAATTTTTTTTCAAACATCGGCCATTTTGTTTCACCATGAAAACCGTTGTATTAGATGTCTCATCTGAGACACTTGAAGGATTAGCTTGTTTGTAAACTGTCAGCGTGTACAGTGGGACAGTAATGTTTGTCAGAGGATTATCCCTCGTTGTTCGTTTGCATAACAATGGAAAACCCGAACGTTCCTGGAGTACGGACTCAAATGCCAGCAGTTTTCTTCATTTTTCGCGCTCGAGCTTGAAATTATTCATTATCTGACACTCTTTATGAGTTCTATGATATCAGTGGTTAATATGTTTGGCCATTTTTAGTGTATATTTATAATAATGCAGCAAATCAACAGTGTTTTATTAACCAAAACTGTTTTTCGCGTTTTTCTCGAGTTGAAGTTTTGATCGAGAACGACTCATTCGGACCGCCGCCAAATCAAGTGCGTTCGGACTAGGACATTCAAACTCGCAGTTATCGTTCAAAAGATAATGATGGTGCGAAATATGTCTGGGTTTTTAAAGAAAATGCTTTGTCACAGAATAATAGTCTGTTAAAGGTGCCAAGTATGAAATAATTTGGGGACAAAAAAACAAACCTGCATAGAAATCGGAATAATAGGTCTTTTGATTATCGGAGACGCATTTCAATGGACTTGATTACGGACAATGCATAACTTAAATTTCACCAGGAAATTCCGCAGTGTGCTCTCGCAATCGCGTACTTAGTCATTTTTACAAGGTTCCCCATTTTTGATGTCACGTGATAATTATGTAAACAATGTCTGTCCAGTTTGTGCGAACTTGCACCTCTATATACTTAGTCTTTTGATATATATAACCTAAATTACTGTTCTGAACGAGACAACAGACAAAGAATGTTTTATTTAAAAACGTCACAAAACCTTCTCGCTACCTTAACAGGAAGTGTGTTTCTTTGCCATAGAGTTCAATGTTAAGTTGAGATAAACACACTAGTAAAACATGTTGAAATGCATATAACTTCTAACTAACATTACAATGCATAATCAAGTAAATCAATTAAGAAAGAGAGTGATTTGATAATACATATAAAACAAAATCAATCAAGAATAAGTATCATTTCTAGACATTTAAATGCTACAAACTAACACAAACCTAAAACATGCCAGAGTAGGTCAGCGATGTTTACTTACTTAAACAAATTTTTAGCATAAAATGTCAAAGTATTTACTATAGGAAAAGTAAACAAAATATTTTGGATTGAATATGTCATACGAACATGAAAATTTTGTGCAGTACCTGTCAATAACAAAATCAAAGTTACTTGCATTTCCTATTAGCACATACACCTTTGCTGTGTAAACGAATACCAGCCATGCGCTTGTCATAAAGCACTGAATTATATGTTGAGGGAAATTTGTAACGCTATCATAATTCATGTCAATAGAGAAGGCAATATTATCGAACATAATTTGTTATAATATCATTAAAACAAATATGTTCAGACCCTGCCTTCTTGAATTATTATCCAATATATTATCCAATAATTTCATTCCCATCGTATTGAAATTAAAAAGAAAACATTAATTTAATTTTTAAATGTGATTAATTGCCGTTGAAATATGCTTTTTAGCTACACTGTCTACTTTATCAAGCGGAGCTTATCATATGAGCTATTGTCCGTCGTCGTCTGTGTCAATGTTTTATTTTTTCGACTTCTTCTTGAAAACTACAAGCCTGAATGCTTGATACTTGGTCTATATGTACTTTTGGTAGACCTCTCTCATAGATTTGTTCATTTCATGTTGATATCTTCAATTCTCTAATTCCCATAAATATTTTTGTATTTTTTGGTAAAAAGTGATGTTTTCGACTTCTTGTTAAAACCGCAAGTGCAATTGCTTTGATATTACATATATAGGTACTACATGTGGACCTCTCTCAGATTTGTTCATTTTCTAATGATATCTTTAATTTTCTAATTTTAGTGAATATTGTTGTCATTTTTGATAAAAAGTGATATTTTCGACTTCTTGTATAAAACAGCAAGTCTGATTGCTTTGATATTACATATATAGGTACTACATGTTCAGTTCTTAATTGAAATGTGCCGACAGGCTGCTTGTTAAATTATATTTTGCATTCATGCATTTTAATACCTCTGTGTGATACTGCATTTAGATTAACATGGCGTTATGTATAGTAAAAAATGTTTGGCTAAAAACGTAGCAGATTATTCGTTTGTTGTATTTACTAAAAAACTTTATACGCATGCGTCTTTGATTTATCTATACGTACGTACCCTTTCTTCTTATTTTTTGAATCTTAACAGCTACCCGCGTCCTTCCTTAACCACCATCACACAATATGTAAAACCGTGTAGAAAATGTATTAGCTGCTTCCACAATCTTTGGATGTGTATTGGCACTCAAATAATTTTGAATTCAGTATGGAAAACAACTTCGCATGTCTCGTACAGTTAATGTGAGCAAGAAAGCAAGAACTGTGTGGAATCAGAATATCAACCTTCATCTGTAATTATAGGTAATGTGATTATTTGAGGCTATGACGTTTAGTTTAATTATTTGCATAATGATATTGATACATTGTATGGAACATCTCTTTTGCTCAGTTCCAGGCCTAGCATTGACATACACATCTTAGTTCTCTTAGTGCTCCTCTCCAGTGTGTTATTTTCCTCCCGGATTTGGTGACCAATACTCACTTGGTTCTCACTAACTTGAGAAGTTTGTTCTCAGTTTACATATGGTGGCAGCGGTGGGATATGTAAAATAGTACTGGAAATGAAATAGGCACACACCAAAATATCAAGTTAAAGCTCGTGGCTTTAATACCTCACAAAATAATTACAAGAAACAAAGGACAGAATAATACAATGAATAAATTCACTAAAATAAGGGATTGCCTAGGGGAGTGTGCATTGGTGATAACTCACAGTTCCAGGATATGGAAATTGATGATGGTCAATGGTTTCTTGAAACACAACAACAAAAAGATATAGGAGTCTTGCTTGCAGAGGAACGCTGTTATTCCAGAGGGTGCTGCTGATAGCAGGAGATCGCAGAGCAGTTCTTACAAGTCTCACAGAATGATGAGTGATTTAGCCTGTATCACTTGTCTCACAATATCATATCAGCACATATAACACATAGAGTACTCAATTGAAATGGTGGCCACAACTGTCCTCAATCTAGCCAATGTATAGGGCATATGTAAATCACAAGCACACCTGGTAGTTTCCAATTTTCCTTCCAGAGTTGTAAACACATATGACCTGTCAAACACCTTTATGACAGTTATCACACGGCAATGCACACCGTTTGATTCCCAACTTCTATTTGCAAGGTTTGACGTAATATAAAAAAACATAAGAATAAGGATGCTGACAGTATCTAAAATCCCCTAGATCCAGTTTTCCTCTATAACAATTACAAATCTGCAAGATGAACACACACACACACACACACACACACATAACTTTGACTTTATCAATCTCTGAGTACAACCTGTATCTTGTCAAACTACCTTTGGTTGTTTATTCAGCAGTCCTTTGCACCTATTTACATTCATAAAACTACCATATGATCACTTGTCTACATTTTCCTTTGATTCACCTGCACAATAAATTACTTTACTACCCTTGCCTGATCCACTAATTGGTCAAGGCTTAATACTGTTGTAGTAATATGACCAAGTTTACCACACTTAAACCACGAGTTTATTAGCTTGACTATTCTTTTTAGATTATTGCCAACTTCTGAAATTTCCATTTTATGCCATTGACCTATCTGCTTTAGGTTTACCATGAGAAGCTAACTTAATTACCTTTAACCACCTTTTGATTTGAGGTTCCTTTTCATGAATCCATATCTTCAATTCATAAGGTGAATTCTCTATGCTTTGCTCCCTTAACAACAGATCAATTATAGACTCCATACTGCCAACTCCTGCTGCATCCGACCAATGCTGCAAACAAATTCTCCATTCTGGCACCCCATTTGGTAAACGACTCACATTTCACTTTACACTTCTGAATCTACTCCGGTATTTCTCTGCAGTCAACTCATATTTCTGCAAAGTAGCTGCTTTAATCATTAGAGTCCTTATGACTCATATTAGAAAACGCGGCATGTGCTTTACCGGATAAGTGAGCTATCACATGGCCACCAATGTGCTATTGCAATCTTTTCAACAGTTCTTAAATAAACAATAATACCATCATCTTCCTTACATCAAGAAATGTTAGGAACCTTGTCTACAATTATAGTATTATCTGTACTATGCTCCCTACCTTGCATACGTAACTACTCCAATTCTAAATCCTACAACTTCATTTCCACTTCATGTTTATTCTTTTGCTCCTCAACAATCCTTACTGCTTCCATTTTATCCATATATAATTCATATTCACGCTCTTCACTCCTGAGTCTCACTGTATCCTGATGCTTTGGATCCCAATCCTGCAGGTCTTTATACACCTCCCCCTTCAAAATTAGAATCAGTTGCATGCATGGGAATCAGTGGTGTTGGACTCCCAGAATGAGCAATAGTATCATTCTTACTTACAACTTATTTTACTCACACACTGACAAGTATAACATGAAGCCATGGTACTCACCTAGCAAAGAACAAATTACCAACTGTTTAGTTTGACAACTGGAAAACCAAACAAAATGCACACCAAACTGGAAACAAAGTAAAATATTTACACAGCCTTTTCTCGTTCTCCTGTCCTGGAGAATAGATTTAGACACTGGGGTTGATCTTATTGAAAATAAACCAAAGCATTGAAGGTTGGCATAACAACCACCGCTGTGTTAGTGAAATAAAATGTTCTAAAAGTTAGTTAAAATATTTGACGAGTAAGGCAAACAAGAGTTCCAGGAAAGCTTTGTTTCAACGTACACTGCTTCCATAGCGAGCTGTCAGTCAATTCAGCTCAAACCGGCTTTTCATACAGCTTGCAAATGCACTTTGTTTACATTCACAGATTCTGTCACTTGGATAAATACAGTTGACATTGATAGCTTCACAGCATTCTCTAAGGGTAAGTTAGCTTTACAGGCAATTCTGATACCACAGGCAGTTTTTTCTTCACAGCTTTTTGAGTTGAGTATAGAGAAAAAAGTAAAGCATTTAGAAAGAAAACATGCTAAGATAATTTGTAATGAACAATTCAAAAGTGTTCATGCAAGACCAGTGTTGCCAGAAAGTGTTGTTGATGTTGGTGATACTAATGACAGCATAGATGATCAAGGTGAGTTAGATAAAGCTGGGGATCATAATGATGAGATTCAGTCACCAGTAAGTGATAATGAAGTATTTGACATATTGAAATTAGAGGAGTTGATAACATTGCAGCAATCAAATGTAACATTGACAAAGGTGCTTGAATTAGTAGTGCCAGAAAATATGATAGCAAATAGAGTTTGTATTTTTTTCTTGAAGGATGGTCCATTATTTTGTCAATGGAGACCGATGAACTCGGAAGCAGCTGAGGTGACTCAGTTGGTAGAGGTAAGGATTGCTCATAATATTACTTCATTACGTCATTTAGGAATAGGGAAGACAAAACAAAGGTTATTGCAGCATTTGTATTGGCCAGGAATATTTTCAGATGTGACACATTATTGCAGAACGTGTGCCAAATGCCAAAAATCTATCTATATTTAGGGATATGTTCATAAAAAAGTGCTGATGATATCAATGCTAATTGGATGTACCATTTCAGAAGGTAGCAATAGATCTGGTAGGGTCCTTACGAAGAAATAAAAAAAGTAATAAATATATATTGGTGTTGTGTGATTATGCCACTAGATATCCTGAAACTTTTCCAATTCCAAATATGGAAGCTGAAACTGTAGCAGGTTGTTTAATTGAGATTTTTAGTCAAGTAGGTATTCCAAAAAGTTACTTAGTCATCAAGGGACAAATTTTATGTCTAAAGTGATATGTGTGTTAAACTACACATTAACAAATTGAAAACTAGTATTATCATCCACAATGCAATGGGCTTGTTGAGCGGTTTAATAGTACTCTTAAATGCATCTTGGCTGTGTTAAAGGAAGTGGACCAGACATATCCCAGATGAAGAAAATCTAGCTGAATATGGAATTAAAATGAGAGATAAGATTGGAGGGATGATGGAACAGAATATGGTGATCGCACAGGCTAAACAGAAAAGATGGTATGATATGTAAGTTCATGATAGATCTGTTGAATGGCAAGGACCAAGTGACAGCTGTACAATATGAGGTGGATTTTGGTAGTCGAAGGAAAACTTGTCAAGTGTACCATATTAATTTGTGGAGGACTTGGAAGGAAAGGAAGGAAATTGTATGTTTTGTTGATTTAGTAGAAGTAGTCAAAGATGAAAATGATGTATTAGAGACATGTTTGTCAATATAGTTGAAGTGGTCATGGAAGAAAATGGGGTGTTAGTACTCCATAAAAAATATGGAAAGATGTGAAAATATATGAAAATCTGACAGACGAGCAGCAGGCAGAGGTATTACAGTTACTAGATCGCTATGGTGACGTGTTTACAGATGCACTAGGGCTGATTGGATTGGTGGAACCTGAAGTGGTTACTTGTGAAGACTTTCCTTTACCATACAGGTTGCCTCAAGCAGTACAGTCCACAGTGAGAGAAGAGTTCGATAAAATGCTGAAATCAGGTATTATTAGATAAACCACCTAAAAGTCCATGGGCAAGTCCTATTGTGTTAGTGTGTTAGTGGGTAAGAAAGATGGTACAGGTCTTTTTTAATTTTCAGTGATGCCCTTTGGCAGGAAACATGGTCCAGCAACCCAATATTGGTAAATATTTAAAATCGAATACTGTAAGGTACAAGTGAGTATGTGGGTGGATGATATTGAAGTACATACTATTAGTTGGAAAGAGCATTGCTGGACAAGATGCAAGCTGTTAATAATTTCCCAAGACCAAAGACTAAGAGAAATGTTAGAGCATTTCTTGGTTGGGTGGGATATTGTAGTAAATTCATTCCTAATTTCTGATATTGCTTTTTATTTGACAGAGTTAACAAAGAAGAGGTGTTCAAATCAAGTAATATGAACTAAAGAATTTGCAACATAATTTTGTAGATTGAAGCAAGCATTGACATCTGAACCTGTATTGCATAATCCAGTTTACAGGTAGTAATAACATGCTTGAAAGTACAAATACATATAAGTGTTGTAAAACAAGTGTACATGCACGAACTTGAGAAAAACGAAAACCTTTTCCCAAATAATTAAAATGACAACTGTAAACTACTGTTCTTGTAATGTAATTTGTTGAAGATATTGTCACTTACACATTTCTTATTATGGTTGTATTCCCACTTTGACTTTGTTTGATTACCGTGATAATTTATAAAATCAGTTGGTATGTTTTCTCGTAGATACACTAAAGTAAATATTAATAAAATTCTATTTGACACAAAATTAAATATATGTCATATAACATCTAAAGTCAATTACATAAACAAATTGAAAACGTACAATAAACAGCAGATTAAAACTTAAGTTTTGTAAAACATAAAAATTTCATTTACAAATTTAGCAAGGCTGTTCAAGAATGAATGCCTAATTAAGGAACTAGTAGTTCTGTATACAGACACTCTACTTTCAGCAAAGATGAAATTCTGGCTAACCACAAGTCATTTATGACATCTCTGAAGATACCCACTCTGGAAAACACTAATGACTTACCAAGCTTTATCCAATCTAAGCTGCATAAAACACCATATAAAGCCAGATTCATACAAGGATCATCCAAGTGTTCTACCAAAATATTGCCTAAAATATTAACATCTGTTTTTTCTTCTATCATCAAAGGGGTCTTCAAAAATACTGTGGTGTTATATTTTCTAGAATTGCTATTAATCATATATGGATAATTCAAAATTCCTTTTGAACTTTTGGAAAAATTGAAATCGCGATCATTTTCAAATATTTGGTTTTTCTACACTGTACACTACAATACCGCACGAGAAATTAAAACTATGTTTAAAACATATTATTCACCAAGCCTTCTTTAAAAAGAATGGTTCACGTAGATATAATTGCATTGTATTAGGCTACAAATGTACCTATTTTGTCACCAACGAAACTGATGCAAAGACATTATATACAGAGGAAGACATTGTTAGTATGTTTGAATTCTTAATTGACAATAGATTGGTTGAGTTTGGAGGACATGTCTTTCAACAAACCATCGGCATTCCAATGGGAACTAATTGTACTCCCTTGCTGGCTGATTTATTTCTTTACTCATATGAAGGAAAAAGATAAAACACAAACAATCCAAATTGTTTAGTTCAGGTACATAGAAGATGTACTAGCCATCAACAGTCCTACATAGAAGATGTACTAGCCATCAACAGTCCTACATAGAAGATGTACTAGCCATCAACAGTCCTACATAGATGATGTACTAGCCATCAACAGTCCTACATAGATGATGTACTAGCCATCAACAGTCCTACATAGATGATGTACTAGCCATCAACAGTCCTACATAGAAGATGTACTAGCCATCAACAGTCCTACATAGATGATGTACTAGCCAACAGTCCTACATAGATGATGTACTAGCCATCAACAGTCCTACATAGATGATGTACTAGCCATCAACAGTCCTACATAGATGATGTACTAGCCATCAACAGTCCTACATAGAAGATGTACTAGCCATCAACAGTCCTACATAGATGATGTACTAGCCATCAACAGTCCTACATAGAAGATGTACTAGCCATCAACAGTCCTACATAGATGATGTACTAGCCATCAACAGTCCTACATAGATGATGTACTAGCCATCAACAGTCCTACATAGATGATGTACTAGCCATCAACAGTCCTACATAGATGATGTACTAGCCATCAACAGTCCTACATAGAAGATGTACTAGCCATCAACAGTCCTACATAGATGATGTACTAGCCAACAGTCCTACATAGATGATGTACTAGCCATCAACAGTCCTACATAGATGATGTACTAGCCATCAACAGTCCTACATAGAAGATGTACTAGCCATCAACAGTCCTACATAGATGATGTACTAGCCATCAACAGTTCTACATAGAAGATGTACTAGCCATCAACAGTCCTACATAGATGATGTACTAGCCATCAACAGTCCTACATAGATGATGTACTAGCCATCAACAGTCCTACATAGAAGATGTACTAGCCATCAACAGTCCTACATAGAAGATGTACTAGCCATCAACAGTCCTACATAGATGATGTACTAGCCATCAACAGTCCTACATAGAAGATGTACTAGCCATCAACAGTCCTACATAGATGATGTACTAGCCATCAACAGTCCTACATAGATGATGTACTAGCCATCAACAGTCCTACATAGATGATGTACTAGCCATCAACAGTCCTACATAGATGATGTACTAGCCATCAACAGTCCTACATAGATGATGTACTAGCCATCAACAGTCCTACATAGATGATGTACTAGCCATCAACAGTCCTACATAGATGATGTACTAGCCATCAACAGTCCTACATAGATGATGTACTAGCCATCAACAGTCCTACATAGATGATGTACTAGCCATCAACAGTCCTACATAGATGATGTACTAGCCATCAACAGCCCTACATAGAAGATGTACTAGCCATCAACAGTCCTACATAGATGATGTACTAGCCATCAACACTCCTACATAGATGATGTACTAGCCATCAACAGTCCTACATAGATGATGTACTAGCCATCAACAGTCCTACATAGATGATGTACTAGACATCAACAGTCCTACATAGATGATGTACTAGCCATCAACAGTCCTACATAGATGATGTACTAGCCATCAACAGTCCTACATAGATGATGTACTAGCCATCAACAGTCCTACATAGAAGATGTACTAGCCATCAACAGTCCTACATAGATGATGTACTAGCCATCAACAGTCCTACATAGATGATGTACTAGCCATCAACAGTCCTACATAGATGATGTACTAGCCATCAACAGTCCTACATAGATGATGTACTAGCCATCAACAGTCCTACATAGATGATGTACTAGCCGTCAACAGTCCTACATAGATGATGTACTAGCCATCAACAGTCCTACATAGAAGATGTACTAGCCATCAACAGTCCTACATAGATGATGTACTAGCCATCAACAGTTCTACATAGAAGATGTACTAGCCATCAACAGTCCTACATAGAAGATGTACTAGCCATCAACAGTCCTACATAGATGATGTACTAGCCATCAACAGTCTTACATAGATGATGTACTAGCCATCAACAGTCCTACATAGATGATGTACTAGCCATCAACAGTCCTACATAGATGATGTACTAGCCATCAACAGTCCTACATAGATGATGTACTAGCCATCAACAGTCCTACATAGATGATGTACTAGCCATCAACAGTCCTACATAGATGATGTACTAGCCATCAACAGTCCTACATAGATGATGTACTAGCCATCAACAGTCCTACATAGATGATGTACTAGCCGTCAACAGTCCTACATAGATGATGTACTAGCCATCAACAGTCCTACATAGAAGATGTACTAGCCATCAACAGTCCTACATAGATGATGTACTAGCCATCAACAGTTCTACATAGAAGATGTACTAGCCATCAACAGTCCTACATAGAAGATGTACTAGCCATCAACAGTCCTACATAGATGATGTACTAGCCATCAACAGTCCTACATAGATGATGTACTAGCCATCAACAGTCCTACATAGATGATGTACTAGCCATCAACAGTCCTACATAGATGATGTACTAGCCATCAATAGTCCTACATAGATGATGTACTAGCCATCAACAGTCCTACATAGATGATGTACTAGCTATCAACAGTCCTACATAGATGATGTACTAGCCATCAACAGTCCTACATAGATGATGTACTAGCCATCAACAGTCCTACATAGATGTACTAGCCATCAACAGTCCTACATAGATGATGTACTAGCCGTCAACAGTCCTACATACATGATGTACTAGCCATCAACAGTCCTACATAGAAGATGTACTAGCCATCAACAGTCCTACATAGATGATGTACTAGCCATCAACAGTTCTACATAGAAGATGTACTAGCCATCAACAGTCCTACATAGAAGATGTACTAGCCATCAACAGTCCTACATAGATGATGTACTAGCCATCAACAGTCCTACATAGATGATGTACTAGCCATCAACAGTCCTACATAGATGATGTACTAGCCATCAACAGTCCTACATAGATGATGTACTAGCCATCAATAGTCCTACATAGATGATGTACTAGCCATCAACAGTCCTACATAGATGATGTACTAGCCATCAACAGTCCTACATAGATGATGTACTAGCCATCAACAGTCCTACATAGATGATGTACTAGCCATCAACAGTTCTACATAGATGATGTACTAGCCATCAACAGTCCTACATAGATGATGTACTAGCCATCAATAGTCCTACATAGATGATGTACTAGCCATCAACAGTCCTACATAGATGATGTACTAGCCATCAACAGTCCTACTTTCATTGATTATCTGCCTAGGATATATCCACATTAACTAGAAGTAAAAGAAACAACAGAATCAACAACTTCTGCATCATCATCTTGACATTTATCTTCAAAATTCACATCTCTGCTAGGCTATATGACAAAAGAGATGATTTCGTCATCAATAATTTTTCACACATTTCCTATAACGTTCCACGTGCGCGTTGCTAGAGTGTGTAGAACATATACTTAATTTAAGAGGCGCCACAGACTTCTCTATTTCAAGCTATTAGACCAATGCTTATCTAGAAAGCATCTTGCTAGGACATTCAAAAGATTTGTTGGCCGGTATCAGCTTGTGAGAAAATACAATCAAACTGTCAAACTGATGGTCTCTGATGTCATTTGTCCTATATAAGAAGAAGACCAATTCCTGGATAGGACTTAGATTGATATATATACAAGGTGCCACGTGTAGAGCAGGATGTGCTCACTCTTTCGTAACACCTGACAACACTTCCATATGTAATTCTTTCACTGACTGTTTGTGTTTGTGTTGTGTTGTTTGTGTCTCTTGTGCAGCGTTTTTTGTCCATGGACTTGTACTTTCCCCCGTTAGACATATGATTTGGATTGGTAATTTTTGTAATATCAGAATGCTCTCATCATATAGTGAAATTCTTCGTAAATTGGTTGAAATATGTGATGAGTATGGTACACGCCATGATATTATATTTCATCCAATAAAAACAAAATGTATGGCTTTTTTCCGAAAATATTGGAAACAAGCCAGAGTTCCTTCTGTATATTTGTATAACAAACCATTACAATTTGTTGATGATATAAAGTACCTTGGATACATAGTGTCAGCCTCTGGAGATGATGCTAGAGACATGCGTAGACAACTCAGGTCAATTTATGCGAGAGCAAATCTTCTTTTGAGGAACTTTGGGAAGTGTTCGAAACATTTGAAATGTACTCTTTTTCGCTCATTTTTATATAGTAACTATTGCTTAAATGTATGGAGCAATTATACTGTTAAGCAGATGCGTGCTCTGCATGTAGCGTACAACAATGCACTTCGGTTGATTTTTAAATTAGAGAGGTCGAGTAGTGCAAGTGGTAATTGTGTCAGAAGAAACATTTTCAATTTTTCAACACTTCATAGAAAATCATTGTACAATTTTAAACAGCGATTGTTTCAGAGTGACAATAGTATAATTGATATTTGTATAAATAGTGATTTATTCCTAAGGTCTAGTTTTTGGCGCAATTATAGATGCCTTCTTTATAAATAATGTTATTTCTGTTGTAATTTCTCTATGGACCTTTGAGTCTGAAATAAAGTATAATAATAATATCAAAGAACCGTGAACACATTTGATATGCCTTTATGGTTACATTCTATTAAAGCATGTACTTCATTACCAAATTCTCCACTCTTACAATGAATACAATTCCTTGCCTCTAGGGGTATTCCTAAATTCCTCAGTCTTTCTATTGGTAGAACATAACTGTGCTGATATTTTGTGATACTTATTCAGTGATTGACATTCTTTGCTTGTTCTAAATATGGTTCGAATTTATACTAGTATGTTGTTTTAAATGTGTTGTATGTGCGTAGTTTATTATTTTCAGTAGCCGTATATTGTCAATATCAGTTTTATTTTTGTTTTCAAGTTTCGCAGGATGCAGCATCAGCAGCAGGATGTCAGTAATAGCTTGTACAGTAGCTTGATGACAAAAGATATTCATGTACAGGTATTACCTTTGAGTTTACTTTCTGAGATAAAAGCGCAGTGTACTGAATACCTGCCGTATCTATTGATTATTCTGTTTTTATATTTTAGAATATTTTTTACAAATGTCAGTCATAATTGGGTAACTTCCAAGTTTTGCTCGCCTAATACATTAAAAAAACTTTATATGTAATTTATTATTGTTTATGAAATATTCTGTTTCGACGGTATGTCGGTCTGTTTTCCCCCAAACCTCTGATCCATACATCAAAATCGGTATTACTGTACTTTTGAACAATTGTATGGTATTTCGAGGGGAAACAGTGTTATTGTGTAGATTGAGTGCCTACCTTGGCTTTCATAATAAGATAGCCAATGGCCAACTTAAATTCCAAGGTACATCAATGATTGAACTATTGTTTAATATGTGATCACTTTCTGGGTGAAAATCACTATCGATTAATTTGCCTTGTTTATTAAAAATATTGATTTTTGTTTTATTGGTATTTATCACTAGCTTCCACTTGTCACAGTACATATCGAGTTTGTCAAGACTGTTTTGGAGTCCCGAGTTTGAGTTGGATAAAATAACAATGTCGTCTGCAAAAAGTAAACAGTTGAAGGATATATGTTCTCGACTCACAGGATTTATATATAATATATATTAGGTCATTAACAAAATGGACTGAGGTTACATCCTTGTTTAACATCAATTGATTAATAGTGTGCATGGATTTTATCAAGTTATAATTTTCACCTGTAACTCCAGATTTCAGAAGTTTAAATAACATTCCATCCCGCCAAACACTATCAAATGCTTTACGCAGATCCCCGAAACAGGCGAATAAATTAATATATTTATTTTAAAATAAAAATTATATCAGTTGTACGATGTTTTCTACGGACCCCAAACTGAGTATTATGGAAGAATGCTTTACAAACCAAAAATAGCTGTAGTATGTTCTTTGTTATGATATCCATTATTTTTGAAATGAAGTTTGAGAGAGCAATTTCTCTGTAGTTGGTAACATCTGCAGTTTTATGTAATGGTACCAAGTGACTTGTATTTCATTCAGCTGGAAATTTCCCACATGATAACATTTGGTTGAAAAAAATTTTCATACAGTTTTAATGATTGGGTTGAGTATTTGAATCTAAGCTCCTATTACAAATTGGGTTAACTATATCTTCATCCTGAGTGCTGTTTGTACCTCAGTAACTGAATTCCGATTTGAATTTAACCACTACTTACATAAAGGGTAAAAAAGTAATGAATAAATCGTAGACCGCAAATTGCGGTAAGTGGTGAAACGCACGTTGTGCGACGACTGTGGTGTTTAAATTTAGATAGAATTTCTTGCCTTACTTAAAAAAAAACACAATGTGTTTTACGTTTTTGTTTGGGCCTAGTTTAGCTGTTTAGCCCCTTTGAGCCACAGCGGCCTGTCGATTTATTTGTGCATTGCTGAAATCAATAACATGGACGTCTATGTCATGGATGTTCCAGTAAAAGGCATTATCCTTGCTCAAAATAATAGAAATTACAGAATAGAAACAGATTTGTAATGTAATGTAATACAAACATATCATTAAATCTGACAATTTTGTTTCCATGGAGGCATACATTATTTCCCCTTTATTCTAGCATTGAAACTTAATTAATAAATTTAAACTAAATCAGATACATGTATTAAAAAAAGAGTGAAAGGTAAATTAAAAGATATAAAGTTCCCAGTTTTTTGCAAATATATTATTTATTATTATTATGAAAATAATTTGCATTTTTTTCCTTATCTACTATACATTATTAAAAGTGGTGAACCCTTTAATATTCCATTGGAAAACTATGACGAAATAAGGAATCAATAAACAATAGGACAATTTAGAAAAAAAACTATAATTTATCATGTAATA
Organism: Saccoglossus kowalevskii; assembly: GCF_978046115.1. Classification (NCBI taxonomy): domain Eukaryota; kingdom Metazoa; phylum Hemichordata; class Enteropneusta; family Harrimaniidae; genus Saccoglossus; species Saccoglossus kowalevskii. Next base: position 34,298,166 of record NC_140653.1, read on the forward strand.
AAGCGTGTTAGCATTAAAAAATGTACATGAAACGTCAAGTATTTGGTTGGTAAAAGATCACCATACACTTTGAAACGACCAGGAGAATTGACCAATGGTAAGAACTCTCTCGTACTACAAGTACCGATTTTAAACTATTGGAAACACAGTTCAGCGTAGAATACAGAGAACAGTAAATGAAGTCAAAGACAGTATAACGCAAAATTAAAAGCTGCGAGCACGTATCACCGGGAATTCCTTACACCCAATAACTAAGAACGAGAAATTATCTGAGAACGAATCACCATGAATTAAAAATCCCGAGAGCGCAACACCAGAAATTAAAAAGCCCTCATAGCAGAAACTTAAAATACCCATATACATACTAAAATCACACTGTTTCCAAGTTGAGGTAACATTAATTCATGATATTCCTTTTTCACACTTTATTTCTATGTTACATCCGATACACACGGCATCGTACAGTATTCCATTAATAAACGAAATTCACATTACAGTATTTTTCTTTCAAATAATCCGAAGATTGTGCAAGAGAATACAGTACTGAAAAACGTCAAGTACACAATGTAGTCAAATCGGCAAGAAAGGATACTATGGTATACATGAAATGTAACTACAAAATAAATGTCAGTGAATAAAATATTTGTTTACAAAATCCTGCAGCCAACATGGCCACGTTGACAATCCCTAATATTGCTAAATCGCCAGTTGTGAAACTTTAAATCTCATTTATTAGAATTCGGATAGCGAAAATGCATCATTCTAGCAAGGACAAATATAGATTTCTTTTGTCCAGGTTATATAATAAATTATGAAATAATTAATATTTCACTTTTGTTAGTGTACCTTTATGTATTAAAATATGTAAACCTTATATCTAATTGGTGGTAGGAATTTCCAAGCAAATTTATAAAATTGTGAACTAATATTTTCGTAAACAACACTGACCGCGAAATATTCCTGCGAGAAGTGTTACTGATGGAATATTTTATATTGCAACTTCTTTCAATTTGAATTAGTTGTATTGCAATGCATTAGTAATAATATAAATATATATCTGTTTAATTTATTTAAAAGATTCCTCTCATTAGTAAATAGCGCCCTCACTCAACAATATTTAGAATGAGTGGTTGGTCAAAAGTTTGACGAGTCAGGTGCATCTATTGGCTAAGCTTGTTGTACATAGATGCAAATGAGTATAGGAACCATTAATGCTGTAGGGTGTACTGGGAGGGGTGGAGGATTTCATGTTTGTAATGACTGGTTGTAATGCGGTATCTCGTTGTTTTCAAGATGCAGCCTGATATTTGTTGCTTTCTTGGTTGTTCAATTGTGGCTAAAATTTGTGTGGTGGGTGGAAGATGTGTTTGTTTGTTGAGTCATTGTTTAGACACCCTGCAGCTTGAAATGGTATGGTCCAAATCCAAATTCGATATGGTGGTGTTGAATATCTGTGCGATATGGCAGTGTTGTCTAAAAACCAAGCATCAAAATGATTTCTGTTTATTTATTTACTGTTGTAGATCCTGAGAACTAGCCATTGAATATGATGTCGGGAATAAATGGTTTTCTGAACAAGCTTTATTAATTATTGCTGGCAATATTCCAGGATGAATTGGGAGCAAACTGTGACACCAAATCTAGTCGTTGTATTGTTATGCCTCTAAAATATTTTTTTTTTAAATAAAATAAATTAAATAGAAATATATTATGTGTATTTTTGTATGTGGAAACATGGCTTGCCCACTAATAAATATAAAGAAGTGTGGTCTGCAGTTCTTTTTTTATTTGTGAAAAAAACTTTAGTGTAAACAATAAAACACTCACAGTGCAAGGCTAGTTCACCAACATGTCTATTTTCTTGCTTGAGTGTGAAAGTACATGGTTTAGTGACTACCTCTTATATTTTTAAATTTTAGAATTTTTTTTTATTTGGGAAGGTTCTTCTATAAAAATAGAACAGATATACGTTTCTTTATTTCATTGTTGAGACTGAGTTATACATTTGTTTCGTACTATAATTTAGCTATATTGGATAATTGTTATGGAGATTATTAATTTCAATAAACAATATTCAACTATCCTTTGCAACACCAATAAAATCATTTGCTACGTTCACACGACAGCATTTTATTGGAGCCGTACGGCTTGGGCCGACTCGAGCCACCAAATTGGTAGTGTATACGCGTTCGGCTCGAGCCAAGTTAGGCTCCAATTAACCCGACATGGCCCCGACCGTGTATACGCAGCCCGGCCCCCCCCCACTCCCTATATTTAGGGGGGCCTATGCTTGTTCCCTCATTTTTTTTGACCCCCCCCCCCTATCTAGGGAAAAGAAGAAAATTTAACCCCCCTTTCACGGGCTTTTCCGATGAATTTCACCCCCTATCTAGGGAACTTTTCAGTCTAGAACTCCTTTTAAACCCCCCTTTTTTGTATATCTCGGGCAGTGTTTTGAAATACACCCCCTATTTTGAGAATCTCTGGGAAAACAAGCAAAAAATACCCCCTTTTCTACGATTTTCTCGGGAAAATGTTCCTGAGACAGATCGTCAAAAAGTACCCTCTTTCCCGAGAAAATGGGAACGCGCATGCGGCCCCCTATGGATCCTGAGTGGGGGGGGCCGGGATACGCAGGGCCCAACTATCACTTATTAAAGAGGCCCAGAAAACGCCCTCAATCGTCTTCTTCAACTTGAAGTAACCTCTCATTTCAATAATGGTGGGGGACAAGTGCGCACACTCATTTTCAGCCAATCAGGCATGCCGTAAAAGCGAGTATTTCCTTGATTTACCCAGAACTCACTCTGTGCGAATCCCCCTTGATTCTGGCTGCTGGCCATTTTCGTTCATGAAATCGTCGGATATCATCAGAAAACGCGGGATTTGTGCAGTTTTGAATAAAACCAAGTTAGCGATTATGAACAATGGTGGCAATTAACGTAACACCTGATCCTCTCTAAAACTTTTGTTTCGCATTTTACGGTAAGAAATCAAATTTGAAACAGACAGGGTGTCGATTTACTAGGTGCCTTGTTTCACAACTTGCTTATTTATATACGTATAGCGGATGATTTTTTTTTGTGTAAAATTAATATTTACTGATTTTCAGCCCCCAAGTGACTGTGCTCCTGACAGAGCAACTGCACAAATCATAAGGGCAAATTACATTGTAATATCTTCTAAGGATAGTATAACCAGAATAGCGCAAGTTGTTAAAGACACATAAATGTTTAATTCTCAACAACAATGAAAGGACCAGTTACTGCAACAAAACTCTACTTATCTCGAAGCTACTATTTTTATTGAAAAAAAAAACACCAAAAAATAAATTAGCGCCTGTGTGCAAATATAGGTTATTCAAATATTGTCCCCCAAATCCTTTGAATCGCAAAGTTTCTAATGGAACACTCCTAACTCGACCCATAATTGACGTCACTGTCGGCACAGTGAACATCTTCCGTATAATGATCCACGTGTTAGATTCATAGTTGCTGTCGACATAGGAAGTAAAGTAAGCAAATAACACCGAATAAACGGCAAGGTAAAGACTATGTCTAATTACAGGTATGTAATGGCAATCTTGAGCTTCAACTTGAGCTTGGGAAATTGTTTATAGCAGAAGCTCAAAACGAAGTTAGAGCGCCAACACTGAGCTCCAACCTGAGCAACGAAGATCAAATCAGCTGGGTTGAAGTCACCCATTAAAGCAAGCGAAAGAAACATACTCACCAGCGGAATCAGACACAAGTCTCTTGTGAAAAAAAATTAAATCCACCAGCCAAATCTACCTTCCGCCCATGAAAAACATGGGTACCATGCCACCCTGAGCTTGTAATAGTGTTTACAACAGTTTGAATTAAGCTCAAAACAAAGTTGGGGTGCCGAGTTTCAACCTGAGAGTCTAAAATCAAATCTCAGCTTTTGAATGTGTTGAAGTCACACATTAAAGCAGTTGTTCCACACGTATGGAACATGTTTCCTGTTTTTATTCTAATCTTTATTTCTGCTGTTACAATTTATTTTATTCTGAAAAGGAAAAATTAAAAATGACTTATCCAAAAATTGACCGATTTTTTCAAATAATAATAATAATAAATTTTATTGCATTCTTAGAAATACAATTTTTCTATCAGTCAACACCAATGAAGTAATAAAATGAAGTTGAGTTAGTTAATAATAAGATAAAAGTAAAACCGATAGTAAATGAAAGTTATATATAAGTATGTATAGTAACGAGTTTATAAAGAAATTTCATTTATAATTTCAAAAGATCTGTAAATATACTTCCCTACTTGTTTAATTATATCTTGGTTATTATTGCTCATCAGAAATATAAATGTTTTTTGTTTATTATCCATTTCTTTAGTGAGTTCAATAGTTGTGTTCACGTTACACGAAGTACGGGCTAAGATTTAAGCTGATTTAGGCTTATCTACCATATTTGCATTTCGGCTAAACCCAATTGCGTCCACGCACAGGGAGGGCCAGTTGTTAGCACGGGCTAAGGGGTGCCATTAGTCGGTGACCTTTGGTAAGCCGCTATTTACGAACGAAAAATGGATGACACATGCGAGGTTCTATTTCTGCTGCTGGCATGTTTCGTTCCCGGGTTTCGTTCTAATTTTGAAGCGACGTGCACAGGAACACGAGAGGAGACGGACCCAACTTATTTGGATGCACATAAACAGTATACAACGGGCGTAACAGAATACAGAGTTTTATTAATGCATGTCGTAGACAGTGAACCAAATTTATTTTGTCTACGATTGGAGCTGCTGTACGCTCTACTACAGCGACCCGATTAGTGTGGAAGCGAGCGTGGAGTAATGACTGGTGGAATAGTGTCGTTATACGAACATGGGACAATTTTTATACCCAAAGGTCGCCGCAGAGGGCGCTTAGCCCTAGGCTAAGCGTTCGCGCATACTTGGTTAGCCCGTGCTAAGGTCTAGACCACGTCTTAAATTCGGATCAGATTTAACCCGTACTTAGCATTCCTTAGCCCGTGCTAAGCGTTCACGCACGTTTTTTTAGCATGGGTTAAGGAATTTGACCTCTTAGCCCGTGCTAAGGAGCTGTGCGTGAACGCAACTAATATTTTCCTTCATTTCATCTCGATAATTGTTGTAGAGATGACAATGAATCCATGAAGAAATGTAATTTATTATTATGTAATTGATCTTCAGTTTTATTATTTAACAGAAACAACGACGATCAAAATGTCAAAACTCAGATTTTATTTCCAGTTAGAAATGAATGTATGCCTGTGCGATTGGCAAAAGAATTACATTATGAAAACACACGATCTTTGGGTAAACATGCGTCACTTACTACGTTCACGTTACGGGATCTCGGCACGTGCCGAAATTTTTAATCAGTTGTGTTTGCAGAGGGATTACAGCAGTTGTGTTCACATTATTCAGGACCCGCTTAGGACCGACTGGGCTCGTGCCGAAATCACGCTCTCATTCGTCGATCTGTTGGCCCAAACGATACGCATACATGTATGATGATAATAATAATTGTTATAGTGAAATTATATCCATTTGTTGCAATGGTGTTTATTACGAGCCATCGTGCACATGAATGGCAAAGAAGATTCGAAACATAATTATTTTTTTCAGGTCAATGTAAAATGTGCAAGAAAATAGAGGTTGTAGCAGCACATAAATATGCGTCGCTGATGACGGTTTGCATTCATTACTACAGCATCCGACCATCTACTAGTATATCCGAATTTCCTGTCATCGGAATTTCATCCTAGTATCAATCAACTTATGTTTTTCTTAAATTTACCACCGAGGGCGTGATTTCGGCTCGTGCCGAGCGTTCAGGCAGCAAATCTCGGCCCGTGCAGAGTTTCGGTCCCAAGCATCCATCGAGACCGAGATCGAGTTCTTTTCGGCACGTGAACGCCACTACTAAACTAGCTCTAGCTCCTACTGGCATCATACCCCCAATTCACACATACAACAATGAATAATAGGTGTTGCTAGTCTTTTCTATACATATAGTAGTCTGAGGTGTAACATAGGCCTCACAGATGTCTTTCAAAGTTCTGAACAAAACACTTTCATCGTTAACACATGGACAATAAAAATAAACACTAGGTACAATTCCTTGAGTAAAACTGCTGAGCAGAGATGGACATTTAAACCTATAACATACATGGACATTTATATGAGAAGAATTTATTTTGAATACATCTCTAATCTTTTTTGTTAATGGATGTGTATTTATTATCTATTCCAAATAAATGTATTGTATTTGACGAATTTGCATGGATTGTTCCCTTCAATTCGCCCGCCTATTGATCCGGGAGATCACGTGATCGAGTTGTTTCGGTTATAGCATAAAAAAACAATGGCGCCAAGACAAAAACACTGATAAATGATCGACATTCAACGGGGAAAAAAAACACATTGCCACTTCTGGCGATCGAAGGGAAACACGGAATTAGTCGGGATATCTCAACAACAAACAGCTCACCAAACCCCATGTTTCGCAAACTTTCGCAACCTTATTTTTTCGAGGGTTGAAAAAAACAAGAAGTAATCTAAAAACGACATTAAAAATTATGAAAACTCGCTAAAACTCCGACCCGTTGCATGATTTCCGGTACACTGAAGGTCACCCTGCAGACCGACTTGTTTGCGCATGCGTAGTGAACGAAATATTTTACTGCGCAGATATGAAAAAAAAATTTCAAGTTTTCCGTTTCCAGCAAAGCGGTTGAAACGGGCGTATCGGCGGCAACTAACATGGAGTATGACTAATGTCGTGGAAACAAAAGCGAAAGCACTGTAAGATAAACTAAGACAAAGGTTTTTTTAATCCTCTTAGTTTCGTTGTTCTTCCTGGGGTTTATAGTTCCATGATTCTTTATACTGGTACCCTAAAATGTGTTGAGTAAATGACAGATAAAGCCGACTATTTAGTGATTAGTCACCTTAATAGATTGTTTAAACATAAACAAAAAGGGTAAAAAATTAGAGACAAAAACATCTCAAAAGCACAACAAAACTATAAATATCATAAAAAAAGAAGATACATTCATTTTGTTGTGTTGTTTGGCATTTAGGAGGTGGGTGGGAGACAATAATGTTTTTGAAAAAACATGTACCGAAAATAATTGACAGCAGAGACCACGACATTTCTCTGCATATGCCTTGCAGATTATACATCTTACCATTTGTTGTTGTGAAGCAGTCATTTCTATGTATTTTGTTTCACTACTGGGCGCTCATGAGTATAATCCCTACATAATACAGATATTGATGTCAACGTAGCTTGTAAAAGTAAGATATTTTACGGGTTTTAGTGATTAGTAAGCAATGGCTACAGCGTTTACCAGTACTGTGAATCTTTAAAGTAGTTCCCTTTCACTTAGCGAGATTTATTTTCACCATAATATTTCAAGAAATATATTCGGTCTTATGTACAAAAAAAAAATTGGGTTCGGCAGTTGACCGTAACAAAACTCTTGGGCAATTGCAGAATTGGAAACATAATATTCAACTTCAACCCAGCTGATGTAATCTTATAGATGCTGAGGTTGGAGCTCAGTGTAGTTGCCCCAACTTTGTTTGAACTTCTGCTGTAAACAATTTCCCAAGCTCAAGTTGGAGCTCAGGTTGACTCTGAGCAAGCTCAGGTTGAAGCTCAAGATTGCCATTACATACCTCCTAATTATAGTAAACACGTACTGCGTGCGTGACTCGAACCGGCGCTCGCGTACGGCACCTAATCGCCTAGCTTCACGCCACTACACGTCTTATTCACTGTTACAATGCTGTACCATTACTTTCACCCCATCCTACTACAGCCAGATCTAAAGGCTTTTGCCGCAAACTGGCCACGCTGTGTGGCGCGGATCGCGTGGACGGGTTTCATGTTCTCTGCACGTAATAAGCTCGGTTATTAAGCATAAGTTTTTGGGGATAAAGACTATAATTAGACATAGTCTTTACCTTGCCGTTTATTCGGTGTTATTTGCTTACCTCACGTGTTAGATACTAGTTTGTCGACCTTATGGCGTGATGTGATGGAACCCACTACGACATATCACATGACACCTTACCCGTCTCCACGTGACATTGTTTACATCGAACGTCATCAATTGATTGTCTGTTGGTTGGATAAATCGTCATCACGTGACCACCGGAAGAATGGATATTCTGTGTGATTGTAACACCGGGACGAATGGTCTGGGGTAGATTGTAAACAACGACACTTATAGCTATTGCTCGCTGGTTAAAGGTTGGTAAATGTTTATTTCTTTTTATTCATGGCATAAATGTCTAAATAAACACAACAATTTGTTGGGACACGTGGTAGATTGCAGATTTATCATCGTAAATTTTACCACATCCTTTCAAATTCTTCCTACCGAGTGCCCCTGAGTGTATGATAATCGTGTTAGCGCCAAATATCTGCCGTCCATGTCTATCTGTGTTATCTGTTTTAATTTAAGGTAAATAACCACGTGTTTCATATGGATTTTACTTGCTACTCAATGCTGTTGTATACCCCAATTCATTTTATCGTGCTCTTTATTTCCATATGCAGATCGTAAAGGTCACATGGGATATTGTCAGTGACTAAAATAGATTACGCAGCTACAGGGAACTCGAGTGAAAATAAAACCCAGACCTGTGTAAAACCTTTCGTTTGTTACTGCAATTTTTATTTCTCGGTTCAGTGTTCTTAAGGTAAGTGTACGGTTTTAGGAAAATTATAATATGTACACATAATTGTGAAGTAACGAGACGAGCGAACACAATACAAGGTTATAATGGAAGAAATAGTATACAACTCGGAAGTTTGTTTTTATTTTCATTGACGCACTCTCATGGTTGTTGTGCCCCTTGTCGTAAAAAGCCTATTTCCCAAGTTATAGCCTGTGGTTATAGTTTGAAGACAGGGTTTTATTCGTCCATTTTCCCATTCTGGGTTAAAATAAAATATCTCTTGTATTGAATGTTTACCGACTGAAAAGCCACGTGGTAATATGGTCATATTTGTATAGGCGAAGAGATGCAAACATTTTTTTTTTCAAAGTTTGTTCACCCCGGAATGTAGCTGCGGTTCCGTAACTCTTTGGTGCGACCTACAATCGAATTTCGCCCTAACAATTTCATTTGGACGTCTTTTTTTTAATTTTGTTGTTGTACGTCGAACATAGAGCTACGGGATCTATCACCGTTTAAAAACAGAAATCTGGCATACGTAAATTAAATCGCTTTTGCTTTCGATTACGATGGTGTGACATACCTTTATTGTGAATTGATAGCTGGATGCATAACATACATACTTTTGTTTGCAATTTGTGTTTATAAATAAGCAATAATTTGTGATATTTTACAATTACCGTGGAAACCAAGCAAATTACGAGAAAACGACAGCCATTGACATCCCACACTCCCTAGCGCAGAATAAATGTAATCTCGTTTGGCGGTCATGTGATACAGTGGTGGAAGAATAAAACTCACTCTTCCCGTTATTCTAATTGTTCCAACAAAGCAATCACATACAGTATTTATAATTGTATGATTTTTGTTTAATAATAGAAACTAGTTGCATAAACGCAATTTATCTACTGATTTCGGTCACGTGGTACAAAATTATAGGTCTCGCGTAATTTGCTATAGGTCTCGCGTAACTCTGTGGTCCAAAATGGCGTCTTTCGTCTTGTTATTTTTCTGCGACTCTGTGTACGGTAAATAAAGTCAATTTTTTATGACCACCGTCATCATTTCACAGCGCAAATAGGTTCTGGTCATTGTTTGGAAGTAAATAAACATAGTGAGTACTTTCGAAGGTCTTAAAATGTGATTTTCGTGACGACCAAATTTGGCATGTGGATTTTAACCGGTATTCAGTCGCACAAGGCCCCATAGCCCTATGGGCCGGCCAGAGTCAGTCACGTAAATAATGCGGTCGGCAACATAGGGCTATGATTCCACAGCTACCCGTAATGTAATCCGTAATTGGATGATAATTTCTCAACTTTAGCCTGCTAAAACGCAGTACAGCAGAAATCATGATTTTAAAACAACAATTAGTAATGTTGATGTACTTGTATTGATGTCTTAATTTAATCATTGTTCATTTTTGGAATGCTAGAATACATGTTACCTTTTGGTGTAACACACTGTGTGTGCAAACAGTACCATTATTACCAAACGCTTCAGCGTGGTATTAAGATTTTGTTTTCAGGCTTGGGTGGTACCAAGGTGGAAAATGGTTGCACATATGGGGGGTAATTCCTGGAATTGCAATAGAGAGGAGAGGGTTCAGGCCGAAATACATATATATAGTGTTTTCATGTTTCGTCTGATATTTCTGTGGTATTCTGCTGCTGTAAATAATGCAAGATTTGTTCCGAAATTCAGTGTGTTGTGTGCACTCCAGGGTTATTCGTTTTTTGCTCAAAACACCCCTATTTTTTTAATGGCAGAGTCGAATAGTTTCACTCCCACTGGGAAATCTGCATTGTTACTTGAATGAGAGCTAACTAAACACATTTTCCACGCCGGCGAAAGTGTATGCAACAGCCAATTTTAACAGCCTCTCACGTGATTTTAGTCTGAATGTCAACATCAAAAGAGGCTAATCCATTTACGCAGGTATAACTGGGAATAGAATATGTGAGGGATTGTATCAACAGAGATGTGTATAATGAAAAGTAACATCTATCCTTCTTTTGCATCGCTGAGCATTTCTGTTTTAGTATACTGGTTTGAAAATGTTGAATTTGCATGATTTGCAATGTGTTTTTTTACTGAAACTCCCCTATTGATCGAATCCCGGGTTTGAAAGAGAACGACACACCACGTGATTCGTTTGAATACAATGGTGAAGGCACGCAAGCATGACTTGCGTTGTCAGCAGTAGTCGCTGAGCTTCACGCTACAACTTCACTTGTGATGTTGCTTGTTAGCCGTGGATTGAATTAATCTTGATTACCGGTTAAAATGTTGCTTATTTGGCGTTGGTGATCTTTATTTGGAACTGGGTAACGTCGACAGCAGAAACCTCCTGGGATTTTGATGTTGATGGTTGCGCCTCCATGGCAATCGCTAATTTTACTGCGAGTGGATCTTCCAAGAGCCCTTCGGGGTTTATAAAACTCATTCAACATACATAAAGTTCTCTCAATCGTAGTAGTCCATGTGATGTGTACACCTAATATGCCAAACATGTTGCTGAACGATTTTGCCAATGAAAACAAGCCGGTTGGCGATCCACTCCACTAAAAAAAAACTAGCAATATGTTTTCGGCTGTTGCCATGGTAGGACATGAACGTGAAGCTAACGTCGGTTTATAACTAAAACCGGGCACTGTATACAAAGTTCGCAAAAAACATTCAGTCCTTAGAAGTCATTTTATTTTATTGCTAGGACGTATGCTGTTGTTAGGGATTGGTCAGTTACTTCGGCCTGGGGGTGGATCAGTAGGGGGGTTACCCTGTTTTTGATTTTGCGAATTGGGGGGGGGGGGGTCACCCTGTTTTCCACAATTCACACACGCGCTTATGCATATATTTTTTTAAATTTTATTTCAGAACAATAGATTAAAAAGTTAATCGTACAAATGTGTTCTTAATAATAACTATTACCCATACTGCCTATAAATTTGTTGATGTAAAAAAAGTTATAGGCTAAATATTTTGGGGTTGAAGTTGACAAATAACTAACAGATTATGCATTGCGGCAGGGGGGGGCATGTTTTAAAATATAATGTTAGGGGGTCGCCCACTTTTTGACTCCCATGTGCGAAGCACAAAATGGGAGTCTTTGCAGTTAGTGTGTCTGTATGTGTGTGTGTGTGTGTATGTGTGTGTGTATGTGTGTGTGTATGTGTGTATGTGTGTCCGACTGTTCCACTGCTATCTCAAGAACCATACATCGGTTTTTGATGAAACTTAGTGCATAGATGCTCTGGGCCAATGCGCAGATTTGATTAGGTTTTGGTAAAAATCCATGCTCGTTAATTACCTAATTTGCATGATAATTAGCTAATTTTTAGCTGTTCTATGACTGTTCCACTGATATCTAAAGAACCACTCATTGGATTTTGATGAAACTTGGTACATAGATGCTCTGAACATGTGCGCAGATTTGATTAGTTTTTGGTAAAAATCTGTGCATATTAATTATCTAATTTGCATGATAATTAGCTGATTTTTAGCTGTTCCATGATTGTTCCACTGATATCTAAACAACTACTCATTGGATTTTGATGAAACTTTGTACATACATGCTCTGAACTAATGCTAGGTTTTGATTAGTTTTTTGTAATAATCCGTGGATACTAATTACCTAATTTGCATAATGATTAGTCAATTTTTGGTTTTTCCACTGATATTTCAAGTACTAATCATCACATTTCAATGAAACTTGGTACATAGATGTCATATGACACTGTACAGACCTGATAGTTTTTATGGTAATATCAGTACATATTAATTACCTAATTTGCATAATTAATTTTCAGCATTTGATATAAGTACTAATCATCACATTTCAATAAAACTTGGTACATAGATGTCATATGACACTGCACAGACCTGATAGTTTTTATGGTAATATCAGTACATATTAATTACCTAATTTGCATAATTAATTAATTTTCAACATTTGATATAAGTAGTGAGCATTACATTTCAATGAAACTTGGTACTTATATACTCAAGGACTATGCAGAGATTGATTGTTTCCGATAAATATTTGTGCATATTAATCACCTAATTTGCATAATTAGTTAATTTTCAGCTTTTCCACGGGTATCTCAAGTACTAATCATCGCATTTCAATGAAACTTGGTACATAGATCCTTTAGGACTATGCAAAGACCTGATTAGTTTTAGGGCAAATAATTGTGCATATTAATAAATAATTTGCATAATTAATTTTCAGCTTTTCTACTGATATCTAAAGTACTAATCATCACATTTCAATGAATCTAGAATTATGCAGACCCAATGAGTTTCTGGTAAATATTTGTGCATATTAATCACCTAATTTGCATAATTAACCAACTTTCACACTGATATCTCGGGTACTAAACATCACATATCAATGAATGTACATGGATGCTGTAGGACAATAGACAGACCTGGATAATTGTGGGTTAAAACCTGTACATATTAATTACCTAATTTGCATAATTAACCAATTTTAAGCTTTCACACTGATATCTAAAGTATTAATTATTCCATTTCAATGAAACTTAGTACAAAGATGCTCTAGGACAATGTACAAACCTAATTAATTTGGGGTAAAAATCTGTTCATATTGATTCCCTAATAAGCATAATAATTCATAATTTTTTGGTTCTAATCACATTTCAATTAAACTTGGAAACATAGATTTTCTGTTACATTGCGCAGACCTCATTAGTTTTACACTCAAATCTGTTCATATTAATTTTCTGATTTGCATAATTAGTTTTCAGCTAAGTAATTTCGAATTATATTTAATGTGTCTCCAATACTCTCAGCACATGGGAGTTCTTTCTAAGCTTTCTTTGATTTTTGTTGATAGGGGTGGGTCAACTGAGATTTACAGCTGACAAAATGAAATCTGCCGACCCCCCCCCAGGCCAGAGTAACTGAACAATCCCTTAAATTTATTATTTCCAACCGATAGTATTTTCTAGATTGCAGGCAGCATTTACAGTTCATTCAAAGTTCAAAGTTGCGTCGGGATTACGTTGATACAGTGTAACAATGTCGGCGTCGGTGATCTCTTACTGGTGTGCAACGTAGCCAAAATAAAAGGCATGGATACAAGACTAGTGGGAGGTAATAAATTTGGGGTCGAAAGTATTCAAAAAACAGTTTTTGGCTGTTGCCATGGTAGCTGTGTACCAGGATTGTTTTGCCAATTAGTGACGGTACGACCTGCCTGTCAATTATAAACAAAATTAGCCAAGCCAAAAAAAATCTCAGTAAATTGTTGCCCACACTCAAGCGGATTAGAATGAGCTACGTCCATGCTTTTTAATCATAGAAATGTAGGGTGTGATACATTTGGCGTGAAGGTATTAAAAAATTCAGTTGTTGGCTGTTTCCATGGAAACGGTGGTCAGAATTTGTTTTCAGATTTTACCAATAGTAACTTTGTGCCCACACTCAAGCTGAGCAAAATGAGCTATGTCTGAGGTGTTGTATCCAAAATTTGTAGGAGATACATTTCCTGATAACTAGGGTGAAGGTGTGACCTACCTGCTAAGTTTGAGCGAAATCGGCCAAGCCAAACAAACCACAGAAGAATTAATACGTGAAAACACTAGAAATCACACACGGATACACAACATTAAAGTGATTTTAAGGGCAATCCAAGTGGAGCGAATCGCCAATACCATGTTCATTTGCATATTGACCGTGAAAATACCAAAAACATCATTGCATGGGTGATATGCAAATTAGTTTTAGTCAAAATAAGTTACTGCTTAGAAGTACCATTACTGTTGTTCAAATTTCATTTCACTCGGCAAATATATTCATGTACCCAAACGTAAAGTATCGTACTTCTAAATATTGTTTATTTCTGCTATGTTTCGAAAAACGCTACTCTTGAACGGACTACTTTATTCGCTCTCAGACCTCATTTGCATATGGGGTGTGGAAGTACCGATTTTGATTTCATGGACGAATCAAAATAAACTGCAGTATATATGTAATAATGTGGAATACTTCCTTTCACTGTGAACATTTTTCCGCTAGAATAAATTCCAGTGAAAATGCCATTTCCCTCATACTCTATTGAGACTTGACACAGCACAGTGAAAATTTGATTCACACCGTATGCTTGAAAACTTTTCATAGAAAATAAATTAAGTGAAATTCTGTGTGATTTCATGAGAGTTGAAAATGAAAAAATTATATGACGCCCAACCCTACCACTCCATACACAATGTAACCACACCTCAAAAACATCTTTTCACCAGTGTATTCTATTTGAATTCAGGAGAAATTTAAATAAACAAATTATATGACAACGAACTTAATTATAATTTCAACCTCTAGTTCAGCACTGATTAAATAAACTACATGTACCTCGTCTTTATGCCAACTTGAAGTTATTCAATGCCTACACCAGTGACTTCAAAATCTATGTTTCAATTCCAGGAATTTCACTTGCTATTAATTGTATGGGAGTGTCAGTCTTTTATTTTCTATTGTAATGTCAATTTCTTGTGATTACTCGGAAAATGAAGCTGTAACCACAGACCACAGTGCTGCAACTAAATCCTGGTATAAGCACCGGTTAGGCAGTCTTGAACTATGCATGTGAAGCCAGCTGAGAGGTATATCCAATCCTATAGATTTCTCATTGTTTGGTAACTATTTGCTGCAAATGCAACAAAAATCAATATAAAAATATTACCCACACAGCATTCTACAGGTTACTTGTATCTACTAGTATTTATTGTGACCTCAAGGCAGGTCAGTGTAAATTGGACTATTAATCCAGTGGACATACAGAGAGAATTCAATTAATTATTGTATTATTGTAATCATTATTGGTACAATATGTCACAGCGAAAGGAGACTTTTGTTGAGTTTTGTATAGTATTAGTTTCTAGTTCTTGTGTTGTGAATTCAAAGCAAAGCTCCCTTCTCACATTTAATCTATTCTCATGAATGGTACCTATACAATACATTAACAAACTAACACCGAAAAAGTACCTTGTTTTGTAAAACTGATACTCTGTTGTTTAAATATAGTACTGCCATGGTACAGTACAGTAGGGTAAAACTAACCTGTCTCACGATGGCCTAAACCAAGCTCAGGTTTCCTGTTGAACTGTGCTCTTCTGATAATTTACATTGCATTAGTAAGCCAGCTGACCTCAGCTATAATGGTTTGAAGTAAGAGATATTTTAAAGGTCATTGTCATACTTTACAAATACTCTAAGCTTAACAAAGGCATTCTGTTCATCTTTATAAATATTTAGTAGTTGAATCTAACCAACCTATCACCTTGTGCAACGTCTTCCTAACATGTTTTGGGGACCCCAGACACGTCTTTGGTACACCAATCTTCACTGACACAAACTTTGTTTTTGTAAAATTAAATTGCTTTACAGTTGCTTTCAACTATGAATTAAGCCCCCCCCCCCCAATGCTGTGACACATATAAAATTATGATCAAGACGATCTGATGTTTGTTTTTATGTTATTATTTAGTATTGAGGCTCCAGTCATTATGTCTTTGTAATGACCTTACAATACATGTATGCTGATTAATGTGCTTGTGTATGTGTTTAAAACATACCATTAAGTGGGCTACCAATCCACATTGTATGTTAATCTATGAATTCAAACTCTGGCTTCATGCCACTATAGAAATCTGTTTTTCCAGATTTCCATCAACAACTACGGATTCTAATTGCATATGATCACAGACTGCAATGGTGGAATGATTTTTTACTCACCGATCCTGGTAGATGCATTATTTGAATAAAGGCCCAATTCATTTCACTGGGACATTAAAGGCCCAATTCATTTGACTGGGACATTAAAGGCCCAATTCATTTGACTTGGTCATTAAAAGCCCAATTCATTTGACTGGGACATTAAAGGCCCAATTCATTTGACTTGGTCATTAAAGGGCCAATTCATTTGACTTGGTCATTAAAGGCCCAATTCATTTCACTTGGTCATTAAAAGCCCAATTCATTTCACTTGGTCATTAAAGGCCCAATTCATTTCACTTGGTCATTAAAGGCCCAATTCATTTCACTTGGTCATTAAAGGCCCAATTCATTTCACTTGTTTATTTGTGGTTTGTCTATTTGACTTTTTGTGGTGTGCAACATCTCTACACTTTGTATTTGTAATTGTGACATAAAATCACTGCTGTAATATTCAGTCACATAAATCTATCAAATTTGGCGTATGTAGTGACATTATAACCAATGGAAAACCACTTAGGGCTATGTAGTGACATTATAACCAATGGAAAACCACTTAGGGCTATGTAGTGACATTATAACCAATGGAAAACCACTTAGGGCTATGTAGTGACATTATAACCAATGGAAAACCACTTGGGGCTATGTAGTGACATTATAACCAATGGAAAACCACTTAGAGCTATGTAGTGACATTATAACCAATGGAAAACCACTTGGGGCTATGTAGTGACATTATAACCAATGGAAAACCACTGTAGTGACATTATAACCAATGGAAAACCACTTAGGGCTATGTAGTGACATTATAACCAATGGAAAACCACTTAGGGCTATGTAGTGACATTATAACCAATGGAAAACCACTTGGGGCTATGTAGTGACATTATAACCAATGGAAAACCACTTAAGGCTATGTAGTGACATTATAACCAATGGAAAACCACTTAGGGCTATGTAGTGACATTATAACCAATGGAAAACCACTTGGGGCTATGTAGTGACATTATAACCAATGGAAAACCACTGTAGTGACATTATAACCAATGGAAAACCACTTAGGGCTATGTAGTGACATTATAACCAATGGAAAACCACTTAGGGCTATGTAGTGACATTATAACCAATGGAAAACCACTTGGGGCTATGTAGTGACATTATAACCAATGGAAAACCACTTAAGGCTATGTAGTGACATTATAACCAATGGAAAACCACTTAGGGCTATGTAGTGACATTATAACCAATGGAAAACCACTTGGGGCTATGTAGTGACATTATAACCAATGGAAAACCACTTGGGGCTATGTAGTGACATTATAACCAATGGAGAACCACTTAGGGCTATGTAGTGACATTAGAGTTGTTTACATCAGCTAGACATGAAAGAAAATGATCTCTATTGTTCATTATAAAAATCCTACCATATTTGCTCTATTAGTAGGACATCTACAATAGAAGTGCATATTACCAAAAATCATATTTATTGTATACTGAGTCATTAAAATCTAACTTTTTTGATCATAGAAAAACCTCCGTAATTTATACAAGTGCATACGTTACTAAAATACAGTACATGACCCTTTTGACCATTTGAATGTCATTTTTCCTGCCAAAATTTAAGTGAAATAGTACACATTTTCATGTACATTTTTTTACAATGGACATGTCTTTATCCAGTTTTTTAATTATGCTGTTTTTTGACTCTCGAGTGCGAAGCACGCAATGGGAGTCTTTGCAGTGTGTCTGTCTGTATGTGTGTGTGTGTGTATGTGAGTGTGTGTGTGTGTGTGTGTGTGTGCGTGTGTGCGTGTGTGTGTATACCAACGTTGTGACAACTTCAATTTAACTTCAGATCAACTTATGACGACAGGACCTACATTGTGACGACCCACACTATTTTCATAATTTATATTAATATTTAATCCAATTTAAGTCAAGTTTGCATAGCTTAAGTTTAGTAAAGATTATGCTCAATTTAAATTAACATTAATATAATTGAACTATACCTTTCCCCTTTACTAAACCTAAGCTTTGCAAACATTTCTATGTTAAGTCATGGAATATTCAACTTTTATTTAATTGAACTTAATTAAAACGCAATTCAATGTTGAATTGCATTGTAATTACCTAATTAAACTTCAGTTAGAATGCAACATATTTTAATCAATTTCATATCGCAACTATATTAAAAATTAATTCAACTATATTGAAAGTTAATCCAATGTGTGTCGTTACAACGATGATAAGATGTGTATGTATGTGTCTGTTCCACTGTTATCTTTTTGATGAAATTTGATGCATAGATGCTGTGGGGTAATGTGCAGATTTCATCAGGTATTGGTAGAAATCCCCATGCATATTAATCACCTAATTTGCATGGTAATTAACTAATTTTTTGCTGTTCCATGACTGTTTCACTGATATCTAAAGAACCAGTCATTGGATTTTGATGAAACTTGGTACAAAGATTCTCTGAGCTAATGTTCAGATTTGATTAGTTTTGAGTAAAAATCTGTGCATATTAATTATCTAATTTGCATAATAATTAGTCAATTTTCGGCTTTCCACTCGTATCTTAAGTACTAATTTGGTACATACATGTAGATGCTGTAGGACTATGCACGGCCTGATAGTTTTTAGGTTAATATCTACATATATTAATTACCTAATTTGTATAATTAATATATTTTCATCTTTTGATATTTTAAGTACTAATCATTTCATTTCATTGAAACTTGCAAAGACTTATTTTTGGATAAATATTTGTGTACATGTATATTAATTACTTAATTTGCATAATTAGTTAATTTTCAGCATTTCCACTGATATCTCAAGTGCTAATCCTCACATTTCAATGAAACTTTAATTCTCTAATTTTGATGAATATTTGTACAATTTTTGGAAAAAAGTGATATTTTCGACTTCTTGTTAAAAACCACAAGTATGATTGCTTTTATGTTATACATAATAGGTACCTCAGGTAGACCTCTCAGATTTGTTCATTTTGTAATGATATCTTCAATTCTCTAATTTTGATGAATATTTTTGTTATTTTTGGTAAAAAGTTACATTTTCGACTTCTTGTTGAAAACCGCAAGTCCAATTGCTTTGATATTACATATATAGGTACTACATGTGGATCTCTCTCAGATTTGTTCATTTCGTAATGATATCTTTAATTCTCTAATTCCAATAAATATTTTTGTATTTTTTGGTAAAAAGTGATGTTTTCGACTTCTTGTTAAAACCGCAAGTCCAATTGCTTTGATATTACATATATAGGTACTACATGTGGATCTCTCTCAGATTTGTTCATTTTGTAATGATATCTTTAATTCTCTAATTTTGGTGAATATTTTTGCCAATTTTGGTAAAAAGTGATATTTTTAGGGGCCCAAGCCTGTAGGGCGTGGCCCCTATTCTTATTGTTCGGTTTTTAGGGGCCCAAGCCTGTAGGGCGTGGCCCCTATTCTTATTGTTCGGTTTTTTCTTCTTCATCTTCTTCTTTCTTCCGTAACTTTTTTCGTCAAGCCGTTTGAGAAAACCGCTGAACGGAATGGTCTGATAATGCTCTATACTGATAGTCCCTAATGTGAACTGGTGCAACATGCTTTCAGAATTTAGATTGGTCAATTAGTTTGGCAGCCATATTGGATTGAAATAAAACCGGAAGTGGCTGTTTGACCACTTTCTGAGGGTCTAGGCGTCTAGATTTTTTTATGGTATATAGTACAACTCATGTGTAATAGATATCAGCAATAAAAACTTTAGCGGTCATGTGACTTTTCCCGCCATTTTGTTTTCCCTAAAAACGGCAAAAACTACTAAAAAATCTTCTTCTTCAGAACCACCAAGCAGAATGCTCTCATATGTAGTATTTAGCTTCTATATATGAATCCCATTTATGTTTGAAAAAATGTTTACGATTGGTCACGTGGTTTGGCCACCATTTTGGATTTCTTCTAAACAGGAAGTAGTTTTTTTACTCATGCCACTCTTGAGGGATTATTTTCAATTTTGCTTCATGGCATCTGTGTATCAAACCCTTTCAGAAATCTAAAAAAAAATTCAGATCAGTCACATGGTTTGGCCGCCATTTTGGATTTTAAGCAAAATTTACCAAAAGGTTGGGTATTTGAGACGATTCAACCAATCTACTAGATGTTTTTATATTTACCATGCCTGGCCTTAGCTGCATACGAGAAAAATAATATTATTTTGATCAGTCACGTGGTTTGGCCGCCATCTTGGATTTTGTGAAAATAGAAATTATGCAACTACATGTTTTGTATTAGTCTGATTTCTTTCAAATTTTGTATGTGCATTTGTGTCATCAGATGCATCATTTTGCCCCAATAGCACACTGTTAGGCCACGTGGCTGGGCACCCATGGGGTGGGGGCTTCTAACCTCATTAATATGCATAACTGTTATAACTCAAGCACTGTTGTAGTTAGGATGATGAATCCTGTGTTATTATGACAACCTTGAACAAGAGATTCGATTAAAATAACAAATGACCATATATGGTCATGTGAGCTCATTAATATGCATAACTGTCATATCTCAAACACTGTTGCAGTTAGGAAGTGGAATCCTGTGTTATTATGACAACATTGAACAAAAGATTTGATTAAAATAACAGATGACCATATATAGTCACGTGAGCTATTAATATGCGTAATCGTTATATCTCAAACACTGTTGCAGTTAGGAAGATGAATCCTGTGTCATTATGACAACAGTGAACAAGAGATTTGATTAAAATAACAGATAACCATATATGGTCATGTGAACTCATTAATATGCATAACCATTATATCTTAAACACTGTCGCAGTTAGGAAGATGAATCCTGTGTCATGACAACAGTGAACAAGAGATTTGATTAAATAACAGATAACCATATATGGTCATGTGAACTCATTAATATGCATAGCAGTCATATCTAAAACACTGACGCAGTTAGGAAGATGAATCCTGTGTTATTATGACAACAGTGAACAAGAGATTTGATTAAAATAACAGATGACCATATATGGTCATGTGAACTCATTAATATGCATAACCATTATATCTTAAACACTGTTGCAGTTAGGAAGATGAATCCTGTGTTCTTATGACAACAGTGAACAAGAGATTTGATTAAAATAACAGATGACCATATATGGTCATGTGAACTCATTAATATGCATAGCAGTCATATCTGAAACACTGTCGCAGAGCAGGACATGTAACTAGTGTCATTATGAAGACATTGAATGAAAGATGTAACTGACATTAGAAATGGCTATATATGATTATGTAATCTCATTATTGTGCATAAGAACATGGCTCATTATATATCCTGAAAACCATATTTTGATAACCAAACCAAGTAAATACATGGTACCAACTTCATTTTGACCTCATGTTACTGATAATTCAAGCTACCTGATTGTCTAACATGTGACCTCATTAATTATGAAACAGAATCTTGTCAGCTTGGGCCCCGGTGATGCCGCTTGCGGCTTTAATTTCTTCTTCATCTTCTTCTTTCTTTCTTCCGTAACTTTTTTCGTCAAGCTGTTTGAGAAAACCGCTGAACGGAATGGTCTGATAATGCTCTATACTGATAGTCCCTAATGTGAACTGGTGCAACATGCTTTCAGAATTTTGATTGGCCAATTAGTTTGGCAGCGATATTGGATTGAAATAAAACCGGAAGTGGCTGTTTGACCACTTTCTGAGGGTCTAGGTGTCTAGATTTTTTTATGGTATATAGTACAACTCGTGTGTAATAAATATCAGAAATAAAAACTTTAGCGGTCACGTGACTTTTTCCGCCATTTTGTTTTTCCTAAAAACGGCAAAAAACACTTAAAAATCTTCTTCTTCAGAACCGCCAAGTAAGATGTTCTCATATACAGTATTTAGCTTCTACATATAGAGCAGATTTAGATTTGAGAAATTCATTATGATTGGTCACGTGGTTTGGCCGCCATTTTGGGTTTGTTCTCAACAGGAAGTAGTTTTTTACTCATGCCGCACTTGAGCGATTATCTCAAATATTGCGTCACGGCATGTCTCTAACTAACCCTTTCAGAAACCTAAAAAAAATTTCAGATCAGTCACATGGTTTGGCCGCCATCTTGGATATTAAGCAAAATTGATTAAAAGTTTGGGCATTTGTTTCTCAGAGGTGAGTCAACGAATCTACGAGATGTTTTTATATTTACCATGCCTGGCCTTAGCTCCATACGAGAAAAATAATATTATTTTGATCAGTCACGTGGTTTGTCCGCCATCTTGGATTTTGTGAAAATAGAAATTATGCAACTACATGTTTTGTATTAGTCCGATTGGAATTAAATTTTGTATGTGTATTCTACTCTTTAGATACATTCTTTCCCCTGAATGGCATATGGCTAGGTCATGTGGCTACGCGCCCATGGGGTGGGGGGCTTCTAACCTCATTAATATGCATAGCTGCTATATCTCAAGCACTGTTGCAGTTAGGAAGATGATTCCTGTGTTATCATGACAACAGTGAACAAGCAATTTCATTAAAATAACAGATTACCATATATGGTCATGTGAACTCATTAATATGCATAACTGTTATATCTCAAGTACTGTTGCAGGTAGGAAGATGAAACCTGTGTTATTACGATGATGTTAAACAAGAGATTTGAATAAAATAACAGATGACCATATATGGTCATGTGAGCTCATTAATATGCATAATCGTTGTATCTCAAACACTGTTGCAGTTAGGAAGATGAATCCTGTGTTATCATGACTATGTTGAACAAGAGATTTGATTAAAATAGCAGATGACCATATATTAATAACCTTTATATCTCAAATAAATATATGGAACCAACTGCATTTCGACCTCATGGTACTAATCATTCAAACTAATTGTGTATCATGTGTATCGTTTGACATTATTTATGGCATGTATACTTGGGCCCCTGTGACGCTGCTTGCAGCTTTAATTTGACTTCTTGTTAAAAACCACAAGTCCAATTGCTTTGATATTACACATATAGGTACTACATGTGGACCACACTCAAATTTGTTCATTTTCTTATGATATTTTCAGTTCTTAATTGTAATGTGCATTGCTAACAGCGGAGCTATCGCAGCAGATAAGCTGCTTGTTTTCCTTTACAATTTCAGTGTTAGATCAAACATTTAAACCATGTTTGCTGCAGCTGATCAAGATTTTTACTCTTCATTATACCAGCTAGAAACATTTTTAGAAGATGATGAAAGTTTACTATGACAGTGAGATACTACATTGGTTTATGTTCAACTCATCACCCTTATCCTGCCATACCCATGTACTTTTACATTGACTTGACCAAATAAGAGTTAATTTGAAACATATGTGGATTTTGTTGAATTCCACTCTTCCTTGATTTGTTGTATTTATTTAGCCAGAAAGTTTATTGTGTAATATTGGATATGTTCATAAATGTCTCTGGTTCACAATGCCATGACCTAATCATTCACATGACTGCCATTCCAAATGTTTGCATGTACACAAAACCATTATTATTATTATTATGTAATTTTAAGTGTTATACAATCATAACCTGACACATCAGATATATACATGTATGTAGCAACTCTATTTCAGCCTTACATACATCATTATTTCTGGGCTATAAAACCTCGTCAGGTGAAAAAAAACCATTTGGCCGATCATGAACTTGTATGAACATCATATAACCAATAGATTCAAGAGCAATATGTGTATACATTATTTAAAAATCTACATCTTAATTATGTGATTATTCATTGCTGCAACATTTTTGGAAAGTGTCATGGAAATGTTTTGCTCTGGCAAAATTAAAGTTCACAGGAATTACTCAGTCTTATGGTTGGCAACAGTTAAAATTATCACAATTAAATATTTATATAATTCTTGAATATTGTGATTTCTAATAATTGCTTTCTGTATACATCCATGTACTACTAGTCACAATGATTATAATTATTGTATACATGTATATCACATATAATTATTTCTTTTGATGATTTCTTCTATTTATAAATTCTTTGGTACATGTATGTTATTGTACTTGATAACAAAGGACATGCATCTCACTGTCTCCTAGCAAGCACTGAATACTGGTAGAATAAACTGGCCTTGACTGTATAACCCATTTAAATACATTGAGATAAACAGATAATAGTTAAAAGAAGATGACGTGATAACTCCCTTTCATACAATTTGCTTCCAGGTAGAGGGAGTTTCAAACTAGTGTCCTGATCAGTTAACATTTTGAGGTACAGTAGTGTAATCATGATGATATCAAGAATAAGGAATACATTTTGGCCTTTTTATTCAAAAACCTTGAACATGTGTACCATTATTATAGGTAGGATAACATATACAGCATGTGTGAACTGACAAACTGTCTAATTTATATTAGCTATAACATTTTGTGTATTGCATTTTATTACATTTTGCTAATAAGATTTGATTTGATGTCTGGGTCACTTGTCTGGTTGATCTGACATGACTGGAGTCTGCTTATGATATTATGTATTCACCAAGCTACTCTGTCTGCCTTTTTCTTGCTTGTCTTGAATGCTTAATGAAGGAAATTGACTGACGTAATCATCCTGTTTTGAATCAGAATTTTAAAAGGTGGAATATTCCATTTGAAACGGAATATCGTCATTGCAGTGTTTTTCTGAGGTCATTGTTATCTTATTCGTCATACTCTTTGGTTGCTGTAATTGAATATAAAATTAGAGATGTCAGTCCTCTGTGTCCTGGAAAGAGGTCTATGCTGAGGTACATGTATGGCTGTAGCTTCTACACGTTTTAATTGATGTTTGTACTCAGTTAAGTTAAACCACATATATCATAACCTGTCTGTTCTTCATTAAAGAATTGTTAGCGATAATGGTTATAAGTTATTATGGATAGCAGAAATTATACATTCCATATTTTAGTAATTCAATAGGAATATTGATGATATTGATGATACCATGTATGATAGATTTCCTCTTATTTGATGTTATAGCAGGTGAGTTGTTGTCATCACATTGAAATATGAATAAGTGGCCAGTGATATGCATCTGTGGAAAACCATGGTAACCATCATCATCAGGGATATAGTTACATATCAGTCAAGTAAAAAGCTGAACTTGATGTAGTCTAAATCATCAGCATCAAATCTTGAATATCCATACAGTTGCATCCTAGTGTAGCTTGTACATGGAATTCAGTTCTACTTGTATTGATACTTACTATTCTGTCATACCGGTATTCATTTGTTTCTGATTAAACCCTATCTACCCATATTTTTGGTGAAACTTTTTTCATGCAAATTTAATAGTCATTTTTTTATGCATATTAACTATTCAACCCACAAAAATGATTGACCTGAACATAACTGACATTAAGGAAATTAATGATTAACTTACGATTTGTGATCATTCTTAAGTTAACCTCTCACTAGTTTATTCTTTTTACACAAATTCACAGTGAATTGACCAGAAATAACCAATAACCAGAAAATTGTTATGCCTGAAATACCAGTGTATGACACCTTTTACTTTATGCGTCTGATTATCTGATTATATTTTATTTCATATTAATTAATAAAAAGCGCTGTTCACGAGCCACGTCCGGCATCATTTAGGGATATGTTTTGTAATTAATCACTCATGTGTATAGATACATGTATTTTGTTTTAAAAAAATGCTTTTATTCTTTTTAGCTTTTGTACTGCTTTGATATTTTACATCAGAGAACACATCAAACAGATTGAATTCAAAATAGAGAGAATTTTCACTTATTAATCTAATGATGAGGACCGTGTTACAAATTGTTTTCAATGGATTTTAATTTTCCTAGAGGAATAAATAAATGAAAATACATTGAGTACAGGTAATGCTTTGAAATGCTGATTTCAACATAAACAAAATTCCACTGAAAGTAAAATGTTGTACAATAACTGTTCATTTGTGCTGGTAGTATTTCTGACATTTAGAATTATATGGATTACCAGAATATAAATATTTACATAAAGTATGCGTACCACAAAATGTAATTTTTGTAAGGATTATACTAGTGATTGTAATGCCAGTAATGGTGTAAAATGAAAAAAAGTGTCTCAGGAAAGCAATAGCTTGGCAGTAATGACATAATTTAGAATTTTGGTATAGAGATTAAAGAAGCCTATAAAATATAAAAGCTTAGACAATCATAGATTTATCATACTGCAGTATTCTGGACCAAAGTTGCTTAGGGAATTAATGGGCGTGGCCTTTTAATTATAATACACCCAAAATGTCCATCTGCTGATGACAATAAAGTCCAATGTGAGGATGCCCTCTTTTGCTGGTTCCACTTTGGTTTTGCTGGTTCCACTTTGGTTTTACTGGATGGCTCTTGGGGGCGTTCTTCTCCCATAACATATCAACACTCGTTCAAATTTTTTCTTACCGACCTGGTATGAATTAGGTCATCAACATTGGCACATTCCTTAGTTTACTCGTTGTAAGGCCAAAAAAATGTGCGCTTCTTGTCAGCATAGCATGCACGTGGTGTGAGGGATCATTTTTTTTTTTACTTACATGTACCCCTGCACAGTGAAATTCATTTGTGCTCATCAAATATTTCAGCAAAAAAAATCTCACTGACTGACCAGAATAATTTTTTTTTTGTGAGACCTACCTGATGATACCTGGTACGTGGTATAAGATAAATCGGTCCAACGTGATAATCACAAGAAAGATTATACAAGCAAACATAACCTTTGATTCCTACATACATCCTTCACTCATGCAAGGCAGAATGTTTGAAATGAACTTTGGAATAAAAACAAACGAATTGAACTTTGTTGCTCTGATTAACATAATACTGTGATTTTTGTAAATATGTTGTCCTGATCAGAGTTGTCTGGTAAACTCCATGTGTTAATGCTAGATGTATTATTTGGACATATAGAGGTAACTTTGAAAGTAAGTTGCATTTTAACATGTAGAAAATACTATGCATGCATAAAGTGTGTGTGATGTTCCCTTCATCCTCACCGTCCTTATCTACCTATTAACAATTGTGTAGCCTAGATTGAATCCTTTGACCTTACAAATCTAGACCATGCTTCAGGCGAATGACTTGTGTGAACTTTTATGGTAGCTGACTGTACTTGTCTGGCTTTAGTTTACTGCACACTTCATATAGGTAAGCAGTGTTGATTTATCTGACATGCTTTATACCTGTGTTAATGTCTTTTCTTATACATTGTGTACTCATGGTTTTATTGAGGAAATTTTCAGAAACTGCATTGTCAATAATATTCATGAACTTGGTCTTAGGGGTGTGAGGTGCATGTTAAAATTGAGCTCGTTTTTGTTTCATTCATATTCAATTTTGTGCATGTGCAACACTTTAAATTAGGTGCAATGTTATTACGATAATATTGTATATGTGAAGTCACCTGCATCTTGAACACGCTTTGTGACTATTCTATATCTAGGCAGTATTCAGTCTAGTGTTCACAGGTGTTCCACCTGCAGTTCTTAACCAACTGGAAAGCATTGTGTAAACAGATTAACCCAGTGTCTACCTGAGTTAGTTTAGCTTGGAGTCAGAGGGCTGGTCTTTACTCTGAGTTCCAGGTGAGAAGAGACAAGATCGCATGGTAAAAACAGTGCCCTCTAACGGTTATCCAATGGTAGGTGAATAAGTCATGAACGCCAAGTTAAATGTAAACCACTGTGATGTATGAACAGAGCCGTTTAGCTTACTGATAAGGAATATTTACAAAGCCTTCATTTTCTTTAGGGTCTATGGTTTCTCATCACATGTAAACAAGGCTTAGGCATGCAGACTTTGCCATTGGACAGATTGTTCTCATCACATGTAAACAAGGCTTAGCCATGCAGGCACCTTCATTGGACAGATTGGTCTCATCACATGTAAACAAGGCTTCGGCATGCAGACTTTGCCATTGGACAGATTGTTCTCATCACATGTAAACAAGGCTTCGACATGCAGGCTTTGCCATTGGACAGATTGTTCTCATCACATGTAAACAAGGCTTAGGCATGCTGACTTTGCCATTGGACAGATTGCTTTCATCACATGTAAACAAGGCTTAGGCATGCAGACTTTGCCATTGGACAGATTGTTCTCATCACATGTAAACAAGGCTTAGGCATGCAGACTTTGCCATTGGACAGATTGTTCTCATCACATGTAAACAAGGCTTAGGCATGCAGGCACCTTCATTGGACAGATTGAGTGCATGTACATTTGACAGCCTCTTTATTAGTCCCCGTTCGGACGAAGTTCGAAAACGGTGACTTACGTTTTGACCTCCGTGTGTCCGTGCGTGCGTCTGTGCGTGCGTCCGGACCCGTATCTTAGAAATGCCTGGACCAATCACAATCAAACTTCACACATACATCATACATGATATCATACATATGCACGTCAATTTGTTTCATGATCTGATTCAAGATGGCCGAATGGCGGCCATTTTTGTACTAAAATCATCAAAATCAAGCATTTCCCGGCTGTTTACAGATGGATTTTGTTCAAACCTTGTATATACGTTGGACATTATAAGGCCTTGATGAACATCATTTTGTTTTACGTTCTGACTCATGATGGCCGAATGGCAGCCATTTTTGTGCTAAAAAATCATAAAAATCAAGCATTTCCCGGCTGTTTACAGATGGATTTTGTTCAAACTTGATATATACATTAGACATTATGGGACCTTGATGCAAATAATTTTGTTTTTCAGATAACATTCAAAATGGCCGACTGGTGGCCATTTTGTTTTAATGAATGGACTTCTAGACCCATATTTGCAACTTGTTTTGACTGATTATGTTCAAATTTTAAATATTCATTATACATCATGTCATAGATAGACAGATATATTGGTTTGACGATCCTATTCAAAATGGCCGAATGGTTGTCATTTTTGTGCTAAAAAATCATCAAATATCAAGCATTTCTGGCATTCATGGATGGATTTAGTTCAAACTTGGTACATACATTAGACATTACGGGTTCCTGATGCACGTCATTTTATTTTTCAGATCAGACTCAAAATGGCTGTCCGGTGGCCATTTTGTTTTAATGAATGGGTTTCCAGACCCATATGTCTGACTTGTTTTGACTGATTATGTTCAAATTTTTAATATTCATTATACATCATGTCACAGATATACATATATATTGGTTTGACGATCCTTTTCAAAGTGGCCTAATGGTGGCTATTTTTGTGCTAAAAAACTTGTTTTATTTTTTAGATCGGATTCTGAATGGCTGACTAGTGGCCATTTTGTTTTAATGAATGGGCTTCTAGAGCCATATCTCTGACATGCTTTGACTGACTATGTTCAAATTTCATATATTCATTATACATATATTCATAATGGCTGATTTTGTTTTAATTAATGCTGTTCCAGAGCAATATCTCTCAATACTCATTTGACGATCAGATACAAATGTCAATCATTTAAATGTTAAACAATCATCATATTCCTGACATGTTTATATTCCAGCTATATTCCTATAAACAAAACTTTATATCTTAAATTTGATAACTAACGGGGACTGTGCCATGCATGGCTTGTTTTACATTACCATTAAGGTCTCATTTCCATAACAGATGAATGTTGACTTAATTGGTTGATAATTTATTGTATCCATTGCAGAGATCTATAGTGTCACAATGAAGTGAGTGATCTATCGCTGCAAGGGGTCATCTCAACTTGGCACAGATGCTAAGAAAGCCAAAATTGTTTTGTTTATAGAGGGGAGAGTTGATTTCATTCACTTATCTTCACCAGTACAGTGTATTGCAACATCAAATTTCTGATGACAATCATACATGTACGTGTAGCAGCTGATTTGTTTTATGTTCGACTTCAGTTTCATATGTGTTGTATACCCAGTAGCTTCACAGTTGATAGTACAACTTTGGACATCTTACACACGTTTTATATATACACATGGGTTTTTTTCACCTCTGTTGCATATCCATGTATTTACATGTATAAATATGTTTATGTCGAACACAACATACCGGTAGTTTAAATCAATGATATATCTTTCATGACACTCTGCAGGAGCATTTATACCTTATGGTATCATGTAATATCTGTTCACCTTTGGTTCTTAGATAATACTTGATTGTTACTCGTATCAACCAGCTTTATCAGGTGATAACCTCATACATGTAGTTTATTGATATATGATGAAAATATGGTGTGCATGTGTGTCAATCAAGGTTCATTATTTTTACAAATGGCATCAGATGCCGTGTAATGTTTCATTACATAAACTAAATTACCACTGCATTTGAAAACCTAACCACTTTGTTACTAAGACAAAAGAAAAACAGTCTGGGACACTAATAGATTCATTCACAGATCCACTCATTTGCAATACAAGGTAGTATTTCTAAAATTGATTTGTTGTGTCATTTTGTGTTCATCTTGCAATCTATGCAAGGTCTTATACCACTTGTATATGCCTCATCTTACATCTTGGTATTATACAACTTTTAATGCATATTTATATACATGTATAGCTATGTATACAGTCAACTCATGATTAAGCAATCAAATTATTATTACATTTCTTCACTTTTTGTGTTGACTTTCAATAGTACTTGTGTATGTACACTGGGTGGGGTGGGGTGGGTTACACTACATTGTATGTCTTGGTTGGCTACATTCCTCAGTATACAGTTTAGCTATCACATAAGTTTTGACTTGAGCATTTCTTCAGGTTCGCATAAACTAAGATCTGGCTTTGCTACAATATGTCATCAGCTTCATTTCCATTTGTTCACTTAAGTGTCGCATAAGTTTCGCTACAGCATCACTTGTAGCGCCATTACAGGCTCACAATTAAAATGGTGATTGTGATGAGATTCAAATGGTGTTTTAATGGTGAAGTTTTTCTCGGAAACTAGATAAAATTAATTACGAACATATATATTGCTACAAATAGGATTATTTAGGCACACAACTTGAACTGTGATCCCCCTTGTTATGTGTTTCAAATACATGTAGTAGTATTGATTACGAACTAACTTTTTACTTTTTAGCTCCGCTGTCACATTGACGCTGCAGTTCGGCATCTTCTACACCGATCTGACGCATATCGCGCTAGGTGTGCTGGGAGTTTGTTCGAAATTTCGAACGTTTCGACGCGTGATTTTATTGCGCTCAAGGACGTTCTAATTTTGAACTAGTTGAAACCGGAAATAACGCAACTACTTTCGAACTTCAAACACAAATTTGATTATCGTTATTATGTGTTAGTTTCTGTTGTTTCAAAGATTGAATTATGTATGACAATAATATTTCACTCTATAAACAATGTTTCACTAAAATATGTGATTCAAAGGCAACCCAAATTGTAAAAAGCAATATCAAGTTCCGCGTATAAACACTGTTGTAAAGAGGCGGCGGAGCGGAATTTTAGCCAAAATCGGCTAGTAAGGCGTCATATGACACAGGTTTGTGCTGGGACAGCGCTTCCGGTGACGACACAACGCCACTGTCTTATTCATATTATCATATACAGCTTATCATATGAGTGATTGTCCGTCGTCGTCCTTGTCAATGTTTTACTTTTTCGACTTCTTCTTGAAAACTACAAGCCTGAATGCTTTGATACTTGGTGTATATGTACCTTGGGTAGACCTCTCTTAGGTTTGTTCATTTCATGTTGATATCTTCAATTCTCTAATTTTGGTGAATATTTTTGTCATTTTTGGTAAAAAGTGATATTTTCGACTTCTTGTTAAAAAATGCAAGTGCAATTGCTTTGATATTACATATATAGGTACTACATGTGGACCTCTCTCAGATTTGTTCATTTTGTAATGATATCTTCAATTCTCTAATTTTGGTGAATATTTTTGTAATTTTTGGTAAAAAGTGATATTTTCGACTTCTTGTTAAAAACCACAAGTCCGATTGCTTTGATATTACATATATATGTACTACATGTGGACCTCTCTCAGATTTGTTCATTTTGTGATGATATCTTCAATTCTCTAATTTTGGTGAATATTTTTGTAATTTTTGGTAAAAAGTGATATTTTCGACTTCTTGTTAAAAACCACAAGTCCGATTGCTTTGATATTACATATATATGTACTACATGTGGACCTCTCTCAGATTTGTTCATTTTGTGATGATATCTTCAATTCTCTAATTTTGGTGAATATTTTTGTAATTTTTGGTAAAAAGTGATATTTTTGACTTCTTGTTAAAAACCAAAAGTTCAATTGCTTTGATATTACACATATAGATACTACATGTAGACCTTTCTCAGATTTGTTCATTTCGTGATGATATCTTCAATTCTCTAATTTTGGTGAATATTTTGGTCATTTTTGATAGAAAGTGATATTTTCGACTTCTTGTTAAAAACTGTAAGTCCGAGTTCTTTAATTGAAATGTGCATTGCTAACAGCGGAGCTATCTCAGCCGATAGGCTGCTTGTTTGACTTCTTCTTCAAAATTACAATTCTTATTGCTTTTATATGTACCTTGGGCCAACCTCTTTTAGATTTGTTCATTTTGTTATGATATCTTGAATTCTCTAATTTTT
The DNA here is from genome assembly GCF_978046115.1 of Saccoglossus kowalevskii. Classification (NCBI taxonomy): domain Eukaryota; kingdom Metazoa; phylum Hemichordata; class Enteropneusta; family Harrimaniidae; genus Saccoglossus; species Saccoglossus kowalevskii. Next base: position 34,331,200 of record NC_140653.1, read on the forward strand.
GGTAAAAAGTGAAATTTTCAACTTTTCAGGTTTTTAGTGCATTGCTAACAGCAGAGCTACCTATCAGAGGCTGCTTGTTATCCATTTTTATTGCATAACCCCCAACCCCCTCCCCCCCTCATGTAACCCCTTGGTAAGTCACAACTCTTGATAAGTCACGGTTTTTAAGGTTGTGGTGTTGGATTTATTTTATTTTACATTGTTTTATATCACTCTGTCCATGTTCTCTGCTTAAGTGTATACATCAACAGTACGGAAAATAAACCCAGGCATCATGTTGATTTACTTTGCAAGCATGGCAATCATCCAATTATATTTTTTACATTCAAGTCAGAATATTGCTGAAAATAAATTATTGCATTTCGATAAAATCAAGGTTAAAGGGTCATTACTATAATTTTAACATTCAAAAACAAATAAATATGAATTAATGTGATTATAAACATATTAATTTGTACTTGAAGCTGATGTGAAGTGAAGGTGATGCCACATTGTAGCAAAGCTGCTTTTTGTTTATGTGAAGCGATGCTGCAGTGAAAATAAAGCCAAAGCCTATGCGACAGCTGTATTTTACATACAATGTATATTTTTTACAATTAATAATAGTATTATTACACTCCCAAATTATTTCTGGATACAGTGTTTGATATCCCTCGGATACAAAAACACACATACTTTGTATCAATAGTTTTGCTTGCATTTCTTTTATTTCACTTGTTTATTTTACAATTTTTTAATAAATCCTAAAATGCCACATGTCTATACTGGCAAACTGTGATTTTATTCACAAATTTGTTTTAAAATTTCTGGTATGATAATTTTAGATCAGATTTAAATTTGCAGAATGTTGGCCTCGATACAAATGTATCTTTGACATGCCTTGACCAGTCATATTCAAACTTTATTTATACTTTATGTCCCACATATGCTCAGGTATTTGTTTGGCAATCTTATTCAAGATAATTGAATCATAGCCATATTAATGTTACAAATACACCAAAATCAAGTATTTCTGCCATTCTAGGCCCAGATCACTGTCATACATGACTATTATTTATAAAACTGAGACAATGCATTAAATGTAATGGGACCTTGATGCACGTCATTTTGTTCATTTGTGATATTATGGCTATATTTCAACCAAATTAAAAAATGTCAATGTCATCTCCATAGCTACTGTGTGCTGTAATTTTATGCTATTGCATAGGGCTTAAAAAGAAATATTTTAAAACCAATTTACACCTCTGTGCCAAGTTCAGGGCTCCAAGCAAGATTTCATAGTACAAAACTCTGTAGCAATAATGTAAAAACTTTATTTTACATATAGAATCCCCCCAAAATTAAAAAAAAAAAGTGATTTGTCTATTTTTTTTAATTAAATCTAACCAAACAGTATGTAGCATCCTCACAGCTGTTCCCAAAATTGGCAATATTAGAAAAAATTACCTAGCTCACTCGCTGACTTTACTCACTATGGTTTTTGTAAAGATTCTACTCATAAAGCTTGCTAAGTTATTCTGGTATCATATCTAACAGTATGTAATACAAGTTTACGTTCTAAATTGAAAAGTAATGTATGTAATACAAGTTTCCGTTCTAAATTGAAAAGTGATGTATGTAATACAAGTTTACTTTCTAAATTGAAAAGTAATGTATATAATACAAGTTTACTTTCTATATTGAAAAGTAATGTATATAATACAAGTTTACTTTCTAAATTGAAAAGTAATGTATGTAATACAAGTTTACTTTCTAAATTGAAAAGTAATGTATGTAATACAAGTTTACTTTCTAAATTGAAAAGTGATGTATGTAATACAAGTTTACTTTCTAAATTGAAAAGTAATGTATATAATACAAGTTTACTTTCTATATTGAAAAGTAATGTATGTAATACAAGTTTACTTTCTAAATTGAAAAGTAATGTATGTAATACAAGTTTACTTTCTAAATTGAAAAGTAATGTATGTATTACAAGTTTACTTTCTATATTGAAAAGTAATGTATGTAATACAAGTTTCCGTTCTAAATTGAAAAGTGATGTATGTAATACAAGTTTACTTTCTAAATTGAAAAGTAATGTATATAATACAAGTTTACTTTCTATATTGAAAAGTAATGTATATAATACAAGTTTACTTTCTAAATTGAAAAGTAATGTATGTAATACAAGTTTACTTTCTAAATTGAAAAGTAATGTATGTATTACAAGTTTACTTTCTATATTGAAAAGTAATGTATGTAATACAAGTTTACTTTCTAAATTGAAAAGTAATGTGTGTATTACAAGTTTACTTTCTATATTGAAAAATAATGTATGTAATACAAGTTTACTTTCTAAATTGAAAAGTAATGTATGTATTACAAGTTTACTTTCTAAATTGAAAAGTAATGTATGTAATACAAGTTTACTTTCTAAATTGAAAAGTAATGTATGTAATACAAGTTTACTTTCTAAATTGAAAAGTAATGTATGTAATACAAGTTTACTTTCTAAATTGAAAAGATTACATTCTTACCTACACGACCATACAACTAATGTTAAGATACCTGAGTAGATACTTCCACTGTATATCCTCACATCATCTCCTAATCTAATAATACAATAAATAGTATGTTGAAGAGAAATGCATTATGGGTGCTCTGTTTCTAGAATATCTAATCATGATCATTTGGTCCTGAGTTTTATTTCTATTTAGGGTCTATTCGTTCTAAGGATAATTGTCACTAACAAATGTTTTGATTTGATTTTAAAAGTCATCTTGAATAATGTGTGTGAATGAAATTAAAAATAATTTGTTCAGATTGTTCATTTTTACTCAGAGAAACACTGAAACTTCTAATAAAAGTTATATCGAAGGGAATGAATTGTGCCAGCCTAAACAGGTGTATGACTTCATATCATAGTTTGCATTCCTGTACAGTTCTTGGTTACCTGTTCAGTGACCCTAATCTACAGACAATAGAAAAAGAACTGGTCAGACATGTAACCAAGCACTGTCGGCCTTTCACTAACTATATAAATGGCTGTTGTGGAAAGAAACAATAACCTTTAACTATTGTGTTTTTATTTATTGTTCAACCTTCCACTGTAAAATGTGAAAGTATTGTTCCTGATGTTAAATCCCCATATTAGATGGGCTTCTTGAGTTGGCTGTCCCCAGGGTGACATGTACGTGTAAGTAGAACATTCAATTATCTTGTCTCGTGGTTTAATTCAAGCATTTTGTTATAATTTCCTAGGTACCAAGGCTTCACTCTTCTCTGTGTTGAAATGTTTAATCTGTATTTGTACAGACAAGGATGTGTGCTTTGATCAATGAAAAGTTTACAACAAAGTTATTATATTATATAACCCTCACATCTAATTATTTCAGAATCTACAAATTACTGGTTACTTTGTTGTTTGTGTTTACTTTGATCTGTTTGCATGAATCAAAAGCTCTCAAGAATTATTTCTATGATGTGACGTATGGCATGACGTCAATCGCACATGTAACTATCATGCTATTGTGTGAAATATACTAAAGTATGTACGAATGAAAGCATGTAATGTAGGTTCTTTGTGACAGACTATGGTGTACTCCATAAATCATAGCAAGTCCACTTAAAACCTTCTTAAGTTTGTTCATATTTTTTTTTAGCTCTGCTGTCAACTTAGCAACAGAGTGACGCTGTTCATATTACAGCTGGTCTGTTGTCGGTGCTAACTTTCTACAAAAAGTATATAGCCCTAATTATACGAAACCACAAGTGTTTGGCCTTGATTATACAAACTACAAGTGTATGGCCCTAATTATACGAAAACTTCAAGAAGTATTAGTCTTAACTATATAAAAACTACAAAAAGTATTTAGCCCTGATTATACAAAACTACAACAAGTGTATACCCCTGATTGTACAAAACTACAACAAGTGTATATCCCTGATTATACAAAACTACAACAAGTATTTAGCCCTGATTATACAAAACTACAACAAGTGTATACCCCTGATTGTACAAAACTACAACAAGTGTATATCCCTGATTATACAAAACTACAACAAGTGTATACCCCTGATTATACAAAACTACAACAAGTGTATACCCCTGATTATACAAAACTACAACAAGTGTATACCCCTGATTGTACAAAAGCTACAAAATGTATATAGCCCTGATTATAGGAAAACTACATTAAATATATTGTACTGCTTATCAGAAATTACAAAAAGTATATCGCCCTGATTATACAAAAACTACATAATGTATATATATGTCTGTGAATATACAAAAAGTATATTGGCCTGATTATACAAATTATACAAAAACTACAAAATGTATATCTCTTTATCTTAATTATATCTTATAGAATATTGATCTTAAAAGATAACCAGTTAACATGAGTACTGAAGTGGACAGGGCTTATAGTCCAACTGATCCTGCAAATACATCTGCTATGTCTAATGATATAACATTAAATGGAACCAATGAAGCCATATCTCCAGATCCCAGGTAATGTTATCTATTATTAGCATCAGTTGCACTGCATATTTACCCCAGGGCATCCATAATACGGTTGGGGTTCCGGCAATGTTGGATTTTAAACAACACATTAACTCAAATTACCCCCAAAATGCATACAATATCACAAATGTATATTATCCACAATTTTTCTGGTGTGTACACAAACCGTCCCTTTGGTGGCATCTGTATACATGTCTATCAGACCTTAAACTATTTTCATGTGCATGTGTAGTACCCTGGTATGCCATTTATTGTGTAAGACTAGCCTGATCAATGTTATGTCACTGAATTATTTTTACTCACCTGCAAACAGATTGTCAGATACTGTCAAGATTTCATCTACCTAATAATGAAATATCACAATATAATTTATAAACAAATTACAGATTTTAAAATGTTCTTGCAATTACTGTAATTGTTTAACCACCCGTGCTCGGCTAAGTGCCTCCACCCCTTGTGGGATATTTCTGTTTTCAGGGTCAAATTTGCCTTAAAACATGATCTCTGAATACAACTAATCAAATTTATGTAATACAGCCAACACCATTAATATATTGTGAATGCATAGACCACGGTAACCGTACATAAACTACGCTTCAACACTCACCTGTAAACAACCTAGAGAGGTGCTAAATACTTCATTCCATATTCAATTTACCATTCAAAAATTACTAATTACCAGTTTTTTAAAACAATCATGCTTTTTTTTCGCCGAAATCAATTCTAATGGATGGTATAATGACACCAAAAATTCATCTCTAGATTGCAATGGCGGAATGTATTTCGGAATTTATTTTGAGTTGTGTTGGTACAACACAGCATTCTGATTGGTTAATAACAGATTTGACCTATGCCAACCTGTACCAGATATTATTTATTACTAATATAATCTCTAAGTGACATAATTTAGGCTATGGTTGCATAGTTATGGTCACAAACGTTTTTATGATATATTGGCATTTGCCTTAAAATCTAACCAGGTCTTACAGGTCACATGGTTAAAAGTCTGAATGTGGTTCTATTTTTACGTTTAAGTTATATTGCGAAACATGCACACAAACTGACCTTGAAACCAATCTAAGTCTTGCAAACTTACCGGTTCATTGACACAACCTTTGACCTTTTGTCCTGGAAAGCAAACAGCCCTGCTTATCGCATTTGCAACATATTAAAGCCGGAGGGTCATCACCTGCGTATGTGCAGGAATTGAGTACCAAACGTTGATAACAACACAAGATAAAAATGCAAAGGCTCATGGGTAGACACTTGTTTGTAAACAATGACATGCTATGGCCAATTTGATGCAAGCGCAGGTGACGACTCCCTCGTTTTAAACAATTCTGGTACATGAAATGAAATGCCTTCCTGGTTACATGAGGAAACATACCAGAGTTGTATTGCAAACTTACTGAGTAGTACTTGCTGGTGCAGATAAGCAACACATTACACACACATACAGCAATAGAATACACTAATATTGCTTGTTGTAAAACTGTATCATTTGCTTATCTGTAAAACATGATTAATAATACTGGCATAATTATCAGAAGATAAAAAACTTGTCAAAGTTGAAGGAACATTTGTGCCCTCCCTGTAAACTGTATCTCTACTATATCCTGTTGTTGACAAAGGTATTTGATCGGTTGATCTGTATGTTTTCAAGTTACTGTACAGATTGAGCATAACTTAATATTTAGCTAGCTTATATCTTACACATGTATCTAAATTGTGAAGTGTAATCTGCCGAGATACATGCATGTCTGTCTTGTGTTAGTAACATAGATACATGTAAATAATAAAGAATATGTTGAAATTGTCGATGACATTGATACTTAAAATTTGTTAGGTTTTACAAAAAAAAAATGAAGCTATCTGATGAGGTATGTCTGAGGATCAAAATGGATACCACCCCTTGAATGCTCTGGCACATTTCCCGAAATAAACATTGTGCGCCCCTTAGTTGCGCCATCATTCTGCACCGTATCCTGTCCCCTTTTTTTTGCACCATCAAAAAAATTCATATTGTGCTCCATCCATGAATTTTCTCAATGGTGCACTATACAGAATGATTGCGCAACAAGGGGCACACAATGCTTATAAGTTATTTTGGGAATTGCGCCAGCGCATTCAGGTGGCGCAAAGTACCAATTTTGAGCCTCACACTTACCTTAGTTGATAGCAAGCTTGAAATATTAGTTACGTCCAAACTGTACTGTACATGTATATACATGTCATTATGTTATCTTTGGTATCTGAAATGTGCGTGTATGCGAAATTAGTGAAAATACAAACTTAAGGCAAAAGATTTGTTTTTAGTAATCAACCAGATTGTCAAAAATCGTCGGGTTTTGCACCTCAAATGGTAAACTGTTTTTATGGAATATGAACAAAATTTGAGGTGCAGATGATGTTATGTTATTTTAATGTGCTGTTGCAACTCTGAAAGAAGTCTGAGGTGAAGAATTTGATCTTACATTGTACTTGAATAGTAGTGGTTATTTCGTGGTATCAATAAAAACACAATATTTAAAACTAATATATCAATTTTACTTTATAAAGTACGACGAAGACTCCTGGAAAAAAGTCATCTGAAACGATTGATACAAGTATGATGAATGGTACTACAGAAGAACATACTGTAAATGGAGAAAAGGATACCCCTGCTGTGCTGTCAGATATTCAAATCCAGACTGACTTCAAAGAGCCAGCTCCTTTGCTAGTTGTTAAACCAGGTATTAAGGCGCTTTGTTTATTACCCATGATGCATTGTGATAATTCACAATAAATACACAATTTATAACATCCACACTTTTTCAAAAATACTCATCTACATTGCAAATGTCGCTGATTAAAAAATATATTAAAATCTCTTACTTAAAATCAGATTACTATAAATTTATGTTTCAATCTTTCCCATCTCCTAAAGCAGTCCAATTCAGGTTTTTCATACTCACTGATGCCTATTCAATAAGACGATGTAAAATATAAAACATGTATGAAAAACATGATTTTGTGAGTTTAGTTCCCTGAGTTCTAAGTCAGACGAGTATGGTATATAAAACTGCCATATAAAGTGTCAAATCATTTGCAAACATGCATAGTTGTTTTGGGATGTCAGTAATGAATGCATTTTGTAGATTCATTATCCCAGCTCAGATCATATGTAAACACATTTAATATTAGCTTTTAAAAAAAAGACTAGAACACCAACTGCTATCATCTTTTTTTTGACTCCCGTGTGCGAAGCACAAAAAGGGAGTCTTTGCAGTTAGTATGTGTGTATATGTGTGTGTGTGTGTGTGTGTGTGTGTGTGTGTACGTGTGTCCGTCTGTTCCACTGATATCCCAAGAACCATACATCAGTTTTTGATGAAACTTGGTGCATAGATGCTCTGGGCCAATGCGCAGATTTGATTAGGTTTTGGTAAAAATCCATGCATATTAATTACCTAATTTGCATGATAATTAGCTGATTTTTGGCTGTTTCATGACTGTTCCACTGATATCTAAAGAACCACTCATTGGATTTTGATGAAACTTGGCACACAGATGCTCCAAACTAATGCGCAGATTTGATTAGTTTTGGGTAAAAATCTGTGCAATATTAATTACCTAATTTGCATAATGATTAATCAATTTTCGGCTTTTCCACTGATATCTCAAGTACTAATCATCACATTTCAATAAAACTTGGTACATAGATGTCATAGGACACTGCACAAACCTGAAAGTTTTTAGGGTAATATCAGTAGATATTAATTACCTAATTAGCATAATTAATTAATTTTCAGCTTTTGATATTTCAAGTAGTAATTGTCACATTTCAATGAAACTTGGTACATAGATGTCATAGGACACTGCACAGACCTGATAGTTTTTAGGGTAATATGACTACATATTAATTACCTAATTTGCATAATTAATTAATTTTCAGCTTTTGATATTTCAAGTACTAATCATCACATTTCAATGACACTTGGTACATAGATGTCATAGGACACTGCACAGACCTGATAGTTTTTAGGGTAATACGAGTACATATTAATTACCTAATTAGCATAATTAATTATATTTCAGCTTTTGATATTTCAAGTAGTAATCATCACATTTCAATGAAATTTGGTACATAGATGTCATAGGACACTGCACAGACCTGATAGTTTTTTGGGTAATATCAGTAGATATTAATTACCTAATTTGCATAATTAATTAATTTTCAGCTTTTGATATTTCAAGTAGTAATCATCACATTTCAATGACACTTGGTACATAGATGTCATAGGACACTGCACAGACCTGATAGTTTTTAAGGTAATACGAGTACATATTAATTACCTAATTTGCAAAATAAATTAATTTTCAGCTTCTGATATTTCAAGTAGTAATCATCACATTTCAATGAAATTTGGTACATAGACATCATAGGACACTGCACAGACCTGATAGTTTTTAGAGTAATATGAGTACATATTAATTATCTAATTTGCATAATTCATTAATTTTCAGCTTTTGATATATCAAGTAGTAATCATCATATTTCAATGAGACTTGCTACATAGATCTTCTAGGATTATGCAGAGACCTAATTAGTTTTAATTGGATATTAATTACCTAATTTGCATAATGTTCCACTGATATATAAAGAACCACAAATTGGATTTTAATGAAACTTTTAAAGAGAACTATGCAGAAACCCAATTAGTTTTCGGTAAATATTTATGCTTATTAATCTCCTAATTAACATAATTAATTAACACTGATGTATCAATTACTGATCATCACATTTGAATAAAATTTGGTACATAAATGCTCTAGGACAATAGACAGGCCTGATTAATTTTGGGTTAAAATTTGTTCATATTAATTCTCTAATTAGCATAATAATTCATAATTTTTTTGTTCTGTTCTGTTCATATTAGTTACCTGATGTACATAATTAGTTTTCAGCTTTTCTATCAATATCTCATGTACAAGTAATTTTGAATTAATTTTTAATGTGTCTTCAATACTCTCAGCACACGGGAGTTCTTTCTAAGCTTTCTTTGATTTATTTTGATTGTGTTATGGTTGTTGACAATTAATATTGTTTATTCATCTTGATAATTGTGAGACTGAACAACTCTAAAACTATCGTAAAATCTGTATTAGAAGCTGCATCCCCAATAGAAGCCGCACCCATTCTTTTTGAACAATCGAGACCCAAAAATTCACCAGGTCGCATATGTGTAGATGCTCTAATAGAAGCCGCATCTCCTCTGTTGCATTGTACCATTTTAATAGAAGCCGCGGCTTTTAATACAGATTTTACAGTAATATCCATAAAAGTGAATACTACTTGTCATTGCTAATTTATACATTCATACGTCTACAACTGTAAACTTTTGGTCAATAATTGACAAATTTTATGAGTTAACCTTGCCTGACACTAGTTATATCGCCATGTTATACAAATACTAATTGCGTATAAGTGTTGTGAGGCATGTTAAGGACGATTTAAACCACCACACCATGTCATTCTGGAAGTCTTCACATGTGTGTACTGCACACTCTGAAACAGTAAAGCCATTAGTATGGGAACGTCGGAATACAGGTATAACTGGTTGTTAGCTAAAACTTCAGGACAGTAGTAAAACTATGTGCTTTAATGATGTCAATTTACTCTTTTGTAGTTTCTGATGCATTTTATCTTGAAGGTTCACGAAATATGTTAGTGTTTATTCAACTTGTTAAAAAGCTAAGGCATGCTCTAGAAAGACATGGATTTAAATGTTTATATTTTGTTTAGAAGTTGAAAATATTGGTGCAAGAATTTACAAAATGTACAGCACACTTTTCTCGTATTTCCATCAGGAGAATGCCTACCAGCTGACAGCTTCTATGCGACTAAACCTGATGGTGCAGTCAAACTGCACATGGCGAACTCTGGGCCAAGATCTGAACAACCAATTACAGTTCACCAACAGTTGGTTAACACTATGAAAGAATTCCCAGATTTGAAAGCATTATCTGTCAAGAGAAATGATGAATGGATAAGCTGGACATGGACTGAATATTATCATGCATGCCGCAATACAGCTAAAGCTTTTATAAAGGTAAAATTAATCTGTCACTGGTGTCAGTATCATTGTAGAACGTCAAGATACAAGAAGGAAATGTCTGTCTTCATTGTTGTCGTGGAATCCATCATAAAACCTTTTTGTGGTTAAAATTTCTAATTTCTTTCAAACTTTTATATTGTATTATTCAGTCTGAGATCTTGGCTAAGTTTAATCTTAGTATATTGGTTAAATTTCACTTCTTCTTCTTTTGGTTGCAATAACTTAAACATTTTTTATCTGATTGTCTTCAAATTTGAGAATTATATTTAGTGTAACTGGCAAGTGCAATTTTCTAACATTTTCTAACATAAAACATTTGTTAGGCGTAGAAATAAGTGGACAGAATAAAGACATTTATTACTGCTGACAATGAGAACCAGATGTTAGTAATGTGCCTTATGTGGTCAAGTCAATGTAAAAGTACATTAGGCCAGGAAAAAAAATTCTCTGTTTCTCGTTTTATGGGAAATTTTAAAATGAGGCGGCAAATACTGAGCTAAATGGGGGAAATTTGAGACAAGTGCGAGTACAAACACATTTTGGAATGCTTTAGAAGGAAAAAAAACACATTTGAGGCGCATAGTTCAAAATGATGCGCGCGGAAACGAGAAACAGAGATAATTTTTTTCTCAGCCTCAACTGGGAAGATTAGATGGTTAATCTAAGTTCTCAGTAGATAGATTGTAATAGTAACATAATGGCACACATTTTATATTATAATTTATGATGTTGACTCTGGATTACTATGAATGTAGTTTATCTATAAGGAGCATTTTTATGTAGGCTATATCAGTCCCTAATATCTATTCACCTGCATGCTAGCTGTATACCATATTTGCACAATTAGTAGCATATGTGCTTCCGTAAATAACTATTAGACTTTTGAAATAAGCCATAGTTTTGATAATTCAACATAAAACAAATGCAATTTCTGGTTTATATTTTGAAAAAATGTCAAAAATGTGTATCCCCCTCTGCTACAGTATATGTTGCTTTCATTGGATAATTAATTCAATGATTATTGTTTCAGCTTGGATTGGAAAGGTTTCATGGAGTTGGAATAATTGGGTTCAATTCACCAGAGTGGTTTATGGCAGATGTGGGAGCCATTTTTGCTGGGTAAGTCGTAAAACTATCTTGCATGGAAAAAGTTCCTGTCATATGTAGTCCAGAATGGTAACTTATGTTTTGAGTTCTGTCTATGCATTGATTTATTTTTTGTTTTGTTTTGTTAACCTTTGACTGACTGATGACTTTATAACCAAAAGTTAACATTTGAACAGGTCATCATTTTACAGTAATGCATGGACTGAATGACATCAAGCATGATTAGTTACTATGACTGTTTTGCTATTTTATTCAAGATAGGCGACTGGTGACCATTTTTTTTTCAAGTGTACTATTTTTTTCTCAGGTATACTTTTCCAAATTTTGTTTAAAGTTGATACAAAGGTGAGACAAAGGTTAACTGGCACACCTTCATTGCCAGGCAATATCAGTTCAATTAATAAACTACTTTGCATGTTTTAGACATGCCTGAAATGATTTCCCCCTGTTCATAAGAAATCACTTTGAAAACATCCTGACAGGACTTGCCATTGTATTGCATACAAAAAGGGGGACTTATGTTTTGACCTCTGTGCGTGCGTGCGTGCGTGCGTCCGGACCTGTATCTTAGAAATGCCTGGACCAATCACAATCAAACTTCACACATAAATCATACATGATATTATACATATGCACATCAATTTGTTTCACGATCTGATTCAAGATGGCCGAATAGCGGCCATTTTTATGCTAAAAAATCATCAACATCAAGCATTTCTCAGCTGTTTACTGATGGATTTTGTTCAAACTTGGTATATACATTGGACATTATAGAACCTTGCTGTTTCAGAGCAATATCTCTCAATACTCGTTTGATGATCAGATATAAATGTCAATCATTTTAATGTTAAACAATCATCATAATCATATTCCTGACATGTTTATATTCCAGCTATATTACTATAAACAAAACTATATATCTTAAATTCGATAACTAATGGGAACTGTGCCATGCATGGCTTGTTCACTTTTACCTCCGCTGTCAACTTTGTCAGCTTATCATATGAGTGATTGTTCATCGTGTAGATATCTTTAATTCTGTAATTTTGGTGAATATTTTTGACTTCTTGTTGAAAACCGTAAGTTTGATTGCTTTGATATTAATACATATAAATACTACAGGGAGACCTTTCTAATTTATTCATTTTGTGATGATATATTCAATTCTTTGACTGAAATGTGCATTGCTAACATCCGAGCTACCTCAGCCGAGAGTCTGCATGTTTTATGTATTTAATAACTAGTCATTCTGGATAGCACATTCACCATGCTGGTTTCTGTGCCTGTCCTGTCCTGTTGTCAAAATTCCGGTGGCCCACATCCTGGTTTCCAGTCATGTTTCATTGCCAAAATATCTATAACCTTCATTCTGGGGTCTGTGCACACCACTGAACACCTTGGCTTTTTGCCAACATTGTGCACATTTGCATGTATTTTTCTACAGTTTTGTTGTTGGAATAACTTAAATAAAATTTGTTTAAAAAAAAAATATTGAAAATTATGTAGGTGACAAAATTTGGGCAAAATATAAGTTTGTTGGCTTTAGTGAGGTCAGTGTTTGCTTGATGATTTTACAATATGATGAGAATGATGTCCAAGAACAGCATGGTACTGATAACAAGCTGACGGTTATATGACCAGTTTCTATTAACATCACTGCAATTTATTGGTCTTATTAAGAGTGTCAAAAATGTTATTAGTAGAATAATAAGACTAAGCCTTGTGTTGTATTTTTAAGATTAATGAAAAAAAAAATGTGAAAATACTTAAATTGGAATCTTTCCAAGTATGCCCAGTGTTTGGAACCAAGAATTTGAATAACTACCAAACCACTCCACCAGTGACTCCTCCACCACTGACTTCTCACCACTGACTCCTCACCACTGACTCCTCACCACTGACTCCTCACCACTGACTCCTCACCACTGACTCCTCACCACTGACTCCTCACCACTGACTTCTCACCACTGACTCCTCCGCCACCACTGACTCCTCCGCCACCACTGACTCCTCCGCCACCACTGACTCCTCCGCCACCACTGACTCCTCCGCCACCACTGACTCCTCCGCCACCACTGACTCCTCCGCCACCACTGACTCCTCCGCCACCACTGACTCCTCCGCCACCACTGACTCCTCCGCCACCACTGACTCCTCCGCCACCACTGACTCCTCCGCCACCACTGACTCCTCCGCCACCACTGACTCCTCCGCCACCACTGACTCCTCCGCCACCACTGACTCCTCCGCCACCACTGACTCCTCCGCCACCACTGACTCCTCCGCCACCACTGACTCCTCCGCCACCACTGACTCCTCCGCCACCACTGACTCCTCCGCCACCACTGACTCCTCCGCCACCACTGACTCCTCCGCCACCACTGACTCCTCCGCCACCACTGACTCCTCCGCCACCACTGACTCCTCCGCCACCACTGACTCCTCCGCCACCACTGACTCCTCCGCCACCACTGACTCCTCCGCCACCACTGACTCCTCCGCCACCACTGACTCTTCCGCCACTGACTCTTCCGCCACTGACTCTTCCGCCACTGACTCTTCCGCCACTGACTCCTCCGCCACTGACTCCTCCGCCACTGACTCCTCCTGCAGTGACTCCTCTGCCACTGACTCCTCTGCCACTGACTCCTCCACCACTTGTGTTAAATCAAATCTCTGTGAGTTGGTTTCTATATTCCTTGGTTAGCATACCTAACATTAGGGGGAGACTGCTCACTTCAGCAGTATATTAATTATTATATATTAATTATTTATAAAAATTTAAAGATAAGTTTAATACTTAAAGAATGTCTACTTACAATGAGATAAATTTGATAATTTGTCAGGATAATTAACCCATTTCACAAATTTTTCTCTCATTGTTAGTAAACGTGACTCATGACTCAAGTTTCTTGCTGCCCAGACAAGAAAACACATGGTATTGCAATTACTGTATTAAAAGCGTATGCACTTATGCGGATGACATACATCTGTCTATTGCCATAATATAATATGTTTATTTGCGCCTCTATTAGAGATTCACTACTAATTAAATTACTCATGTAGCACTTAATGTTAGTAAAGGTATGGGAAAAAGAAAGCAAACCCTCTCAAGAATTTTTTTTCTTTCATTTTTGTCACTGTTACATTTTTTTCTCTATGTTCTTTTTCTCTGATTTTTGTTTATTTGTAACAATTTTTCTCTCTGGAGATTGAGTTAAGTGTTAATTAAGATTGAATTGAATATCTAGCAAATACAGTATTTGGTTAAAGAACTGTGTCCTATCTTATGAGGGAGAATAACAAAACTGTAGATCTGAGTTAGCTTCTCTTCACAAACAAGGAAATGAAAACATTATTGTAATAATGAGATAACCTACAAGTTCATAGATGTCTCACAGCTTTATATAAATCTGTTCAGTTAGACTCAATAACTGTCTTATTTCTTCTATTACATGCAAAACCAGTGCTGTAAAATACTTTATTTTCGCTATTTGCGTTAAAGGAATGATTCAGTGAAAAAACAATCCAGCGTCTATTTTTCTGTATTTTACATTCAACTCATCAAAAATCAGTGAAAATTAATTCCATACAAAACCTAAAATAAAATAAAACTAAAATAAAATATTTTACATTATTCTGTCTAAATGTTTATTGTGTGAAACATTACTCAGTGACCGGTCTTACATTTGTAGGTTTCATTATTTGAGCAAATAGATAAATAAATATTTCTAACTAACTTTTCCTAAAATTGATGTATATTTAATAAATTCTGAATATTTCATACAGGGGTTTAGCAGTGGGTATTTATACAACAAACTCACCAGAAGCTTGCCACTATGTAGCAGATAACAGTGATGCCAATATCATTGTTGTTGAAAACACTGCACAACTTAAGAAGATCTTAAAAGTCTGGGACAGGTTGCCACATCTTAAAGCTATTGTGCAATATTCTGGTGAGCTGGAAGAGAAAAGAGAGAATGTATACACTGTAAGTTTATTAAATTTTAACTTAAATTAACAAGTTTCCAACTCTTAGCGTGATATGCAAATTAATGTATATCTTACCCATCTGACTTAGCGCCCATGCTTGACTAAGGGCCCACCCAGCATTATTTAGACATTTTTATTTTCAAAGTCAACCCCTAAAAAAACATGATTTTGGGGGATATATAATGTATCTTGATGTGATATGCAAATGAAATATTGTAGTCTTTTTTTTCATATTAATTTGTTATTTTTTCAGTGGTCAGAGTTACAGGAATTTGGTAAGCTGGTTACAGACTCTGAATTAGATGAAAGAATAGACTTCCTGGCACCAAATCAGTGTTGTACATTGATTTATACTTCCGGAACGACTGGAAACCCTAAAGGTGTCATGCTTAGTCATGATAATGTAAGTACATATAGTTTATAACTTTACTTCCGGAACGACTGGAAACCCTAAAGGTGTCATGCTTAGTCATGATAATGTAAGTATATATAGTTTATAACTATACTTCCGGAACGACTGGAAACCCTAAAGGTGTCATGCTTAGTCATGATAATGTAAGTATATATAGTTTATAACTATACTTCCGGAACGACTGGAAACCCTAAAGGTGTCATGCTTAGTCATGATAATGTAAGTACATATAGTTTATAACTTTACTTCCGGAACGACTGGAAACCCTAAAGGTGTCATGCTTAGTCATGATAATGTAAGTACATATAGTTTATAACTATACTTCCGGAACGACTGGAAACCCTAAAGGTGTCATGCTTAGTCATGATAATGTAAGTATATATAGTTTATAACTTTACTTCCGGAACGACTGGAAACCCTAAAGGTGTCATGCTTAGTCATGATAATGTAAGTATATATAGTTTATAACTTTACTTCCGGAACGACTGGAAATCCTAAAGGTGTCATGCTTAGTCATGATAATGTAAGTACATATAGTTTATAACTTTACTTCCGGAACGACTGGAAACCCGAAAGGTGTCATGCTTAGTCATGATAATGTAAGTACATATAGTTTATAACTTTACTTCCGGAACGACTGGAAACCCGAAAGGTGTCATGCTTAGTCATGATAATGTAAGTACATATAGTTTATAACTTTACTTCCGGAACGACTGGAAACCCTAAAGGTGTCATGCTTAGTCATGATAATGTAAGTACATATAGTTTATAACTTTACTTCCGGAACGACTGGAAATCCTAAAGGTGTCATGCTTAGTCATGATAATGTAAGTATATATAGTTTATAACTTTACTTCCGGAACGACTGGAAACCCTAAAGGTGTCATGCTTAGTCATGATAATGTAAGTACATATAGTTTATAACTTTACTTCCGGAACGACTGGAAACCCTAAAGGTGTCATGCTTAGTCATGATAATGTAAGTACATATAGTTTATAACTTTACTTCCGGAACGACTGGAAATCCTAAAGGTGTCATGCTTAGTCATGATAATGTAAGTACATATAGTTTATAACTTTACTTCCGGAACGACTGGAAACCCTAAAGGTGTCATGCTTAGTCATGATAATGTAAGTACATATAGTTTATAACTTTACTTCCGGAACGACTGGAAATCCTAAAGGTGTCATGCTTAGTCATGATAATGTAAGTATATATAGTTTATAACTTTACTTCCGGAACGACTGGAAACCCGAAAGGTGTCATGCTTAGTCATGATAATGTAAGTACATATAGTTTATAACTTTACTTCCGGAACGACTGGAAACCCTAAAGGTGTCATGCTTAGTCATGATAATGTAAGTATATATAGTTTATAACTATACTTCCGGAACGACTGGAAATCCTAAAGGTGTCATGCTTAGTCATGATAATGTAAGTACATATAGTTTATAACTTTACTTCCGGAACGACTGGAAACCCTAAAGGTGTCATGCTTAGTCATGATAATGTAAGTATATATAGTTTATAACTATACTTCCGGAACGACTGGAAACCCTAAAGGTGTCATGCTTAGTCATGATAATGTAAGTACATATAGTTTATAACTTTACTTCCGGAACGACTGGAAACCCTAAAGGTGTCATGCTTAGTCATGATAATGTAAGTACATATAGTTTATAACTTTACTTCCGGAACGACTGGAAATCCTAAAGGTGTCATGCTTAGTCATGATAATGTAAGTACATATAGTTTATAACTTTACTTCCGGAACGACTGGAAATCCTAAAGGTGTCATGCTTAGTCATGATAATGTAAGTATATATAGTTTATAACTTTACTTCCGGAACGACTGGAAATCCTAAAGGTGTCATGCTTAGTCATGATAATGTAAGTACATATAGTTTATAACTTTACTTCCGGAACGACTGGAAATCCTAAAGGTGTCATGCTTAGTCATGATAATGTAAGTACATATAGTTTATAACTTTACTTCCGGAACGACTGGAAACCCTAAAGGTGTCATGCTTAGTCATGATAATGTAAGTACATATAGTTTATAACTTTACTTCCGGAACGACTGGAAACCCTAAAGGTGTCATGCTTAGTCATGATAATGTAAGTATATATAGTTTATAACTTTACTTCCGGAACGACTGGAAACCCTAAAGGTGTCATGCTTAGTCATGATAATGTAAATATATATAGTTTATAACTTTACTTCCGGAACGACTGGAAATCCTAAAGGTGTCATGCTTAGTCATGATAATGTAAATATATATAGTTTATAACTTTACTTCCGGAACGACTGGAAACCCTAAAGGTGTCATGCTTAGTCATGATAATGTAAGTATATATAGTTTATAACTTTACTTCCGGAACGACTGGAAATCCTAAAGGTGTCATGCTTAGTCATGATAATGTAAGTATATATAGTTTATAACTTTACTTCCGGAACAACTGGAAACCCTAAAGGTGTCATGCTTAGTCATGATAATGTAAGTACATATAGTTTATAACTTTACTTCCGGAACGACTGGAAACCCTAAAGGTGTCATGCTTAGTCATGATAATGTAAGTACATATAGTTTATAACTTTACTTCCGGAACGACTGGAAACCCTAAAGGTGTCATGCTTAGTCATGATAATGTAAGTATATATAGTTTATAACTATACTTCCGGAACGACTGGAAATCCTAAAGGTGTCATGCTTAGTCATGATAATGTAAGTATATATAGTTTATAACTTTACTTCCGGAACGACTGGAAACCCTAAAGGTGTCATGCTTAGTCATGATAATGTAAGTATATATAGTTTATAACTTTACTTCCGGAACGACTGGAAACCCTAAAGGTGTCATGCTTAGTCATGATAATGTAAGTATATATAGTTTATAACTTTACTTCCGGAACGACTGGAAACCCTAAAGGTGTCATGCTTAGTCATGATAATGTAAGTATATATAGTTTATAACTATACTTCCGGAACGACTGGAAACCCTAAAGGTGTCATGCTTAGTCATGATAATGTAAGTATATATAATTTATAACTATACTTCCGGAACGACTGGAAATCCTAAAGGTGTCATGCTTAGTCATGATAATGTAAGTATATATAGTTTATAACTTTACTTCCGGAACGACTGGAAATCCTAAAGGTGTCATGCTTAGTCATGATAATGTAAGTATATATAGTTTATAACTTTACTTCCGGAATGACTGGAAACCCTAAAGGTGTCATGCTTAGTCATGATAATGTAAGTATATATAGTTTATAACTTTACTTCCGGAACGACTGGAAATCCTAAAGGTGTCATGCTTAGTCATGATAATGTAAGTATATATAGTTTATAACTTTACTTCCGGAACGACTGGAAACCCTAAAGGTGTCATGCTTAGTCATGATAATGTAAGTATATATAGTTTATAACTTTACTTCCGGAACGACTGGAAACCCTGAAGGTGTCATGCTTAGTCATGATAATGTAAGTATATATAGTTTATAACTTTACTTCCGGAACGACTGGAAACCCTAAAGGTGTCATGCTTAGTCATGATAATGTAAGTATATATAGTTTATAACTTTACTTCCGGAACGACTGGAAACCCTGAAGGTGTCATGCTTAGTCATGATAATGTAAGTATATATAGTTTATAACTTTACTTCCGGAACGACTGGAAATCCTAAAGGTGTCATGCTTAGTCATGATAATGTAAGTATATATAGTTTATAACTTTACTTCCGGAACGACTGGAAACCCTAAAGGTGTCATGCTTAGTCATGATAATGTAAGTATATATAGTTTATAACTTTACTTCCGGAACGACTGGAAATCCTAAAGGTGTCATGCTTAGTCATGATAATGTAAGTATATATAGTTTATAACTTTACTTCCGGAACGACTGGAAACCCTGAAGGTGTCATGCTTAGTCATGATAATGTAAGTATATATAGTTGATAACTTTACTTCCGGAACGACTGGAAACCCTAAAGGTGTCATGCTTAGTCATGATAATGTAAGTATATATAGTTTATAACTTTACTTCCGGAACGACTGGAAACCCTAAAGGTGTCATGCTTAGTCATGATAATGTAAGTATATATAGTTTATAACTTTACTTCCGGAACGACTGGAAACCCTAAAGGTGTCATGCTTAGTCATGATAATGTAAGTATATATAGTTTATAACTATACTTCCGGAACGACTGGAAACCCTAAAGGTGTCATGCTTAGTCATGATAATGTAAGTACATATAGTTTATAACTTTACTTCCGGAACAACTGGAAATCCTAAAGGTGTCATGCTTAGTCATGATAATGTAAGTATATATAGTTTATAACTTTACTTCCGGAACGACTGGAAACCCTAAAGGTGTCATGCTTAGTCATGATAATGTAAGTATATATAGTTTATAACTTTACTTCTGGAACGACTGGAAACCCTAAAGGTGTCATGCTTAGTCATGATAATGTAAGTATATATAGTTTATAACTTTACTTCCGGAACGACTGGAAATCCTAAAGGTGTCATGCTTAGTCATGATAATGTAAGTATATATAGTTTATAACTTTACTTCCGGAACGACTGGAAATCCTAAAGGTGTCATGCTTAGTCATGATAATGTAAGTATATATAGTTTATAACTATACTTCCGGAACGACTGGAAATCCTAAAGGTGTCATGCTTAGTCATGATAATGTAAGTACATATAGTTTATAACTTTACTTCCGGAACGACTGGAAACCCTAAAGGTGTCATGCTTAGTCATGATAATGTAAGTATATATAGTTTATAACTTTACTTCCGGAACGACTGGAAACCCTAAAGGTGTCATGCTTAGTCATGATAATGTAAGTACATATAGTTTATAACTTTACTTCCGGAACGACTGGAAACCCTAAAGGTGTCATGCTTAGTCATGATAATGTAAGTACATATAGTTTATAACTTTACTTCCGGAACGACTGGAAACCCTAAAGGTGTCATGCTTAGTCATGATAATGTAAGTATATATAGTTTATAACTTTACTTCCGGAACGACTGGAAACCCTAAAGGTGTCATGCTTAGTCATGATAATGTAAGTATATATAGTTTATAACTTTACTTCCGGAACGACTGGAAACCCTAAAGGTGTCATGCTTAGTCATGATAATGTAAGTACATATAGTTTATAACTATACTTCCGGAACGACTGGAAACCCTAAAGGTGTCATGCTTAGTCATGATAATGTAAGTATATATAGTTTATAACTTTACTTCCGGAACAACTGGAAATCCTAAAGGTGTCATGCTTAGTCATGATAATGTAAGTATATATAGTTTATAACTTTACTTCCGGAACGACTGGAAATCCTAAAGGTGTCATGCTTAGTCATGATAATGTAAGTACATATAGTTTATAACTTTACTTCCGGAACGACTGGAAATCCTAAAGGTGTCATGCTTAGTCATGATAATGTAAGTACATATAGTTTATAACTTTACTTCCGGAACGACTGGAAATCCTAAAGGTGTCATGCTTAGTCATGATAATGTAAGTATATATAGTTTATAACTTTACTTCCGGAACGACTGGAAACCCTAAAGGTGTCATGCTTAGTCATGATAATGTAAGTATATATAGTTTATAACTTTACTTCCGGAACGACTGGAAACCCTAAAGGTGTCATGCTTAGTCATGATAATGTAAGTATATATAGTTTATAACTTTACTTCCGGAACGACTGGAAATCCTAAAGGTGTCATGCTTAGTCATGATAATGTAAGTATATATAGTTTATAACTTTACTTCCGGAACGACTGGAAACCCTAAAGGTGTCATGCTTAGTCATGATAATGTAAGTACATATAGTTTATAACTATACTTCCGGAACGACTGGAAATCCTAAAGGTGTCATGCTTAGTCATGATAATGTAAGTATATATAGTTTATAACTATACTTCCGGAACGACTGGAAACCCTAAAGGTGTCATGCTTAGTCATGATAATGTAAGTATATATAGTTTATAACTTTACTTCCGGAACGACTGGAAACCCTAAAGGTGTCATGCTTAGTCATGATAATGTAAGTATATATAATTTATAACTTTACTTCCGGAACGACTGGAAACCCTAAAGGTGTCATGCTTAGTCATGATAATGTAAGTACATATAGTTTATAACTATACTTCCGGAACGACTGGAAACCCTAAAGGTGTCATGCTTAGTCATGATAATGTAAGTATATATAGTTTATAACTTTACTTCCGGAACGACTGGAAACCCTAAAGGTGTCATGCTTAGTCATGATAATGTAAGTATATATAGTTTATAACTTTACTTCCGGAACGACTGGAAACCCTAAAGGTGTCATGCTTAGTCATGATAATGTAAGTATATATAGTTTATAACTTTACTTCCGGAACGACTGGAAATCCTAAAGGTGTCATGCTTAGTCATGATAATGTAAGTATATATAGTTTATAACTTTACTTCCGGAACGACTGGAAACCCTAAAGGTGTCATGCTTAGTCATGATAATGTAAGTATATATAGTTTATAACTTTACTTCCGGAACGACTGGAAATCCTAAAGGTGTCATGCTTAGTCATGATAATGTAAGTATATATAGTTTATAACTTTACTTCCGGAACGACTGGAAATCCTAAAGGTGTCATGCTTAGTCATGATAATGTAAGTATATATAGTTTATAACTTTACTTCCGGAACGACTGGAAACCCTAAAGGTGTCATGCTTAGTCATGATAATGTAAGTACATATAGTTTATAACTTTACTTCCGGAACGACTGGAAACCCTAAAGGTGTCATGCTTAGTCATGATAATGTAAGTATATATAGTTTATAACTTTACTTCCGGAACGACTGGAAATCCTAAAGGTGTCATGCTTAGTCATGATAATGTAAGTATATATAGTTTATAACTTTACTTCCGGAACGACTGGAAATCCTAAAGGTGTCATGCTTAGTCATGATAATGTAAGTATATATAGTTTATAACTTTACTTCCGGAACGACTGGAAACCCTAAAGGTGTCATGCTTAGTCATGATAATGTAAGTATATATAGTTTATAACTTTACTTCCGGAACGACTGGAAACCCTAAAGGTGTCATGCTTAGTCATGATAATGTAAGTATATATAGTTTATAACTTTACTTCCGGAACGACTGGAAATCCTAAAGGTGTCATGCTTAGTCATGATAATGTAAGTATATATAGTTTATAACTATACTTCCGGAACGACTGGAAACCCTAAAGGTGTCATGCTTAGTCATGATAATGTAAGTATATATAGTTTATAACTTTACTTCCGGAACGACTGGAAACCCTAAAGGTGTCATGCTTAGTCATGATAATGTAAGTATATATAGTTTATAACTTTACTTCCGGAACGACTGGAAACCCTAAAGGTGTCATGCTTAGTCATGATAATGTAAGTATATATAGTTTATAACTTTACTTCCGGAACGACTGGAAACCCTAAAGGTGTCATGCTTAGTCATGATAATGTAAGTATATATAGTTTATAACTTTACTTCCGGAACGACTGGAAACCCTAAAGGTGTCATGCTTAGTCATGATAATGTAAGTATATATAGTTTATAACTTTACTTCCGGAACGACTGGAAATCCTAAAGGTGTCATGCTTAGTCATGATAATGTAAGTATATATAGTTTATAACTTTACTTCCGGAACGACTGGAAACCCTAAAGGTGTCATGCTTAGTCATGATAATGTAAGTATATATAGTTTATAACTTTACTTCCGGAACGACTGGAAATCCTGAAGGTGTCATGCTTAGTCATGATAATGTAAGTATATATAGTTTATAACTATACTTCCGGAACGACTGGAAATCCTAAAGGTGTCATGCTTAGTCATGATAATGTAAGTATATATAGTTTATAACTATACTTCCGGAACGACTGGAAACCCTAAAGGTGTCATGCTTAGTCATGATAATGTAAGTATATATAGTTTATAACTTTACTTCCGGAACGACTGGAAATCCTAAAGGTGTCATGCTTAGTCATGATAATGTAAGTATATATAGTTTATAACTATACTTCCGGAACGACTGGAAATCCTAAAGGTGTCATGCTTAGTCATGATAATGTAAGTATATATAGTTTATAACTATACTTCCGGAACGACTGGAAATCCTAAAGGTGTCATGCTTAGTCATGATAATGTAAGTATATATAGTTTATAACTTTACTTCCGGAACGACTGGAAATCCTAAAGGTGTCATGCTTAGTCATGATAATGTAAGTATATATAGTTTATAACTTTACTTCCGGAACGACTGGAAATCCTAAAGGTGTCATGCTTAGTCATGATAATGTAAGTATATATAGTTTATAACTTTACTTCCGGAACGACTGGAAACCCTAAAGGTGTCATGCTTAGTCATGATAATGTAAGTATATATAGTTTATAACTTTACTTCCGGAACGACTGGAAATCCTAAAGGTGTCATGCTTAGTCATGATAATGTAAGTATATATAGTTTATAACTTTACTTCCGGAACGACTGGAAATCCTGAAGGTGTCATGCTTAGTCATGATAATGTAAGTATATATAGTTTATAACTATACTTCCGGAACGACTGGAAATCCTAAAGGTGTCATGCTTAGTCATGATAATGTAAGTATATATAGTTTATAACTATACTTCCGGAACGACTGGAAACCCTAAAGGTGTCATGCTTAGTCATGATAATGTAAGTATATATAGTTTATAACTTTACTTCCGGAACGACTGGAAATCCTAAAGGTGTCATGCTTAGTCATGATAATGTAAGTATATATAGTTTATAACTATACTTCCGGAACGACTGGAAATCCTAAAGGTGTCATGCTTAGTCATGATAATGTAAGTATATATAGTTTATAACTATACTTCCGGAACGACTGGAAATCCTAAAGGTGTCATGCTTAGTCATGATAATGTAAGTATATATAGTTTATAACTTTACTTCCGGAACGACTGGAAATCCTAAAGGTGTCATGCTTAGTCATGATAATGTAAGTATATATAGTTTATAACTTTACTTCCGGAACGACTGGAAATCCTAAAGGTGTCATGCTTAGTCATGATAATGTAAGTATATATAGTTTATAACTTTACTTCCGGAACGACTGGAAACCCTAAAGGTGTCATGCTTAGTCATGATAATGTAAGTATATATAGTTTATAACTTTACTTCCGGAACGACTGGAAATCCTAAAGGTGTCATGCTTAGTCATGATAATGTAAGTATATATAATTTATAACTTTACTTCCGGAACGACTGGAAACCCTAAAGGTGTCATGCTTAGTCATGATAATGTAAGTATATATAGTTTATAACTTTACTTCCGGAACGATTGGAAATCCTGAAGGTGTCATGCTTAGTCATGATAATGTAAGTATATATAGTTTATAACTTTACTTCCGGAACGATTGGAAATCCTGAAGGTGTCATGCTTAGTCATGATAATGTAAGTATATATAGTTTATAACTATACTTCCGGAACGACTGGAAACCCTAAAGGTGTCATGCTTAGTCATGATAATGTAAGTATATATAGTTTATAACTTTACTTCCGGAACGATTGGAAATCCTGAAGGTGTCATGCTTAGTCATGATAATGTAAGTATATATAGTTTATAACTATACTTCCGGAACGACTGGAAACCCTAAAGGTGTCATGCTTAGTCATGATAATGTAAGTATATATAATTTATAACTTTACTTCCGGAACGACTGGAAACCCTAAAGGTGTCATGCTTAGTCATGATAATGTAAGTATATATAGTTTATAACTTTACTTCCGGAACGACTGGAAACCCTAAAGGTGTCATGCTTAGTCATGATAATGTAAGTATATATAGTTTATAACTTTACTTCCGGAACGACTGGAAACCCTAAAGGTGTCATGCTTAGTCATGATAATGTAAGTATATATAGTTTATAACTTTACTTCCGGAACGACTGGAAACCCTAAAGGTGTCATGCTTAGTCATGATAATGTAAGTATATATAGTTTATAACTTTACTTCCGGAACGACTGGAAACCCTAAAGGTGTCATGCTTAGTCATGATAATGTAAGTATATATAGTTTATAACTTTACTTCCGGAACGACTGGAAACCCTAAAGGTGTCATGCTTAGTCATGATAATGTAAGTATATATAGTTTATAACTTTACTTCCGGAACGACTGGAAACCCTAAAGGTGTCATGCTTAGTCATGATAATGTAAGTATATATAGTTTATAACTTTACTTCCGGAACGACTGGAAACCCTAAAGGTGTCATGCTTAGTCATGATAATGTAAGTATATATAGTTTATAACTTTACTTCCGGAACGACTGGAAACCCTAAAGGTGTCATGCTTAGTCATGATAATGTAAGTATATATAGTTTATAACTTTACTTCCGGAACGACTGGAAACCCTAAAGGTGTCATGCTTAGTCATGATAATGTAAGTATATATAGTTTATAACTTTACTTCCGGAACGATTGGAAACCCTAAAGGTGTCATGCTTAGTCATGATAATGTAAGTACATATAGTTTATAACTTTACTTCCGGAACGACTGGAAACCCTAAAGGTGTCATGCTTAGTCATGATAATGTAAGTATATATAGTTTATAACTTTACTTCCGGAACGACTGGAAATCCTAAAGGTGTCATGCTTAGTCATGATAATGTAAGTACATATAGTTTATAACTTTACTTCCGGAACGACTGGAAATCCTAAAGGTGTCATGCTTAGTCATGATAATGTAAGTATATATAGTTTATAACTTTACTTCCAGAACGACTGGAAACCCTAAAGGTGTCATGCTTAGTCATGATAATGTAAGTATATATAGTTTATAACTTTACTTCCGGAACGACTGGAAATCCTAAAGGTGTCATGCTTAGTCATGATAATGTAAGTATATATAGTTTATAACTTTACTTCCGGAACGACTGGAAACCCTAAAGGTGTCATGCTTAGTCATGATAATGTAAGTATATATAGTTTATAACTTTACTTCCGGAACGACTGGAAACCCTAAAGGTGTCATGCTTAGTCATGATAATGTAAGTATATATAGTTTATAACTTTACTTCCGGAACGACTGGAAACCCTAAAGGTGTCATGCTTAGTCATGATAATGTAAGTATATATAGTTTATAACTTTACTTCCGGAACGACTGGAAACCCTAAAGGTGTCATGCTTAGTCATGATAATGTAAGTACATATAGTTTATAACTATACTTCAGAACTACTGTAAAATCTGTATTAGAAGCTGGAGCTTCTATTAAAATGGTAGAATGCAACAGAGGGGATGCGGCTTCTATTAGAGCATCTACACATATGAGAAATGGTGAATTTTTGATTCTCAATTATTCAAAAATAATGGGTGCGACTTCTATTAGGGATGCGGCTTCTAATACAGATTTTACGGTAATGCATATTTGAATTTACTATCCCCCAAATATGGAATTTTTCTCAAAAGAACTTTGCATGCATATTTTATTTTGTATTTTATTTTACATATATTGTTTCTGTCTGTAGTTTGTGTGGACAACTAAAATGTGTGTTTCGGCGGCTAAGCTGAACAAAGGTACTGACTGTCTGGTTAGTTATTTACCTCTAAGCCACGTTGCAGCTCAGTTATTTGATATCTATATTCCGATGGTAGCTTGTGGAACAACATACTTTGCACAACCAGATGCTCTGAAGGTATGTTTTTAATTCAACAACTGTTTTGGGGTACTTTTGGAAATTTTGTTTTTTTGATAATTTGAAAAAAGATCATCAAGCTATTTACAATAGTTTTTTTACTAAACTGTTGCATGTTGTCGATCATGTCAACCCACAACTGAGAGATAATGTATCCAAATATACTTCCATGCAAAGCAATGTAATCAATCAAATGCTACTTGTATCATGTAACTATTCATAAATTTGCTCCATGTTAGGCCAAAAAACAACAACTTATGTTGCCCTCAAGTCGGAAATTTTTTTTGTTTTGTTTTTTAAAACTCGTGAAAACTAAGGGTATCATAAATAGCCGAGGTATATGGGAATCAATCAAACGCATGCTAGATATTAAACACAAAAATCAAAGTGGTTCTTTTAAATACAGATCAACCCGAGGTTCAAAGTCGCCACTTATTCCCCCGGGGACCCTGGGGATCAAACAACGGTCTGGGATCGTTAATTTTTAGTGGAAATACTTTTTCTGCTTAAAATGGTGATTTTTTAATATTTTGGCCTATTAAAAAAAAAAAAATGCGACCTGATACTTCATATTTTTCGGTCGGTCACTGAGGGCAACAAAACAATTTTTTTTTTGGGGCCTTACATATATCTATTTACTTACTTGTGACACGCACCTGTTCATTTACTTGTTACATGTAACTATTCATAATGGTTAAGCACTTAATTGCCTAGCCAAACTCATGAGTCATGGCAACATGTAACTAGGCTAAGGTCTGACTGTGCCTCTGTTCGAAATAACCTAAACAGAATCAGAAGGGGCTGCAATCAGAAGGTGATCCTGTGACACTACTATTGTTACATAGACATGTTTTCTTTGATTAATTTACTTTTCTATGGGTGAACATATAGTTTTGTTGTAGTCAAACTTGTACGTTATTTGCCATGACTGACAAATGAAGCGTTCATGCAAGTCCACATACTTTCACTCTATTTTAATGGAGTTCGTTACGTAAGTTTAGTATGCATCTGACTTGTTTTCTCAGGGCACTCTAGTTAATACTTTGAAAGAAGTGAGACCAACAGCATTTCTTGGAGTTCCACGTGTGTGGGAAAAAATCCAGGATACATTGAAAGAAGTGGGACGTAATGTTACTGGATTTAAAAAGAGAATCTCAACATGGGCTAAAAGTGTTGGCTACGACGGCAATATGAGAATCATGAATGGGTAAGTTTATTTTGTCAATCATCTTGCTATCCATACACACGTACCAAAGTACCCTACTTGATAATGATGACATCATTCATTGACTTTCTCATTCTATTGTCAGTGACATCTTCTATTGCTTATTCCAATGAAAGCTAAATATGCTAATTTAAAATTGCAATTCAGCAAATATACAAATTCAATTGTCAAGCAATTGTGGCCATGACATAAATCAATCAAAATAGATCACAAGACAGATTGTGGTAAATGTACAGAAAATATTTAATTCGAAATGAGCCTAAACAAATAGTATAATACCCAGACACATTAGTGGGCCTTCTGCTAGCTAGATTATCAAGTGATACTATAACAGGTTAACATGTGCACCAACTATGAATCACAATTATAGTAAACACGGCAAATACATGTATAATAAATAAAGTCAGTTTAGAGTCTCTCAGTTACTTACCTAAGATATGCAGCCTGTTTACGGAATGTAGGTCCCACTATATATCATTTTAGCTGCAATATACCGGCAGTCCACGGCAGGTAGCGATAACAATGGCAGGTTGTTCACGGCATATCACACACTATCCATGATTCTTGCTTTAATTAACAGCATAATAGAATTAATAACACTTCTATAATTATCCCTGCTTCAATTAAATAATGACATTAGTTTCCGTATGATATCAACATAATAGTAATGATAATGTCAACAATAATTTCACTAATTCAACACAACACTAATGTTCGCCATGGTTACATAAGTTAGCAACAATAATCACAGCTTTCCAACACAATTTCAACAGCAACAATGTCCATGATTAGCTAGTAATCCCACTAGTAATGATAATGTCTGTGATAATCAGTAATAACAGTGTTATAGCACTGATAATGTCGGTGATGGTTGCACAAATTTGCAGCAGAAGAGTAATGAAACAATGTCATTGATTAATGAACATACTATGCTACGCCTGTAAACTTTGTAGAAATAAGAAATACTGGTGTATACTCTTCCTAACACATTATTGTCAAATGTCTACGGAAGACACCAAGTAAATACGGCACACGCACCTAAATTAGATCAATGACATTACCTGTGACAATTTTAGAACAAAGTGACATGTGACACTGCATACAAGCATCTCACACAGTTTATCAAAATGTCACAGATTATCCTTAATCATTAGTCTCTTCATTCCAAGATTTTCATCGACTCGGCGTAGGAGTGTGTGCACTTCTTCAAGAACTGACCAGCACATGGCTTTCAAATTTAGTTGATATATAATATATAATATATATCAACCTTGTTTATTCATAATTCAGTCACCTCGTACACAGGCTAAATATAAAGATACTTAATATAAAATACAATTCACTTTATTTCTGACACTAATATTTCAAAAACTAGTGAATTTGAAAGATATCAAACCAACTAAGATTAATTTAATAAAAATAAAAATATCAATTTCTCGGATCACTCCAACCAAATACATCAACAATGAGTGTGATTTTTTATACTGAAATTTTCTTTTTTATAAATTCTCAGCCACGGTTAAATTTATTTTGTTCACTCACTGTATTGGTATGTCTTGGTATTATGTTTACATGTGTACTCTGCCTCAGAGTTATTTACTGGACACTGCTTGCTTGCGTCATTACCTGCTTATCAGACTATCTTCCATTCTATGAGCCACACCCCCCACCCTCACCCCTATGACTTAAAGTATGCACCGTAGTATTTAATACTCACACTGGATGTGGACATTCTCTCTGTCTCTTACCTTATATCTATTGCTAGTCAATTGAAAAATGCAACTCATGGAACAAAGAGTTGTTTATCTAAGAGGTGAGAGTTTCTCAAGTTAGTTGCATGTTCTTATGTTGCCCTGCATGCTTTATGTGTATGTCAGTGTGCTTTCTTGTTTGTATAGTTATGTACACCTTCCATCCTTAGTGCCAAAACATGCTTTGATTGTTTATCAATAACTTATACATTTTATAGTGTTTATTTTGGCCTCTCTCAAATACTCTTCATGTTCTGACAGCTCAATTATTTGACGGATTGTCAGTTGGCAGTGCCAGTGTTTGAGTTGAGCTCTTCAAAGAATGTATTGTCAGTTGGCAGTGCCAGTGTTTGAGTTGAGCTCTTCAAAGAATTTATTGTCAGTTGGCAGTGCCAGTGTTTGAGTTGAGCTCTTCAAAGAATTTATTGTCAGTTGGCAGTGCCAGTGTTTGAGTTGAGCTCTTCAAAGAATTTATTGTCTGTTGGCAGTGCCAGTGTTTGAGTTGAGCTCTTCAAAGAATTTATTGTCAGTTGGCAGTGCCAGTGTTTGAGTTGAGCTCTTCAAAGAATTTATTGTCAGTTGGCAGTGCCAGTGTTTGAGTTGAGCTCTTCAAAGAATGTATTGTCAGTTGGCAGTGCCAGTGTTTGAGTTGAGCTCTTCAAAGAATTTATTGTCAGTTGGCAGTGCCAGTGTTTGAGTTGAGCTCTTCAAAGAATTTATTGTCAGTTGGCAGTGCCAGTGTTTGAGTTGAGCTCTTCAAAGAATTTATTGTCAGTTGGCAGTGCCAGTGTTTGAGTTGAGCTCTTCAAAGAATTTATTGTCAGTTGGCAGTGCCAGTGTTTGAGTTGAGCTCTTCAAAGAATTTATTGTCAGTTGGCAGTGCCAGTGTTTGAGTTGAGCTCTTCAAAGAATTTATTGTCTGTTGGCAGTGCCAGTGTTTGAGTTGAGCTCTTCAAAGAATTTATTGTCTGTTGGCAGTGTCAGTGTTTGAGTTGAGCTCTTCAAAGAATTTATTGTCAGTTGGCAGTGCCAGTGTTTGAGTTGAGCTCTTCAAAGAATTTATTGTCTGTTGGCAGTGCCAGTGTTTGAGTTGAGCTCTTCAAAGAATTTATTGTCAGTTGGCAGTGCCAGTGTTTGAGTTGAGCTCTTCAAAGAATTTATTGTCAGTTGGCAGTGCCAGTGTTTGAGTTGAGCTCTTCAAAGAATTTATTGTCAGTTGGCAGTGCCAGTGTTTGAGTTGAGCTCTTCAAAGAATTTATTGTCAGTTGGCAGTGCCAGTGTTTGAGTTGAGCTCTTCAAAGAATTTATTGTCAGTTGGCAGTGCCAGTGTTTGAGTTGAGCTCTTCAAAGAATTTATTGTCTGTTGGCAGTGCCAGTGTTTGAGTTGAGCTCTTCAAAGAATTTATTGTCTGTTGGCAGTGCCAGTGTTTGAGTTGAGCTCTTCAAAGAATTTATTGTCAGTTGGCAGTGCCAGTGTTTGAGTTGAGCTCTTCAAAGAATTTATTGTCTGTTGGCAGTGCCAGTGTTTGAGTTGAGCTCTTCAAAGAATTTATTGTCAGTTGGCAGTGCCAGTGTTTGAGTTGAGCTCTTCAAAGAATTTATTGTCAGTTGGCAGTGCCAGTGTTTGAGTTGAGCTCTTCAAAGAATTTATTGTCTGTTGGCAGTGCCAGTGTTTGAGTTGAGCTCTTCAAAGAATTTATTGTCTGTTGGCAGTGCCAGTGTTTGAGTTGAGCTCTTCAAAGAATTTATTGTCAGTTGGCAGTGCCAGTGTTTGAGTTGAGCTCTTCAAAGAATTTATTGTCTGTTGGCAGTGCCAGTGTTTGAGTTGAGCTCTTCAAAGAATTTATTGTCAGTTGGCAGTGCCAGTGTTTGAGTTGAGCTCTTCAAAGAATTTATTGTCAGTTGGCAGTGCCAGTGTTTGAGTTGAGCTCTTCAAAGAATTTATTGTCAGTTGGCAGTGCCAGTGTTTGAGTTGAGCTCTTCAAAGAATTTATTGTCTGTTGGCAGTGCCAGTGTTTGAGTTGAGCTCTTCAAAGAATTTATTGTCAGTTGGCAGTGCCAGTGTTTGAGTTGAGCTCTTCAAAGAATTTATTGTCAGTTGGCAGTGCCAGTGTTTGAGTTGAGCTCTTCAAAGAATTTATTGTCTGTTGGCAGTGCCAGTGTTTGAGTTGAGCTCTTCAAAGAATTTATTGTCAGTTGGCAGTGCCAGTGTTTGAGTTGAGCTCTTCAAAGAATTTATTGTCAGTTGGCAGTGCCAGTGTTTGAGTTGAGCTCTTCAAAGAATTTATTGTCAGTTGGCAGTGCCAGTGTTTGAGTTGAGCTCTTCAAAGAATTTATTGTCAGTTGGCAGTGCCAGTGTTTGAGTTGAGCTCTTCAAAGAATTTATTGTCAGTTGGCAGTGCCAGTGTTTGAGTTGAGCTCTTCAAAGAATTTATTGTCTGTTGGCAGTGCCAGTGTTTGAGTTGAGCTCTTCAAAGAATTTATTGTCTGTTGGCAGTGCCAGTGTTTGAGTTGAGCTCTTCAAAGAATTTATTGTCAGTTGGCAGTGCCAGTGTTTGAGTTGAGCTCTTCAAAGAATTTATTGTCAGTTGGCAGTGCCAGTGTTTGAGTTGAGCTCTTCAAAGAATTTATTGTCAGTTGGCAGTGCCAGTGTTTGAGTTGAGCTCTTCAAAGAATTTATTGTCAGTTGGCAGTGCCAGTGTTTGAGTTGAGCTCTTCAAAGAATTTATTGTCTGTTGGCAGTGCCAGTGTTTGAGTTGAGCTCTTCAAAGAATTTATTGTCAGTTGGCAGTGCCAGTGTTTGAGTTGAGCTCTTCAAAGAATTTATTGTCAGTTGGCAGTGCCAGTGTTTGAGTTGAGCTCTTCAAAGAATTTATTGTCAGTTGGCAGTGCCAGTGTTTGAGTTGAGCTCTTCAAAGAATTTATTGTCAGTTGGCAGTGCCAGTGTTTGAGTTGAGCTCTTCAAAGAATTTATTGTCAGTTGGCAGTGCCAGTGTTTGAGTTGAGCTCTTCAAAGAATTTATTGTCTGTTGGCAGTGCCAGTGTTTGAGTTGAGCTCTTCAAAGAATTTATTGTCAGTTGGCAGTGCCAGTGTTTGAGTTGAGCTCTTCAAAGAATTTATTGTCAGTTGGCAGTGCCAGTGTTTGAGTTGAGCTCTTCAAAGAATTTATTGTCTGTTGGCAGTGCCAGTGTTTGAGTTGAGCTCTTCAAAGAATTTATTGTCTGTTGGCAGTGCCAGTGTTTGAGTTGAGCTCTTCAAAGAATTTATTGTCTGTTGGCAGTGCCAGTGTTTGAGTTGAGCTCTTCAAAGAATTTATTGTCAGTTGGCAGTGCCAGTGTTTGAGTTGAGCTCTTCAAAGAATTTATTGTCAGTTGGCAGTGCCAGTGTTTGAGTTGAGCTCTTCAAAGAATTTATTGTCAGTTGGCAGTGCCAGTGTTTGAGTTGAGCTCTTCAAAGAATTTATTGTCAGTTGGCAGTGCCAGTGTTTGAGTTGAGCTCTTCAAAGAATTTATTGTCTGTTGGCAGTGCCAGTGTTTGAGTTGAGCTCTTCAAAGAATTTATTGTCTGTTGGCAGTGCCAGTGTTTGAGTTGAGCTCTTCAAAGAATTTATTGTCTGTTGGCAGTGCCAGTGTTTGAGTTGAGCTCTTCAAAGAATTTATTGTCAGTTGGCAGTGCCAGTGTTTGAGTTGAGCTCTTCAAAGAATTTATTGTCAGTTGGCAGTGCCAGTGTTTGAGTTGAGCTCTTCAAAGAATTTATTGTCTGTTGGCAGTGCCAGTGTTTGAGTTGAGCTCTTCAAAGAATTTATTGTCAGTTGGCAGTGCCAGTGTTTGAGTTGAGCTCTTCAAAGAATTTATTGTCAGTTGGCAGTGCCAGTGTTTGAGTTGAGCTCTTCAAAGAATTTATTGTCAGTTGGCAGTGCCAGTGTTTGAGTTGAGCTCTTCAAAGAATTTATTGTCAGTTGGCAGTGCCAGTGTTTGAGTTGAGCTCTTCAAAGAATTTATTGTCAGTTGGCAGTGCCAGTGTTTGAGTTGAGCTCTTCAAAGAATTTATTGTCTGTTGGCAGTGCCAGTGTTTGAGTTGAGCTCTTCAAAGAATTTATTGTCAGTTGGCAGTGCCAGTGTTTGAGTTGAGCTCTTCAAAGAATTTATTGTCAGTTGGCAGTGCCAGTGTTTGAGTTGAGCTCTTCAAAGAATTTATTGTCAGTTGGCAGTGCCAGTGTTTGAGTTGAGCTCTTCAAAGAATTTATTGTCAGTTGGCAGTGCCAGTGTTTGAGTTGAGCTCTTCAAAGAATTTATTGTCAGTTGGCAGTGCCAGTGTTTGAGTTGAGCTCTTCAAAGAATTTATTGTCAGTTGGCAGTGCCAGTGTTTGAGTTGAGCTCTTCAAAGAATTTATTGTCAGTTGGCAGTGCCAGTGTTTGAGTTGAGCTCTTCAAAGAATTTATTGTCAGTTGGCAGTGCCAGTGTTTGAGTTGAGCTCTTCAAAGAATTTATTGTCTGTTGGCAGTGCCAGTGTTTGAGTTGAGCTCTTCAAAGAATTTATTGTCAGTTGGCAGTGCCAGTGTTTGAGTTGAGCTCTTCAAAGAATTTATTGTCAGTTGGCAGTGCCAGTGTTTGAGTTGAGCTCTTCAAAGAATTTATTGTCTGTTGGCAGTGCCAGTGTTTGAGTTGAGCTCTTCAAAGAATTTATTGTCAGTTGGCAGTGCCAGTGTTTGAGTTGAGCTCTTCAAAGAATTTATTGTCAGTTGGCAGTGCCAGTGTTTGAGTTGAGCTCTTCAAAGAATTTATTGTCAGTTGGCAGTGCCAGTGTTTGAGTTGAGCTCTTCAAAGAATTTATTGTCAGTTGGCAGTGCCAGTGTTTGAGTTGAGCTCTTCAAAGAATTTATTGTCTGTTGGCAGTGCCAGTGTTTGAGTTGAGCTCTTCAAAGAATTTATTGTCTGTTGGCAGTGCCAGTGTTTGAGTTGAGCTCTTCAAAGAATTTATTGTCTGTTGGCAGTGCCAGTGTTTGAGTTGAGCTCTTCAAAGAATTTATTGTCTGTTGGCAGTGCCAGTGTTTGAGTTGAGCTCTTCAAAGAATTTATTGTCTGTTGGCAGTGCCAGTGTTTGAGTTGAGCTCTTCAAAGAATTTATTGTCAGTTGGCAGTGCCAGTGTTTGAGTTGAGCTCTTCAAAGAATTTATTGTCTGTTGGCAGTGCCAGTGTTTGAGTTGAGCTCTTCAAAGAATTTATTGTCTGTTGGCAGTGCCAGTGTTTGAGTTGAGCTCTTCAAAGAATTTATTGTCAGTTGGCAGTGCCAGTGTTTGAGTTGAGCTCTTCAAAGAATTTATTGTCAGTTGGCAGTGCCAGTGTTTGAGTTGAGCTCTTCAAAGAATTTATTGTCAGTTGGCAGTGCCAGTGTTTGAGTTGAGCTCTTCAAAGAATTTATTGTCTGTTGGCAGTGCCAGTGTTTGAGTTGAGCTCTTCAAAGAATTTATTGTCAGTTGGCAGTGCCAGTGTTTGAGTTGAGCTCTTCAAAGAATTTATTGTCTGTTGGCAGTGCCAGTGTTTGAGTTGAGCTCTTCAAAGAATTTATTGTCTGTTGGCAGTGCCAGTGTTTGAGTTGAGCTCTTCAAAGAATTTATTGTCTGTTGGCAGTGCCAGTGTTTGAGTTGAGCTCTTCAAAGAATTTATTGTCAGTTGGCAGTGCCAGTGTTTGAGTTGAGCTCTTCAAAGAATTTATTGTCAGTTGGCAGTGCCAGTGTTTGAGTTGAGCTCTTTGACAGTGCCAGTGTTTGAGTTGAGCTCTTCAAAGAATTTATTGTCTGTTGGCAGTGCCAGTGTTTGAGTTGAGCTCTTTGACAGTGCCAGTGTTTGAGTTGAGCTCTTCAAAGAATTTATTGTCTGTTGGCAGTGCCAGTGTTTGAGTTGAGCTCTTCAAAGAATTTATTGTCTGTTGGCAGTGCCAGTGTTTGAGTTGAGCTCTTCAAAGAATTTATTGTCTGTTGGCAGTGCCAGTGTTTGAGTTGAGCTCTTCAAAGAATTTATTGTCTGTTGGCAGTGCCAGTGTTTGAGTTGAGCTCTTCAAAGAATTTATTGTCTGTTGGCAGTGCCAGTGTTTGAGTTGAGCTCTTCAAAGAATTTATTGTCTGTTGGCAGTGCCAGTGTTTGAGTTGAGCTCTTCAAAGAATTTATTGTCAGTTGGCAGTGCCAGTGTTTGAGTTGAGCTCTTCAAAGAATTTATTGTCTGTTGGCAGTGCCAGTGTTTGAGTTGAGCTCTTCAAAGAATTTATTGTCAGTTGGCAGTGCCAGTGTTTGAGTTGAGCTCTTCAAAGAATTTATTGTCTGTTGGCAGTGCCAGTGTTTGAGTTGAGCTCTTCAAAGAATTTATTGTCTGTTGGCAGTGCCAGTGTTTGAGTTGAGCTCTTCAAAGAATTTATTGTCAGTTGGCAGTGCCAGTGTTTGAGTTGAGCTCTTCAAAGAATTTATTGTCTGTTGGCAGTGCCAGTGTTTGAGTTGAGCTCTTCAAAGAATTTATTGTCTGTTGGCAGTGCCAGTGTTTGAGTTGAGCTCTTCAAAGAATTTATTGTCTGTTGGCAGTGCCAGTGTTTGAGTTGAGCTCTTCAAAGAATTTATTGTCAGTTGGCAGTGCCAGTGTTTGAGTTGAGCTCTTCAAAGAATTTATTGTCTGTTGGCAGTGCCAGTGTTTGAGTTGAGCTCTTCAAAGAATTTATTGTCAGTTGGCAGTGCCAGTGTTTGAGTTGAGCTCTTCAAAGAATTTATTGTCAGTTGGCAGTGCCAGTGTTTGAGTTGAGCTCTTCAAAGAATTTATTGTCAGTTGGCAGTGCCAGTGTTTGAGTTGAGCTCTTCAAAGAATTTATTGTCTGTTGGCAGTGCCAGTGTTTGAGTTGAGCTCTTCAAAGAATTTATTGTCAGTTGGCAGTGCCAGTGTTTGAGTTGAGCTCTTCAAAGAATTTATTGTCTGTTGGCAGTGCCAGTGTTTGAGTTGAGCTCTTCAAAGAATTTATTGTCAGTTGGCAGTGCCAGTGTTTGAGTTGAGCTCTTCAAAGAATTTATTGTCTGTTGGCAGTGCCAGTGTTTGAGTTGAGCTCTTCAAAGAATTTATTGTCAGTTGGCAGTGCCAGTGTTTGAGTTGAGCTCTTCAAAGAATTTATTGTCTGTTGACATCAACTTTACATTTTTGACTTACAGTAGTTTTGAAAACAGCATGTCTGCTTGCTTTGATATACTTTGTATATATGTACCTTTAAGTTGGTAAATATTGACTTCTCTCAGATTTGCTCATTTCATGAAAATTCTGGTGAATATTATTAAAAAGTGCTATTTTTGGCTTATTCTTGAAAATATAGCGTGATTATTTCAATATTTTATACAGTATGTAGACACCTCAATTGAACCTTAAATTTTTTCATTTTGTGACTACAATGTATAAGTACAGTTTGTATAATAATGTTAGGGCTGACTAAGCGTTGATGACAAGCCCCCTTTTCTGACCTGTTCTATATCTCTGTTTTCCAAGTGTGATCCACAGTGGTGCTATTGTTCGAACTGCCAATTACAAATCTCATCCCATTGTCTTTCCAAATTGTATAGCCACTGTCAATCAATAACATTTTCTTTCATTTGTTGTAAATCGTTCGCTATAGCTAACATTATTGGCTAAAACAGTGGGCACCTACTCTGGTTAACATCACAAAACCTGAAAGCCAGTTGAGAACCTGAATGCGGAAAACATGGTTTTATATTTTCTCGTCAGTGAGCCAATAACAATCCCACTACATTTGGCCTATTTACCTACTGTGTGCGTTTAGTAAACAATGAGACTGCATATTCAGGAGAATATTCAGTGAATAAAGTTTTTTCATGATTTATTTATGATAAATGTTTGATTTGAATATGTTTTAGTGCAGACTGTGTTATGTATGTATGTATGCAGCAATTGTTGTGATGAACAACTTGCGATGAAAATAATTTGCAAAAAATGTCTGGCATGCATGCAAGCGATGTAAGCGTAATTAAATACCTCACTCAAGAAAACCATGGGAACCCAGGCTAATTGTAAATAAAAATGTGATGTTTGAACATGTGTTTGAGTTTAATTATAGATGTTTTTAGCATAGAAAATAGTTCCCTGCCCTGGCAGTGTATACTGTAAAACATGTTGAATTAGCTATATGAAATTTTAGCGAATTTGACTCCATGCATGAATCTTAATTTAGCTAAAGTGTCAATAATCTCATTGTGAGAATATACTTTATTTTAAATTAGTGACATATTAGTGAAATTACAGATAGCTAAAATAACGTGCTAGCTAAAAAGAAATGTTTTGCGTACAGTATGCACGTACCCGGAAGCTGTCATCCAAGAAAACATGTGTTTTCATCTGAATGACGAGGCTTTGAAAAATGATAACATGATAATACACCATTTTAAAAAAATTTATGTAAAACTCGTTAGCTGCATGCATTTATATTTTCTCATAATAGACTGCAAAGTATGTATGAAAGATGGAACGTCGTCACTCTGATCCCCACTATGCATATCTCTGCTGTACTGTCTCATTAGTTTATTCTTGTACAGTCTGAGTGTAACTTACATTTTCTAATATGGTAGGATGCAGATATCTTACTTGATACTGCAACGTTATGTCAAATTGCATGGAAACACTGACTGATGTTTATTTATTCACAGACAGTCACCGCCATGGGGATGGACACTTGCAAACATGTTTGTATTCAAGAAGGTAAGATGAATCCTTATCTTAAATCAGCACTCTTGTCAAGTGTAAATTCTATTGTTCTGTTCTCTGATTGGTCTTTACTCGCATTGCATGCACTACATGCTGTATGCAGTTCAAAACATTGCTCATCATGATGATTATACCCCAGTAGTACTTTATCATCCTAAAAAATCATCTGCCGACTGTGCCTAATTATAGCTAGCGATTACTTTAAATTAATTTATTTGTTTTCAATAGCTTCGTACTTATTTCCCTGGAAAGGTTATATAACAGTATTTCACATGAAACATCCCGATTGCATTGATAAACAGGCTTGAAATCATTGCCGTCTATTTTTAAGAAAGCTTCAACTCAGAATGGGGCACAGGATGAATTTTCTCAAGCGCGCAGAATGAGGGGTGCAGAATGGTGGCGCAACTATGGGGCGCACAATGCTTATTTTGGGAAATGTGCCGGCGCATTCCAGTGGCGCAGAGTACCGATTTCGAGCCTCACACATACCTTTTGATCATACACACAGTTTTGACAATTGTTTGAATATACATGCTTGCAAGTTAATATGCAATTTGGCCTTTAGCAGATCTCTAAAAAATGTCGATATCAATTAGTAAACATTTGTTGTTGTGTCAAGATTGTTCGTCTGTCATTCATCAATTATATTTCCATCTTCTTCCTGAAAACTTCAAGCTCAATTGTTTTGATACTTAGTATGGCCTAGGTTATAGGCACCTTGGATGGACCTCTGTCAGATTTGTTGATTTCATGACTATTTCTTCAATTCGCTATTTTTTGCAAATATTTTTGGGGAAATAATGTCATTTTCGACTTCTTCTTGGAAACTACGAGCTCAATTGGAAAAAAGAAAAATGGAAATTTAATGAAAGACAAGTAGAAAATTATACTAACGAGCAAAATCAAATTAATAGATCTTATTTTAATCTGATTAGACTTCATGTCTTGGCATGTTCTTTTTATCATATGAGTGATTGCCCGCCCGAGTCTGTCGCCGTCATCCGCGTCAACTTTTTACCTTTTCGACTTCTACTTGAAAACTACAAGCCTGATTGCTTTGTACCTGTAGACCTGATGAATATTTTTTTCATTTTTGGTAAAAAGTGATATTTTTGACTTCTTGTTGAACATGCGTTTGAGTTTTATTATAGATGTTTTTAGCATAGAAAATAGTCCCCTGTTTACAGGTAGACCTCTCTCAGATGTTTTTTATATCATGATGATATCTTCAATTCCCTAATTGAAATATGCATTGCTAACAGCGGAGCTGTTTCAGCCGAGAGGCTGCTTGTTAGGTCATTTATTTAGTCGTGACTTAATTTTTTTTTTTCAGATCAAAGCTGCATTGGGTTTTGATAGATGTAACTTATGTTTTTCGGGGGCTGCTCCAATTGCAAAAGAAACTGAGGACTATTTTATGAGTCTTAATATACCTATCTATAATATATATGGAATGAGTGAAAGCTCAGGTAAGAAACCAATTTACTGCTGGTATCAACTGTATAAATGCTCTATTAAAAATCAGTGCATTAAATTAACTGGTGTTTAATTGGAGTGTCATGTGGCTTTGACTTATTTCACAGGACATAATGCTGTCATATCAGGGGCACTATTACAGATGGGCATTCACATAGTGTTAAATTGAGGACATTGCACACTAGATCTGATGACATTGTACATTAGATCTTATGTAAAAATTAAATGACAGACTAGCGACAGTTTTTAGACAGGCTATAGCTGTTATAGACATTCAACCAATTCAAATTAAGTTTGCTCATTGCGCATTCAAACGTCTCAATGATGGGGCCTGTCACACTTTCGTCTCTGTGGCAACCATCAGTTGATGCGGCATATGCGAAAAACGTATGAACAGACATCCATTGATTGAAAAATTTGCATCTTTAGATTAGCAGTGTGCTATTTTTATCAATCAATCGGTGTCATTGTAATCCACCAACTGTACAAGCAAAATCAAGGTAAAGTTTCCTTGAAGAAGGATGAAGGATCCATGAAATAATGGAAAGGTGGTGTATAACCAGGTTATCATCTTCTTTTCTTTTGTGTTTTCTTCTAATATTGTGATAAAGCAGGAATGCCGTATTCACTCACAAAATAATAGTATACATGTATACAGCAAGCAAACAAATAAATAAATAAATAAATAAAATCACATCTGTACATACTGATTTTCCTGCATGTTAACTTCCTGATTGGCCATTAATAACTGTCAAATGTGCTTATTGTCAATACTCAAGAGAGTAGCAAGCAATAGTTATCCCAAGACAATTATGTTTGTGTGTCAAATGATAACTCATTGTTATGAATTATTATGACTGGTGAGACGTGTATGTTGCTTAGTGGCTAGTTTGTCCAAATGAATACCTAAGTAGACAATCTCAAGGCTTTCTCATCACCATCAACAGTGCAATTTCAATCTACAGTTTGGTGTGACTTTTTTTTAGCAGATATAAAATGATTGTCAAATAATACAATCAGACCAAATCAATGTACACTCATCTGTACTGTTCCCAATACATCTATATAAATATTGTTGTAAAAATAGTGATTTTCCTGATAATCAGAATAACTTAACTGTTAAAAAAAAACAAGTTAATTTTATAAAATTATAGGGCCTGAATAAATTATAAAAAAGTCAGACCTTATAAATACTTTTGGATTGATGCAAGTGCTAACTTTAGTGGGGGCCCTGCATACGTTGGGAAGTTTGTTGCCAGCTTTGATAGAACTATATCCATCAACAGGCTGCTTGTGAGAAAGAGGGAAAAAAACCCTAAATTGTTGAACAGTTGAATTTTGTTTTTCTGGTAGGTCCACATACGATATCATTACCCGGAAAATTCTTAGTTGGTAGTGCAGGCAAAGAATTTCCCGGAAGTGAAACGAAACTTGCAGATCCAGATAAGGATGGCAATGGAGAGGTAGGTTCAAAGCATTTAATTGTGGAATGGTCTTTGTTTAATGAACACAGTGAAACCTAATGTAAATCAAACACTGTGAAATCTGTGTAGACTGAACACTGAAATCTGTTGTTACGTTCAGACGCTGGTACTCGACTTGTATAACAAATAAAACGCCCGAACCCAAGCAGTGTGCAAGATAGTACGGTAGTATATTTTCAATGGACTATTGAAATGTCACATAACTTTGTGTGCTACACCACACCTCAAACAAAAATGCTAGCAGTAACATACATCCAATATAGACTTCTGTTTAACAACGGCAAAAAGAACAAACAGTCAAAATTAACAATACTTATCAAAACAAATCAAAGAGTTCGTTCTGTGCTGGCCTGTCACTCCGTCGTCTTCGAACTTTTGTCACGACTCCCAGGTGGTGTCAATCTTCATTCATTCATCTCCGTCGAAGCGTACCAAGTTTCAGCTCACACGTGGACTTCTTCCAGTTTCTTCCAACACGTCACCGGAACGAAAACACAAGCCAGACCGGACAGCTAACAATGTTCAAGAACAATTCCCATTTCCTAATAAACTGATAAACCAGTCAGTGATACTGGTAAAAATTATAGTGCTATCAGTACACAGTCTATTTGGAGTCTTCTTGCTATCAGTCTACCGTCTAATTGCCGTCTACCTCGTCAACGTAAAACAAAAGGCTTTTATAGCCAAAGCAGACTCCCTAACTCAGTACAAATAAATATGCAAAATAGGGATAAATTGACAAAAGAACACAACATAAAGCGACCGAGGACAATATGCCATTTCAATAAAACCCCAACTACAAATTACACAAATAATAAATACATGAAATAGACTCAAACGTAACATCTATGTATACTGAACACTGAAATTGTGTAAAATGAACACTGCAAAATCTGTAAACTGAACACTGAAATCTGTGTAGACTGAACACTGAAATTGTGTAAAATGAACCACTGCGAAATCTGTAAACTGAACACTGAAATCTGTGTAGACTGAACACTGAAATCTGTGTAAACTGAACACTGAAATCTGTGTAGACTGAACACTGAAATCTGTGTAAACTGAACACCGAAATCTGTGTAAACTGAACACCGAAATCTGTGTAAACTGAACACCGAAATCTGTAAACTTAACACTGAAATCTGTAAACTTAACACTGAAATCTGTGTAGACTGAACACAGT
This sequence comes from Saccoglossus kowalevskii, assembly GCF_978046115.1. Lineage (NCBI taxonomy): Eukaryota > Metazoa > Hemichordata > Enteropneusta > Harrimaniidae > Saccoglossus > Saccoglossus kowalevskii. The sequence continues at coordinate 34,374,918 of NC_140653.1, forward strand.
GAACTCTGTGTAGACTGAACTTCGTGAAATTTCTGTGTAGACTGAACACGGTGAACTCTGTATAGACTGAACACTTTGAAACCTGTGTAGACTGAACACAGTGAAACCTGTGTAAACTGCATGAACATAGTGATTACATTGAAATTATAATACAAAAATTGGAGTTGAATTCGACATAGAGTTTAGATAACCTTATTGATAGTTATAACACTTGTATATCATTACTGTACTCGACCGGGTTAACGCCCAGGGGCCTCAACTCAGAAAATCACGATTTTTCAGGATTAGGCGCTTACCCGAGCACCCCCCTCGAAAAAGAGTGCAAATGAAAATTTTGATTCATCATTCAACAGAGGAAAAATCAAATTACGAAATTAGTTGCGTCGTCATTGATTTTCACAATGATGATCATAAAAAATATGCACATTTTATTACAATACTAATTACGTACCACCAGAATTTACGAAATTAAAAACATTAGAGTCTGTTGGAACACAGTCAAAGTCAAAATTCTCATCATTATCTCCACTGACGAAGGTGTTGAATCGTATGCAATCTCGATAGAAATCACTTTCCGTCATGATGCATTTGCAGAGTTGACCTGCAGCAGCATCCTTTTAGCTAATGGGTCAAGTTGGTTATTAACCAATCAGAATGCTGTGTTGTACCGACACAATTCTCCAGAAATTCCCGAAGACTTTCCGGTAACGCAATGCGGAAGTGAATTTTCGATGTCAAAGTAGAATCTGTTGGAATTTATTTCAGCGAATAAACGACATGGTTTTTCCAAAAAACTAGTAACTAGCCATTTTTGAGAGGTAAACTGAATATAGCATGAAATATTTATCGCATTTTACTTGTATTAACAGGTCATTGTCGAAGCATAGTTTACACATGGTTACCGTAGTCTACGCATTCACAACATATTCACAGCGGTTGATATCCACGTTGTACCATATAAAAACGATTACCAACATTCGTTACGCAAGACCAAGTTTTAAATTAGTTGCATTTTGAAGGGGTGGGCGTTTTGCCAAATGTGGCCCCAAATATAAAAATTGCGCAAAAGTGAAAGATGGGCACTTGCCTGAGCATGGGCGCTAACGCAGTCAAGTACGGTATATACTTGATATGCAGATTCATACTATTTATAATCTTATTTCAGCATTTAATTGATTTATTAATTTTACATTCCTTCAGGAAAAACTCATTTCTGGATCAGGTTTTACCAGTGTTAGTGAAGTAGTTATGTAATAATAATAGCAATATCTCGGGTGTTATTGTTTACAAACGGGACATTTCTCTTGTAATGCAATGTCTGCAAAGAATGACACATTCTGAACTTGTAGTTTTCTTTCTATTGCATCTTGTGTCAGTCTTCTCAATGACCATAGAAATGTATCCAGTGCATTGTCTGTCAAGAAATTATGCTTTCTGTCATTTTGACATGACGTCATTTAAGTAATATGGTTATTGTCTTATATCACTTATTCATTGAGCTGGTCAATAGTCTCAACATCATGGGCTGTATTATTATAATAATACTGGTGATAATAGATTTTAATTATACATCTGTCACCGTAACACCATAAGTTACATCGTGCCGTAATTTTACGAGGTATTTTCATTCTACCATATAAAGAAATGCAAATTCCAAATATGGAATGATTTCGCACATAAGCGTTCTAATAATAAAACAAACATGGCTGCCACCAGGGTTTGACCGGACTCCACACAAAGAAGTTCGCTGATTCTGTTCTAAACAGTTTGGATTTCGGCATTCCCATGATGTATCCTTGGAAGGAAAAGATGTATAATAATAAAGTTATTACGAGGATACCTTAAAGTATGCACTCAGACAGTACACTGTCACATCGACCTCCCCTGTACTATCTTCGTACATACTTTGAGGTATCCTCGTAATAACCTCATATCATATTCACTTGACATGTCTTTTTTTATTTCATTTGTGTTGAGAAATATAAAAACACATGACTATACATAATTTACACTAAGGATACAATTTTTAATTTAAAATTTTGATAAATCTTAGTGAACAAATTGATAACACTGTGATCTAAAAGAGCTGTTTTTTATGGCAAACAGTAATTTATTGTATTAGGTGTACTATCCCATGACCTCACTATCAACCGACTCTTCAAACTGATTAACCTTGTAGTATTAGTTGTTATGATCTCTGTTTTCTATTAGAATAATATAATCTAAGCTGGGACTGACTTATAATATTATTAACATACATGTATCAACTATGGGCTAGCAAACTGCTCATGTCAATAGATAAATGGATAAGAGCTTGTAACTAGGACTATGGTGTCTTTGGATGAAGATTCCATTAATTACAGAGTTAGTCGAACTGACACATAATTTCTGTATAAGAGACCGAAAATAACGTACTACTAAGACTACTTGTCATATAAACCTTAGAGAATAAATTGGTTCTAGAAAACTTCAAGATATTTACCATGATATTCTTGTACTGATACAAGCTGTTTTTGATCTTACAATTATAATATGGAAATATAAAGCGTAACTGATAATAATGTTGTAATTTCAGGTCTGTTTTGGTGGACGTCATGTGTTTATGGGTTATCTTAACAAGTTGGATAAAACCCAGGAAGCAATAGATGAGGATGGATGGTTACACAGCGGTGATATTGGACGAAAAGATAAGAATGATTTCCTTATTATCACTGGAAGAATTAAAGGTTAGTTGTACCATTGCTGCTTATCTTTTTGGTCTATAAACTAGGTTTGTGTGGTGAATCTCACCCAGTAGGAATGTTTACTGGTATGTAGTAACTTACTTTAGATGTGTTCAGGCAGGCAAACTTTTTGAACGCCACAATGCCCTCAATACCGTCAACATCAGTTTCAACAATGCTTGTATGGTCGGATTTTGCCAAAGTCTACTCTGGTTTCTGAACTACTTTTAATTATTAGTCCCCGTTTGGACGAAGTCCGAAAACGGGGACTTATAATTCGGTCTCCGTCTGTGTGTCCGTGCGTCCGTCCGGAGTCGTATCTCAGAATCCCTTGGACCGATTCCGTTCATTCTTTGCATGTGCCTAGTGCTTTATCTGGGACATATGCACATGCAGTGGTTTAGTGATTCGATTCAAAATGGCCGACTGGCAGCTATCTTGTTTTTTGAAAATGTTATATTTTGGACATGCTTTGTCAGTTTTCATTCAAATTTAGTATATCGATCATACATGTTAGGATACATGTCCCCAACCGTACGTGAGTTCCTGAGTCTGTCCGTCCGTTCGTGCGTCAGTTTGTCAATAGTAACATTTCAGAATCCCGTGGACCGATTCCATTCATTCTTTGCATGTGCCTAGTACCTTATGTGGGACATATGCACATGCAGTGGTTTAGCAATTCGATTCAAAATGGCCGACTGGCAGCCATCTTGTTTTTTGAAAATGTTGTATTTTGGACATGCTTTGTCAGTTGTCATTCAAACTTTGTACATAGATTATACATGTTAGGATACATGTCCCCAATCGTACGTGAGTTCTTGAGTCTGTCCGTCCGTCCGTTCGTGCGTGCGTCAGTCTGTCAATAGTAATATTTCAGAATCCCGTGGACCGATTCTGTTCATTCTTTGCATGTGCCTAGTACTTTATGTGGGACATATGCACATGCAGTGGTTTAGCGATTCGATTCAAAATGGCCGACTGGCAGCCATCTTGTTTTTTGAAAATGGTGTATTTTGGACATGCTCTGCCAGTTTTCATTCAAATTTGGCACATACATGTACTTTATACATGTTAGGATGCATTTCCATGACAATTTGTTTCAAAATCTGGTCAAGGATGGCCAAATGACAGCAATCTGACTTTTTGGCCTTACTACTATATTTCCACAATTTATGTACCATTTTCATTTGTATTTGGCACATACATCATACATATCAGTCTGTTTCATAATCAGATCAAAGATGGCCAAATAACGGCTGTTTAGTTTTGGCTAACTACTACTACACAGAGCACATGTTTTGATGTAAATAAACAATCTGTTGTATACGCCACTTGGAAGTGAAGTTTCAAGGACACGCTCGCAACAACCCCTCTGCTTTAATATGACGAGCACAAAGAGAACTTTCAAAAATTTAACGGGGACTGTGTCATTTTCAATGACTTGTGTTTAAAATAAACTGACTCTAGTGGGTATTGCTTATTCTAATTGAGTCAATTGGAATATTTTTAATTGTGGCTAATTTTTTGCAAGCTGGTTTCTCGAAACTGAGGTCAACCTATTCAAATGTAAATTTGTTCAAAGTTTTTGTGTGAATAATAATGAATAAGCCTTCAAACCCAGTAAAAACTTGTTGGGTAGTTACTAAATGGCATATGAGGCTTTATCATCATCTATGTGAAATGTATTTATTTATTTGTAACCACAAAGTTACAAGCAAGTGTTTTGGAATTGCTGTTGCTGAGAGTTTGCTAGCAGGATACCAGTGATAAATTACTTGTGTTGGTCACTGTTTTTTTGGACTTAGCATGTCATCTTACTGAAAGACACTTCCTCATGGAAAATGAAAGCCTGATTGTGTTGTAATATTCCAATCAGATATATTTAAAAACATTATAAAATTTCCTTGTGTGTGAGTATATGTTTGTTTCAATCACACTTGAGTCAACTACAAGGTGACCTACAACTAAATTCAAATATAATAGAATATTTATTCATATATGGTCAGATGTAAATAATAATACTGAGAAAAAAAAATCATGAAATTCATGTTCACCAGAATGTGTGTAAAATGTAAATAGTTTGCATCTGAACTTGACAATGAATTGATTGTTGTTTTAATACTTTATTATTGCATTATTAGTCCCCGTTCGGACGAAGTCCGAAAACGGGGACTTATAATTTGGTCTTCGTCTATGCGTCCGTCCATAGTCATATCTCAGAATTTCTTGAACCGATTCCGTTCATTCTTTGCATGTGCCTAGTACTTTATATGAGACATATGCACATGCAGTGGTTTAGCGATTTGATTCAAAATTGCTGACTGGCAGCCATCTTGTCTATTGAAAATGTCGTATTTTGAACATGCTTTGTCAGTTGTCATTCAAACTTGGTACATAGATTATACATGTTAGGATACATGTCCATGACGATTTATTTTGCAATAGTGGTCGACTGGCAGGCATTTTTTTTTTTTTTTATGCGTTATTTTGGACGTGCTCTGTCAGTTTTCATTCAAATTTGGCACATACATGTACTTTATACATGTTAGGATGCATGTCCATGACAATTTGTTTCAAAATCTGGTCAAGGATGGCCGATTGACAGCCATCTGACTTTTTGGCCTTACACAATTTATGTACCATTTTCATTCGTATTTGGCACATACATCATACATATCAGTGTGTTTCATAATCAGATCAACGATGGCCGAATAACAGCTGTTTTTATTTTTGGCCATATTACTACTACACGGAACACATGTTTTGATGTAAATAAGCAATCTGTTGTATACGCCACTTGGAACTCAAGTTTCAAGGACACGCTCGCGACAACCCCTCTGCTTTAATATGACGAGCACAAAGATAACTTTCAAAAATTTAACAGGGACTGTGTCATTTTCAATGACTTGTAAAGATTTGAAATAAAAATAGAAAAACTGTTATTTCCATGACCCGAAAAATACTATAAATCCAATGAATACTTCTGTTTATTTTTGATCAAGCAATAAAATAATATAGATATCTAATAATTCAAAAATATTGCATTTTCTGAAAATTTAGTTGAAAATTCTCAAAACCTTCCACTGATAAACAACATTATTTTTTCTTACCTTTTGCCAATTTTTTTTTTACAAATATATTTACAAACTGTCTCATAAATTATCATCAACGTGATCCAATCTTAATTTAAATCTTTAATTTTAAAATATTTTTGAAATGATAATGGAATCAAGCATGTAGACAAGTTCTTAAAGTAAGTCAAAACATAGGTGGCCCTGTAACATTAACCTAAAGAGTCAATTATTTTCTAGTTTATTCTAAAATGTATATTGACTAGTCATATAATTATCCATGTGAATATACTTATGGCATAAATGTTAAAATTAATAACACTATGCAATAACAAGTGAACTTGTAACTCATTTGTCACCATATCAATTTATGAGTATTATATGATATAATAAATATGGTGTATATTTGTTTGTTTTTACTGTAGAAATCATCATCACGGCCGGTGGCGAGAATGTGCCTCCCGTACTCATAGAAGATCAAGTGAAAGCCGAGTCGCCTCTCATAAGTAATTGTATGCTGATTGGTGATAAGAGAAAGTTCCTGGCAATGTTGATCACTCTTAAAGTAAGTATCCCGCAACAATACACAGACCAGATCATGATTAGTTTTGGGTTAAAATCTGTGCATATTAATTATCTAATTTGCATAATAATTAGTACATTTTCAGCATCTCTGTACTAATCATCACATTTCTATGAAATGTAACTCAGTACATAAGTGCTCAGGGACAATGTGAAGACGTGTCATTAGTTTGGGCTTAAGATCTGTGCGTATTACTTACCTAATTTGCATAATAATTAGTAAATTTTCAGCATCTCGGGCACTAATCATCACATTTCTATAGCTTAATTGCTTTGATACTATGTATGTAGGTATCTTGGGTGGTTCTCTGTCGGATTTGTTCATTTCATCATGATATCTTCATGATGATATTTTCAGCAAATATTTTTTGTATTTTTTTGCTTTGATATTTGAGGTGTACATTATTTTTGTGATCAACTTGGCTACCACAATGTTCTTGGAGGAAAGTTGAGCTATTTTGACAGTCAGGTCGCTTGTTAACTTTTAACAATTGCTTCTTTATTTGTAGGTTGTTATCAACCCTGATACCCAAGAGTCAACAGATAAATTAACACCAGCAGCTATCCATGCTGCAAAAGAACTTGGTAGCAATGCTACTTTGTCATCAGAAGCCAAAAAGGACGAGAAGATCAACAAAGCTATACAAGGTGCTGTAGATCGCTATAACGCTAATGCAACATCAAGAGCTCAAAAAGTCCAGAAATTTACTATTCTGGAAGGTGATTTTTCAATTGCTGGTGGTGAACTTGGTAAGTACCTTGCTGACAACTCATAAAACACTGACTATCACAAAGTATGCTATGCACACTATATTTGAATGTGCACATACATGTCAGAACACATTACCATATTTTCTGTATTAGAAGTAAAAGCATTTACCACTAAAATATTTTGACCATAGAAAAAGTATGCACTACTAATTGAGTAATTTATGGTATTTCCTTAAGGAAATTTCAATTGTTTTAGAGCCATTCATTTGACAATTTTGACAGACATCAAGACGTTCAGGTGGGGTACCTGTTTGACAATTTTGACAGACATCAAGACATTCAGGTGGGGTACCTATATTTTATATTACTCGTTTTTTTTTCAGGACCAACACTGAAACTGAAAAGACATTTTGCAGTCAGCAAATACACTAATGAGATTGAAGCTTTCTATGAAGAAACGCCCAAGAATTGATGCAACTATAGTGTGAATAGTTTGCCACAAACAATGCAGTTGTAAATAAATAAGACTGAATGTCATTTTGAATTCTGATTCTATTAAAGGTATAATTATTCAGATTCTATTACCATGATGTTAATTGGTGCTATATATATTGTAAAGAGAAATAATAGAGTTTTTGCAGTGATGTGTACTGATACCATTTTGCCACAGTTTTGGTTGAAAATTGTAAATTTGTTTGTTTTTTTTGCTGATGTGTAATGAACTATGCTAGACCAAAGAGTGATAAATTATGATACATTTAATCGAATCTTGTGACTGAAATATGATTTCCTTGAATCATATCTTGAGAGCTCAAATCTGAAATTGTGTTAGTTCATCTATGTAGCTGATTGCATTCTAAAAACAGAACTTAATTATGAAAATGTTATTTTTTAATAAAGTTTTACAACATGGTGGCCCTCCCATGTTGTATCTCACTTTATGCACACCACTTCCTAATGTGAAAGTTACGCTGTTATGTAAATGCTCGTTGGTCTTTCTAGATGATTAATACTCTACATGGGAGTGCCACTTTGTTAATTATATTTTACATTTCAATATTTATGCTGCATAGCAGTGTTATGTGAAATGTGAGAAAGTCTGTAACATGCTGTAATTGCGGTTAAAATTCCATAAGTATATCAATCTACTTCTCACATGGTCTTAGTGAGAGTTGGTCATTGTAGTTGTGTGGGCTTATCCACTCTTTGTGAGATGTACTTGAAGAGCCAGCAATAGTTATATGCTTCATGAACCTTACCAGTTTTTAATTAGATCTCAGTGATGGTCACAGAGATATTAACATTCTAGAATAATATTTTCATGGTTTATTGCTGCCTAGATGTAGTAAATTACAATGTCAGTCACTTAATTGAGATATTTCAGTTTCCAAAGATAAGATATGAGAATTTTGTATGTGACTTTTATGCATACGATTCATAAAATTAGAAATGTAGTAATTATGGTTTCAATTTAGGCCATTTGACAAGGTATACTTTACCAAATATTACCACATAAGTGCTTTTACACTCACTCTCATATTTTTCTAATCATGCTTTGAGAGAAATATATACAAATTGCTTTTTTCAGTTCTTGCTTGTATTATCTACATAACCATACTAAGCCAGTATACTTGTAATATCACTGATTTTTGCAATAACAACTTAGTTATAGCTTTTTAATTAGCTATTCAATTTTCTTCTTTCATATTTGCACTGTATAATTGCTTACAGCTCACATAATGCATCTATGGATGACTGCTTTAGGAAACCAATAAAATTCTGTTCTTGTTTAATAAACTACTACTTAGCATTCTTGCTTTTCTTTCTCTGTGTGCTAATGATCATGGAAATATCTTATTGTAGATACTACAAAATAGCAGCCATTTTGAATTATTCTGCTACAGCACCCAGCAGCGTTACTAATTTTGCAGCTAGCTCTATTTGGTTATTTTTATGTGAATCTATCTCAGTGCTCATTAGACCCCAATCACACAAATATTAATGCATTAACAAACCATTTCTACTGAGAAATATCTAATATAGTTCACAAGTAGTTCTGCATTGTGCATCATATTATAATCATTGTTTTTTGCAAACAAATCTGACATCTTGGTATTCCAAAATGACGACTGATTGAAGCCGTTTTTGTTTTTCCTTTATTGATATTATGCATGATTGAAAACTAACTTCAGAATCTATATCTTTTACAATATTTACTTTTTAATAATGCTCTAAATGTAACTATTTTGCTAGGTATTACAGAGGCACACAGAAAAATAGCAATGTTTCAGGTCGTTGCGAGCATCAACTGACACTTTTTTTTTTACAAAGGCACAGTTTTTTGTCTAACAAAATTAAAATATGTGTGCTTTGATTTTGGAAAACAAATTGACTTAAAAGATTTTTAATACCCAAACGAAATTACATATTCTACCACTAGAGGGCAGCATATAGTTCTGATATGAAGTTTTGACACGGTGACCTGATCACCAAAAGAGTGCACATTGGCTATTGTAAAATGGTGTGTAGGGATTTATAAATATTTACATGTTCAAAAACGAAGCTGGTGTTACAGTCAGCCTGAAAATCTGTTTTTTTTTTAAGTTTGGTTTTGTTTTCAAAAGTGTGTTAATACTAAATATTACTCAATTTTGTTCATCTGAATTTCAGATTTGTCTATTTCTAAAAGGGAGATAAACAATGGGATCTATTAAGTTTTTAAACATTGACAACATTGGTTTTATCAAATTTGACCCCAAAAAATGTTTTTGGAATTTCTGGGATGTTGAACCTTGTATTTATCAACTAAGTCTAGGCATGTGTCATCTTCCCTTACATGTAGGTCAGTATTTTCAACTTTATTTATTGAGACATGTTTTTCTTTTAATACAACCAAATAAAGGTGATTAAATCTTACTGAAATATTGTAATGTCACATAAAATGCGATGTGAAAACAGAGGTAAGTAGTCGCCATTCTCTTTGAAATCTGACACATGGTTTATAACGCACTATGCTCGCCATTATGGGAGTTGGCACATAAAATCACCAGTGAGAGGCCAACAGAGATAGCTTTTTAAGCTGGGAATGTATTTGACATTTTGCTCAGGGTTCAAAATATGTTGCATCTACCATAATGTTGAATAATGTGCAACTATATCGGTCTATATCTTTTAAATTTATTCTTTTATTGTTCTTTAAAATAATCTTCACAGCATGTGACTAATTGTTGACATTTACAGCCAGCTTAAGGCAGACTGATAATAGCTGTTGATGTTCATTTGGGTTTTGTAATTGTGCTATCAGTTTAAATATTCTAGCGTCCCAAGCTATGCTATTGAAAGAAAACTGGTCGATCAGCTTCAAAAAAAAGTTTTGATTAACACTGTATTTGTACCTGTTAGGCACAGCCAATATTTGTGACATGTTAAAATTGTAAGAAGCAGTATTGATATCATAGTTGACCGTTTTTTCTTTTGTGTGTGATGTTTAAATTTGATACAATGCAGCAGTTAATAAAATGGTGCAGATATGTTGGTTGAGACTTGGTTAGTGTGTATCAATTAGTTTTGTAAAAAACATAATATTTAACACTAATAGGTATAAGCAGAGGTAATTTTAGCAGTCAAAGCTCATATACAAGGCAGAATTTGATGCATAAAAAACAATTTAAACAAGCTGCTCTCTGATTGGTCTGACTGTTAGGGTTGGTTAGCCAATCATGCACAATCTTGTAAGTAGCTTCAGATTAACCCCATTCTAGGCCCATGCAAGTTGAAAACCCTACGTCTTGGCAACCCGTCCTATATATGTATATAGGATAGCTAGCTCATTATCTTGCACTACCCGATTTAAATGTCGAGTGTAGTGTATTTAGTTTGGTCCACATCTTGCATAAATGATTATTGTTCATAGAACCTGAATACCGATGAGAGACGGAAGGGCGTACAAATAACCTACTGGAACATGTAGATGAAAAAAGGTAGCCTATAGTGTATGCCTCGGCTTACTTTCACCAGGTATATAATGTATTATAGGTACATCTATGGCCTAGAGATACTGATAAAAATATTGAGTTATAGACTTGGGTCATATAAATGACAACACTACTGTCTTACAAAACAGGAAAAATGGCTAAATTATCCTAGCTTGATCATTAAACATACAGATGGTATATATACATATTGTGTTCACACATGCCGGGAAATGGGAGCTGTAGGAGGGCGTTGTTCAACTCTGTGTTGAGACTAGCCCGTTGACCGTTGAGGTAAACTAACCCACACCAAGGCCAGGTTAATCTGTTCACACACTGGGTTGAAATAAACCTGGGGTTGAGCTCAGCATGATGCTACGTAGATGTGTGAGCACAGACTATACCATCTGATTGGATCGCCAAGTTTGTTGCGTGTTATGTAATAGATCTAGGGGCTGTAATGAAGGCTTATAAATTATGTGGAATAGCTGAGGATGATTGTGTAGTGTCACAGTGTGTGGTGGAATGGCTGGGTTGATTGTGGGGTGTCACAGTGGGTGGTGGAATGGCTGGGTTGATTGTGGTGTGTCACAGTGGGTGGTGGAATGGCTGGGTTGATTGTGGGGTGTCACAGTGGGTGGTGGAATGGCTGGGTTGATTGTGGGGTGTTGCAGTGATGGTGGAATGACTGGGTTGTGGGGTGGAATGGCTGGGTTGATCGTGGGTGTCACAGTGGGTGGTGGAATGGCTGGGTTGATTGTGGTGTGTCACAGTGGGTGGTGGAATGGCTGGGTTGATTGTGGGGTGTTGCAGTGATGGTGGAATTACTGGGTTTATTGTGGGGTGGAATGGCTGGGTTGATCGTGGGTGTCACAGTGGGTGGTGGAATGGCTGGGTTGATTGGGTGGTGTCACAGTGGGTGGTGGAATGGCTGGGTTGATTGTGGGGTGTTACAGTGGGTGGTGGGATGGATGGGTTGATTGTGTAGTGTCACAGTGGGTGATGGAATGGCTGGGTTGATTGTGTGGTGTCACAGTGGGTGATGGAATGGCTGGGTTGATTGGGTTGTGTCACAGTGGGTGGTGGAATGACTGGGTTGATTGTGGGGTGGAATGGCTGGGTTGATCGTGGGTGTCACAGTGGGTGGTGGAATGGTTGGATTGATTGTGGGGTGTCACAGTGGGTGGTGGAATGGCTGGGTTGTTTGTGGGGTGTCACAGTGGGTGGTGGAATGGCTGGGTTGATTGTGGATGTCACAGTGGGTGGTGGAATGGCTGGATTGATTGACTGTGGAGTGCCACAGTGGGGGTGGAATGGCTGGGTTGTTTGTGTGGTGTCACAGTGGGTGGTGGAAATGCTGGGTTGATCATGGGGTGTCACAGTGGGTGGTGGAATGGCTGGGTTGATTTTGGGGTGTCACAGTAGGTGGTAAAATGGCTGGGTTGATTGTTGTGGTGGAATGGCTGCAATTGATTGTTGGGTGGACTAGCTGGGGTTGATTGTGGGGTATCACAGTGGGTTGTGCAATGGCTTGGTTGATTGGGTGGTGGAATGGCTGGGTTGATTGGGTGGTGGACGGGCTGGGTTGATTATGAGGTGTCACAGTGGGTGGTGGAATAGTTGGGGTTGATTGTGGGGTGTTACAGTGGGTGGTGGGATGGATGGGTTGATTGTGGGTGGTGGAATGGCTTGGTTGGTTGGGTGGTGGAATGGCTGGGTTGATTATGAGGTGTCACAGTGGGTGGTGGAATAGTTGGGGTTGATTGTGAGGTGTCACAGTGGGTGGTGGAATGGCTGGGTTGATTGGGTGGTGTCACAGTGGGTGGTGGAATGGCTGGGTTGATTGGGTGGTGTCACAGTGGGTGGTGGAATGGCTGGGTTGTTTGTGCGGTGTCACAGTAGGTGGTGGAATGGCTGGGTTGATTGTGGGTGGTGGAATGGTTGCAATTGATTGTGAGGTGGACTAGCTGGGGTTGATTGTGGGGTCTCACAGTGGGTTGTACAATGGCTGGGTTGCTTGGGTGGTGGAATGGTTGGGGTTGATTTCTGGGTGACACAATGGCTGTTGTCTCGTTTTGTAATATACAGCGATGGAAATATCATATTTTTCATGCTGGATTCCTTGGACATATTGGTGACGCTTTGCAGTTTATTATGATGCCATGCATATGCCCGGGAGGTTTTCTGCCTTTACTGTCTGTAACAGGTGGACGGTCGATTCGTTCCAAAGTCGATTTGTCCGATTTATTAGCTAAGGCTAATAATACTAACTTGTCCAATACAACCAACAAAATCCAAACAAACTGTATTTTATCTGCATAAGACAGCACATCGAAAACTGAACCCCAGTCATGAGTATGTTAATGCGTCAATCGTCAAATCAGGTTATTTATTTTCAGGATTATAGTGTGATTACAATGCTGTAGGAAGCAAAAATTAGTTGGTCCGGCCATCCATCATGGGCCGTAGGCCCGAGGCGTATGATGATGCGAGACAAAGGACCATGTCTGCTAGGGGGGACGTGCAGAAGTGGTCCGGCCATAGCCCGTATGGTCGTACGGTTCCTACAGCCTTGGATTACGGGGGTAATTTTGTAAATTAGTGAATACGTTGGCCGACCTGAGATTGAAATCCTCATGTACACCAACATAGAAATCGACATCACCCTGTACAAGACCATAAGGCTGATCTGAGGTAATGGGAAGAATGTGACTTGTGTATCGCTAACCGCTACCCATTATCAACAAGGTATTACATCAGTGCTTGGCATGACGGCCTGCATATAAAAAAATACAACAAAATAACATTACCGGCAACATGTATAACATATTCAAAGATCTGTGTGGAAATAACAAATACAAATACAAAGATAAAACTGTCACCATTCCTGGGTTTTCGTTCAAAACAAGTTATAAAATTTTACAATCTTGCTATTAACACATTACTGAATTAAGCCTTTAAAGTAACCCGAGAGTTAATAAACAAATTGTACTCAACAATCAACATTAACAAATATTAATCACAAACAACGTTACTGCTTCACAATAATGAAACATTTATGAAAACGTAAAGGAATCTTTCAAAAAATATTGGGCAGAAAAAATTAATAATGACAATAGAGCAAATCGGAATGATAGAAATAAACTAATAGCGTAAGGCTATTTCTGTTAATGAAACATCCTGTGAACATTGATGGCAATTACTTTGAAGATGAGCAGCATTATTAATGTCTTGTACACTTCACCAAGAAGGCAAAGAAAACAATTGTTTTCAGAATGGTGTGTGTGTGTTTTAAAACGACGTGTGTGCTCGAAAATGATTGATATGTGTATTAAAAAATGTATGTGCATTAAAAGATTATAAGTTATGCTGTAAGCATTTGTCCATGTGTGTGCAATGTATAAGCTGGTGAAACAAGTCGAAGTAAGGTGAGAAATATTTCAAAGTGGTGAAAAATGGTTTGAAAAACAAAACATTGTGAATGATCAATTTCAATGTTCAAATAGACATCACACAACGCTTTATAAAACATAAGCAGACTCCCATAGTTTGTTGCAACATATAGTTGTTCTAGCTCCTGCTATTTGTGATTTTGTGCTTCTGCGATATCTCTTCTTTATGCCAACGGACCTCAAAAGCCGCTTTGCTCGTTGAATTCTCGACCATCGTTCGCAATTAGAAACGCTAGCACACCAGATGTCAGTGATAACACGGCAATCGCATACACCAATAAAAATAAACGATCTAAAATTCGTGCTATCTCTTTCCATTCTTGTAACCGATCGCTACTCAGCAACTCGATCTCCGTGGCTTTAGTGTTCTCACATATTGACGAATTTTCATAAAAATACGCATCTTTCAAAATTTGATCTTTGTTCACCTTGTTTGAGTTTCTGTGAATGATATTCAAGGACTCATTTTGAACAAAGTTGTTGTAAATTCTCAGACTATCTGATTTGGGGATATCAGCCCGATGGCCTCCACTCCTTGTTCTGTGTTGACAACATCCACCACGTACGCCACTCGATACTGTGTCACCGTCTTTTCTAAATCGTACGCGTGTGCACAGTACACATGCAAGAAAATCAAACACAAGAATTCGGAGCCAGCGTGATGGTCGATCACAATTTGGTCCGTGGAAATGAATATTCAAGGTCATAGCAGTTGTGGCGCATGACATCGCCACCAACCCAATGGTGATAAACAAGTAACGTTCTGGTGAAAAACGAAATAAAATTTATTAGAATTATGTATGATCACTGAATCAATATCCATTTATAGAACACTGTGTGTAGAAACTGATTGTAATGGAGTGGACAAACTGAATGTGACTACGTGTTGACAGCACAAGTTTAAAGTGAGGGAGTTGTCACCTGCGCATGCGTCTGGTAGCCATAGCGTTTCATTGTTTACAAACAAGCGTCTACCCATGAGCCTTTGCGTTTTTAGCGTGTGTTTTTATCGTCGCTTGGGACTCAATTCCCGCGCGTGCGCAGGTCACGACCC
Source organism: Saccoglossus kowalevskii (assembly GCF_978046115.1). Taxonomy (NCBI): domain Eukaryota; kingdom Metazoa; phylum Hemichordata; class Enteropneusta; family Harrimaniidae; genus Saccoglossus; species Saccoglossus kowalevskii. Next base: position 34,390,482 of record NC_140653.1, read on the forward strand.
TCCCGCTTTAATCATCCCTGTTTTCATTTGTACTATAGCATCAGGCACCCTAAAATCTCACTCCCAGGTACTTGAAGTTCATATATTCCATAGCCGTGGCTTACATGTTTTTAGTGTGTGTAAGGATACGTGACTAGTAACGTAAATCAACTACGGTCAGTGGCATTCAACCAAAAATATACAAACAAACAAAACAGCGTTAGCGAATACTTACGAATGTGCGGCGTATTTTCTGAGTTTGGTGGCATATACTCTGAGACAGTGGATAGGAACACCATGAGTGACAACATACTAGAAACACACAGTGTTATTCGTTCTCCCGAATCCGACGGCAAGTAGAACCCGATGACTACCAGTACAGACACAAGGAATGCCGGGAATATAATGTTGAATACATAAAATAAAGAGCGCCGCTTTAGGTGGATTATGTATGTGACGTCAGGGAACTTTTCGGGACAGCAGGGGAACTTGATAACGTTTCTTTGCACTGGCATTTCAATTACATTCCATTCACCATTATCGATGAATGTATCTAAGTTACTTCGTCCATCTTTGATTAGGTCAATTAAATGAATCGGATAGACCCAGGAACCGAATTTAAAATAACATCTCTGATGGTCAAATGGAAAGTAAGTAGCATCAATGGAACAACTACTTCTAAATACAAATGGCTGTAATGCTGTCACTTGACCATCTGACGTCACGCGAGCGTCAGTGTCGTAGTGTCTGATGAATTCTTCATGTACACTGGAATAAATTGAAAACAAGTTTAAACTGCGATAAAAAATAAATTTCGATATTTCGAGAACTGTTTAATTTGAACTGCTCAACGACAAATGAATAATTTATGTGTGTGGCAATTGGGAATGTAACGCGGCATCATGGGATTACTAGTAATTGCTACAGCGGGGCCCAAATAAACTGTTTGTGATGACGCTCCTTGACACAATCTACTGTGTCACTTCGTCGATGTGTTTTTGATACAGTCTGAACAAAACAACACTTTAGTTGCATGTGTATCCGAATCAAACCGTGATTCATAAACCCTACTGAATGATGAGTGACGTCATTCTTTGCAAACGCCAGTCTTGGACTTGCAAAATATAGACAGGTTAGTCCGATGACCGACGTATGTGGATATGTGTATAACAACAATGGACGTGTCACCTGCAGCTTACCTGCCGTGTAGCGTTATATCGGGTTGCCATATACGTGTTATTGGTAGTTGTATTTCATCCACCCCGCCGTATTCAGATTCATTCCAAACTAAGTATTCGTCATGCCATACCTGAAATAAACACAGTACACCCGCCAGTGAAGATCTCCTTTGTATGGAGTGCGGCTGGATACTAATACGACGAATTATTAATTTATTTTCTGCACCAACAGAGAAATGTTTGTTGTTGAGATTCGGTTTTCTATATGTAAACATAACATATGTATAGAAACCAGGTAACGTGTGCATACATATGTCGTATTGACATAAACAAACATAACATACCTGACCAAGCCATGCTTTTAAAATAATAACTTGGTTTTGCTCCTCCTGGAAGAAATATTCACTGATTATTAAAACGCAAAATATTTGAATGAGTGATGCTAAGAATATTTAATTTATTTTCTTTTAGAGTATATTTTTATGTAATATGATTGAATAGTTAAATAATAGACAATTATATAATAATATAAAATTAACCCAGTAGTTCTAGACACCGTCGTCCCCAGACGGTGGTTAAGATAATAAATAACAAATGCGTGAAATGTACTATGTGACATTATGAACAATATAATTATATTACGCAATAAACCTGAAATGAGATATATATAACTGCATATCGATTTAATATCCAAAATTAAATATACTTCTTTTCCCAGGTATTATTAGTCGTACAACAGTCGCCATTATGTACGGATACATTATATCGTACCACTTGAAATTACAATCAAATAACTAGACAAACGTGCAATTGTCAGTAATTTGGTTTAGATGGTGACGACTATATAACCTAGATCGGATATTCATAATGAACTCCGATTGTTTCCTGAACAACTAAATGTGTATTTCCAAATAATCGTCAGCTGAACTAAGCTTCATGTTTCGAATGTTCATATTAGTAATCGTCTCGCTATTGGGCGACTTTCAGTATGTATGTCTACCTAGTAAATACATTAGCAAAGTATTTTATTAACAAGTTGACATATCCCGTCTAGGTTATTATGCTTATGTATATCATGAGAAATAACTGACTGAATAACTGTAGAAAAATGACGTATTTGGTCAATTCAAAGTATACGCAAATAAATGTATTTTTAATTACAATGACATTGTATTAGTCTGTGTTTGTCCCACAGTTATTACGTATATGCAAGTGACTATCACACATCTTTCTGGTTAGAAGTCTAAACCTCTCTTCTCTTGTATGGTTTATATAGGCCCCTGCCACGTCATGTGCAATAATGAAAGGTTTTTAAGAAGATAAAATGTATATTTTTGGTGATTTTAATACCAATGTCATCAAGCAGGGTTTATTATCTGTTCAATATGATCCTCATGTGTCTCTGCCAAATGATTAATGACGTAACACGTCATTGTTCTTTTTTTCTTAGTAGAAATCATCACAATCGATCACACGATTGACTATTTCACACCCCTTCTGACTTTCAAGTCATTATATGGTAAAGCGATTATAAAGACCTCTGAATAGAACAACAATTCGTCAAGATTATATGAGGACTGTACACTATCCATCTTAAGAATAATGTAAGAAAAAGTAAGAATTTTAAATAAATCTTACCACATCGATAATCTGTATTGGTGTCATCCGGTGTTTCACTATGGTTACCACTGAATCATTCTTGACAGGGCGGAGGAACGACGGGTAGTTTTCCAGTAACTCATTTACCAAGTTAGCACCCAAATTCGACGATGTTACCATGGGAACTACAAATCAATAATAAAGTATTGATAACAATATATTGACTAAATATTTATAAAATAATTTTCAATTTTCATAGTAGGTCAATGTGTGACGAATGGTTGCACTTGTATGCATTTATGTAAAATCAGATTTTTCTCCACCAGAAAAACGAAAGCGAAAAAACACTAAATTAACTTAGAGCAGACTATCCACCTAAGTTGTCCCACTTTCCCCTTACAGGGCGTCTATTGACATACATCACTATGGAAGTCACCGTCAGATAATTCAGGTAATGGGGTGATATTTAGACTACTTGCAGATACCCGGATGTTAAAGCGCGGTAGTCGTCGCGCTGCGCATGTGCGACATTTGTGTCGACAAACATTGATTTTTCCACAACCCAATGCGTTCTTCAAATGGAAATCACAAGTATGAGGTTTGACCTGGGCGCGACTTGCACTGATTACCGACAGTGACTCCTTCAATACCTTCCAATTACATGAAAATTACCTAATTAAAGCTTGGAAACGTGTCAGTTCGTACTCGTTGATCTGCGCAACAGTCAAAGTCACCATCTTTGTTTATATGAGACCCATATATCTCGCACATGCGCAGCGCGACGACTACCGCGCTTTAACAATTCTAATATTTCATTTTGAATCTTATGATTACAATTACTGTACAATCTTGAGTCAAATACGTCATTTCAACACACTGCGTTTTGAGTTGATACAATTCATATTGAGTAGAAAAGTATCCTAATTTAATGAAAGTCATTCACGGTAACATTTGTGTACAATGTACATGCCTCTTAAAGTAAAAACAAAACAAAACAAAACAAAACAAAAAACTGTTTCAAAATAATAAAAATCGGAAATAATATGCCTTGATTCACAATATTGAACAAACATTCATATTTTTCCTGTATCTTAGAAGAGTGCAGTGACATGCAAAACTGTTACTCACAATATACTAGTAGTTTTTGAAAGCCTAGAAACACAAGTGAACGTACTAGATAGTCATATGAAAGACAAACTTCCATACTATTGAAAATGACTAAAACCCGGGGCTGTGATAAAATCTGACAGTATTGCCAGCGTACCGTGAATAATACAAAGTCATTGTAATTGTGTCCCCATTGATTTAACATTTCATTTACTAAATTATTCAATAACTAAATTACATATTTGATAAACTATTGACAGAAACTGTAACATATTTACTGCCGCCACTAGATTTAATTTCAGGTAAATGAGATTGTTTCATTCATTAAGTCGACCATGTCTCCGAATCATATAGCAGTATGTGTTCATACATTTCGAAACACCTGGTGTCACTTCTTGTTTGTGTACACCGTGGGTTTCATGTATCATTCGTTCACTGATGTGATAATGTTTTGTAATACATTGTCTGTTTTTGTTGTATGTGATATGTGTTTAATGATTTACATTAGGTTATGTTATTTCTACTGTATATTTAAAAAAATGCACTTTATGTCCATCTGATATGACACACAGCAGAGTAGCTGCTTGAATAGCATTTCGGCATAAAAAATATTTGGACCAGGTTTAGATTTGCATCTAATTTTATGAAAGGTTAAACAAAAAAACACGAAAAACCGATGTTTTTCTCTTTCTTGTCTTAGTTTACCACAAAGCAATGCCTTCATTGGAATTCATTACACTATTTACTGAAGCAGAAGACCATCGTAAATGGCCGATAATACATCAATTTTAATTTAAATTTGTAGTATAATGACTTACATGGTTCTAACACTCCTTGGACACGTGGGAATACGTATCGGAATAATCGCGGTTAGTCGTCTGACTTAGTATACAGAATACATCATACTGTGTAGATGTATGCATTCAGATAACTGCAATTACCTTATATACTATATATTGATGGGTTTCGTCACGGCTTATAGACTGGCGTAATTGTTTCTTTAAATAATTTACCAATTTTATGGATACGTGTGCACATAGTTTTGAATTCATAAAAGTTAAATTGTACTCAATTGAATGAGTGTGTAATATACAACAAACAAACAAACAGGCCATAACCACACATCCTGGTGCCGTAGATGATATTGTTAGATTTGTTTAATCATGTTGGTGCACTACAGAAACTATATAAACTGTTTATTTATCGTGATTCGAACCAACTAATCCTGCTATATATATAAATCAAAGCATGTGCACCTTGGTAATCATATATTGAAGTCCGGTCCTGTGTGACTATCTTCCTCGATTAGACAGATTATCTCTGTCATTTACGACTCAGAAATATACAAGCCATTGCCACGAGCTGTATCGTCATTGTGTAGCAATAAGTACGTAAGGTTTGTGTGACTACGATGTAATGACTCATTACACAAAGCTTGGCTTAGAAACATTATGCTATCATATATCAGTCTCATTTATCACCGATTAATTAAACGCGAGATCATATTTCTTCTTGTACTAATCGGTCTGCATTACATCAGTTGTGTTTATTTATAGTATTCATTTAAATATCGAACAAGGGGTATGCATTATTCAATGCGTCACAGCTAACTTATAAATAACTTAAAACAGGTGATAATAAACAGTGTCCCGAAACTTAAATAAAGTAGCATTGATGAGTTTTGTAAAGGTAAAAAACTGTGGAAGTTTTGAACAAGATTGGGGAAGATAAATTATCAGATGTACATGAACATTGCATGTACTTTCACACATAATATATCTACGTACTTGCGTGTTATTTACCCACTAACTTGAAGCTGTCTGCTGTGAGAGACAAACAGACGTAATACGTACATAAGGAAATTACAGATACCGTGGTTGAAAACGACCAACTTCGTAATTTTATCACCAATCAAATGCAATGTATTCATTAGATTACGATTTGGTATAACAGATCCATACATACTCTCATATGTTTGTACACATGTACAATGAATTCACTAACTCGTTCTTATTTCCCATCAACACACATTCATATCATATGAAAAACATTATGAAGTTTGAAACACAATTGCTTTGTTAATCTGTTTCAACTATTACGTTTTAATGAAATAAACGTTGTTTTAAATAAATAACTGTCGCCATATTGGATGTCCTCACAAAACTTTACCCGTCATGCAGTTCATTAATAAAATAAGGAAGCGTCTTGGGATGACACGTAATTATCGAATATATCATGCATCACGTGATGTATTCTATAATCATAACGCTATGTTTGCATATAAATTATGAGTGTATATAAATACGACAACAATTCATTACTCTATATGTTTAACTTAACGTATTCTGCTGGTATTAATTCAATGTGAATGTCAACAATATAAAACAATATAGGACTGTAGGCTTTCAAATTTGTTGTTCTTTGTCGTAAAAAACACATTTGGGAGCATTATATTCTATGTTACCTTGTCATGTGGCCGTGTTAGTGTTGTATGGGCCAAATAGTGTCTATCAATAACAGTTTGAGAGGATACAAGGCAGTAGTTATTGAAATGATATCGGCGTCACATATTTCACAATTGGCAGGAATTCAATTATTTCGATGAATTGAAAAGATCGGAATGGACAAAATTGAAACACGATAGTGTTGTTCATGACAATTACTTTCGTATCTGTCCTGACGGCCTATTTTGTACATCGTACTTTGAGGTTAATAAAACATTTGTACTGACTCAGTTGTATTTATATAGATAATGCATGTCATGCTACTATACGTCACTCCATATTGTATTTGTCACAGTAGCGTCAACTTCGTAGGCAGTTATAATAAGTGCTTGTTTCTTGGTCTTTTATATTATTGTATTATAGTCCTTTTAAATTATTTTATGTCATTGTAATATCAGTAAGTCTTATTGCTTCATAGTTCAAACCGATTGTTAGACCGATACATAGAGCCTCGCTTTGATAGTAGGCTTAAGTTCAACCTACACGTTTAGGGATTGGTCAGTTACTTCGGCCTGGGGGGGGGGGGGTCGGTGGATCAGTAGGGGGGTACCCTGTTTTTGAATGTGCGAATAGGGGGGGTCACCCTGTTTTTGATATCATGAATAGGGGGTCACCATGTTTGTTTTCCAGAATTCACACACGCGCTCATGCATATATTTTTAACAATTTTATTTCAGAACAAAAGATAAAAAAGTTAATCGTACAAATCATGTGTTCTTAATAATAACTATTACCTATATTGCCTATAAATTTGTTGATGCAAAAAATGTTATAGGCTAAATATTTTGAGGTTAAAGTTGCCAAATAACTAACAGATTATGCAATGCGGCTAGAACCCAATTATACAATATATACAATTATACAACCCAATTAAACACATCCCAAGTCCATGTGCTGCTGATATCAGATTATTTTATTTAAAGTCTGAAGTCACCATTGTATAAGATATTCACTGGATTTATCCAATTATAACAGAAGACGGAAAGACAACACAGCAATTAGTACAAAGAGCAGTGACATTTTTTTGTTTAGCAAATCAAAAAAGTTAAATTTGTGAAAATGCTGATATATAAATTAAAATAAATAATGAACAAATAAATAAATAATTTTTTTGTTTTTTTAACTTTTAAATATGCATATTTTGCTTTGTAAAATACCAAAATCCAACACAAATTTAAGCAAAAATCAAAGTTACCTTTGTTTTCATAAGCATAGACTGTGCTTCGGGTGTAAAGTTTTCCTGGTCTATAAGATATGAAAGATATTTTAAATCCAACTTATTTTTCAAAGAGTTCAAACCGCCTAGATTCAAATCCTCTTTTCCTATCTTATAAGGGAGTTTATCGAGTGAGTACTCCACAGCTTTGCTTTTATTTACTATCTGTAGCAGCATAGATTTCCCTACTTCCTGCAGCCTTTTCTGTAGTCATTTTTTGGCTTTATGCTTCCCCTCCCCTCCTAAGGTCTATTGAATGCAAACACTAAAAATTATGGCAAACCATGATATTTTCAATGCACATATAATACATTTTGTAATCATGTCAGAGCCAAAACTGTTAATGTTTCTTTGTTTTTTAGGGGGGTCAGCATGTTTTAAAATATAATGTTGGGGGGGGGGGTCACTTACTTTTTTTTCTTTGATAGGGGGTGGGTCAACTGAGATTTACAGCTGGCAAAATGGAATCTGCCGACCCCCCTAGGCTGAAGTAATTGACCAATCCCTTACATAAATATTGATATGCTGCAAAAAAAGTATCGATTACAAATATTGTACATGTTTTTCGGTGAGAACTCATACCTATATTTGCAGTACTCAGAGTGAATGAGTTACAACTTACTACGTGTGACAGTAACGTCACGTTCCATTAACTCGGAATAGCAATGAGTGATGGTATTGTTCTACAATAGCCATTAGCGAATGTCGACTTTGACTTAGAATGATTACACTTCCCGTCACCAATACAGTCACTACATATAAGCTTTAGATGTGGTTATGGTAAATACGTGGCAATGATATATATCATAGTATGTCAATGGATATTGTTTCTGAACGAATGATACTATAAATAATTTGAACATATCAGGAATACTTTCAATGTAATCCGATATAACGTTATTAGCCTTGACTTCGCGAATTATAGCAAATCATTTTTTTTCAATATAATGTACCGTAGATCAAAGGTTTCGTTAACAACTGAAATATTTGCCTAATTACTGTCAATCCGTCCCATCGAGTGACAAATTAATTTCTTTCAATCAAACAATACGTCATCCAGTCTTTCAAAATTTATATTTTTCTCAAAGAAAGTGGAATTAACAACATATACAAACAATATTCAAATCCGTCATTAAATTTCACGCATACAGTAAATAATAAAATATATGTGTTAGAGTGATTCTATGTATTAGAGTAAGCACATTCTCCTCCACCTGTCGTACCCACCATATATCATTTTGAGTTATAGTCAAGTTTCAGTAGATCTACACAAATCTGTTTTAATGTTAAGACAAGTCATTCTTTACAAGCCATTAGTTTTGACGAAAACATGATTCCTCTTCGGAATGTACTACGAAGTAATGTATGGAAGTTATAAACCCCGTGTCGTACAGCAAGGAAGTGTTTGGAAGCAAGATATGGCCCTCATGACATACAGACAAGTTAATTTTTATATTTGTGAACATATACAACATTATGACTCTGTCAAATGCTTTAATATATTGAAGGCATGTGTGTGTTTATTTATTCAAAACACATTCCCGAGTGACACAAGCTATATTTAATTAATAGTATTATTTACGGCAAACATTAATAGAATTAAAAACTCAATATTCGATTTACTATTCTATAAACAAAACCAAAACAATAGCCATCATACATGCCACAACATGCACGTTAAATACTTGCACACACCCTTTGTCACAGTCACAGCTGTGAATTTTAAATGGATTTTAAATTTAACAATTTGGGAGAAGCTGAATGTACATATACTTGGATGGAATCTAATACATTATTTCTATTTGGATTATGATAGCAACTGATTCAGCAACAGTAGAAATTCAATTCTGTCGCGTAGGAATCGGAAAATTACAGTTCAGCTGTATAGAATAGCGCCGGATGATTTAGGAAACATAACATATTTCTAAAATATACATCACATCGCTATAAATGTTATTTTGAAACGGTGTGTATATACGATTTAATTTCGTAAGTTTTATGTTTGAACATTTTTGAGTTCAACTATCTGAACTCATGAAATCTACATTGTACGCATGATTTACACCTACAGTAGACACATACAGTTCAATTGTATTGAAATCTACATTGTACGCATGATTTACACCTACAGTATACACATACAGTTCAATAGTATTGAAATCTACATTGTACGCATGATTTACACCTACAGTATACACATACAGTTCAATAGTATTGAAATCTACATTGTACGCATGATTTGCACCTGCAGTATACACATACAGTTCAATTGTATTGAAATCTACATTGTACGCATGATTTACACCTACAGTATACACATACAGTTCAATTGTATTGAAATCTACATTGTACGCATGATTTACACCTACAGTATACACATACAGTTCAATTGTATTGAAATCTACATTGTACGCATGATTTACACCTACAGTATACACATACAGTTCAATAGTATTGAAATCTACATTGTACGCATGATTTACACCTACAGTATACACATACAGTTCAATTGTATTGAAATCTACATTGTACGCATGATTTACACCTACAGTATACACATACAGTTCAATTGTATTGAAATCTACATTGTACGCATGATTTACACCTACAGTATACACATACAGTTCAATTGTATTGAAATCTACATTGTACGCATGATTTACACCTACAGTATACACATACAGTTCAATTGTATTGAAATCTACATTGTACGCATGATTTACACCTACAAGTATACACATACAGTTCAATGGTATTGAAATCTACATTGTACGCATGATTTACACCTACAGTATACACATACAGTTCAATTGTATTGAAATCTACATTGTACGCATGATTTACATCTACAGTATACACATACAGTTCAATAGTATTGAAATCTACATTGTACGCATGATTTACACCTACAGTATACACATACAGTTCAATTGTATTGAAATCTACATTGTACGCATGATTTACACCTACAGTATACACATACAGTTCAATAGTATTGAAATCTACATTGTACGCATGATTTACACCTACAGTATACACATACAGTTCAATAGTATTGAAATCTACATTGTACGCATGATTTACACCTACAGTATACATATACAGTTCAATTGTATTGAAATCTACATTGTACGCATGATTTACACCTACAGTATACACATACAGTTCAATTGTATTGAAATCTACATTGTACGCATGATTTACACCTACAGTATACACATACAGTTCAATTGTATTGAAATCTACATTGTACGCATGATTTACACCTACAGTATACACATACAGTTCAATTGTATTGAAATCGACATTGTACGCATGATTTACACCTACAGTATACACATACAGTTCAATTGTATTGAAATCTACATTGTACGCATGATTTGCACCTACAGTATACACATACAGTTCAATAGTATTGAAATCTACATTGTACGCATGATTTACACCTACAGTATACACATACAGTTCAATTGTATTGAAATCGACATTGTACGCATGATTTACACCTACAGTATACACATACAGTTCAATTGTATTGAAATCTACATTGTACGCATGATTTGCACCTACAGTATACACATACAGTTCAATGGTATTGAAATCTACATTGTACGCATGATTTACACCTACAGTATACACATACAGTTCAATGGTATTGAAATCTACATTGTACGCATGATTTACACCTACAGTATACACATACAGTTCAATTGTATTGAAATCTACATTGTACGCATGATTTACACCTACAGTATACACATACAGTTCAATGGTATTGAAATCTACATTGTACGCATGATTTGCACCTACAGTATACACATACAGTTCAATTGTATTGAAATCTACATTGTACGCATGATTTACACCTACAGTATACACATACAGTTCAATGGTATTGAAATCTACATTGTACGCATGATTTACACCTACAGTATACACATACAGTTCAATGGTATTGAAATCTACATTGTACGCATGCTTTGCACCTACAGTATACACATACAGTTCAATTGTATTGAAATCTACATTGTACGCATGATTTACACCTACAGTATACACATACAGTTCAATTGTATTGAAATCTACATTGTACGCATGATTTACACCTACAGTATACACATACAGTTCAATTGTATTGAAATCTACATTGTACGCATGATTTACACCTACAGTATACACATACAGTTCAATTGTATTGAAATCTACATTGTACGCATGATTTACACCTACAGTATACACATACAGTTCAATTGTATTGAAATCGACATTGTACGCATGATTTACACCTACAGTATACACATACAGTTCAATTGTATTGAAATCTACATTGTACGCATGATTTGCACCTACAGTATACACATACAGTTCAATAGTATTGAAATCTACATTGTACGCATGATTTACACCTACAGTATACACATACAGTTCAATTGTATTGAAATCGACATTGTACGCATGATTTACACCTACAGTATACACATACAGTTCAATTGTATTGAAATCTACATTGTACGCATGATTTGCACCTACAGTATACACATACAGTTCAATGGTATTGAAATCTACATTGTACGCATGATTTACACCTACAGTATACACATACAGTTCAATGGTATTGAAATCTACATTGTACGCATGATTTACACCTACAGTATACACATACAGTTCAATTGTATTGAAATCTACATTGTACGCATGATTTACACCTACAGTATACACATACAGTTCAATGGTATTGAAATCTACATTGTACGCATGATTTGCACCTACAGTATACACATACAGTTCAATTGTATTGAAATCTACATTGTACGCATGATTTACACCTACAGTATACACATACAGTTCAATGGTATTGAAATCTACATTGTACGCATGATTTACACCTACAGTATACACATACAGTTCAATGGTATTGAAATCTACATTGTACGCATGCTTTGCACCTACAGTATACACATACAGTTCAATTGTATTGAAATCTACATTGTACGCATGATTTACACCTACAGTATACACATACAGTTCAATGGTATTGAAATGTCGAGTATGAAAGTACTTACAAATATGTTAGGTTTATCATAGAGGTAAATATGTTTATCTCTATGATTATATATAACCTCCTGTCTCATGAGTAATAATCTCTTTTTGTATCCTCATGCGTTCTGTGTCCAGACTTTCTGTCATCGCTGACCCGAGCAGAAATGCTCAGAATGTGCTCTTGTATCCGCTGTGGGTGTCTAACCCGTTATAACCTGATGATGGGCGGACACGAGAACCATTATTCAACGGATCATATAAACAGTCTTTTTAAGCAGAGAGATAATCCTTTATCATCCACGTAAGTCAGATGGGTTTTATTAAAGTAGCAAAAACGTCACATCTATGTTCATTTCTCTCTCTTTCTGATTGCATATTCAATGTGCTACTCATTTCAAAGTACATAATAATTTAATATATGGTCACTGAATATTGCAATATGTTACATGTCTTTGTGTGAACTATGTAATATATAGTTCACGTGACAATTTGTTTCATGGAAACGAAATATTTATTTTTATTTAGCTTTTTATAACATTGTCACACCAGCACAACAGTCACTTCAAGTTGTATTCGTTTCTATTTCGGTGCCGGGTCGCATTATTAGGAGTTACTTGATATTAGAAACAATAAACCAAATCTGTGCTATTAGTCAGTATTAGTCAGTTGCGAAAAATGTTATCACAATATTTGTGTAGGTAATACTTGGCATCATTTAGTTATCATGATATGAGTTTACCTTAGTAAATATTCTTCAGATATTTGTGAAACATTATAACAACGTTTAAAGTAAAACAAACCAGTGTACAAGTGTCATCATTGGAATACGATATGTTCAAAACTACGATTTGAGGGAATAAGAACACTACATTATGGTAGATTCCACAATGAGGCAATGTTTCTTTTTAATCTAATTTTAAACTTGGTTTTAAATAATAATTTAATTCGGTAAAATATGTTCTGTCTGTCAAGATACATAATTTAGCATTTGACACAACGGCCACTTTTGGGATACGAGTAAATATCGTCTCCATAGAAACCAACGATAAAAGGTTTTAATCCGACAGAATCATCGCCTAAGATTGTTGAATTAAAAACCACGATGTCCAAAAAAAATGGCATTACGTTGACGTTTAGTGACGTCATGCTATAATAAAGAATTTACTATGTGTGCATTTCGGAGAATCATAAAGAAATACAGTCCCGCTGTTCATGTTTGGATTCCGTGTGATATAGATGTATTGAACCTCTCACTATCTATTCCGTAATAAAAATGAGGCTAAGCTGCAATTAAATTTGAATTACATATACACACTATAATTGCAGTGTTAGCATATATAATAATATAAGTGTTCAATACATGTACACTGTTATCACATCACATTATATGAATTGTCGTAAATATCACGAGGCAATTGAACTAATGCAAATTTGATGTCATTTTATGTATTTTTGATTGGCTTTATAGAAAAAATGCCGCCAGCTTTTATAAATGGTTCCCGTGATCGTTCAGTCTGATATTGTTTTATATTACACACAGTAAATAGCCCTAACAGATGGTGTGTTGAATTCAACTGTGACATATTGTCAGTTAGGCAACATGATAGAAATACCAACATTGCATATAACTGCATGTACCATTTATGTCATGTCTTCATATGTATGTATTAATATACGGTGGAACAGTGCAAAAACACGGTAACTGAGCATACACAGCGTGTTTTGTGTTATTTTCATGACTGCAATAAAACAAAATTATGATTACTGTAATGTTGTTACAACATTGACATTGACAGATTCATTGGACAATATCTTTGTAATGACTGTTATATTGGGAATTTAAAATTTTCAATATAAAAACAATCAACATGAATGTACTTACCCAATGCTAGAATTATTGCCCACGCACAGAATATCATTGTAGTCATAGTATTAACACGGTTCATTAGGCGTAAACAGAAGTATTGGTGAACACTATTGTCGCACCAAATATGTCACGTAATTCCTCTTTTTCATCTCGGTGTTATTGCCATGTAGTGTAATATTGCCCATTTCATGCCAAGTAGTGTACATTTCACTAGATAGTTAAGTTGTATCACCATAACAATGACGTTCCCCGTGACAGTGTTACCAATGACAACCGGAGATGTGTATCACGTATATCATGTATCGCCGAACGTATGTGACATGCACCGAGCTACATCGACTTGATTTAAACATAAATATCCCAGTAAAGAACGTATGTGGTTATCACCACAAAAGACGTTTGTTTCGCTGTAAATAAACGATTGGATGACGTCGACGTTACAGTTCTATTGTATCGACTCTGTAAACTGCCATAGAAACACCGCTCCCTTGGTACACACGCTGATGTAAGCCGTGATGCATGTTTAAAACCCCGTCCCAATAGAACCACATACTTCAATGCGCATGCTCTAATTATTTATAGAAACTGCACATGCGATTATTCACGCGAGCATCAAATAAAAGGAACTCATTACTAAAGTGCCAATAATGATAACAATAGGTATTAACACTGATTGATTTTAATTATCGTGCCAAGCTGGAATATGTGGAAATACTTGGGGAAATATATTTAATATATAACAATGCAATTATCATCTTATTTAGTAGTGAATGTGTCAATCATATTGCCGATTATTATCATTATTATGTGAACTGTGCTTTGGGCAAGGTCGTCCGCGATGTTGTTGATCCTTTGAACCCAATACATTTTCAAATCAATATTTTGCAAATATGTCTATAAATTTACAATAACGCAATTTTTTATTGCCTACTGGTCTTGGTCACAATGTTTGGAAAATATTGAGTTCTATCACTGATTTGAGTACTATCACTGATTTGAGTACTATCACTGATTTGAGTACTATCACTGATTTGAATTCTATCACTGTTTTGAGTGCTATCACTGATTTGAGTATTATCACTGATTTGAGTAAAATCAATGCTTTGAGTACTATCACTGCTTTAAGTACTATCACTGCTTTAAGTACTATCACTGATTTGAGTGCTATCACTGATTTGAGTACTATCACTGAATTGAGTACTATCATTGATTTGAGTACTACCACTGAATTGAGTAATATCACTGCTTTGAGTACTATCACTGATTTAAGTACTATCACTGATTTAAGTACTATCACTGATTTGAGTACTATCACTGATTTGAGTAATATCACTGATTTGAGTAATATCACTGATTTGAGTACTATCACGGCTTTAAGTACTATCACGGCTTTAAGTAATATCACTAATTTGAGCACTATCACTGCTTAAAGTAATATCACTGATTTGAGTACTATCACTGATTTGAGTACTATCACTGCTTTAAGTACTATCACTGATTTGAGTACTATGACTGATTTGAGTGCTATCACTGATTTGAGTACTATCACTGATTTGAGTAATATCACTAATTTGAGCATTATCACTGCTTTAAGTACTATCACTGATTTGAGTAATATCACTGATTTGAGTACTATCACTGATTTGAGCACTATCACTGCTTTAAGTGCTATCACTGATTTGAGTATTATCACTGATTTGAGTGCTATCACTGCTTAGAGTACTATCACTGATTTGAGTGCTATCACTGATTTAAGTACTATCACTGATTTGAGTACTATCACTGCTTTAAGTACTATCACTGCTTTAAGTACTATCACTGATTTGAGTACTATCACTGATTTGAGTACTATTACTGCTTTAAGTACTATCACTGATTTGAGTGCTATCACTGATTTGAGTACTATCACTGATTTGAGTACTATCACTGATTTGAGTGCTATCACTGCTTTAAGTACTATCACTGATTTGAGTACTATTACTGCTTTAAGTACTATCACTGATTTGAGTGCTATCACTGATTTGAGTACTATCACTGATTTGAGTGCTATCACTGATTTAAGTACTATCACTGATTTGAGTACTATCACTGCTTTAAGTACTATCACTGATTTGAGTACTATCACTGCTTTAAGTACTATCACTGATTTGAGTACTATCACTGATTTGAGTACTATTACTGCTTTAAGTACTATCACTGATTTGAGTGCTATCACTGATTTGAGTACTATCACTGATTTGAGTGCTATCACTGATTTGAGTACTATCACTGATTTAAGTACTATCACTGATTTGAGTACTATCACTGCTTTAAGTACTATCACTGATTTGAGTACTATCACTGCTTTAAGTACTATCACTGATTTGAGTACTATCACTGATTTGAGTACTATTACTGCTTTAAGTACTATCACTGATTTGAGTGCTATCACTGCTTTAAGTGCTATCACTGATTTGAGTACTATCACTGATTGAAGTACTATCACTGATTTAAGTACTATCACTGATTTGAGTACTATCACTGATTTGAGTACTATCACTGATTTGAGTACTATCACTGCTTTAAGTACTATCACTAATTTGAGTGCTATCACTGATTTAAGTACTATCACTGATTTGAGTACTATCACTGATTTGAGTACTATCACTGCTTTAAGTACTATCACTAATTTGAGTGCTATCACTGATTTAAGTACTATCACTGATTTGAGTACTATCACTGATTTGAGTACTATCACTGATTTGAGTACTATCACTGATTTGAGTACTATCACTGATTTGAGTAATATCACTGATTTGAGTACTATCACTGATTTGAGCACTATCACTGCTTTAAGTGCTATCACTGATTTGAGTATTATCACTGATTTGAGTGCTATCACTGCTTAGAGTACTATCACTGATTTGAGTGCTATCACTGATTTAAGTACTATCACTGATTTGAGTACTATCACTGCTTTAAGTACTATCACTGCTTTAAGTACTATCACTGATTTGAGTACTATCACTGATTTGAGTACTATTACTGCTTTAAGTACTATCACTGATTTGAGTGCTATCACTGATTTGAGTACTATCACTGATTTGAGTACTATCACTGATTTGAGTGCTATCACTGCTTTAAGTACTATCACTGATTTGAGTACTATTACTGCTTTAAGTACTATCACTGATTTGAGTGCTATCACTGATTTGAGTACTATCACTGATTTGAGTGCTATCACTGATTTAAGTACTATCACTGATTTGAGTACTATCACTGCTTTAAGTACTATCACTGATTTGAGTACTATCACTGCTTTAAGTACTATCACTGATTTGAGTACTATCACTGATTTGAGTACTATTACTGCTTTAAGTACTATCACTGATTTGAGTGCTATCACTGATTTGAGTACTATCACTGATTTGAGTGCTATCACTGATTTGAGTACTATCACTGATTTAAGTACTATCACTGATTTGAGTACTATCACTGCTTTAAGTACTATCACTGATTTGAGTACTATCACTGCTTTAAGTACTATCACTGATTTGAGTACTATCACTGATTTGAGTACTATTACTGCTTTAAGTACTATCACTGATTTGAGTGCTATCACTGCTTTAAGTGCTATCACTGATTTGAGTACTATCACTGATTGAAGTACTATCACTGATTTAAGTACTATCACTGCTTTAAGTACTATCACTAATTTGAGTACTATCACTGATTTAAGTACTATCACTGATTTGAGTACTATCACTGATTTGAGTACTATCACTGCTTTAAGTACTATCACTAATTTGAGTACTATCACTGATTTAAGTACTATCACTGATTTGAGTACTATCACTGATTTGAGTACTACCGATATCACTAATTTGAGTACTATCAGTAATTTGAGTACTATCACTCCTCAAATTAGCACTCTGCTGGTGGGAAGTGGTGTTTTATTTGACTCTGCTGGTGGGAAGTGGTGTTTTATTTTTAAAATCAGGTGTGGATCCTTTGACTGCATTTGTGTTTGAACAATACATGCAACATTAATGACAATACATCCCTCCCCAGTGATGTCCCACTGCAATAAGCCAATGGAAACGGCACCCAACTACAACATCGTGCAAAGAGAAGAGTAGGCAGGGACAAAATGGATGAAATAGTTTACAGCAAGGAATGAAGTTTTGTGGTAGATTCAGCCTATGGTAACTGGGGCTGTCATGGGGAAGAACTTACAGGTAGTGGGAAATAAAAATACCATGCTGTCAGAACATGGTGGTAGCAAAGAGTATGTGTATACAAGCATACTTGTTGGTAGAACTCGTATAGATAAAGTCATAGAGCTGGAAATGCAAGTTTACCATCAGTGTGGCAAATAATCCAACCCCAAAAGAGGCGATTAGCACACAAGGTAACCTAGTCAACCTAGCATACAGCCATATCATCATCAAAGGAAACAGCATGCAACTCCTTCCCTGCCTTATGCCAAGGCGACTAGAACATGTGACCAATCAGTGCTGAATAATACTGCTTGTAAAAGTTACACCAGAACTAACAACAAATCTAAAGACCAAATATGAGAGCATAATCTCAAGCAGTGTTACACATGCAAATCAGCCCTTAGATAAGTGATCTATGTATTGTAATCGGTGATGTTCAACAAAAACTGATGGACAGCACAGTGTGTAAAGTGGCTCCGATATTATGGGAATGTGTTTTCACAAAAGAATTGCAGCATAGTACTTAACATTCACTAAAAAGCCACTAGTCTATCCGAGCCTGTAAACGTGTGATGGGACAGCTCTGTAGTTCCCCATTATGTAGACTTGTCAGCAACTTTTGGTCATGAGGTAGCCTTCTTAATTCAATCAGATGTCCAGCCCTGAATTGGTCAGAACAGTGCTATCAGATCATGTATTGTTATCATCATATATAGAGGAAATGTGTTTGCATTGTCCCAACTAATGAACATTTCATTCCATGGTTTTAAAATTAGATTGATGGTGTTGAGAATCCCCTTGCATTCAAGTGGGATTGGAACCCCTTACCACAAGGTGGTCCATCAGACCAGAGCTTCCAACTGACAGGAGTATACACTGGAAGATCCAGATATATGGTTCCCCTGGAAAACTTGATATTTCTGGAATGCATGAAGTCCAACTAAGAGCATTGAACAGTCTTGTGTGTAGCAATGGTTGGACATTAAGCACTAGGTTATCTTATCTTCCCATACAGCCCACAGTAGTGTCAGTGTGAAATTGCTTGGACATGGTTTCTAAGGATGATTGATAAAAAAACTTCCATGTATGGATAAACAAAGACACCCCTTGCATGACTTTAGACAATCTCACCTTGCACACCAGAAAAGCAAAAGTTGGATGTCTGTGTGTACATGTAGGTATACATCTACCACTGGTCTCATGTTGCTAGTACACGTCAGACAATATCTAACTTTTATCCAAATAGTGGTAATTGGCTGTTGACGACTTAAAAAAAAACAATAAATTAAAGTAGACATTATCTTTATTGTACATGTGTGAGAATATGTCTCCTAAAATAAGAACTGTTACATTTAAAATACAATAATTGCAAATGAAAACACATTAATTATTTGATATATACAAATAAACAATTTATTAGTAAATGTTTTTAACAATCAGAATGCTGACACAAGTGGGCACTTTCACCTCAAATACCAAGACAAATTTGTGCTCTGAACCACACTATTTAAATATTGGTTGAATGTTGTGAACCTTATGAAACAATTCACCAACAATCAAGTTATTTAAAATTGTAAGCCTATGAGAACCCATACAGACCTGTACCACAAACAAGCAATGACACAGACAATAACAATATAATTAGCAGGCAACTTAGGATTCACAGAAATCATACACTGGAAGTACATTGGTGATTTTAACCCAAAGGTCACAGAATTTACAAAAATAGGAATGAGAATGATAAATTTATCATTATTGAGTTCAATTGTCAGCAATCTTTTGTTAAGCCATTGACGTGTCAAGTTATATAAACAATATATACTTCATAGCTTAGTTGCATTGCATCCAAAGCAGAATTCAAAGAGCAATGCATGATGGGATTTATTGTAATGAATAGTAATTAGCTTAATTCATTAATGCCATAATACCTCAGCTTTTAATCAGTATATGATTTGATATTTTTAGAAAGTTACTAATAATTGAAAGTGTTTCAACTGAATTTGTTGACAATAAAACTTTGAACAACTTTGTATGAATGAATACAAATCAAAACATATTAATATTAATATTAACACAAACATGGTTAAACTGCAGTGGTATTTTCAAATCAATGCTGAAACTTTACAGCAATCTTTCTTTGACACATCGGTCATGAAATCTGAAAGTTAGCTTCTTGTAATCTTTGATGTACCATATGTGTAATGTCATCTAAAGTAGAATCTAAAGCAAGATTATCTCCATTATTAAGTATAATAACATCCCATCCTACACCAACATCCAGTCCACATTCAGACTCTGCATCATCAATTCCTAACAGATAAAAAAAATCAAATTATTACTCATATAATAGTGACTACATTGCACATTATATTATGACTGAAGTTTACATTGCACTTCAATATGTAGATGTTATCAAATAAACATTCAGAACTAAAAATAAGACTTATGCCCTGGGCAAAAAACTGTATCCTTAGTATACATAGTTAAAAATTAATGATGAATAATGATTTTAGATGTTTTTTACATGGTTGGTGCTTTCATTGCTACAAACTACTTCATCAGATGGATGCAGTAAAAGCAAACACAGATGTACCTTTAGTGAAAAGAAAACCTCTTTGTTCCCTGACACTAATGTCAGCATCAACTCGCAGTGTAACTAAGGACTTGGGATAAACTTTTTGAAAATATTCCACATCAGTCTTTCTTCTGGCATCTGTAATAATCCACACTGGTTTGTGGCATCCTTCTCCCTGAGTTGTTAGCTTACAAAAATAATCTGGTTGTTGTTTTCGTCTTTCTTCTCCCCATCTAATCATGGCAGCTCGATATTGTTCTTTATATTGCGATGAATCCAGCAATTTATCAAGATCTAGGTTGTGCTCCTAAGAAAACAAAATGGCAGCCAGCTTGGATCAAAATGTCTTCTGAGGACACCAAAACTATAGTGTATTACAGCAAGTCTCCAAATTATTGGGGCAGCAAGTTAGCAAACTTTGTGACTAAGCAGGTGACATACCAACACAAACAAATTTGCATACTCAACAGTCCTGTAAAAACCCCATTATGGATGGTAGAGGTTTTTTGGCTCTAAGACGCTCAATTTTACTTTTTCACAAAAATGAATGCTTACTGTATTTGTAGCGGGTTTGACTATCAAAGACATGTATATTCAAACAGTGAGCTCAATTTATTGCACAAATATATTGAAGATGATGAGAAAAAAGGACCTGCGAGAAAAAACGTAATAAGGATGAGTAAATATGAACTTCACTGCAGCGATAATGTGACTGAGAATATTGACAGCGAAGACAGCGTCACCCCCAAAGAACTTAGTATGTTGGCTGAGAAACTTTTTTTTACATGACAACTGTTCAATAACTGACAACAATGCCTTATACAATGGAATGCTGGAATACTGGGGAATGTGGAGAGTTTCCATGTAAATTAAAACAAAGGAACATTTGTTTGCCGTAGAGAATATGCACACTGTATAGCTTTCCATAAAACCCCAATGACGATCCTTCCATTATTAAAATTGAATTGACCTACTCTACATAAGTTAATATCTAGTTTGGGGCATCACTCGTTCTTTTTTCATTTCAAAGTGATCCCAAGTGCACTTTAACTATACCGGCATGGCAACAAAAGAAATATTGTTATTTGGGATAACACTTGAACCACACACAAGCAAGCAAAGAAACGTTACATTAATCTTGTTTGTACAATGTAACTGTGTCGTAACAGTTTGATTCACTTCAAAGGATGACTGCTGACCATTGGAATCACCAACTACACCAATTATGAGCTATGATATTTACAGGTTTTACATCAGATATTACCACAACTACATGTATTGATGTTTGTTGTTTGTTATATTTTGGCCATTTTCAAGTAATTCAATAATAGCGCAAACCAAGTCAATCAAAAGAATACTACTCGGTGGGCCTCCTTTTTTTTCAGTCTTTGTAGATGTAGTATAAATAAACAATAAGTCTTGAAAGATTTTACTGCCAAGTGTAAAAAACAGACACCACAGCCGAGAAAACACAGACATGTCCAAGAAACCAGAACAGTTACACAAAATCACTATGACTTTTATTTTTTTAGTGTTTTAATCTACAAATTTTGATAAACACAATTTTTATACCCATTTTAATTTCTTCACATTACTGATTCAAAATCTGAATAATTTATTTACTTTGTGATGACCAACTGGGGGTTGCAACTGATATATCATTGATGTTTATTTAGGGTAAAGTCTGGGCTTTCATAATATATATAGATTGGAATGGTTTAGAACGATATCGGTACTTCTAAGAATATACATTAGTGAATATACATTTTATGTATGTAAAGCCCTACTACATGTACATCCTTAAAGTTGATTTTAGAAGGAAGAAAGAAAGAAAGACAGAACAGAAGAGTAATATGCATATTGGAGCTCAATTCATTTACATTGCACTCAAAGCCAAAGTTGTCAGCTAATTACTGTAAGGTTTGCTAAACTTGCTGACTCAATACACCTGAGATTTGCTGTGATCATTATTTTGAAAAAGTTTACGAAGGGGGTTGGGTTTAAAGTACAATAATTGTATTTGTTGTTCAAAGCATCTCCAATAGAAGCCACAATTGTAACTGAATCATTAAAATAGGACTTATATTTACCTCTGTGATTTATGCAATAGAAAATACAATTAAACATTGTGCATAAAAACCAAAGATAAGTCATTATTAATACATGTATTTATACAATCTGATTAAAATCTGATGTAGTGTACAGGTTTTAATTATTTTGGCTATAAACTTATTTTAATTTTATTACTTTGTTATTAATGGCCTTTTAATTTACTTTGATTTTGATTTTGTGATTTTTTTTTAATTCCGCCCTACCTACATCTGATCCGACGCCTATGCGAGTCCCGTTCAAATCTCGCGTAAGTAACAGCCAATCACAGCCCCCCTTTTAAACAGGCTGTCGGTTGCTTACTTTTCAGTGTATACGGGCAATCTTTCTGTACATTATATTTTGCCCACTTGAATAAACCATTAATAGAAAATTGCTAGTATATTTTTATTTGCAAAAGAAATTCCACAGCATTTTACAATTTTTGTCATTACATTGAATATTTTTTTCAAATGTGTACACTTCCAGATACATCTTCGCCAGCCAAGGGTCGTTCATTCAGTCATCGCTTCAATTTTACATCACTGAGCATAATTATCTAGAATGGAAGCAAAACAATAAGTAAATCGTAATGATTAGAACACTGTAAACAGCTATAGTAAACAATTATGCAAACTGATTTTAAATTGTATAACGACCACGGCATCGACGCAGAAAATTGGAGCAAACAAATATTTCCTGATCAATTGCGATGTGTTCCAAATAAAAAATATTTTATTCCAGTCCAAATTACTTTAATAAAGAGTTATTGTATAATGTACAAAATGTTGATACAATTTGATGAATATTTACAGCTATGGCTTCAATACCGTAGACGATTTTGGCCCGATCGTCAACAAAACATCACCCGTCTCCAGGGCAGGCGACTGGAAAAAGACACTGGTGTTCGGTCGAACCGGTGGAAACAAAATCGTCACTCCCAGAATAACTATGCAAAATAACGATCTTAAGTCGAACCATTCGAGCCACAATGTCCACAATGTTAACATAAAAATGACTTTCGTTGCATTTGACAATGATAAACTTACCGAAAAGCCGTGTTTTTCTCGGTCGCTAACGTCGGTATAATCCGCCATTTTATTTGAGTGTGTTTGCCACCAGACTCTGCCCGGTGACATCATCATGTGCGCTATAGAAGGAGGTCTGTGATTCGTTGACTAAAATCGTCGATAGTGGGTCTCGTTGAAATCTTGTTACATAGGCATCGGGTCAGATGTAGGTAGGGCCGAATTAAACAAAATCACAAAATCAAAATGAAATAGTAAAATAAAAGGGCATTAATAACAAAAGTAATAAAAAATAAAATTAAAATAAGTTTATAGCCAAAATAATTAAAGCCCTTACACTACATCAGATTTTAATCAGATTGGTATTTATATTGTATAATACTTCACAGCATTCCCTCAGTGATATAATAATATAATCTGATTCTCTGATGAAACCCAATTATGACCTTAGTTCTCTGCTAATTGCACAAAGGAAAAAATGCAGTGTTAATTTCGTACAATGTGATAAATATATTAGATATATTAGGAATTAATATTAAACTAATAGTTATATAAACTAGAAATGAATGACAATTATGCTTTTCAGATATTAAATGAACCAACCTTGGCATATTGAGATTTCAATGGTTCTGACAGTCTCAAAAGTGAACAGTGCTCCTTGCCAATTCTAGAATAGAAATAAGCATTGAGGTGTTATAACTAAGCCACGTGGAAGAAGCCAAATGATCAAAAGATACCTGTATCCCAGATATTCACGAATAATCCATCTGAAGTCATTATCAGTGAAATTTCACACCCCAGCTCTATTAATAAAACAATGTAATAATTTCACAAAAATCCAAATTTTAAATAGTCCATTGGCTATAACACAGGTTCGTCTATAGTGAATAAGCAAGAACACTAGCAAGACAGCCCAAGATGACAAACACTAATTAGTTCTTTCAGACTCACTTGTGTATTTGTAGTACATTTCAATTCATGTAAGAATGTTTTCACCACTTGCATAATCACGTCTTATAAATCTTTGATATTAATAACATTATGCGTAAGTTACCTTTGAAAGAGCAAATCCGTAACATAATCCTTGCCAGATTTCCTCTTACCACTGAATACCATCACAAGTAAGGGATAAGTCATTGTTTCTATGTTACAGTCTACATATAAACATCTAGGCGTTCTTTTCTTGCCCTACAATTAAACACATAAATCTTAAATAGACAATCAGAAACTGAAATCTGGTTATACCTTCTGGTTTCCATCTTATTACAATATTGCCTGCAAATTTCATTTTAAACTAATCATAACTTACAGGATTAAAAACATTAGCCTTAACATGTACATGTATCTATAGCAACAATCAACTTGCAAAGCAAATTCTGTAAATAACATATGTGTAATGTATGTGTGTATATTATATATACAGAGTATATACACTACGGAACCTGTCATAAGTCATGTAAGGAAGATCAGAGTAGAGTAGAGTAAATCAGTCAAATAAATACATGTATGTCATCCCACTTTTCTCAAGAATTGACTGTCAATAATCTTACATTACCTGTCATTAACTAAACATCACGTAAGTTATCTTTGCGTGAATTACTTGAACATCTCAAAAATAATAATAATAAAGAAAACATAACACATACAAATCATTGCGGACTCCATTATTGTCCGGAATAACTTTAAACCGGACGAATCGACTTTACGACACATAAAATTGTGGAATGAACAGACTGGGGACGAATGCAATTTGGTACAAATCAGTCGTCCACCATCGTCAGGCACCTTAGCCCTGCGTACATGGACTGTGTCGGGGGCCTAGTATCATAATACGGACATGTGATGCCCGTTAGTTCGCCCGATCAACACAGCGTTATACGGGGTGCTGGACATCTTGACCCAAAATAATCGGGGTGCTGAAAGGCTCCTATGCCAACGGGCTGTCTTCAATGAAATTACTAGTAGAAAAAAAGATAGGAAATACCTATGAAGCCTTTCTCACTGTACAATACAATTGTGACCTTCGTTTTAAAACTGATATTCTATTGATCGAGTTGTCTTGGGATGATTGAGTCCAGATCGATATATATTGCTTCAAAAGTTAAAGAATATCAAACGTTTGTTTCCAGGGAGGCTGCCATTTTGAATTGTTTGTTTAAATCTTTCCTCAACTTTTTTTTCCAAAATTGAACTGTGAAATTATATTCGAAATCTGTTTGTTTTACCAGGACTTCTTACATTATAATTCTAGCAGTAGTTTTGACTCTATTGTAATTCAAACTTTGACGTGATATTTCCGGAAAAAGTTGATTACAATTGGGTAAACATTTGAATTAGAGGGCGCAATTCATTGGTTTTACTTCAAAATTGTACACCCCATTACCACAGGGGACACTTACATTTATTATGTTTTGTTTTTCTTGCTAAATTTCGGATGTTGATTTAATGATATGTGGCATAATTCTTTTGAAAAATTAATTGGGAAATGGAATTTTTAAATCAAAAACGTAACGATATAGGTTCGATTTGAATGAAACTTTTAGAAAGGGGGTAACGCCACTCATCGCAATAGCCAAACAGAGTTTCCCCGATTTCAAAATGGCGGCGCGGGGAAATAGTGGTGGGATGCCTAGGTCATATCCTAGGAATAGTTCACCTCCGGTCTACCAACAGAATAGACAACACCCGATGGAAGTTGGAAGGTGAGCCATTACATTATTATTGTTTATCGTTTATCGTGTATTACGCTGGCAGAGGTATTACGAACCAGTGATGATAGTTGCCGGGAACAAAGTCAGGTCCCGGATCAGCGAAATAAGTCAAATGAGATATTTCTTGGAAATGTACAATACAACAGGTGACCGGGCGTATTTTGTCTGAACTCATATAAGAGGTGTTGTACTTGTTGCAATTGCATGATTTGTTGACACGCGATTATAAAGCGTTACACATGTTATAGATACATTTGTTGATTTCAAAGCTGTGTGCAGATACAGTCGCGTGGTAAAACCTGTTATGGCTTGTTGTTGTTTTGGTAAGGTTACTTGAGTACATGGCTGTTGTAGGATACATGTATTCACATTGTGATCGCACTTTAACAGGATCTCAATAAAAACGAGCACCTTCAATTTTACAGACTACCAACTCCCTATATTATAGTTGTACATGTAACTGATGTTTTTAAAGGGTTTTAATTTCACAAACTTGACAGGGAAACATTGAGTTCTGTTGTTAATTTACATGCTCACATGGATTTAATTAGACAATTTTAACTTAACTTAACCAGTGAATAATTAATGCATTTACAGTAACAATAACTTGTCTTTTATTGTTTTCTTGAACATTCAGACATCAGCCTTCAAATGTTGTCCTTAGTGGACATAAGCCGTCTACAAAATTGTTTGTTGCCAGAATTTAATATGTTATTTTGTTAGAATTTAAATGTATTTGTTCCTTGTTAAAATTATCGACTGAAAAAGATTCACTGACAGGATGAGATTCACTCTGAATTGCATTATTTCACTTTATTTCACTTTAGGTGGGTAGAAGTGTGCCACTAAAAGTTGACAAGCTGTACAATTTGTTGTGTGTTACTGAGAATTTGTGGCCAGTCAGATTTTGTTTAGGTCACCAATTGAAGACCTAGATATGTTTTTAATCTTCATTGATTAAATTTAATTGCCATGGTGACCAAAATGGTTGCAATCTAGAGACCAAGGCATTGTGCTATTGCTGTGATGGTATTGACATGTTTTGTAACACTTTGTAACAATATTTGTACTTAATAAATACCAGTGCACACATAAAACTCTCACAATTGTACAATCAAAATTGGAAGCTGTCGATAACAAATTACCTGTAAATAAATACTGTGTGTTACATAAAGGCATGAATACGTTTTACGAGCATCCAGGAAAATATTATTTTAATTTTTAAAGGCCCTGTCTATTATCCTTGTGACACCATTTATGGCACTTTTGATTATTTTTGTACAAACTTTTCAATCTTTTATTTTTTTGTTATTTTGTTTATATTTATAATCAAAATATGCAAATAAACAGTGAATTTCACTGCTAATATTAATAATCTATTAATAATATTTCAGTATGGGAAGGAATCCGATGACTATGATGAATTTACAGCGACCAAATAGTGCATCACCTGTCAGTGTTAGCAGTGTTGGAAGTTGTGGCAGTTACAAGAAAAAAGGCAGCAATGCTAAAGCTGAAATCTGTGTTGGCGAAGAATTAAAAATTTCTATTAAAATTGCTCTTGATGATTTCAGATATGATGATGACAAAAAAGGTAATATTTATGATTTGAATAATCTGTTAGGTGCAGATGTTTTGAATGAGGTTCAAGAGGTATTCAATGTCCATTTCATTTCATATAACAGAAATTATAGAAAATGACATAAATTATTTTGTATGTTTCAGAATTGGAATTCCCTTCATCACTGACTGCTACAGAAAGAGCTTACATTCATAGGCTATGTCCTGAATTGGGTCTGACGAGCAAGAGTAGAGGGTGAGTCTATTAGATGTCGAATTTATTTTTTTCATTTATTTATTTGCTTACTTAAAAAATTGTTTAATTTTTTTATTTCATTTTTGTTCATAATTTATAATACAACTTCAAAACAAGCCACTTTTTATAACATTGTCTTTATAGAAAGAGTAGTAATCGTTATCTGACAATCTTTAAGAAAGACTGCAACAAAATGCCTTGTAGTGTTGCTACATATCAGATGACAAGAAACTCTAGACATCAGATACATGGATTGTTGCAAAGATTCCCTGTAACAAACAAAGAAAGACAGGAATTACAGCAGAGAACAGAGAGGGGATATCACTTTAGTGGAGAAAATGGTAAGCTAAGTCAAATGTTTGCATATATAAGACAGTGGTTATTTATTCAGAGTGAAAACTAATGTCATGCATGTCTCATGGAGTATGACCTTGTCTAGTGTGTATGTAGGTCATAGTCACTTGTTCTATAGAGAGTGAATTCATTGACATTTTCCTATTTTTTTTTATCTATGCTGTCGAAAGCGACATTGTTTATTGAGTGTCTGTAATCCGTTTACATTTTCTACTTCTTCATGAAAATGACAAGATGCTTTGATACTTACACTGGTACACTGTATATCTTGTATGGACCTCTCTCAGATGATGATATCTTCAGATCTTTAATTTTCTTTATTTTGACTGACTGAAGTCTATGGTGGGTAACTGAACGTAGTGAATTTAGGCAAAGGGTTCTCCGAACCCGCCTATTCACATAGTTCATACCCACCATAGACTTCGCCAACCGCCCCACTCTTTCCGTAATGTTGGCCTAGTCCTCGGTGCGGAGAGAAAAAGAACCAGAGTGAAGATAGAGGTAAAAATGGCGTCGCCATATTACCTTGGTCATGTGGTTCATGACGTAAAGGAAAATCTTTGGGTCATGGGGTCATTGGCACAATTGATTTAATGCCTACAGTTCAAAATAGTCATATTGACTGATCGGAGTCTATGGTTGGTATGAACTATATGAATAGATGGGTTCGGATAACCCTCTACCTAAGTCTGATTTTTTCATTTTGGAACGATGAGTTGAATTTCTATCTACATATATTTTCTTGTCATCCTGACAAACAAAATAAATAAACTCATCACAATCAACTACTCAATTCACAGTTCATGATCTTTGTTAACATACTCTGCCATGGCAACCACAAATAACTCACAAATTAAGTTCACCTGCACACTTGTGTGCGCTATCAAACAATAACAGCAAAAGTAAATTTGACTTTATGAAATGCATGCTGGGAAATCACACAATAATGCAAATTTAAAGTAATAATAAAACTATAATAAAAAGATAAGTTTAAAAATTTGTTTTTCAAACAAGCAATTCGTTTGGGTAAAATTAAAGACAACCACTAACAACATTTGACTGCATTTGTCAGTTTTGCATGGAAGATCCTTTAGATACGAGCACCTTATTATGCAAATAACCCAGAACACTTTCACGGAGCATTTGAAAAAAAAAATTGTCATCCAACATAAGTTACCCCAAAATATTTTGATTATGAATGCTTGTAATTTTACCTCTGATTTGTAGAAATTTGAAAAACCTGTTTCTCAGCCAGATGACTGCCCACATATAGTAAATATCGATCAATTAATTGTGTTTATTTTGTTATTACTTGTACACCAGCTGACTGCGCGAATGTAAATTGATTTCAGGGCAGAAAGAAATAAACAGGACCACAGGACGGTTGAATAATGGCATACCACAAATACCTCTCAGGAAGTTTGACTCTGAGTTTGAATTATTTCGTCAGAGTTTGCCTGTACATCACATCAAGGATATGATAATGACACACATCAATGACAATAGAGTTGTTTTGATTTCAGGAGATACAGGGTCAGGTAAAACTACACAGGTGAGATTTGTTGGTCTAATCGTTACATTCAGTATTTTCATACCACATCAATACAGAAGAAAATCTTCATGTGAGACAATGTATCTTATTCCATACACCACGGACATGGTACGAAAATTATTTTTATGTGGCTCAAAATTTGATGGATAGGACTTTAAATATTACAGCAGTCATTTTATCAATGAGAAATTTTTTCATTCTCAATTGTTAAAAAAGAATAGGTGCGACTTCTATTAGGGATGCGACTTCTATACAGATTTTACGGTACATGTGTCTGGTGATGGTCGGACATGGGCTTTTGAATAACTTTAAAATTGAGAATACTTTTGTTTATTACATGTCTGTACTTCTCACACCATCTTCACATATTCTGTTTTGAAATGTGTCCATTTCCAGATTCCCCAGTTAATTTTAGACAATAGTTTTGTGACTGGAAGACCATGTAGAGTAATTTGCACACAGCCTAGAAGGATTTCAGCCTTGGCAATGGCTGAACGTGTAGCAGCTGAAAGAGGTGAGAAGATTGGACAAACAGTTGGATACCAAATAAGGCTTGAAAGCAGGTAATAAGTCATTTGTACTAAAATAAATAGAATACATGTACTAATGTAATATTATTACATATATTGTATTAAACATACAATAAAACTATTTAAACTGAACTATATGTAAACTGGATAAATGCCAGGCATATTAATATTTACAATTATATAAAATTATTTAAAACTTCATGAAAGAACATGTTGATAAATCAATTTGATTTAATCAGGTTTAATACTGTTGAAACTTGTCTACCATGCCTCTTTGTTTCCTTGTAGGGTGTCTCCAAAGACTGTATTAACATTCTGCACCAATGGAGTACTATTGAGAACTCTGATGGGTGGACAAAACTCACTTTCCACTGTAACACATGTTATTGTTGTAAGTTTTAATCTGTTGTTTGCATTGTCCATATCGCTTGGTTTCACTTTATTTGGAAATATACTGTAAAAAGGATTTGGGGGGAAGGGGGGTTATGACAAGTCTTTTTCCAATGACAATGTTCATGTACAGTTCACTTACAAGTTATGTGTAGTCAGTGTAGTAATTACAACTTTTTTGGAAACAGCAAAATGCTGGGAATTACGCATGAAAGTTGTAAAAAAAATTGATTGTTGTCTATTATTTTCAATCCTATGTACTGGTACTATATGTTGTGCTGTGTTATTTCACATTTTATGTATGTACCGGTATCAATGTTTAATGTACATATAGATTAGATATCAACCTTCCCTGTAAAAGTAGATTCCTCCAATTTCATCTGGATCTGCTTACTCTTTTCAAAACATCTGACATCACTTCTTAGTTTCCAAGGGGGTCCACCTGACATCACTTCTTAGTTGGTTTCCCAGGGGGTCCACCTGACATCACTTCTTAGTTGGTTTCCCAGGGGGTCCACCTGACATCACTTCTTAGTTGGTTTCCCAGGGGGTCCACCTGACATCACTTCTTAGTTGGTTTCCGGGGGGGGTGGGGGGTGGTGGTGTTACCTGACATCACTTCTTTGTTGGTTTCGGGGGGGGGGGGGTCCACCTGACATCACTTCTTAGTTTCCAAGGGGGTCCACCTGACATCACTTCTTAGTTGGTTTCCCAGGGGGGCCCACCTGACATCACTTTTTAGTTGGTTTCCCAGGGGACCCACCTGACATCACTTCTTAGTTGGTTTCCCAGGGGTCCAGCTGACATCACTTCTGAGTTGGTTTCCCAGGGGGGCCACCTGACATCACTTCTTAGTTGGTTTCCCAGGGGGTCCACCTGACATCACTTCTTAGTTGGTTTCCCAGGGGGCCCACCTGACATCACTTCTTAGTTGGTTTCCCAGGGGGCCCACCTGACATCACTTCTTAGTTGGTTTCCCAGGGGGGCCCACCTGACATCACTTCTTAGTTGGTTTCCCAGGGGGTCCACCTGACATCACTTCTTAGTTGGTTTCCGGGGGGGGGGGGGGGGGTGTTACCTGACATCACTTCTTTGTTGGTTTCGGGGGGGGGGGGCACCTGACATCACTTCTTAGTTGGTTTCCAAGGGGGCCCACCTGACATCACTTCTTAGTTGGTTTCCCAGGGGGGTCCACCTGACATCACTTCTTTGTTGGTTTCCCAGGGGGTCCACCTGACATCACTTCTTAGTTGGTTTCCAAGGGGATCCACCTGACATCACTTCTTAGTTGGTTTCCAAGGGGGTCCACCTGACATCACTTCTTAGTTGGTTTCCCAGGGGGCCCACCTGACATCACTTCTTAGTTGGTTTCCAAGGGGGTCCACCTGACATCACTTCTTAGTTGGTTTCCCAGGGGGCCCACCTGACATCACTTCTTAGTTGGTTTCCCAGGGGGTCCACCTGACATCACTTCTTAGTTGGTTTCCCAGGGTGCCCACCTGACATCACTTCTTAGTTGGTTTCCAAGGGGTCCACCTGACAACACTTCTTAGTTGGTTTTCCAGGGGGCCCACCTGACATCACTTCTTAGTTGGTTTTCCAGGGGGCCCACCTGACATCACTTCTTAGTTGGTTTCCCAGGGGGGCCCACCTGACATCACTTCTTAGTTGGTTTCCCAGGGGGTCCACCTGACATCACTTCTTAGTTGGTTTCCCAGGGGGCCCACCTGACATCACTTCTTAGTTGGTTTCCAAGGGGGCCCACCTGACATCACTTCTTAGTTGGTTTCCAATGGGTCCACCTGACATCACTTCTTAGTTGGTTTCCCAGGGGGCCCACCTGACATCACTTCTTAGTTGGTTTCCAAGGGGTCCACCTGACATCACTTCTTAGTTGGTTTCCCAGGGGGTCCACCTGACATCACTTCTTAGTTGGTTTCCGGGGGGGGGGGGGGGGGGGGGGGGTGTTACCTGACATCACTTCTTTGTTGGTTTCGGGGGGGGGGGGCCACCTGACATCACTTCTTAGTTGGTTTCCAAGGGGGCCCACCTGACATCACTTCTTAGTTGGTTTCCCAGGGGGGTCCACCTGACATCACTTCTTTGTTGGTTTCCCAGGGGGTCCACCTGACATCACTTCTTAGTTGGTTTCCAAGGGGATCCACCTGACATCACTTCTTAGTTGGTTTCCAAGGGGGTCCACCTGACATCACTTCTTAGTTGGTTTCCCAGGGGGCCCACCTGACATCACTTCTTAGTTGGTTTCCAAGGGGGTCCACCTGACATCACTTCTTAGTTGGTTTCCCAGGGGGCCCACCTGACATCACTTCTTAGTTGGTTTCCAAGGGGGTCCACCTGACATCACTTCTTAGTTGGTTTCCCAGGGGGTCCACCTGACATCACTTCTTAGTTGGTTTCCCAGGGGGCCCACCTGACATCACTTCTTAGTTGGTTTCCAAGGGGTCCACCTGACATCACTTCTTAGTTGGTTTTCCAGGGGGCCCACCTGACATCACTTCTTAGTTGGTTTTCCAGGGGGCCCACCTGACATCACTTCTTAGTTGGTTTCCCAGGGGGGCCCACCTGACATCACTTCTTAGTTGGTTTCCCAGGGGGTCCACCTGACATCACTTCTTAGTTGGTTTCCCAGGGGGTCCACCTGACATCACTTCTTAGTTGGTTTCCAAGGGGATCCACCTGACATCACTTCTTAGTTGGTTTCCAAGGGGGTCCACCTGACATCACTTCTTAGTTGGTTTCCCAGGGGGCCCACCTGACATCACTTCTTAGTTGGTTTCCAAGGGGGTCCACCTGACATCACTTCTTAGTTGGTTTCCCAGGGGGCCCACCTGACATCACTTCTTAGTTGGTTTCCAAGGGGGTCCACCTGACATCACTTCTTAGTTGGTTTCCCAGGGGGTCCACCTGACATCACTTCTTAGTTGGTTTCCCAGGGGGCCCACCTGACATCACTTCTTAGTTGGTTTCCAAGGGGTCCACCTGACATCACTTCTTAGTTGGTTTTCCAGGGGGCCCACCTGACATCACTTCTTAGTTGGTTTTCCAGGGGGCCCACCTGACATCACTTCTTAGTTGGTTTCCCAGGGGGGCCCACCTGACATCACTTCTTAGTTGGTTTCCCAGGGGGTCCACCTGACATCACTTCTTAGTTGGTTTCCCAGGGGGCCCACCTGACATCACTTCTTAGTTGGTTTCCAAGGGGGCCCACCTGACATCACTTCTTAGTTGGTTTCCAATGGGTCCACCTGACATCACTTCTTAGTTGGTTTCCCAGGGGGCCCACCTGACATCACTTCTTAGTTGGTTTCCAAGGGGTCCACCTGACATCACTTCTTAGTTGGTTTCCCAGGGGGTCCACCTGACATCACTTCTTAGTTGGTTTCCGGGGGGGGGGGGGGGGGGGGTGTTACCTGACATCACTTCTTTGTTGGTTTCGGGGGGGGGGGGGGCACCTGACATCACTTCTTAGTTGGTTTCCCAGGGGGGTCCACCTGACATCACTTCTTTGTTGGTTTCCCAGGGGGTCCACCTGACATCACTTCTTAGTTGGTTTCCAAGGGGATCCACCTGACATCACTTCTTAGTTGGTTTCCAAGGGGGTCCACCTGACATCACTTCTTAGTTGGTTTCCCAGGGGGCCCACCTGACATCACTTCTTAGTTGGTTTCCAAGGGGGTCCACCTGACATCACTTCTTAGTTGGTTTCCCAGGGGGCCCACCTGACATCACTTCTTAGTTGGTTTCCAAGGGGGTCCACCTGACATCACTTCTTAGTTGGTTTCCCAGGGGGTCCACCTGACATCACTTCTTAGTTGGTTTCCCAGGGGGCCCACCTGACATCACTTCTTAGTTGGTTTCCAAGGGGTCCACCTGACATCACTTCTTAGTTGGTTTTCCAGGGGGCCCACCTGACATCACTTCTTAGTTGGTTTTCCAGGGGGCCCACCTGACATCACTTCTTAGTTGGTTTCCCAGGGGGGCCCACCTGACATCTCTTCTTAGTTGGTTTCCCAGGGGATCCACCTGACATCACTTCTTTGTTGGTTTCCCAGGGGGTCCACCTGACATCACTTCTTAGTTGGTTTCCAAGGGGATCCACCTGACATCACTTCTTAGTTGGTTTCCAAGGGGGTCCACCTGACATCACTTCTTAGTTGGTTTCCCAGGGGGCCCACCTGACATCACTTCTTAGTTGGTTTCCAAGGGGGTCCACCTGACATCACTTCTTAGTTGGTTTCCCAGGGGGCCCACCTGACATCACTTCTTAGTTGGTTTCCAAGGGGGTCCACCTGACATCACTTCTTAGTTGGTTTC
Organism: Saccoglossus kowalevskii; assembly: GCF_978046115.1. Classification (NCBI taxonomy): domain Eukaryota; kingdom Metazoa; phylum Hemichordata; class Enteropneusta; family Harrimaniidae; genus Saccoglossus; species Saccoglossus kowalevskii. The sequence goes on from NC_140653.1 coordinate 34,426,550, forward strand.
CCAGGGGGTCCACCTGACATCACTTCTTAGTTGGTTTCCCAGGGGGCCCACCTGACATCACTTCTTAGTTGGTTTCCAAGGGGTCCACCTGACATCACTTCTTAGTTGGTTTTCCAGGGGGCCCACCTGACATCACTTCTTAGTTGGTTTTCCAGGGGGCCCACCTGACATCACTTCTTAGTTGGTTTCCCAGGGGGGCCCACCTGACATCACTTCTTAGTTGGTTTCCCAGGGGGTCCACCTGACATCACTTCTTAGTTGGTTTCCCAGGGGGCCCACCTGACATCACTTCTTAGTTGGTTTCCAAGGGGGCCCACCTGACATCACTTCTTAGTTGGTTTCCAATGGGTCCACCTGACATCACTTCTTAGTTGGTTTCCCAGGGGGCCCACCTGACATCACTTCTTAGTTGGTTTCCAAGGGGTCCACCTGACATCACTTCTTAGTTGGTTTCCCAGGGGGTCCACCTGACATCACTTCTTAGTTGGTTTCCGGGGGGGGGGGGGGGGGGGGTGTTACCTGACATCACTTCTTTGTTGGTTTCGGGGGGGGGGGGCACCTGACATCACTTCTTAGTTGGTTTCCAAGGGGGCCCACCTGACATCACTTCTTAGTTGGTTTCCCAGGGGGGTCCACCTGACATCACTTCTTTGTTGGTTTCCCAGGGGGTCCACCTGACATCACTTCTTAGTTGGTTTCCAAGGGGATCCACCTGACATCACTTCTTAGTTGGTTTCCAAGGGGGTCCACCTGACATCACTTCTTAGTTGGTTTCCCAGGGGGCCCACCTGACATCACTTCTTAGTTGGTTTCCAAGGGGGTCCACCTGACATCACTTCTTAGTTGGTTTCCCAGGGGGCCCACCTGACATCACTTCTTAGTTGGTTTCCAAGGGGGTCCACCTGACATCACTTCTTAGTTGGTTTCCCAGGGGGTCCACCTGACATCACTTCTTAGTTGGTTTCCCAGGGGGCCCACCTGACATCACTTCTTAGTTGGTTTCCAAGGGGTCCACCTGACATCACTTCTTAGTTGGTTTTCCAGGGGGCCCACCTGACATCACTTCTTAGTTGGTTTTCCAGGGGGCCCACCTGACATCACTTCTTAGTTGGTTTCCCAGGGGGGCCCACCTGACATCACTTCTTAGTTGGTTTCCCAGGGGGTCCACCTGACATCACTTCTTAGTTGGTTTCCCAGGGGGCCCACCTGACATCACTTCTTAGTTGGTTTCCAAGGGGGCCCACCTGACATCACTTCTTAGTTGGTTTCCAATGGGTCCACCTGACATCACTTCTTAGTTGGTTTCCCAGGGGGCCCACCTGACATCACTTCTTAGTTGGTTTCCAAGGGGTCCACCTGACATCACTTCTTAGTTGGTTTCACAGGGGGCCCACCTGACATCACTTCTTAGTTGGTTTCCATAGGGGGTCCACCTGACATCACTTCTTAGTTGGTTTCCAAGGGGGCCCACCTGACATCACTTCTTAGTTGGTTTCCAAGGGGTCCACCTAACATCACTTTTTAGTTGGTTTCCAAGGGGGTCCACCTGACATCACTTCTTAGTTGGTTTCCAAGGGGTCCACCTGACATCACTTCTTAGTTGGTTTCCAAGGGGGTCCACCTGACATCACTTCTTAGTTGGTTTCCAAGGGGGTCCACCTGACATCACTTCTTAGTTGGTTTCCAAGGGGGCCCACCTGACATCACTTCTTAGTTGGTTTCCAAGGGGTCCACCTGACATCACTTCTTAGTTGGTTTTCCAGGGGGCCCACCTGACATCACTTCTTAGTTGGTTTCCAAGGGGTCCACCTGACATCACTTCTTAGTTGGTTTCCAAGGGGGCCCACCTGACATCACTTCTTAGTTGGTTTCCCAGGGGGCCCACCTGACATCACTTCTTAGTTGGTTTCCAAGGGGTCCACCTAACATCACTTTTTAGTTGGTTTCCAAGGGGGTCCACCTGACATCACTTCTTAGTTGGTTTCCAAGGGGGTCCACCTGACATCACTTCTTAGTTGGTTTCCAAGGGGGCCCACCTGACATCACTTCTTAGTTGGTTTCCAAGGGGTCCACCTGACATCACTTCTTAGTTGGTTTTCCAGGGGGCCCACCTGACATCACTTCTTAGTTGGTTTCCCAGGGGTCCACCTGACATCACTTCTGAGTTGGTTTCCCAGGGGGCCCACCTGACATCACTTCTTAGTTGGTTTCCAAGGGGTCCACCTGACATCACTTCTTAGTTGGTTTCCAAGGGGGCCCACCTGACATCACTTCTTAGTTGGTTTCCCAGGGGCCCACCTGACATCACTTCTTAGTTGGTTTCCAAGGGGTCCACCTAACATCACTTTTTAGTTGGTTTCCAAGGGGGTCCACCTGACATCACTTCTTAGTTGGTTTCCAAGGGGTCCACCTGACATCACTTCTTAGTTGGTTTCCAAGGGGGCCCACCTGACATCACTTCTTAGTTGGTTTCCAAGGGGGCCCACCTGACATCACTTCTTAGTTTCCAAGGGGGCCCACCTGACATCACTTCTTAGTTGGTTTCCCAGGGGGCCCACCTGACATCACTTCTTAGTTGGTTTCCAAGGGGGTCCACCTGACATCACTTCTTAGTTGGTTTCCCAGGGGGGCCCACCTGACATCACTTCTTAGTTGGTTTCCCAGGGGGGTCCATCTGACATCACTTCTTAGTTGGTTTCCAAGGGGGTCCACCTGACATCACTTCTTAGTTGGTTTCCCAGGGGCCCACCTGACATCACTTCTTAGTTGGTTTTCCAGGGGGCCCACCTGACATCACTTCTTAGTTGGTTTTCCAGGGGGCCCACCTGACATCACTTCTTAGTTGGTTTCCCAGGGGGGCCCACCTGACATCACTTCTTAGTTGGTTTCCCAGGGGGCCCACCTGACATCACTTCTTAGTTGGTTTCCCAGGGGGCCCACCTGACATCACTTCTTAGTTGGTTTTCCAGGGGGCCCACCTGACATCACTTCTTAGTTGGTTTCCCAGGGGGGCCCACCTGACATCACTTCTTAGTTGGTTTCCCAGGGGGCCCACCTGACATCACTTCTTAGTTGGTTTCCCAGGGGGCCCACCTGACATCACTTCTTAGTTGGTTTCCCAGGGGGTCCACCTGACATCACTTCTTAGTTGGTTTCCGGGGGGTGGGGGGGGGTGGGGGTGTTACCTGACATCACTTCTTTGTTGGTTTCAGGGGGGGGGTCCACCTGACATCACTTCTTAGTTTCCAAGGGGGTCCACCTGACATCACTTCTTAGTTGGTTTCCCAGGGGGGCCCACCTGACATCACTTTTTAGTTGGTTTCCCAGGGGACCCACCTGACATCACTTCTTAGTTGGTTTCCCAGGGGTCCACCTGACATCACTTCTGAGTTGGTTTCCCAGGGGGGCCACCTGACATCACTTCTTAGTTGGTTTCCAAGGGGGCCCACCTGACATCACTTCTTAGTTGGTTTCCCAGGGGGGTCCACCTGACATCACTTCTTTGTTGGTTTCCCAGGGGGTCCACCTGACATCACTTCTTAGTTGGTTTCCAAGGGGATCCACCTGACATCACTTCTTAGTTGGTTTCCAAGGGGGTCCACCTGACATCACTTCTTAGTTGGTTTCCCAGGGGGCCCACCTGACATCACTTCTTAGTTGGTTTCCAAGGGGGTCCACCTGACATCACTTCTTAGTTGGTTTCCCAGGGGGCCCACCTGACATCACTTCTTAGTTGGTTTCCAAGGGGGTCCACCTGACATCACTTCTTAGTTGGTTTCCCAGGGGGTCCACCTGACATCACTTCTTAGTTGGTTTCCCAGGGGGCCCACCTGACATCACTTCTTAGTTGGTTTCCAAGGGGTCCACCTGACATCACTTCTTAGTTGGTTTTCCAGGGGGCCCACCTGACATCACTTCTTAGTTGGTTTTCCAGGGGGCCCACCTGACATCACTTCTTAGTTGGTTTCCCAGGGGGGCCCACCTGACATCACTTCTTAGTTGGTTTCCCAGGGGGTCCACCTGACATCACTTCTTAGTTGGTTTCCCAGGGGGCCCACCTGACATCACTTCTTAGTTGGTTTCCAAGGGGGCCCACCTGACATCACTTCTTAGTTGGTTTCCAATGGGTCCACCTGACATCACTTCTTAGTTGGTTTCCCAGGGGGCCCACCTGACATCACTTCTTAGTTGGTTTCCAAGGGGTCCACCTGACATCACTTCTTAGTTGGTTTCCAAGGGGTCCACCTGACATCACTTCTTAGTTGGTTTCCCAGGGGGCCCACCTGACATCACTTCTTAGTTGGTTTCCATAGGGGGTCCACCTGACATCACTTCTTAGTTGGTTTCCAAGGGGGCCCACCTGACATCACTTCTTAGTTGGTTTCCAAGGGGTCCACCTGACATCACTTCTTAGTTGGTTTCCAAGGGGTCCACCTAACATCACTTTTTAGTTGGTTTCCAAGGGGGTCCACCTGACATCACTTCTTAGTTGGTTTCCAAGGGGTCCACCTGACATCACTTCTTAGTTGGTTTCCAAGGGGGTCCACCTGACATCACTTCTTAGTTGGTTTCCAAGGGGGTCCACCTGACATCACTTCTTAGTTGGTTTCCAAGGGGGCCCACCTGACATCATTTCTTAGTTGGTTTCCAAGGGGTCCACCTGACATCACTTCTTAGTTGGTTTTCCAGGGGGCCCACCTGACATCACTTCTTAGTTGGTTTCCAAGGGGTCCACCTGACATCACTTCTTAGTTGGTTTCCAAGGGGGCCCACCTGACATCACTTCTTAGTTGGTTTCCCAGGGGGCCCACCTGACATCACTTCTTAGTTGGTTTCCAAGGGGTCCACCTAACATCACTTTTTAGTTGGTTTCCAAGGGGGTCCACCTGACATCACTTCTTAGTTGGTTTCCAAGGGGGTCCACCTGACATCACTTCTTAGTTGGTTTCCAAGGGGGCCCACCTGACATCGCTTCTTAGTTGGTTTCCAAGGGGTCCACCTGACATCACTTCTTAGTTGGTTTTCCAGGGGGCCCACCTGACATCACTTCTTAGTTGGTTTCCCAGGGGTCCACCTGACATCACTTCTTAGTTGGTTTCCCAGGGGGCCCACCTGACATCACTTCTTAGTTGGTTTTCCAGGGGGCCCACCTGACATCACTTCTTAGTTGGTTTCCCAGGGGGGCCCACCTGACATCACTTCTTAGTTGGTTTCCCAGGGGGTCCACCTGACATCACTTCTTAGTTGGTTTTCCAGGGGGCCCACCTGACATCACTTCTTAGTTGGTTTCCAAGGGGGCCCACCTGACATCACTTCTTAGTTGGTTTCCAATGGGTCCACCTGACATCACTTCTTAGTTGGTTTCCCAGGGGGCCCACCTGACATCACTTCTTAGTTGGTTTCCAAGGGGTCCACCTGACATCACTTCTTAGTTGGTTTCCCAGGGGGTCCGCCTGACATCACTTCTTAGTTGGTTTCCGGGGGGGGGGGGGGTGGGGGGGTGGGGGTGTTATCTGACATCACTTCTTTGTTGGTTTCGGGGGGGGGGGGGCACCTGACATCACTTCTTAGTTGGTTTCCAAGGGGGCCCACCTGACATCACTTCTTAGTTGGTTTCCCAGGGGGGTCCACCTGACATCACTTCTTTGTTGGTTTCCCAGGGGGTCCACCTGACATCACTTCTTAGTTGGTTTCCAAGGGGATCCACCTGACATCACTTCTTAGTTGGTTTCCAAGGGGGTCCACCTGACATCACTTCTTAGTTGGTTTCCCAGGGGGCCCACCTGACATCACTTCTTAGTTGGTTTCCAAGGGGGTCCACCTGACATCACTTCTTAGTTGGTTTCCCAGGGGGCCCACCTGACATCACTTCTTAGTTGGTTTCCAAGGGGGTCCACCTGACATCACTTCTTAGTTGGTTTCCCAGGGGGTCCACCTGACATCACTTCTTAGTTGGTTTCCCAGGGGGTCCACCTGACATCACTTCTTAGTTGGTTTTCCAGGGGGCCCACCTGACATCACTTCTTAGTTGGTTTTCCAGGGGGCCCACCTGACATCACTTCTTAGTTGGTTTCCCAGGGGGGCCCACCTGACATCACTTCTTAGTTGGTTTCCCAGGGGGTCCACCTGACATCACTTCTTAGTTGGTTTCCCAGGGGGCCCACCTGACATCACTTCTTAGTTGGTTTCCAAGGGGGCCCACCTGACATCACTTCTTAGTTGGTTTCCAATGGGTCCACCTGACATCACTTCTTAGTTGGTTTCCCAGGGGGCCCACCTGACATCACTTCTTAGTTGGTTTCCAAGGGGTCCACCTGACATCACTTCTTAGTTGGTTTCCAAGGGGTCCACCTGACATCACTTCTTAGTTGGTTTCCCAGGGGGCCCACCTGACATCACTTCTTAGTTGGTTTCCATAGGGGGTCCACCTGACATCACTTCTTAGTTGGTTTCCAAGGGGGCCCACCTGACATCACTTCTTAGTTGGTTTCCAAGGGGTCCACCTGACATCACTTCTTAGTTGGTTTCCAAGGGGTCCACCTAACATCACTTTTTAGTTGGTTTCCAAGGGGGTCCACCTGACATCACTTCTTAGTTGGTTTCCAAGGGGTCCACCTGACATCACTTCTTAGTTGGTTTCCAAGGGGGTCCACCTGACATCACTTCTTAGTTGGTTTCCAAGGGGGTCCACCTGACATCACTTCTTAGTTGGTTTCCAAGGGGGCCCACCTGACATCACTTCTTAGTTGGTTTCCAAGGGGTCCACCTGACATCACTTCTTAGTTGGTTTTCCAGGGGGCCCACCTGACATCACTTCTTAGTTGGTTTCCAAGGGGTCCACCTGACATCACTTCTTAGTTGGTTTCCAAGGGGGCCCACCTGACATCACTTCTTAGTTGGTTTCCCAGGGGGCCCACCTGACATCACTTCTTAGTTGGTTTCCAAGGGGTCCACCTAACATCACTTTTTAGTTGGTTTCCAAGGGGGTCCACCTGACATCACTTCTTAGTTGGTTTCCAAGGGGGTCCACCTGACATCACTTCTTAGTTGGTTTCCAAGGGGGCCCACCTGACATCACTTCTTAGTTGGTTTCCAAGGGGTCCACCTGACATCACTTCTTAGTTGGTTTTCCAGGGGGCCCACCTGACATCACTTCTTAGTTGGTTTCCCAGGGGTCCACCTGACATCACTTCTTAGTTGGTTTCCCAGGGGGCCCACCTGACATCACTTCTTAGTTGGTTTCCAAGGGGTCCACCTGACATCACTTCTTAGTTGGTTTCCAAGGGGGCCCACCTGACATCACTTCTTAGTTGGTTTCCCAGGGGCCCACCTGACATCACTTCTTAGTTGGTTTCCAAGGGGTCCACCTAACATCACTTTTTAGTTGGTTTCCAAGGGGGTCCACCTGACATCACTTCTTAGTTGGTTTCCAAGGGGTCCACCTGACATCACTTCTTAGTTGGTTTCCAAGGGGGCCCACCTGACATCACTTCTTAGTTGGTTTCCAAGGGGGCCCACCTGACATCACTTTTTAGTTTCCAAGGGGGCCCACCTGACATCACTTCTTAGTTGGTTTCCCAGGGGGCCCACCTGACATCACTTCTTAGTTGGTTTCCAAGGGGGTCCACCTGACATCACTTCTTAGTTGGTTTCCCAGGGGGGCCCACCTGACATCACTTCTTAGTTGGTTTCCCAGGGGGGTCCATCTGACATCACTTCTTAGTTGGTTTCCAAGGGGGTCCACCTGACATCACTTCTTAGTTGGTTTCCCAGGGGCCCACCTGACATCACTTCTTAGTTGGTTTTCCAGGGGGCCCACCTGACATCACTTCTTAGTTGGTTTTCCAGGGGGCCCACCTGACATCACTTCTTAGTTGGTTTCCCAGGGGGGCCCACCTGACATCACTTCTTAGTTGGTTTCCCAGGGGGCCCACCTGACATCACTTCTTAATTGGTTTCCCAGGGGGCCCACCTGACATCACTTCTTAGTTGGTTTTCCAGGGGGCCCACCTGACATCACTTCTTAGTTGGTTTCCCAGGGGGGCCCACCTGACATCACTTCTTAGTTGGTTTCCCAGGGGGCCCACCTGACATCACTTCTTAGTTGGTTTCCCAGGGGGCCCACCTGACATCACTTCTTAGTTGGTTTTCCAGGGGGCCCACCTGACATCACTTCTTAGTTGGTTTCCCAGGGGGGCCCACCTGACATCACTTCTTAGTTGGTTTTCCAGGGGGCCCACCTGACATCACTTCTTAGTTGGTTTCCCAGGGGGGTCCACCTGACATCACTTCTTAGTTGGTTTTCCAGGGGGTCCACCTGACATCACTTCTTAGTTGGTTTCCCAGGGGTCCACCTGACATCACTTCTTAGTTGGTTTCCCAGGGGTCCACCTGACATCACTTCTTAGTTGGTTTCCCAGGGGGTCCACCTGACATCACTTCTTAGTTGGTTTCCCAGGGGGCCCACCTGACATCACTTCTTAGTTGGTTTCCCAGGGGGTCCACCTGACATCACTTCTTAGTTGGTTTCCCAGGGGGCCCACCTGACATCACTTCTTAGTTGGTTTCCCAGGGGGTCCACCTGACATCACTTCTTAGTTGGTTTCCAAGGGGTCCACCTGACATCACTTCTTAGTTGGTTCCCCAGGGGGCCCACCTGACATCACTTCTTAGTTGGTTTCCCAAGGGGTCCACCTGACATCACTTCTTAGTTGGTTCCCCAGGGGGTCCACCTGACATCACTTCTTAGTTGGTTTCCCAGGGGGGCCCACCTGACATCACTTCTTAGTTGGTTTCCCAGGGGGTCCACCTGACATCACTTCTTAGTTGGTTTCCAAGGGGTCCACCTGACATCACTTCTTAGTTGGTTCCCCAGGGGGCCCACCTGACATCACTTCTTAGTTGGTTTCCCAGGGGACCCACCTGACATCACTTCTTAGTTGGTTTTCCAGGGGGCCCACCTGACATCACTTCTTAGTTGGTTTTCCAGGGGGCCCACCTGACATCACTTTTTAGTTGGTTTCCCAGGGGGTCCACCTGACATCACTTCTTAGTTGGTTTCCCAGGGGTCCACCTGACATCACTTCTTAGTTGGTTTCCCAGGGGGGCCACCTGACATCACTTCTTAGTTGGTTTCCCAGGGGATCCACCTGACATCACTTCTTAGTTGGTTTCCAAGGGGTCCACCTGACATCACTTCTTAGTTGGTTTTCCAGGGGGCCCACCTGACATCACTTCTTAGTTGGTTTCCCAGGGGGGCCCACCTGACATCACTTCTTAGTTGGTTTCCCAGGGGGTCCACCTGACATCACTTCTTAGTTGGTTTCCCAGGGGTCCACCTGACATCACTTCTTAGTTGGTTTCCAAGGGGGTCCACCTGACATCACTTCTTAGTTGGTTTCCCAGGGGATCCACCTGACATCACTTCTTAGTTGGTTTCCAAGGGGGCCCACCTGACATCACTTCTTAGTTGGTTTCCAAGGGGGCCCACCTGACATCACTTCTTAGTTTCCAAGGGGGCCCACCTGACATCACTTCTTAGTTGGTTTCCCAGGGGGCCCACCTGACATCACTTCTTAGTTGGTTTCCAAGGGGGTCCACCTGACATCACTTCTTAGTTGGTTTCCCAGGGGGGCCCACCTGACATCACTTCTTAGTTGGTTTCCCAGGGGGGTCCATCTGACATCACTTCTTAGTTGGTTTCCAAGGGGGTCCACCTGACATCACTTCTTAGTTGGTTTCCCAGGGGCCCACCTGACATCACTTCTTAGTTGGTTTTCCAGGGGGCCCACCTGACATCACTTCTTAGTTGGTTTTCCAGGGGGCCCACCTGACATCACTTCTTAGTTGGTTTCCCAGGGGGGCCCACCTGACATCACTTCTTAGTTGGTTTCCCAGGGGGCCCACCTGACATCACTTCTTAGTTGGTTTCCCAGGGGGCCCACCTGACATCACTTCTTAGTTGGTTTTCCAGGGGGCCCACCTGACATCACTTCTTAGTTGGTTTCCCAGGGGGGCCCACCTGACATCACTTCTTAGTTGGTTTCCCAGGGGGCCCACCTGACATCACTTCTTAGTTGGTTTCCCAGGGGGCCCACCTGACATCACTTCTTAGTTGGTTTCCCAGGGGGTCCACCTGACATCACTTCTTAGTTGGTTTCCGGGGGGGTGGGGGGTGGGTGGGGGTGTTACCTGACATCACTTCTTTGTTGGTTTCAGGGGGGGGGGGTCCACCTGACATCACTTCTTAGTTTCCAAGGGGGTCCACCTGACATCACTTCTTAGTTGGTTTCCCAGGGGGGCCCACCTGACATCACTTTTTAGTTGGTTTCCCAGGGGACCCACCTGACATCACTTCTTAGTTGGTTTCCCAGGGGTCCACCTGACATCACTTCTGAGTTGGTTTCCCAGGGGGGCCACCTGACATCACTTCTTAGTTGGTTTCCCAGGGGGTCCACCTGACATCACTTCTTAGTTGGTTTCCCAGGGGGCCCACCTGACATCACTTCTTAGTTGGTTTCCCAGGGGGCCCACCTGACATCACTTCTTAGTTGGTTTCCCAGGGGGGCCCACCTGACATCACTTCTTAGTTGGTTTCCCAGGGGGTCCACCTGACATCACTTCTTAGTTGGTTTCCGGGGGGGGGTGTGTGTGTGTGTGTGTGTGTGTGTGTGTGTGTGTGTGTTACCTGACATCACTTCTTTGTTGGTTTCGGGGGGGGGGGGGGCACCTGACATCACTTCTTAGTTGGTTTCCAAGGGGGCCCACCTGACATCACTTCTTAGTTGGTTTCCCAGGGGGGTCCACCTGACATCACTTCTTTGTTGGTTTCCCAGGGGGTCCACCTGACATCACTTCTTAGTTGGTTTCCAAGGGGATCCACCTGACATCACTTCTTAGTTGGTTTCCAAGGGGGTCCACCTGACATCACTTCTTAGTTGGTTTCCCAGGGGGCCCACCTGACATCACTTCTTAGTTGGTTTCCAAGGGGGTCCACCTGACATCACTTCTTAGTTGGTTTCCCAGGGGGCCCACCTGACATCACTTCTTAGTTGGTTTCCAAGGGGGTCCACCTGACATCACTTCTTAGTTGGTTTCCCAGGGGGTCCACCTGACATCACTTCTTAGTTGGTTTCCCAGGGGGCCCACCTGACATCACTTCTTAGTTGGTTTCCAAGGGGTCCACCTGACATCACTTCTTAGTTGGTTTTCCAGGGGGCCCACCTGACATCACTTCTTAGTTGGTTTTCCAGGGGGCCCACCTGACATCACTTCTTAGTTGGTTTCCCAGGGGGGCCCACCTGACATCACTTCTTAGTTGGTTTCCCAGGGGGTCCACCTGACATCACTTCTTAGTTGGTTTCCCAGGGGGCCCACCTGACATCACTTCTTAGTTGGTTTCCAAGGGGGCCCACCTGACATCACTTCTTAGTTGGTTTCCAATGGGTCCACCTGACATCACTTCTTAGTTGGTTTCCCAGGGGGCCCACCTGACATCACTTCTTAGTTGGTTTCCAAGGGGTCCACCTGACATCACTTCTTAGTTGGTTTCCAAGGGGTCCACCTGACATCACTTCTTAGTTGGTTTCCCAGGGGGCCCACCTGACATCACTTCTTAGTTGGTTTCCATAGGGGGTCCACCTGACATCACTTCTTAGTTGGTTTCCAAGGGGGCCCACCTGACATCACTTCTTAGTTGGTTTCCAAGGGGTCCACCTGACATCACTTCTTAGTTGGTTTCCAAGGGGTCCACCTAACATCACTTTTTAGTTGGTTTCCAAGGGGGTCCACCTGACATCACTTCTTAGTTGGTTTCCAAGGGGTCCACCTGACATCACTTCTTAGTTGGTTTCCAAGGGGGTCCACCTGACATCACTTCTTAGTTGGTTTCCAAGGGGGTCCACCTGACATCACTTCTTAGTTGGTTTCCAAGGGGGCCCACCTGACATCATTTCTTAGTTGGTTTCCAAGGGGTCCACCTGACATCACTTCTTAGTTGGTTTTCCAGGGGGCCCACCTGACATCACTTCTTAGTTGGTTTCCCAGGGGGCCCACCTGACATCACTTCTTAGTTGGTTTCCATAGGGGGTCCACCTGACATCACTTCTTAGTTGGTTTCCCAGGGGGCCCACCTGACATCACTTCTTAGTTGGTTTCCCAGGGGGTCCACCTGACATCACTTCTTAGTTGGTTTCCAAGGGGTCCACCTAACATCACTTTTTAGTTGGTTTCCAAGGGGGTCCACCTGACATCACTTCTTAGTTGGTTTCCAAGGGGGTCCACCTGACATCACTTCTTAGTTGGTTTCCAAGGGGGCCCACCTGACATCGCTTCTTAGTTGGTTTCCAAGGGGTCCACCTGACATCACTTCTTAGTTGGTTTTCCAGGGGGCCCACCTGACATCACTTCTTAGTTGGTTTCCCAGGGGTCCACCTGACATCACTTCTTAGTTGGTTTCCCAGGGGGCCCACCTGACATCACTTCTTAGTTGGTTTCCATAGGGGGTCCACCTGACATCACTTCTTAGTTGGTTTCCAAGGGGGCCCACCTGACATCACTTCTTAGTTGGTTTCCAAGGGGTCCACCTGACATCACTTCTTAGTTGGTTTCCAAGGGGTCCACCTAACATCACTTTTTAGTTGGTTTCCAAGGGGGTCCACCTGACATCACTTCTTAGTTGGTTTCCAAGGGGTCCACCTGACATCACTTCTTAGTTGGTTTCCAAGGGGGTCCACCTGACATCACTTCTTAGTTGGTTTCCAAGGGGGTCCACCTGACATCACTTCTTAGTTGGTTTCCAAGGGGGCCCACCTGACATCATTTCTTAGTTGGTTTCCAAGGGGTCCACCTGACATCACTTCTTAGTTGGTTTTCCAGGGGGCCCACCTGACATCACTTCTTAGTTGGTTTCCCAGGGGGCCCACCTGACATCACTTCTTAGTTGGTTTCCATAGGGGGTCCACCTGACATCACTTCTTAGTTGGTTTCCCAGGGGGCCCACCTGACATCACTTCTTAGTTGGTTTCCCAGGGGGTCCACCTGACATCACTTCTTAGTTGGTTTCCAAGGGGTCCACCTAACATCACTTTTTAGTTGGTTTCCAAGGGGGTCCACCTGACATCACTTCTTAGTTGGTTTCCAAGGGGGTCCACCTGACATCACTTCTTAGTTGGTTTCCAAGGGGGCCCACCTGACATCGCTTCTTAGTTGGTTTCCAAGGGGTCCACCTGACATCACTTCTTAGTTGGTTTTCCAGGGGGCCCACCTGACATCACTTCTTAGTTGGTTTCCCAGGGGTCCACCTGACATCACTTCTTAGTTGGTTTCCCAGGGGGCCCACCTGACATCACTTCTTAGTTGGTTTTCCAGGGGGCCCACCTGACATCACTTCTTAGTTGGTTTCCCAGGGGGGCCCACCTGACATCACTTCTTAGTTGGTTTCCCAGGGGGTCCACCTGACATCACTTCTTAGTTGGTTTCCCAGGGGGCCCACCTGACATCACTTCTTAGTTGGTTTCCAAGGGGGCCCACCTGACGTCACTTCTTAGTTGGTTTCCAATGGGTCCACCTGACATCACTTCTTAGTTGGTTTCCCAGGGGGCCCACCTGACATCACTTCTTAGTTGGTTTCCAAGGGGTCCACCTGACATCACTTCTTAGTTGGTTTCCCAGGGGGTCCGCCTGACATCACTTCTTAGTTGGTTTCCGGGGGGGGGGGGGGTGTTATCTGACATCACTTCTTTGTTGGTTTCGGGGGGGGGGGCCCACCTGACATCACTTCTTAGTTGGTTTCCAAGGGGGCCCACCTGACATCACTTCTTAGTTGGTTTCCCAGGGGGGTCCACCTGACATCACTTCTTTGTTGGTTTCCCAGGGGGTCCACCTGACATCACTTCTTAGTTGGTTTCCAAGGGGATCCACCTGACATCACTTCTTAGTTGGTTTCCAAGGGGGTCCACCTGACATCACTTCTTAGTTGGTTTCCCAGGGGGCCCACCTGACATCACTTCTTAGTTGGTTTCCAAGGGGGTCCACCTGACATCACTTCTTAGTTGGTTTCCCAGGGGGCCCACCTGACATCACTTCTTAGTTGGTTTCCAAGGGGGTCCACCTGACATCACTTCTTAGTTGGTTTCCCAGGGGGTCCACCTGACATCACTTCTTAGTTGGTTTCCCAGGGGGCCCACCTGACATCACTTCTTAGTTGGTTTCCAAGGGGTCCACCTGACATCACTTCTTAGTTGGTTTTCCAGGGGGCCCACCTGACATCACTTCTTAGTTGGTTTTCCAGGGGGCCCACCTGACATCACTTCTTAGTTGGTTTCCCAGGGGGGCCCACCTGACATCACTTCTTAGTTGGTTTCCCAGGGGGTCCACCTGACATCACTTCTTAGTTGGTTTCCCAGGGGGCCCACCTGACATCACTTCTTAGTTGGTTTCCAAGGGGGCCCACCTGACATCACTTCTTAGTTGGTTTCCAATGGGTCCACCTGACATCACTTCTTAGTTGGTTTCCCAGGGGGCCCACCTGACATCACTTCTTAGTTGGTTTCCAAGGGGTCCACCTGACATCACTTCTTAGTTGGTTTCCAAGGGGTCCACCTGACATCACTTCTTAGTTGGTTTCCCAGGGGGCCCACCTGACATCACTTCTTAGTTGGTTTCCATAGGGGGTCCACCTGACATCACTTCTTAGTTGGTTTCCAAGGGGGCCCACCTGACATCACTTCTTAGTTGGTTTCCAAGGGGTCCACCTGACATCACTTCTTAGTTGGTTTCCAAGGGGTCCACCTAACATCACTTTTTAGTTGGTTTCCAAGGGGGTCCACCTGACATCACTTCTTAGTTGGTTTCCAAGGGGTCCACCTGACATCACTTCTTAGTTGGTTTCCAAGGGGGTCCACCTGACATCACTTCTTAGTTGGTTTCCAAGGGGGTCCACCTGACATCACTTCTTAGTTGGTTTCCAAGGGGGCCCACCTGACATCACTTCTTAGTTGGTTTCCAAGGGGTCCACCTGACATCACTTCTTAGTTGGTTTTCCAGGGGGCCCACCTGACATCACTTCTTAGTTGGTTTCCAAGGGGTCCACCTGACATCACTTCTTAGTTGGTTTCCAAGGGGGCCCACCTGACATCACTTCTTAGTTGGTTTCCCAGGGGGCCCACCTGACATCACTTCTTAGTTGGTTTCCAAGGGGTCCACCTAACATCACTTTTTAGTTGGTTTCCAAGGGGGTCCACCTGACATCACTTCTTAGTTGGTTTCCAAGGGGGTCCACCTGACATCACTTCTTAGTTGGTTTCCAAGGGGGCCCACCTGACATCACTTCTTAGTTGGTTTCCAAGGGGTCCACCTGACATCACTTCTTAGTTGGTTTTCCAGGGGGCCCACCTGACATCACTTCTTAGTTGGTTTCCCAGGGGTCCACCTGACATCACTTCTTAGTTGGTTTCCCAGGGGGCCCACCTGACATCACTTCTTAGTTGGTTTCCAAGGGGTCCACCTGACATCACTTCTTAGTTGGTTTCCAAGGGGGCCCACCTGACATCACTTCTTAGTTGGTTTCCCAGGGGCCCACCTGACATCACTTCTTAGTTGGTTTCCAAGGGGTCCACCTAACATCACTTTTTAGTTGGTTTCCAAGGGGGTCCACCTGACATCACTTCTTAGTTGGTTTCCAAGGGGTCCACCTGACATCACTTCTTAGTTGGTTTCCAAGGGGGCCCACCTGACATCACTTCTTAGTTGGTTTCCAAGGGGGCCCACCTGACATCACTTCTTAGTTTCCAAGGGGGCCCACCTGACATCACTTCTTAGTTGGTTTCCCAGGGGGCCCACCTGACATCACTTCTTAGTTGGTTTCCAAGGGGGTCCACCTGACATCACTTCTTAGTTGGTTTCCCAGGGGGGCCCACCTGACATCACTTCTTAGTTGGTTTCCCAGGGGGGTCCATCTGACATCACTTCTTAGTTGGTTTCCAAGGGGGTCCACCTGACATCACTTCTTAGTTGGTTTCCCAGGGGCCCACCTGACATCACTTCTTAGTTGGTTTTCCAGGGGGCCCACCTGACATCACTTCTTAGTTGGTTTTCCAGGGCGCCCACCTGACATCACTTCTTAGTTGGTTTCCCAGGGGGGCCCACCTGACATCACTTCTTAGTTGGTTTCCCAGGGGGCCCACCTGACATCACTTCTTAATTGGTTTCCCAGGGGGCCCACCTGACATCACTTCTTAGTTGGTTTTCCAGGGGGCCCACCTGACATCACTTCTTAGTTGGTTTCCCAGGGGGCCCACCTGACATCACTTCTTAGTTGGTTTCCCAGGGGGCCCACCTGACATCACTTCTTAGTTGGTTTCCCAGGGGGCCCACCTGACATCACTTCTTAGTTGGTTTTCCAGGGGGCCCACCTGACATCACTTCTTAGTTGGTTTCCCAGGGGGGCCCACCTGACATCACTTCTTAGTTGGTTTTCCAGGGGGCCCACCTGACATCACTTCTTAGTTGGTTTCCCAGGGGGGTCCACCTGACATCACTTCTTAGTTGGTTTTCCAGGGGGTCCACCTGACATCACTTCTTAGTTGGTTTCCCAGGGGTCCACCTGACATCACTTCTTAGTTGGTTTCCCAGGGGTCCACCTGACATCACTTCTTAGTTGGTTTCCCAGGGGGTCCACCTGACATCACTTCTTAGTTGGTTTCCCAGGGGGCCCACCTGACATCACTTCTTAGTTGGTTTCCCAGGGGGTCCACCTGACATCACTTCTTAGTTGGTTTCCCAGGGGGCCCACCTGACATCACTTCTTAGTTGGTTTCCCAGGGGGTCCACCTGACATCACTTCTTAGTTGGTTTCCAAGGGGTCCACCTGACATCACTTCTTAGTTGGTTCCCCAGGGGGCCCACCTGACATCACTTCTTAGTTGGTTTCCCAAGGGGTCCACCTGACATCACTTCTTAGTTGGTTCCCCAGGGGGTCCACCTGACATCACTTCTTAGTTGGTTTCCCAGGGGGGCCCACCTGACATCACTTCTTAGTTGGTTTCCCAGGGGGTCCACCTGACATCACTTCTTAGTTGGTTTCCAAGGGGTCCACCTGACATCACTTCTTAGTTGGTTCCCCAGGGGGCCCACCTGACATCACTTCTTAGTTGGTTTCCCAGGGGACCCACCTGACATCACTTCTTAGTTGGTTTTCCAGGGGGCCCACCTGACATCACTTCTTAGTTGGTTTTCCAGGGGGCCCACCTGACATCACTTTTTAGTTGGTTTCCCAGGGGGTCCACCTGACATCACTTCTTAGTTGGTTTCCCAGGGGTCCACCTGACATCACTTCTTAGTTGGTTTCCCAGGGGGTCCACCTGACATCACTTCTTAGTTGGTTTCCCAGGGGATCCACCTGACATCACTTCTTAGTTGGTTTCCAAGGGGTCCACCTGACATCACTTCTTAGTTGGTTTTCCAGGGGGCCCACCTGACATCACTTCTTAGTTGGTTTCCCAGGGGGGCCCACCTGACATCACTTCTTAGTTGGTTTCCCAGGGGGTCCACCTGACATCACTTCTTAGTTGGTTTCCCAGGGGTCCACCTGACATCACTTCTTAGTTGGTTTCCAAGGGGGTCCACCTGACATCACTTCTTAGTTGGTTTCCCAGGGGATCCACCTGACATCACTTCTTAGTTGGTTTCCAAGGGGTCCACCTGACATCACTTCTTAGTTGGTTTCCCAGGGGTCCACCTGACATCACTTCTTAGTTGGTTTCCCAGGGGGGCCCACCTGACATCACTTCTTAGTTGGTTTCCCAGGGGTCCACCTGACATCACTTCTTAGTTGGTTTCCAGGGGGTCCACCTGACATCACTTCTTAGTTGGTTTCCCAGGGGGTCCACCTGACATCACTTCTTAGTTGGTTTCCCAGGGGGGCCACCTGACATCACTTCTTAGTTGGTTTCCCAGGGGGGCCACCTGACATCACTTCTTAGTTGGTTTCCCAGGGGGGCCACCTGACATCACTTCTTAGTTGGTTTCCAAGGGGGTCCACCTGACATCACTTCTTAGTTGGTTTCCAAGGGGGCCCACCTGACATCACTTCTTAGTTGGTTTCCCAGGGGGGCCCACCTGACATCACTTCTTAGTTGGTTTCCCAGGGGGGCCACCTGACATCACTTCTTAGTTGGTTTCCCAGGGGGCCCACCTGACATCACTTCTTAGTTGGTTTCCGGGGGGGGGGGGGGGCACCTGACATCACTTCTTAGTTGGTTTCCCAGGGGGCCCACCTGACATCACTTCTTAGTTGGTTTCCCAGGGGGGCCCACCTGACATCACTTCTTAGTTGGTTTCCCAGGGGGTCCACCTGACATCACTTCTTAGTTGGTTTCCCAGGGGGCCCACCTGACATCACTTCTTAGTTGGTTTCCAAGGGGGCCCACCTGACATCACTTCTTAGTTGGTTTCCAATGGGTCCACCTGACATCACTTCTTAGTTGGTTTCCCAGGGGGCCCACCTGACATCACTTCTTAGTTGGTTTCCAAGGGGTCCACCTGACATCACTTCTTAGTTGGTTTCCAAGGGGTCCACCTGACATCACTTCTTAGTTGGTTTCCCAGGGGGCCCACCTGACATCACTTCTTAGTTGGTTTCCATAGGGGGTCCACCTGACATCACTTCTTAGTTGGTTTCCAAGGGGGCCCACCTGACATCACTTCTTAGTTGGTTTCCCAAGGGGTCCACCTGACATCACTTCTTAGTTGGTTCCCCAGGGGGTCCACCTGACATCACTTCTTAGTTGGTTTCCCAGGGGGGCCCACCTGACATCACTTCTTAGTTGGTTTCCCAGGGGGTCCACCTGACATCACTTCTTAGTTGGTTTCCAAGGGGTCCACCTGACATCACTTCTTAGTTGGTTCCCCAGGGGGCCCACCTGACATCACTTCTTAGTTGGTTTCCCAGGGGACCCACCTGACATCACTTCTTAGTTGGTTTTCCAGGGGGCCCACCTGACATCACTTCTTAGTTGGTTTTCCAGGGGGCCCACCTGACATCACTTCTTAGTTGGTTTCCCAGGGGGTCCACCTGACATCACTTCTTAGTTGGTTTCCCAGGGGTCCACCTGACATCACTTCTTAGTTGGTTTCCCAGGGGGGCCACCTGACATCACTTCTTAGTTGGTTTCCCAGGGGATCCACCTGACATCACTTCTTAGTTGGTTTCCAAGGGGTCCACCTGACATCACCTCTTAGTTGGTTTTCCAGGGGGCCCACCTGACATCACTTCTTAGTTGGTTTCCCAGGGGGGCCCACCTGACATCACTTCTTAGTTGGTTTCCCAGGGGGTCCACCTGACATCACTTCTTAGTTGGTTTCCCAGGGGTCCACCTGACATCACTTCTTAGTTGGTTTCCAAGGGGGTCCACCTGACATCACTTCTTAGTTGGTTTCCCAGGGGATCCACCTGACATCACTTCTTAGTTGGTTTCCAAGGGGTCCACCTGACATCACTTCTTAGTTGGTTTCCCAGGGGTCCACCTGACATCACTTCTTAGTTGGTTTCCCAGGGGGGCCCACCTGACATCACTTCTTAGTTGGTTTCCCAGGGGTCCACCTGACATCACTTCTTAGTTGGTTTCCAGGGGGTCCACCTGACATCACTTCTTAGTTGGTTTCCCAGGGGGTCCACCTGACATCACTTCTTAGTTGGTTTCCCAGGGGGGCCACCTGACATCACTTCTTAGTTGGTTTCCCAGGGGGGCCACCTGACATCACTTCTTAGTTGGTTTCCCAGGGGGCCCACCTGACATCACTTCTTAGTTGGTTTCCCAGGGGGGCCCACCTGACATCACTTCTTAGTTGGTTTCCCAGGGGGTCCACCTGACATCACTTCTTAGTTGGTTTCCCAGGGGGCCCACCTGACATCACTTCTTAGTTGGTTTCCAAGGGGGCCCACCTGACATCACTTCTTAGTTGGTTTCCAATGGGTCCACCTGACATCACTTCTTAGTTGGTTTCCCAGGGGGCCCACCTGACATCACTTCTTAGTTGGTTTCCAAGGGGTCCACCTGACATCACTTCTTAGTTGGTTTCCAAGGGGTCCACCTGACATCACTTCTTAGTTGGTTTCCCAGGGGGCCCACCTGACATCACTTCTTAGTTGGTTTCCATAGGGGGTCCACCTGACATCACTTCTTAGTTGGTTTCCAAGGGGGCCCACCTGACATCACTTCTTAGTTGGTTTCCAAGGGGTCCACCTGACATCACTTCTTAGTTGGTTTCCAAGGGGTCCACCTAACATCACTTTTTAGTTGGTTTCCAAGGGGGTCCACCTGACATCACTTCTTAGTTGGTTTCCAAGGGGTCCACCTGACATCACTTCTTAGTTGGTTTCCAAGGGGGTCCACCTGACATCACTTCTTAGTTGGTTTCCAAGGGGGTCCACCTGACATCACTTCTTAGTTGGTTTCCAAGTCCAAGGGGGCCCACCTGACATCACTTCTTAGTTGGTTTCCAATGGGTCCACCTGACATCACTTCTTAGTTGGTTTCCCAGGGGGCCCACCTGACATCACTTCTTAGTTGGTTTCCAAGGGGTCCACCTGACATCACTTCTTAGTTGGTTTCCAAGGGGTCCACCTGACATCACTTCTTAGTTGGTTTCCCAGGGGGCCCACCTGACATCACTTCTTAGTTGGTTTCCATAGGGGGTCCACCTGACATCACTTCTTAGTTGGTTTCCAAGGGGGCCCACCTGACATCACTTCTTAGTTGGTTTCCCAAGGGGTCCACCTGACATCACTTCTTAGTTGGTTCCCCAGGGGGTCCACCTGACATCACTTCTTAGTTGGTTTCCCAGGGGGGCCCACCTGACATCACTTCTTAGTTGGTTTCCCAGGGGGTCCACCTGACATCACTTCTTAGTTGGTTTCCAAGGGGTCCACCTGACATCACTTCTTAGTTGGTTCCCCAGGGGGCCCACCTGACATCACTTCTTAGTTGGTTTCCCAGGGGACCCACCTGACATCACTTCTTAGTTGGTTTTCCAGGGGGCCCACCTGACATCACTTCTTAGTTGGTTTTCCAGGGGGCCCACCTGACATCACTTCTTAGTTGGTTTCCCAGGGGGTCCACCTGACATCACTTCTTAGTTGGTTTCCCAGGGGTCCACCTGACATCACTTCTTAGTTGGTTTCCCAGGGGGGCCACCTGACATCACTTCTTAGTTGGTTTCCCAGGGGATCCACCTGACATCACTTCTTAGTTGGTTTCCAAGGGGTCCACCTGACATCACCTCTTAGTTGGTTTTCCAGGGGGCCCACCTGACATCACTTCTTAGTTGGTTTCCCAGGGGGGCCCACCTGACATCACTTCTTAGTTGGTTTCCCAGGGGGTCCACCTGACATCACTTCTTAGTTGGTTTCCCAGGGGTCCACCTGACATCACTTCTTAGTTGGTTTCCAAGGGGGTCCACCTGACATCACTTCTTAGTTGGTTTCCCAGGGGATCCACCTGACATCACTTCTTAGTTGGTTTCCAAGGGGTCCACCTGACATCACTTCTTAGTTGGTTTCCCAGGGGTCCACCTGACATCACTTCTTAGTTGGTTTCCCAGGGGGGCCCACCTGACATCACTTCTTAGTTGGTTTCCCAGGGGTCCACCTGACATCACTTCTTAGTTGGTTTCCAGGGGGTCCACCTGACATCACTTCTTAGTTGGTTTCCCAGGGGGTCCACCTGACATCACTTCTTAGTTGGTTTCCCAGGGGGGCCACCTGACATCACTTCTTAGTTGGTTTCCCAGGGGGGCCACCTGACATCACTTCTTAGTTGGTTTCCCAGGGGGCCCACCTGACATCACTTCTTAGTTGGTTTCCCAGGGGGGCCCACCTGACATCACTTCTTAGTTGGTTTCCCAGGGGGTCCACCTGACATCACTTCTTAGTTGGTTTCCCAGGGGGCCCACCTGACATCACTTCTTAGTTGGTTTCCAAGGGGGCCCACCTGACATCACTTCTTAGTTGGTTTCCAATGGGTCCACCTGACATCACTTCTTAGTTGGTTTCCCAGGGGGCCCACCTGACATCACTTCTTAGTTGGTTTCCAAGGGGTCCACCTGACATCACTTCTTAGTTGGTTTCCAAGGGGTCCACCTGACATCACTTCTTAGTTGGTTTCCCAGGGGGCCCACCTGACATCACTTCTTAGTTGGTTTCCATAGGGGGTCCACCTGACATCACTTCTTAGTTGGTTTCCAAGGGGGCCCACCTGACATCACTTCTTAGTTGGTTTCCAAGGGGTCCACCTGACATCACTTCTTAGTTGGTTTCCAAGGGGTCCACCTAACATCACTTTTTAGTTGGTTTCCAAGGGGGTCCACCTGACATCACTTCTTAGTTGGTTTCCAAGGGGTCCACCTGACATCACTTCTTAGTTGGTTTCCAAGGGGGTCCACCTGACATCACTTCTTAGTTGGTTTCCAAGGGGGTCCACCTGACATCACTTCTTAGTTGGTTTCCAAGGGGGCCCACCTGACATCACTTCTTAGTTGGTTTCCAAGGGGTCCACCTGACATCACTTCTTAGTTGGTTTTCCAGGGGGCCCACCTGACATCACTTCTTAGTTGGTTTCCAAGGGGTCCACCTGACATCACTTCTTAGTTGGTTTCCAAGGGGGCCCACCTGACATCACTTCTTAG
This sequence comes from Saccoglossus kowalevskii, assembly GCF_978046115.1. Lineage (NCBI taxonomy): Eukaryota > Metazoa > Hemichordata > Enteropneusta > Harrimaniidae > Saccoglossus > Saccoglossus kowalevskii. Next base: position 34,449,233 of record NC_140653.1, read on the forward strand.
TTGGTTTCCCAGGGGGCCCACCTGACATCACTTCTTAGTTGGTTTCCAAGGGGTCCACCTAACATCACTTTTTAGTTGGTTTCCAAGGGGGTCCACCTGACATCACTTCTTAGTTGGTTTCCAAGGGGGTCCACCTGACATCACTTCTTAGTTGGTTTCCAAGGGGGCCCACCTGACATCACTTCTTAGTTGGTTTCCAAGGGGTCCACCTGACATCACTTCTTAGTTGGTTTTCCAGGGGGCCCACCTGACATCACTTCTTAGTTGGTTTCCCAGGGGTCCACCTGACATCACTTCTTAGTTGGTTTCCCAGGGGGCCCACCTGACATCACTTCTTAGTTGGTTTCCAAGGGGTCCACCTGACATCACTTCTTAGTTGGTTTCCAAGGGGGCCCACCTGACATCACTTCTTAGTTGGTTTCCCAGGGGCCCACCTGACATCACTTCTTAGTTGGTTTCCAAGGGGTCCACCTAACATCACTTTTTAGTTGGTTTCCAAGGGGGTCCACCTGACATCACTTCTTAGTTGGTTTCCAAGGGGTCCACCTGACATCACTTCTTAGTTGGTTTCCAAGGGGGCCCACCTGACATCACTTCTTAGTTGGTTTCCAAGGGGGCCCACCTGACATCACTTCTTAGTTTCCAAGGGGGCCCACCTGACATCACTTCTTAGTTGGTTTCCCAGGGGGCCCACCTGACATCACTTCTTAGTTGGTTTCCAAGGGGGTCCACCTGACATCACTTCTTAGTTGGTTTCCCAGGGGGGCCCACCTGACATCACTTCTTAGTTGGTTTCCCAGGGGGGTCCATCTGACATCACTTCTTAGTTGGTTTCCAAGGGGGTCCACCTGACATCACTTCTTAGTTGGTTTCCCAGGGGCCCACCTGACATCACTTCTTAGTTGGTTTTCCAGGGGGCCCACCTGACATCACTTCTTAGTTGGTTTTCCAGGGGGCCCACCTGACATCACTTCTTAGTTGGTTTCCCAGGGGGGCCCACCTGACATCACTTCTTAGTTGGTTTCCCAGGGGGCCCACCTGACATCACTTCTTAGTTGGTTTCCCGGGGGGCCCACCTGACATCACTTCTTAGTTGGTTTTCCAGGGGGCCCACCTGACATCACTTCTTAGTTGGTTTCCCAGGGGGGCCCACCTGACATCACTTCTTAGTTGGTTTCCCAGGGGGCCCACCTGACATCACTTCTTAGTTGGTTTCCCAGGGGGCCCACCTGACATCACTTCTTAGTTGGTTTTCCAGGGGGCCCACCTGACATCACTTCTTAGTTGGTTTTCCAGGGGGCCCACCTGACATCACTTCTTAGTTGGTTTCCCAGGGGGGTCCACCTGACATCACTTCTTAGTTGGTTTTCCAGGGGGTCCACCTGACATCACTTCTTAGTTGGTTTCCCAGGGGTCCACCTGACATCACTTCTTAGTTGGTTTCCCAGGGGTCCACCTGACATCACTTCTTAGTTGGTTTCCCAGGGGGTCCACCTGACATCACTTCTTAGTTGGTTTCCCAGGGGGCCCACCTGACATCACTTCTTAGTTGGTTTCCCAGGGGGTCCACCTGACATCACTTCTTAGTTGGTTTCCCAGGGGGCCCACCTGACATCACTTCTTAGTTGGTTTCCCAGGGGGTCCACCTGACATCACTTCTTAGTTGGTTTCCAAGGGGTCCACCTGACATCACTTCTTAGTTGGTTCCCCAGGGGGCCCACCTGACATCACTTCTTAGTTGGTTTCCCAAGGGGTCCACCTGACATCACTTCTTAGTTGGTTCCCCAGGGGGTCCACCTGACATCACTTCTTAGTTGGTTTCCCAGGGGGGCCCACCTGACATCACTTCTTAGTTGGTTTCCCAGGGGGTCCACCTGACATCACTTCTTAGTTGGTTTCCAAGGGGTCCACCTGACATCACTTCTTAGTTGGTTCCCCAGGGGGCCCACCTGACATCACTTCTTAGTTGGTTTCCCAGGGGACCCACCTGACATCACTTCTTAGTTGGTTTTCCAGGGGGCCCACCTGACATCACTTCTTAGTTGGTTTTCCAGGGGGCCCACCTGACATCACTTCTTAGTTGGTTTCCCAGGGGGTCCACCTGACATCACTTCTTAGTTGGTTTCCCAGGGGTCCACCTGACATCACTTCTTAGTTGGTTTCCCAGGGGGGCCACCTGACATCACTTCTTAGTTGGTTTCCCAGGGGATCCACCTGACATCACTTCTTAGTTGGTTTCCAAGGGGTCCACCTGACATCACTTCTTAGTTGGTTTTCCAGGGGGCCCACCTGACATCACTTCTTAGTTGGTTTCCCAGGGGGGCCCACCTGACATCACTTCTTAGTTGGTTTCCCAGGGGGTCCACCTGACATCACTTCTTAGTTGGTTTCCCAGGGGTCCACCTGACATCACTTCTTAGTTGGTTTCCAAGGGGGTCCACCTGACATCACTTCTTAGTTGGTTTCCCAGGGGATCCACCTGACATCACTTCTTAGTTGGTTTCCAAGGGGTCCACCTGACATCACTTCTTAGTTGGTTTCCCAGGGGTCCACCTGACATCACTTCTTAGTTGGTTTCCCAGGGGGGCCCACCTGACATCACTTCTTAGTTGGTTTCCCAGGGGTCCACCTGACATCACTTCTTAGTTGGTTTCCAGGGGGTCCACCTGACATCACTTCTTAGTTGGTTTCCAAGGGGTCCACCTAACATCACTTTTTAGTTGGTTTCCAAGGGGGTCCACCTGACATCACTTCTTAGTTGGTTTCCAAGGGGTCCACCTGACATCACTTCTTAGTTGGTTTCCAAGGGGGCCCACCTGACATCACTTCTTAGTTGGTTTCCAAGGGGGCCCACCTGACATCACTTCTTAGTTTCCAAGGGGGCCCACCTGACATCACTTCTTAGTTGGTTTCCCAGGGGGCCCACCTGACATCACTTCTTAGTTGGTTTCCAAGGGGGTCCACCTGACATCACTTCTTAGTTGGTTTCCCAGGGGGGCCCACCTGACATCACTTCTTAGTTGGTTTCCCAGGGGGGTCCATCTGACATCACTTCTTAGTTGGTTTCCAAGGGGGTCCACCTGACATCACTTCTTAGTTGGTTTCCCAGGGGCCCACCTGACATCACTTCTTAGTTGGTTTTCCAGGGGGCCCACCTGACATCACTTCTTAGTTGGTTTTCCAGGGGGCCCACCTGACATCACTTCTTAGTTGGTTTCCCAGGGGGGCCCACCTGACATCACTTCTTAGTTGGTTTCCCAGGGGGCCCACCTGACATCACTTCTTAGTTGGTTTCCCGGGGGGCCCACCTGACATCACTTCTTAGTTGGTTTTCCAGGGGGCCCACCTGACATCACTTCTTAGTTGGTTTCCCAGGGGGGCCCACCTGACATCACTTCTTAGTTGGTTTCCCAGGGGGCCCACCTGACATCACTTCTTAGTTGGTTTCCCAGGGGGCCCACCTGACATCACTTCTTAGTTGGTTTTCCAGGGGGCCCACCTGACATCACTTCTTAGTTGGTTTCCCAGGGGGGTCCACCTGACATCACTTCTTAGTTGGTTTTCCAGGGGGTCCACCTGACATCACTTCTTAGTTGGTTTCCCAGGGGTCCACCTGACATCACTTCTTAGTTGGTTTCCCAGGGGTCCACCTGACATCACTTCTTAGTTGGTTTCCCAGGGGGTCCACCTGACATCACTTCTTAGTTGGTTTCCCAGGGGGCCCACCTGACATCACTTCTTAGTTGGTTTCCCAGGGGGTCCACCTGACATCACTTCTTAGTTGGTTTCCCAGGGGGCCCACCTGACATCACTTCTTAGTTGGTTTCCCAGGGGGTCCACCTGACATCACTTCTTAGTTGGTTTCCAAGGGGTCCACCTGACATCACTTCTTAGTTGGTTCCCCAGGGGGCCCACCTGACATCACTTCTTAGTTGGTTTCCCAAGGGGTCCACCTGACATCACTTCTTAGTTGGTTCCCCAGGGGGTCCACCTGACATCACTTCTTAGTTGGTTTCCCAGGGGGGCCCACCTGACATCACTTCTTAGTTGGTTTCCCAGGGGGTCCACCTGACATCACTTCTTAGTTGGTTTCCAAGGGGTCCACCTGACATCACTTCTTAGTTGGTTCCCCAGGGGGCCCACCTGACATCACTTCTTAGTTGGTTTCCCAGGGGACCCACCTGACATCACTTCTTAGTTGGTTTTCCAGGGGGCCCACCTGACATCACTTCTTAGTTGGTTTTCCAGGGGGCCCACCTGACATCACTTCTTAGTTGGTTTCCCAGGGGGTCCACCTGACATCACTTCTTAGTTGGTTTCCCAGGGGTCCACCTGACATCACTTCTTAGTTGGTTTCCCAGGGGGGCCACCTGACATCACTTCTTAGTTGGTTTCCCAGGGGATCCACCTGACATCACTTCTTAGTTGGTTTCCAAGGGGTCCACCTGACATCACTTCTTAGTTGGTTTTCCAGGGGGCCCACCTGACATCACTTCTTAGTTGGTTTCCCAGGGGGGCCCACCTGACATCACTTCTTAGTTGGTTTCCCAGGGGGTCCACCTGACATCACTTCTTAGTTGGTTTCCCAGGGGTCCACCTGACATCACTTCTTAGTTGGTTTCCAAGGGGGTCCACCTGACATCACTTCTTAGTTGGTTTCCCAGGGGATCCACCTGACATCACTTCTTAGTTGGTTTCCAAGGGGTCCACCTGACATCACTTCTTAGTTGGTTTCCCAGGGGTCCACCTGACATCACTTCTTAGTTGGTTTCCCAGGGGGGCCCACCTGACATCACTTCTTAGTTGGTTTCCCAGGGGTCCACCTGACATCACTTCTTAGTTGGTTTCCAGGGGGTCCACCTGACATCACTTCTTAGTTGGGGGGGGGGGCACCTGACATCACTTCTTAGTTGATTCTGGTGGTGTTTGCTTATTGGCCTTGCATATTGGGATTCTATTTTTTGATTGTTTTCCTTTTAAAGGATGAAATCCATGAGAGAGACAAATACAGTGATTTTTTGTTAATCCAACTGAGGGAAATTCTGCTGAAGAATCACACTCTGAAACTGGTCTTGATGAGTGCTGCTCTTGATACCCAGTTATTTCAACAATATTTTGCTGGATGTCCTCTTATTGAAAGTAAGTTTCTGTTGAGTTTTAAGTTTTAACATTATTCAGTAAGTGCCATGATCAATTATTATATGAATGGAATAGTATATTGACTAGCCCCAGGACTTTATTTAATAGTCTTTATAGACAGGCGGACTTTATACACAGATAGTTGGTTATTAGTCCCCGTTCGGACGAAGTCCGAAAACGGGGACTTATAATAATTCGGTCTCCGTGCGTCCGTCCAGAGTCATATTTCAGAATCCTGTGGACCAATCCCGTTCATTCTTTGCACGTGCCTAGTACCTTATGTGGGACATATGCACATGCAGTGGTTTAGCTATTCGATTCAAAATGGCAGACTGGCAGCCATCTTGTTTTTTGAAAATGTTGTATTTTGGACATGCTTTGTCAGTTGTCATTCAAACTTGGTACATAGATTATAAATGTTAGGATACGTGTCCATGACGATTTATTTCGCAATTGCATCAAAGATGGTCGACTAGCAGGCATCTTGTTTTGTTTTTTATGCGGTATCTTGGAAGTGCTCTGTCAGTTTTCATTCAAATTTGGCACATACATGTACTTTATACATGTTAGGATGCATGTCCATGACAATTTCCGTTAAAGTCCTAATATATACCGCGGTTTATATTACAATGTATCAATTTAAAAATTGGGATCAAAAGCTCAAGTTCGGGGTGCGGTTTCTATTACGTACATATTGCAATCACTAAATGGGCGTGGTCATTTTTTGTCCACAACACTTGCACAAAACAAACAATACACCGTACAATCTCTTGAATAGGCGTCAGGGAAGAGTGAGAGGCTTTACTTTGGTTCTAAAATAGGCGTTACGAAATGTTACAGTTACAGTCAATCAAAAAAACAGTACACATGATAAAAAAATACTCACTATATTTAATGTAATAATTTTTTTTTTAATTTTCTTGTTAACGAAAAGTATATTCTAACAGAAGTTTCAAGTAAAAACAAACACGAATGCACTGCTTAGTAGCAAATGATCACAGAACGGTAGCGCAATCCGGCCATGCTGTGGTTCACAAGTGAATAACTTACTTGTTTTCGAAGTGTTTAAATTGGCAATTATTATTCATTAGTGATTACAATAACGCACGACAAATAAATCCGTTGCATTGTTATGAAATGCAAGTAGTTTCACCGTAAACGAATGATTTCAGTCACATGTAAACGGTCGATACGATACCGGCCATGTTTTTGAATGCACACGTGACGTTTTATTGACCGAATAGGTCATGTCGCTAATTAACCAATCAAAATGCTGGATGGTGCCCACGTGTCTAAATTACATAGCTCATTTAAATATGTTAATGAAAGTTCAGTGACCTCATGGTGAACACGGAAGAGATTTACCGATAATGTAGTGCGATGTCTTGGCTTTGATTTCCATGGGAAAACGACATGATTTTTTTTGTAAATCAAGAAATTATTTGTTTCCGAAAGATAAACTGAGCATTGAAGAAGAATTTAACACTTTTACGGTGATAACGCTCATTGTCGAAAACTTACGAAACACAGACATATTCAGAAAGAGTATTGACAGAGGTTGCCGCCAGAACAAAAGCAGTTTCACTGCGTGTCTGACATCCTATCACCGCTGAACAATAAATAGGTGTGACTATTTTTAGGCACGTTGTCGAAACAAATGAATAGGATTAGGAACAATGCCGTTTTGGACCAGCTGGTTGAAACAATGAAGTCAGTCACGGTCTTGTTGAATTGGGGGTGCGGTTAGTAATAGGTACTTTTCAAGTTTTCAATTTTTGTTAAGAACTCTTCAACCCTGAAGCCGGAATTGGGGGTGCGGTTACTATTACGTATGCGGTTTATATTAGGACTTTAACGGTTGTTTCAAAATCTGGTCAAGGATGGCTGATTGACAGCCATCTGACTTTTTGGTCTTACTACTATATTTCCACAATTTATGTACCATCTTCATTCGTATTTGGCACATACATTATACATATCAGTGTGTTTCATAATCAGATTATTTTTGGCTACTACACGGAACACGTGTTTTGATGTAAATAAACAATCTGTTGTATACGCCACTTGGAACTCAAGTTTCAAGGACACACTCACGGCAATTCCTTCGCTTTAATATGACGAGCACAAAGAGAACTTTCAAAAATTTAATGGGGACTGTGTCATTTTCAATGACTTGTTTTGTTATGAATTGACAACTTTAGTTAACATAATATTTGTCCAGAATCTAATGAGTTGGTACTGTTGGTTACTGTATCTCTAATAGAAATGCATATACCGTATAGAAGTGTATAGAAATCTTGTGTCAATGTAATTTTTTATTTTTATCCTGCAGTCCCAGGTGGAATGTATGAAGTTAAAGAGTTGTTTCTGGAAGATGTATTGAAATGGTACGTATTAACATGTATACTTAATTAATAGCACACACATATTACCAAACTAGTGTACTGTGTGAACTGGTACCTTGTATTGGAAGCAGTGATTGTATTAACCCTAATATTAGAGAGACCACCATTTTAAGACCTATTTGTAATAAAGATACACAGAATATATTGCCATTTTTTCTCTACTTTTATTCACAATTTCTGCTGAAAAGATTATTCCTATGTGATGATGTTTACAGGGAGTGTATGTCATGTAACTGTGCTTTTTCTGTGAAGTTCTCAGAAAAAATGTCATGAAAGCTGCTCACAAGTTCAAACATTAGATGTTTTATTACATACAGTTCTACAAAAATATGCATACAGATATTATTCTAGATCCAACTTATTTGAATTATGATTTTAATATGCATAGTTAATTTTGCCATTTACAATTATAGTGTTTATTATATATATATTTATAAATAATTGGTTTCCATATTCTTCACAGCACTGGATATACAAGCAAAATAATGGAAAAATACAAGAAAGAACTGTTAACATGTAAGTACAGTTTAATAGTAATCTTTATGATTGATGATGTTCTACATAAAAACGACGAGACAAACTTTTACATTGCCATATTTTAAATCTCCATGGTTATGTTTGGCATGTTTAAACATGTAAAATACATTGTTTATTTACGAGAAATTTAATAATATGCTGATAAAAATGTCATGTGTAATAGATATAATATTATTTTGTTGACTGTTGCATTGGTGTTACAATGCCTCCAGAAACACAAAACAACTGAACACGATTTTTTTACTATGATAATGGTTTCTTGTCTGCAGTGGAAGATCATAAAAATAAATTAGAAGAATGGTGTCAGCAACGAGAAGTGAAAATATCTGACACGATTGGTAAAGAAGCTGTTGAAGCCGATGAACAAATTGATGAAGGAGTTGATGTGGATAAAGATGAAGATTTACAAGTTGTCACTACTGAGGTATTTTTAAAAATGTTAATATGTATATTTTTATTTTTTTTTGTTAATGGACACAATTTCCCATTAATTACAAGTCTTGATCAAAATATTTAAAAAACAAATTATTAGAGTTGACTGTGGGGTTTAAGTCACTACAAAACTGAAAAAATATGAACTCAAGTGTTGCTGAATGTTGTCATATGGTTTTGATTTCCATGATATTTCTAGTAGAGGCATATTGTGAACCAAAAATGTCTATTTTTTGTGTGATTTTTGACTCCCGTGTGCAAAGCACACAATGGGAGTCTTTGCAGTTAGTTTGTCTGTGTGTGTGTGTGTGTGTGTGTGTGTGTGTATGTGTGTGTTCCACTGATATCTCAAGAACCATACATTGATTTTTAATGAAACTTGGTGCATAGATGTTCTGGGCCAATGCGCAGATTTGATTAGGTTTCGGTAAAAACCATGCATATTAATTACCTAATTTGCATGATAATTAGCTGATTTTTAGCTGTTCCATGACTGTTCCACTGATATCTAAAGAACCACTCATTGGATTTTAATGAAACTTAGCACATAGATGCTCCAAACTAATGCGCAGATTTGATTAGTTTTGGGTAAAAATCTGTGCAATATTAATTACCTAATTTGCATAATGATTAATCAATTTTCGGCTTTTCAGCTGATATCTCAAGTACTAATCATCACATTTCAATAAAATTTGGTACATAGATGTCATAGGACACTGCATAGACCTGATAGTTTTCAGGGTAATGTCAGTAGATATTAATTACCTAATTTGCATAATTAATTAATTTTCAGCTTTTGATATTTCAAGAAGTAATCATCACATTTCAATGACACTTGGTACATAGTTACTAAAGGACTGTGCAGACCCCTGATTAGTTTTTGGGTAAATATTTGTGCATATTAATTAACTTATTAGCATAATTAGTTAATTTTCAGCTTTTTGCCTGATATCTCAAGTACTAATCATCATATTTCAATGAGACTTGCTACATAGATCTTCTAGGACTATGCAGAGACCTGATTAGTTTTAGAGTAAATAATTGTGAATATTAATTAGTTAATTTGTTCCATGAATGTTCCACTGATATATAAAGAACCACAAATTGGATTTTAATGACACTCATTTAATGAGTACTCATCATTACATTTCAATGAATCTAGAACTATGCAGAGACCCAATTAGTTTTTGGTAAATATTTTTGCTTATTAATCACCTAGTTAACATAATTAATTAACACTGATATCTCAATTACTGATCATCACATTTGAATGAAATTTGGTACATAAATGCTCTAGGACAATAGATAGGCCTGATTAATTTTGGGTTAAAATTTGTTCATATTAATTCTCCAGTTAGCATAATAATTCATAATTTTTTTGTTCTGTTCTGTTCATATTAGTTACCTGATTTACATAATTAGTTTTCAGCTTTTCCATCAATATCTCATGTACAAGTAATTTTTAATTAATTTTTAATGTGTCTTCAATACTCTCAGCACACTGGAGTTAGATTATACTTTTAGGCAGGTGATTTATGAATAAAGTGCAGTTACTTCTATTTTCTATAAAAATATACGGATAAAACTACTATTTTTGGAATGTTGAAATGTACATGCATTGAATAAATTGTATTGTACAGTGTCAGGTTGAACTCTCTCTATACATCCTATACACTGTACTTATTGTGTTTGCATAACTTTATAATTTACTTGGTAATTCTGGCATTGACTAAGTAGTGACCACTGAGAAAACTTACATAATCTGTAACTATTGTTATGTTTTACAGAAAGAGTTGGACACCAGTGAAATGGAACCATGGCTTATTAAGGACTTGGACCGATGTATAATGGATGTATGGTTGAAAGGCAGTGATGAAGCGTTCTCTCAACTCTTCCATCTCATACACAGTGAGAATGTCAGTGGTAAGTTACACCAATATCTAAAGTATTATTCCAAGGAATGCTCAGCTGAATTTTACCATACATATGGCAGTGAATTATGCAGAATATATTCTCATTAATATTATTATAGATATACTTGGAAGAACTGTGTGTTCATTTTTACTAATAAGTCTTACTTGTATACTTGTTACTGTTTTTAGTTGATTACAAGCATAGCGAGACAGGAGCGACTGCATTAATGGTGGCTGCAGGTAGAGGAAATATGGATAATGTAGAGAAACTGCTCAATCTTGGTGCTAATGTGAAAGTCATGTCATCTAATGATTGGACGGCCAAGGATTGGGCCAAAGCGTTCAATCGTACTGAGATTGTTGACCTTCTTGAAGCGCATATGTAAGTGTTTTGTCAGAATTCTATTTTTAGATCTGTGTACACGTTTCGAGGATACTATATTTTGGGTGACAATGTTTTCAATTGACAGAGAATGAAGAAAGCTGTATCATAGAAACCCTTGTAAACTTTTGTTGCTTTCCAGTAAATAGTTTTCTCATTAAATATGTACATGTATCTTTCATTTTTCTTACTATCAGTGTTCACAATATTTACTCCGTACATAAGATAACCAACTCGTTTCAACACCTTGTCTTTTGAAGTTGTTCAGAATTTGTCTAAAAGTTGGATTCTTCCTGTGAAAACACCCAGGGAAATAACTTCTTGTTAGTTCATTACATTTGAATACAGCAGTAACATTGTCCTTGTATACCAAATATGGTTTTATTGTTACAGTATCTAAATCTAGTTTTGTACTTTTGTATTGCAGTGCTGCAATTGAATGTTCATGTACTGATGAATCAATGCTTGTTAGCCAGTCTGAAAACATCAAATACTATAAATCTAGTCTTGTACTTTTGTATTGCAGTGCTGCAATTGAATGTTCATGTACTGATGAATCAATGCTTGTTAGCCAGTCTGAAAACATCAAATACTATAAATCTAGTCTCGTACTTTTGTATTGCAGTGCTGCAATTGAATGTTTATGTACTGATGAATCAAAGCTTGTTAGCCAGTCTGAAAACATCAAATACTATAAATCTAGTCTTGTACTTTTGTATTGCAGTGCTGCAATTGAATGTTCATGTACTGATGAATCAATGCTTGTTAGCCAGTCTGAAAACATCAAATACTATAAATCTAGTCTCATACTTTTGTATTGCAGTGCTGCAATTGAATGTTTATGTACTGATGAATCAAAGCTTGTTAGCCAGTCTGAAAACATCAAATACTATAAATCTAGTCTTGTACTTTTGTATTGCAGTGCTGCAATTGAATGTTCATGTACTGATGAATCAATGCTTGTTAGCCAGTCTGAAAACATCAAATACTAAATCTAGTTTTGTACTTTTGTATTGCAGTGCTGCAATTGAATGTTCATGTACTGATGAATCAATGCTTGTTAGCCAGTCTGAAAACATCAAATACTAAATCTAGTTTTGTACTTTTGTATTGCAGTGCTGCAATTGAATGTTCATGTACTGATGAATCAATGCTTGTTAGCCAGTCTGAAAACATCAAATACTAAATCTAGTTTTGTACTTTTGTATTGCAGTGCTGCAATTGAATGTTCATGTACTGACGAATCAAAGCTTGTTAGCCAGTCTGAAAACATCAAATACTAAATCTAGTCTTGTACTTTTGTATTGCAGTGCTGCAATTGAATGTTCATGTACTGATGAATCAATGCTTGTTAGCCAGTCTGAAAACATCAAATACTAAATCTAGTTTTGTACTTTTGTATTGCAGTGCTGCAATTGAATGTTCATGTACTGATGAATCAATGCTTGTTAGCCAGTCTGAAAACATCAAATACTAAATCTAGTCTTGTACTTTTGTATTGCAGTGCTGCAATTGAATGTTCATGTACTGATGAATCAATGCTTGTTAGCCAGTCTGAAAACATCAAATACTAAATCTAGTTTTGTACTTTTGTATTGCAGTGCTGCAATTGAATGTTCATGTACTGACGAATCAATGCTTGTTAGCCAGTCTGAAAACATCAAATACTAAATCTAGTTTTGTACTTTTGTATTGCAGTGCTGCAATTGAATGTTCATGTACTGATGAATCAATGCTTGTTAGCCAGTCTGAAAACATCAAATACTAAATCTAGTTTTGTACTTTTGTATTGCAGTGCTGCAATTGAATGTTCATGTACTGATGAATCAATGCTTGTTAGCCAGTCTGAAAACATCAAATACTAAATCTAGTCTTGTACTTTTGTATTGCAGTGCTGCAATTGAATGTTCATGTACTGATGAATCAATGCTTGTTAGCCAGTCTGAAAACATCAAATACTAAATCTAGTCTTGTACTTTTGTATTGCAGTGCTGCAATTGAATGTTCATGTACTGATGAATCAATGCTTGTTAGCCAGTCTGAAAACATCAAATACTAAATCTAGTTTTGTACTTTTGTATTGCAGTGCTGCAATTGAATGTTCATGTACTGATGAATCAATGCTTGTTAGCCAGTCTGAAAACATCAAATACTAAATCTAGTCTTGTACTTTTGTATTGCAGTGCTGCAATTGAATGTTCATGTACTGATGAATCAATGCTTGTTAGCCAGTCTGAAAACATCAAATACTATAAATCTAGTCTTGTACTTTTGTATTGCAGTGCTGCAATTGAATGTTCATGTACTGATGAATCAATGCTTGTTAGCCAGTCTGAAAACATCAAATACTAAATCTAGTTTTGTACTTTTGTATTGCAGTGCTGCAATTGAATGTTCATGTACTGACGAATCAAAGCTTGTTAGCCAGTCTGAAAACATCAAATACTAAATCTAGTCTTGTACTTTTGTATTGCAGTGCTGCAATTGAATGTTCATGTACTGATGAATCAATGCTTGTTAGCCAGTCTGAAAACATCAAATACTAAATCTAGTTTTGTACTTTTGTATTGCAGTGCTACAATTGAATGTTCATGTACTGATGAATCAATGCTTGTTAGCCAGTCTGAAAACATCAAATACTAAATCTAGTCTTGTACTTTTGTATTGCAGTGCTGCAATTGAATGTTCATGTACTGATGAATCAATGCTTGTTAGCCAGTCTGAAAACATCAAATACTAAATCTAGTTTTGTACTTTTGTATTGCAGTGCTGCAATTGAATGTTCATGTACTGATGAATCAATGCTTGTTAGCCAGTCTGAAAACATCAAATACTAAATCTAGTCTTGTACTTTTGTATTGCAGTGCTGCAATTGAATGTTCATGTACTGATGAATCAATGCTTGTTAGCCAGTCTGAAAACATCAAATACTAAATCTAGTTTTGTACTTTTGTATTGCAGTGCTGCAATTGAATGTTCATGTACTGATGAATCAATGCTTGTTAGCCAGTCTGAAAACATCAAATACTAAATCTAGTCTTGTACTTTTGTATTGCAGTGCTGCAATTGAATGTTCATGTACTGATGAATCAAAGCTTGTTAGCCAGTCTGAAAACATCAAATACTAAATCTAGTCTTGTACTTTTGTATTGCAGTGCTGCAATTGAATGTTCATGTACTGATGAATCAATGCTTGTTAGCCAGTCTGAAAACATCAAATACTAAATCTAGTCTTGTACTTTTGTATTGCAGTGCTGCAATTGAATGTTCATGTACTGATGAATCAATGCTTGTTAGCCAGTCTGAAAACATCAAATACTATAAATCTAGTCTTGTACTTTTGTATTGCAGTGCTGCAATTGAATGTTCATGTACTGATGAATCAATGCTTGTTAGCCAGTCTGAAAACATCAAATACTAAATCTAGTCTTGTACTTTTGTATTGCAGTGCTGCAATTGAATGTTCATGTACTGATGAATCAATGCTTGTTAGCCAGTCTGAAAACATCAAATACTATAAATCTAGTCTTGTACTTTTGTATTGCAGTGCTGCAATTGAATGTTCATGTACTGATGAATCAATGCTTGTTAGCCAGTCTGAAAACATCAAATACTAAATCTAGTTTTGTACTTTTGTATTGCAGTGCTGCAATTGAATGTTCATGTACTGATGAATCAATGCTTGTTAGCCAGTCTGAAAACATCAAATACTGTAAAGGGGGTAATTATTCACTGGGTTTTAATTTAGCTTATTTCGCTGACTGGAAAAATGCGCTAAATTAAAACACAATGAATATGTAAAATTTAGCATAGAACACATTATCTAAATGATAAAACCGTGAATTTAAAACCCACTGAATATGCCTGAAATGATAAATCAGTGAAATTTAAACCCAGTGAAAATTAGTCATTTTACAGTACTAAATCTAGTTTTGTACTTTTGTATTGCAGTGCTGCAATTGAATGTTCATGTACTGATGAATCAATGCTTGTTAGCCAGTCTGAAAACATCAAATACTAAATCTAGTTTTGTACTTTTGTATTGCAGTGCTGCAATTGAATGTTCATGTACTGATGAATCAATGCTTGTTAGCCAGTCTGAAAACATCAAATACTAAATCTAGTCTTGTACTTTTGTATTGCAGTGCTGCAATTGAATGTTCATGTACTGATGAATCAAAGCTCGTTAGCCAGTCTGAAAACATCAAATACTAAATCTAGTTTTGTACTTTTGTATTGCAGTGCTGCAATTGAATGTTCATGTACTGATGAATCAATGCTTGTTAGCCAGTCTGAAAACATCAAATACTAAATCTAGTTTTGTACTTTTGTATTGCAGTGCTGCAATTGAATGTTCATGTACTGATGAATCAATGCTTGTTAGCCAGTCTGAAAACATCAAATACTAAATCTAGTTTTGTACTTTTGTATTGCAGTGCTGCAATTGAATGTTCATGTACTGATGAATCAATGCTTGTTAGCCAGTCTGAAAACATCAAATACTAAATCTAGTTTTGTACTTTTGTATTGCAGTGCTGCAATTGAATGTTCATGTACTGATGAATCAATGCTTGTTAGTCAGTCTGAAAACATCAAATACTAAATCTAGTTTTGTACTTTTGTATTGCAGTGCTGCAATTGAATGTTTATGTACTAATGAAACAAAGCTCGTTAGCCAGTCTGAAAACATCAAATACTATAAATCTAGTCTTGTACTTTTGTATTGCAGTGCTGCAATTGAATGTTCATGTACTGATGAATCAATGCTTGTTAGCCAGTCTGAAAACATCAAATACTAAATCTAGTTTTGTACTTTTGTATTGCAGTGCTGCAATTGAATGTTCATGTACTGATGAATCAATGCTTGTTAGCCAGTCTGAAAACATCAAATACTAAATCTAGTTTTGTACTTTTGTATTGCAGTGCTGCAATTGAATGTTCATGTACTGATGAATCAATGCTTGTTAGCCAGTCTGAAAACATCAAATACTAAATCTAGTCTTGTACTTTTGTATTGCAGTGCTGCAATTGAATGTTCATGTACTGATGAATCAATGCTTGTTAGCCAGTCTGAAAACATCAAATACTAAATCTAGTTTTGTACTTTTGTATTGCAGTGCTGCAATTGAATGTTCATGTACTGATGAATCAATGCTTGTTAGCCAGTCTGAAAACATCAAATACTAAATCTAGTCTTGTACTTTTGTATTGCAGTGCTGCAATTGAATGTTCATGTACTGATGAATCAATGCTTGTTAGCCAGTCTGAAAACATCAAATACTAAATCTAGTTTTGTACTTTTGTATTGCAGTGCTGCAATTGAATGTTCATGTACTGATGAATCAATGCTTGTTAGCCAGTCTGAAAACATCAAATACTAAATCTAGTTTTGTACTTTTGTATTGCAGTGCTGCAATTGAATGTTCATGTACTGATGAATCAAAGCTTGTTAGCCAGTCTGAAAACATCAAATACTATAAATCTAGTCTTGTACTTTTGTATTGCAGTGCTGCAATTGAATGTTCATGTACTGATGAATCAATGCTTGTTAGCCAGTCTGAAAACATCAAATACTAAATCTAGTCTTGTACTTTTGTATTGCAGTGCTGCAATTGAATGTTCATGTACTGATGAATCAATGCTTGTTAGCCAGTCTGAAAACATCAAATACTATAAATCTAGTCTTGTACTTTTGTATTGCAGTGCTGCAATTGAATGTTCATGTACTGATGAATCAATGCTTGTTAGCCAGTCTGAAAACATCAAATACTAAATCTAGTTTTGTACTTTTGTATTGCAGTGCTGCAATTGAATGTTCATGTACTGATGAATCAATGCTTGTTAGCCAGTCTGAAAACATCAAATACTGTAAAGGGGGTAATTATTCACTGGGTTTTAATTTAGCTTATTTCGCTGACTGGAAAAATGCGCTAAATTAAAACACAATGAATATGTAAAATTTAGCATAGAACACATTATCTAAATGATAAAACCGTGAATTTAAAACCCACTGAATATGCCTGAAATGATAAATCAGTGAAATTTAAACCCAGTGAAAATTAGTCATTTTACAGTACTAAATCTAGTTTTGTACTTTTGTATTGCAGTGCTGCAATTGAATGTTCATGTACTGATGAATCAATGCTTGTTAGCCAGTCTGAAAACATCAAATACTAAATCTAGTTTTGTACTTTTGTATTGCAGTGCTGCAATTGAATGTTCATGTACTGATGAATCAATGCTTGTTAGCCAGTCTGAAAACATCAAATACTAAATCTAGTCTTGTACTTTTGTATTGCAGTGCTGCAATTGAATGTTCATGTACTGATGAATCAAAGCTCGTTAGCCAGTCTGAAAACATCAAATACTAAATCTAGTTTTGTACTTTTGTATTGCAGTGCTGCAATTGAATGTTCATGTACTGATGAATCAATGCTTGTTAGCCAGTCTGAAAACATCAAATACTAAATCTAGTTTTGTACTTTTGTATTGCAGTGCTGCAATTGAATGTTCATGTACTGATGAATCAATGCTTGTTAGCCAGTCTGAAAACATCAAATACTAAATCTAGTTTTGTACTTTTGTATTGCAGTGCTGCAATTGAATGTTCATGTACTGATGAATCAATGCTTGTTAGCCAGTCTGAAAACATCAAATACTAAATCTAGTTTTGTACTTTTGTATTGCAGTGCTGCAATTGAATGTTCATGTACTGATGAATCAATGCTTGTTAGTCAGTCTGAAAACATCAAATACTAAATCTAGTTTTGTACTTTTGTATTGCAGTGCTGCAATTGAATGTTTATGTACTAATGAAACAAAGCTCGTTAGCCAGTCTGAAAACATCAAATACTATAAATCTAGTCTTGTACTTTTGTATTGCAGTGCTGCAATTGAATGTTCATGTACTGATGAATCAATGCTTGTTAGCCAGTCTGAAAACATCAAATACTAAATCTAGTTTTGTACTTTTGTATTGCAGTGCTGCAATTGAATGTTCATGTACTGATGAATCAATGCTTGTTAGCCAGTCTGAAAACATCAAATACTATAAATCTAGTCTTGTACTTTTGTATTGCAGTGCTGCAATTGAATGTTCATGTACTGATGAATCAATGCTTGTTAGCCAGTCTGAAAACATCAAATACTAAATCTAGTTTTGTACTTTTGTATTGCAGTGCTGCAATTGAATGTTCATGTACTGATGAATCAATGCTTGTTAGCCAGTCTGAAAACATCAAATACTAAATCTAGTTTTGTACTTTTGTATTGCAGTGCTGCAATTGAATGTTCATGTACTGATGAATCAATGCTTGTTAGCCAGTCTGAAAACATCAAATACTAAATCTAGTCTTGTACTTTTGTATTGCAGTGCTGCAATTGAATGTTCATGTACTGATGAATCAAAGCTCGTTAGCCAGTCTGAAAACATCAAATACTAAATCTAGTCTTGTACTTTTGTATTGCAGTGCTGCAATTGAATGTTCATGTACTGATGAATCAATGCTTGTTAGCCAGTCTGAAAACATCAAATACTAAATCTAGTCTTGTACTTTTGTATTGCAGTGCTGCAATTGAATGTTCATGTACTGATGAATCAATGCTTGTTAGCCAGTCTGAAAACATCAAATACTAAATCTAGTTTTGTACTTTTGTATTGCAGTGCTGCAATTGAATGTTCATGTACTGATGAATCAATGCTTGTTAGCCAGTCTGAAAACATCAAATACTAAATCTAGTTTTGTACTTTTGTATTGCAGTGCTGCAATTGAATGTTTATGTACTAATGAAACAAAGCTCGTTAGCCAGTCTGAAAACATCAAATACTATAAATCTAGTCTTGTACTTTTGTATTGCAGTGCTGCAATTGAATGTTCATGTACTGATGAATCAATGCTTGTTAGCCAGTCTGAAAACATCAAATACTAAATCTAGTTTTGTACTTTTGTATTGCAGTGCTGCAATTGAATGTTCATGTACTGATGAATCAATGCTTGTTAGCCAGTCTGAAAACATCAAATACTAAATCTAGTCTTGTACTTTTGTATTGCAGTGCTGCAATTGAATGTTCATGTACTGATGAATCAAAGCTCGTTAGCCAGTCTGAAAACATCAAATACTAAATCTAGTTTTGTACTTTTGTATTGCAGTGCTGCAATTGAATGTTCATGTACTGATGAATCAATGCTTGTTAGCCAGTCTGAAAACATCAAATACTGTAAAGGGGGTAATTATTCACTGGGTTTTAATTTAGCTTATTTCGCTGACTGGAAAAATGCGCTAAATTAAAACACAATGAATATGTAAAATTTAGCATAGAACACATTATCTAAATGATAAAACCGTGAATTTAAAACCCACTGAATATGCCTGAAATGATAAATCAGTGAAATTTAAACCCAGTGAAAATTAGTCATTTTACAGTACTAAATCTAGTTTTGTACTTTTGTATTGCAGTGCTGCAATTGAATGTTCATGTACTGATGAATCAATGCTTGTTAGCCAGTCTGAAAACATCAAATACTAAATCTAGTTTTGTACTTTTGTATTGCAGTGCTGCAATTGAATGTTCATGTACTGATGAATCAATGCTTGTTAGCCAGTCTGAAAACATCAAATACTAAATCTAGTCTTGTACTTTTGTATTGCAGTGCTGCAATTGAATGTTCATGTACTGATGAATCAAAGCTCGTTAGCCAGTCTGAAAACATCAAATACTAAATCTAGTTTTGTACTTTTGTATTGCAGTGCTGCAATTGAATGTTCATGTACTGATGAATCAATGCTTGTTAGCCAGTCTGAAAACATCAAATACTAAATCTAGTTTTGTACTTTTGTATTGCAGTGCTGCAATTGAATGTTCATGTACTGATGAATCAATGCTTGTTAGCCAGTCTGAAAACATCAAATACTAAATCTAGTTTTGTACTTTTGTATTGCAGTGCTGCAATTGAATGTTCATGTACTGATGAATCAATGCTTGTTAGCCAGTCTGAAAACATCAAATACTAAATCTAGTTTTGTACTTTTGTATTGCAGTGCTGCAATTGAATGTTCATGTACTGATGAATCAATGCTTGTTAGCCAGTCTGAAAACATCAAATACTAAATCTAGTTTTGTACTTTTGTATTGCAGTGCTGCAATTGAATGTTCATGTACTGATGAAACAAAGCTCGTTAGCCAGTCTGAAAACATCAAATACTATAAATCTAGTCTTGTACTTTTGTATTGCAGTGCTGCAATTGAATGTTCATGTACTGATGAATCAATGCTTGTTAGCCAGTCTGAAAACATCAAATACTATAAATCTAGTCTTGTACTTTTGTATTGCAGTGCTGCAATTGAATGTTCATGTACTGATGAATCAATGCTTGTTAGCCAGTCTGAAAACATCAAATACTAAATCTAGTTTTGTACTTTTGTATTGCAGTGCTGCAATTGAATGTTCATGTACTAATGAAACAAAGCTCGTTAGCCAGTCTGAAAACATCAAATACTATAAATCTAGTCTTGTACTTTTGTATTGCAGTGCTGCAATTGAATGTTCATGTACTGATGAATCAATGCTTGTTAGCCAGTCTGAAAACATCAAATACTATAAATCTAGTCTCGTACTTTTGTATTGCAGTGCTGCAATTGAATGTTTATGTACTGATGAATCAAAGCTTGTTAGCCAGTCTGAAAACATCAAATACTATAAATCTAGTCTTGTACTTTTGTATTGCAGTGCTGCAATTGAATGTTCATGTACTGATGAATCAATGCTTGTTAGCCAGTCTGAAAACATCAAATACTATAAATCTAGTCTTGTACTTTTGTATTGCAGTGCTGCAATTGAATGTTTATGTACTGATGAATCAAAGCTTGTTAGCCAGTCTGAAAACATCAAATACTATAAATCTAGTCTTGTACTTTTGTATTGCAGTGCTGCAATTGAATGTTTATGTACTGATGAATCAAAGCTTGTTAGCCAGTCTGAAAACATCAAATACTAAATCTAGTTTTGTACTTTTGTATTGCAGTGCTGCAATTGAATGTTCATGTACTGATGAATCAATGCTTGTTAGCCAGTCTGAAAACATCAAATACTAAATCTAGTCTTGTACTTTTGTATTGCAGTGCTGCAATTGAATGTTCATGTACTGATGAATCAATGCTTGTTAGCCAGTCTGAAAACATCAAATACTAAATCTAGTTTTGTACTTTTGTATTGCAGTGCTGCAATTGAATGTTCATGTACTGATGAATCAATGCTTGTTAGCCAGTCTGAAAACATCAAATACTATAAATCTAGTCTTGTACTTTTGTATTGCAGTGCTGCAATTGAATGTTCATGTACTGATGAATCAAAGCTTGTTAGCCAGTCTGAAAACATCAAATACTAAATCTAGTTTTGTACTTTTGTATTGCAGTGCTGCAATTGAATGTTCATGTACTGATGAATCAATGCTTGTTAGCCAGTCTGAAAACATCAAATACTAAATCTAGTCTTGTACTTTTGTATTGCAGTGCTGCAATTGAATGTTCATGTACTGATGAATCAATGCTTGTTAGCCAGTCTGAAAACATCAAATACTAAATCTAGTCTTGTACTTTTGTATTGCAGTGCTGCAATTGAATGTTCATGTACTGATGAATCAATGCTTGTTAGCCAGTCTGAAAACATCAAATACTATAAATCTAGTCTTGTACTTTTGTATTGCAGTGCTGCAATTGAATGTTCATGTACTGATGAATCAATGCTTGTTAGCCAGTCTGAAAACATCAAATACTAAATCTAGTTTTGTACTTTTGTATTGCAGTGCTGCAATTGAATGTTCATGTACTGATGAATCAATGCTTGTTAGCCAGTCTGAAAACATCAAATACTAAATCTAGTCTTGTACTTTTGTATTGCAGTGCTGCAATTGAATGTTCATGTACTGATGAATCAAAGCTTGTTAGCCAGTCTGAAAACATCAAATACTAAATCTAGTCTTGTACTTTTGTATTGCAGTGCTGCAATTGAATGTTCATGTACTGATGAATCAATGCTTGTTAGCCAGTCTGAAAACATCAAATACTAAATCTAGTTTTGTACTTTTGTATTGCAGTGCTGCAATTGAATGTTCATGTACTGATGAATCAATGCTTGTTAGCCAGTCTGAAAACATCAAATACTAAATCTAGTCTTGTACTTTTGTATTGCAGTGCTGCAATTGAATGTTCATGTACTGATGAATCAATGCTTGTTAGCCAGTCTGAAAACATCAAATACTAAATCTAGTCTTGTACTTTTGTATTGCAGTGCTGCAATTGAATGTTCATGTACTGATGAATCAAAGCTTGTTAGCCAGTCTGAAAACATCAAATACTAAATCTAGTCTTGTACTTTTGTATTGCAGTGCTGCAATTGAATGTTCATGTACTGATGAATCAATGCTTGTTAGCCAGTCTGAAAACATCAAATACTAAATCTAGTCTTGTACTTTTGTATTGCAGTGCTGCAATTGAATGTTCATGTACTGATGAATCAAAGCTTGTTAGCCAGTCTGAAAACATCAAATACTAAATCTAGTTTTGTACTTTTGTATTGCAGTGCTGCAATTGAATGTTCATGTACTGATGAATCAATGCTTGTTAGCCAGTCTGAAAACATCAAATACTAAATCTAGTTTTGTACTTTTGTATTGCAGTGCTGCAATTGAATGTTCATGTACTGATGAATCAAAGCTTGTTAGCCAGTCTGAAAACATCAAATACTAAATCTAGTCTTGTACTTTTGTATTGCAGTGCTGCAATTGAATGTTCATGTACTGATGAATCAATGCTTGTTAGCCAGTCTGAAAACATCAAATACTAAATCTAGTTTTGTACTTTTGTATTGCAGTGCTGCAATTGAATGTTCATGTACTGATGAATCAATGCTTGTTAGCCAGTCTGAAAACATCAAATACTAAATCTAGTTTTGTACTTTTGTATTGCAGTGCTGCAATTGAATGTTCATGTACTGATGAATCAATGCTTGTTAGCCAGTCTGAAAACATCAAATACTAAATCTAGTTTTGTACTTTTGTATTGCAGTGCTGCAATTGAATGTTTATGTACTGATGAATCAATGCTTGTTAGCCAGTCTGAAAACATCAAATACTAAATCTAGTTTTGTACTTTTGTATTGCAGTGCTGCAATTGAATGTTTATGTACTAATGAAACAAAGCTCGTTAGCCAGTCTGAAAACATCAAATACTATAAATCTAGTCTTGTACTTTTGTATTGCAGTGCTGCAATTGAATGTTCATGTACTGATGAATCAATGCTTGTTAGCCAGTCTGAAAACATCAAATACTAAATCTAGTTTTGTACTTTTGTATTGCAGTGCTGCAATTGAATGTTCATGTACTGATGAATCAATGCTTGTTAGCCAGTCTGAAAACATCAAATACTAAATCTAGTCTTGTACTTTTGTATTGCAGTGCTGCAATTGAATGTTCATGTACTGATGAATCAAAGCTCGTTAGCCAGTCTGAAAACATCAAATACTAAATCTAGTCTTGTACTTTTGTATTGCAGTGCTGCAATTGAATGTTCATGTACTGATGAATCAATGCTTGTTAGCCAGTCTGAAAACATCAAATACTAAATCTAGTCCTGTACTTTTGTATTGCAGTGCTGCAATTGAATGTTCATGTACTGATGAATCAATGCTTGTTAGCCAGTCTGAAAACATCAAATACTAAATCTAGTTTTGTACTTTTGTATTGCAGTGCTGCAATTGAATGTTCATGTACTGATGAATCAATGCTTGTTAGCCAGTCTGAAAACATCAAATACTAAATCTAGTTTTGTACTTTTGTATTGCAGTGCTGCAATTGAATGTTTATGTACTAATGAAACAAAGCTCGTTAGCCAGTCTGAAAACATCAAATACTATAAATCTAGTCTTGTACTTTTGTATTGCAGTGCTGCAATTGAATGTTCATGTACTGATGAATCAATGCTTGTTAGCCAGTCTGAAAACATCAAATACTAAATCTAGTTTTGTACTTTTGTATTGCAGTGCTGCAATTGAATGTTCATGTACTGATGAATCAATGCTTGTTAGCCAGTCTGAAAACATCAAATACTAAATCTAGTCTTGTACTTTTGTATTGCAGTTGCTGCAATTGAATGTTCATGTACTGATGAATCAAAGCTCGTTAGCCAGTCTGAAAACATCAAATACTAAATCTAGTTTTGTACTTTTGTATTGCAGTGCTGCAATTGAATGTTCATGTACTGATGAATCAATGCTTGTTAGCCAGTCTGAAAACATCAAATACTGTAAAGGGGGTAATTATTCACTGGGTTTTAATTTAGCTTATTTCGCTGACTGGAAAAATGCGCTAAATTAAAACACAATGAATATGTAAAATTTAGCATAGAACACATTATCTACATGATAAAACTGTGAATTTAAAACCCACTGAATATGCCTGAAATGATAAATCAGTGAAATTTAAACCCAGTGAAAATTAGTCATTTTACAGTACTAAATCTAGTTTTGTACTTTTGTATTGCAGTGCTGCAATTGAATGTTCATGTACTGATGAATCAATGCTTGTTAGCCAGTCTGAAAACATCAAATACTAAATCTAGTTTTGTACTTTTGTATTGCAGTGCTGCAATTGAATGTTCATGTACTGATGAATCAATGCTTGTTAGCCAGTCTGAAAACATCAAATACTAAATCTAGTCTTGTACTTTTGTATTGCAGTGCTGCAATTGAATGTTCATGTACTGATGAATCAAAGCTTGTTAGCCAGTCTGAAAACATCAAATACTAAATCTAGTTTTGTACTTTTGTATTGCAGTGCTGCAATTGAATGTTCATGTACTGATGAATCAATGCTTGTTAGCCAGTCTGAAAACATCAAATACTAAATCTAGTCTTGTACTTTTGTATTGCAGTGCTGCAATTGAATGTTCATGTACTGATGAATCAAAGCTTGTTAGCCAGTCTGAAAACATCAAATACTAAATCTAGTCTTGTACTTTTGTATTGCAGTGCTGCAATTGAATGTTCATGTACTGATGAATCAATGCTTGTTAGCCAGTCTGAAAACATCAAATACTAAATCTAGTTTTGTACTTTTGTATTGCAGTGCTGCAATTGAATGTTCATGTACTGATGAATCAAAGCTTGTTAGCCAGTCTGAAAACATCAAATACTAAATCTAGTTTTGTACTTTTGTATTGCAGTGCTGCAATTGAATGTTCATGTACTGATGAATCAATGCTTGATAGCCAGTCTGAAAACATCAAATACTAAATCTAGTTTTGTACTTTTGTATTGCAGTGCTGCAATTGAATGTTCATGTACTGATGAATCAATGCTTGTTAGCCAGTCTGAAAACATCAAATACTAAATCTAGTTTTGTACTTTTGTATTGCAGTGCTGCAATTGAATGTTCATGTACTGATGAATCAATGCTTGTTAGCCAGTCTGAAAACATCAAATACTAAATCTAGTCTTGTACTTTTGTATTGCAGTGCTGCAATTGAATGTTTATGTACTAATGAAACAAAGCTCGTTAGCCAGTCTGAAAACATCAAATACTATAAATCTAGTCTTGTACTTTTGTATTGCAGTGCTGCAATTGAATGTTCATGTACTGATGAATCAATGCTTGTTAGCCAGTCTGAAAACATCAAATACTAAATCTAGTTTTGTACTTTTGTATTGCAGTGCTGCAATTGAATGTTCATGTACTGATGAATCAATGCTTGTTAGCCAGTCTGAAAACATCAAATACTAAATCTAGTCTTGTACTTTTGTATTGCAGTGCTGCAATTGAATGTTCATGTACTGATGAATCAAAGCTCGTTAGCCAGTCTGAAAACATCAAATACTAAATCTAGTCTTGTACTTTTGTATTGCAGTGCTGCAATTGAATGTTCATGTACTGATGAATCAATGCTTGTTAGCCAGTCTGAAAACATCAAATACTAAATCTAGTTTTGTACTTTTGTATTGCAGTGCTGCAATTGAATGTTCATGTACTGATGAATCAATGCTTGTTAGCCAGTCTGAAAACATCAAATACTAAATCTAGTCTTGTACTTTTGTATTGCAGTGCTGCAATTGAATGTTCATGTACTGATGAATCAAAGCTCGTTAGCCAGTCTGAAAACATCAAATACTAAATCTAGTCTTGTACTTTTGTATTGCAGTGCTGCAATTGAATGTTCATGTACTGATGAATCAATGCTTGTTAGCCAGTCTGAAAACATCAAATACTAAATCTAGTTTTGTACTTTTGTATTGCAGTGCTGCAATTGAATGTTCATGTACTGATGAATCAATGCTTGTTAGCCAGTCTGAAAACATCAAATACTAAATCTAGTTTTGTACTTTTGTATTGCAGTGCTGCAATTGAATGTTCATGTACTGATGAATCAATGCTTGTTAGCCAGTCTGAAAACATCAAATACTAAATCTAGTTTTGTACTTTTGTATTGCAGTGCTGCAATTGAATGTTTATGTACTAATGAAACAAAGCTCGTTAGCCAGTCTGAAAACATCAAATACTAAATCTAGTCTTGTACTTTTGTATTGCAGTGCTGCAATTGAATGTTCATGTACTGATGAATCAATGCTTGTTAGCCAGTCTGAAAACATCAAATACTAAATCTAGTCTTGTACTTTTGTATTGCAGTGCTGCAATTGAATGTTCATGTACTGATGAATCAAAGCTCGTTAGCCAGTCTGAAAACATCAAATACTAAATCTAGTTTTGTACTTTTGTATTGCAGTGCTGCAATTGAATGTTCATGTACTGATGAATCAATGCTTGTTAGCCAGTCTGAAAACATCAAATACTGTAAAGGGGGTAATTATTCACTGGGTTTTAATTTAGCTTATTTCGCTGACTGGAAAAATGCGCTAAATTAAAACACAATGAATATGTAAAATTTAGCATAGAACACATTATCTAAATGATAAAACCGTGAATTTAAAACCCACTGAATATGCCTGAAATGATAAATCAGTGAAATTTAAACCCAGTGAAAATTAGTCATTTTACAGTACTAAATCTAGTTTTGTACTTTTGTATTGCAGTGCTGCAATTGAATGTTCATGTACTGATGAATCAATGCTTGTTAGCCAGTCTGAAAACATCAAATACTAAATCTAGTTTTGTACTTTTGTATTGCAGTGCTGCAATTGAATGTTCATGTACTGATGAATCAATGCTTGTTAGCCAGTCTGAAAACATCAAATACTAAATCTAGTCTTGTACTTTTGTATTGCAGTGCTGCAATTGAATGTTCATGTACTGATGAATCAAAGCTCGTTAGCCAGTCTGAAAACATCAAATACTAAATCTAGTTTTGTACTTTTGTATTGCAGTGCTGCAATTGAATGTTCATGTACTGATGAATCAATGCTTGATAGCCAGTCTGAAAACATCAAATACTAAATCTAGTTTTGTACTTTTGTATTGCAGTGCTGCAATTGAATGTTCATGTACTGATGAATCAATGCTTGTTAGCCAGTCTGAAGACATCAAATACTAAATCTAGTTTTGTACTTTTGTATTGCAGTGCTGCAATTGAATGTTCATGTACTGATGAATCAATGCTTGTTAGCCAGTCTGAAAACATCAAATACTAAATCTAGTTTTGTACTTTTGTATTGCAGTGCTGCAATTGAATGTTCATGTACTGATGAATCAATGCTTGTTAGCCAGTCTGAAAACATCAAATACTAAATCTAGTCTTGTACTTTTGTATTGCAGTGCTGCAATTGAATGTTCATGTACTGATGAATCAAAGCTCGTTAGCCAGTCTGAAAACATCAAATACTAAATCTAGTCTTGTACTTTTGTATTGCAGTGCTGCAATTGAATGTTCATGTACTGATGAATCAATGCTTGTTAGCCAGTCTGAAAACATCAAATACTAAATCTAGTCTTGTACTTTTGTATTGCAGTGCTGCAATTGAATGTTCATGTACTGATGAATCAAAGCTCGTTAGCCAGTCTGAAAACATCAAATACTAAATCTAGTCTTGTACTTTTGTATTGCAGTGCTGCAATTGAATGTTCATGTACTGATGAATCAATGCTTGTTAGCCAGTCTGAAAACATCAAATACTAAATCTAGTCTTGTACTTTTGTATTGCAGTGCTGCAATTGAATGTTCATGTACTGATGAATCAAAGCTCGTTAGCCAGTCTGAAAACATCAAATACTAAATCTAGTCTTGTACTTTTGTATTGCAGTGCTGCAATTGAATGTTCATGTACTGATGAATCAATGCTTGTTAGCCAGTCTGAAAACATCAAATACTAAATCTAGTCTTGTACTTTTGTATTGCAGTGCTGCAATTGAATGTTCATGTACTGATGAATCAAAGCTCGTTAGCCAGTCTGAAAACATCAAATACTAAATCTAGTCTTGTACTTTTGTATTGCAGTGCTGCAATTGAATGTTCATGTACTGATGAAACAAAGCTCGTTAGCCAGTCTGAAAACATCAAATACTAAATCTAGTCTTGTACTTTTGTATTGCAGTGCTGCAATTGAATGTTCATGTACTGATGAATCAATGCTTGTTAGCCAGTCTGAAAACATCAAATACTAAATCTAGTTTTGTACTTTTGTATTGCAGTGCTGCAATTGAATGTTTATGTACTGATGAATCAATGCTTGTTAGCCAGTCTGAAAACATCAAATACTAAATCTAGTCTTGTACTTTTGTATTGCAGTGCTGCAATTGAATGTTCATGTACTGATGAATCAAAGCTTGTTAGCCAGTCTGAAAACATCAAATACTAAATCTAGTCTTGTACTTTTGTATTGCAGTGCTGCAATTGAATGTTCATGTACTGATGAATCAATGCTTGTTAGCCAGTCTGAAAACATCAAATACTAAATCTAGTTTTGTACTTTTGTATTGCAGTGCTGCAATTGAATGTTTATGTACTGATGAATCAAAGCTTGTTAGCCAGTCTGAAAACATCAAATACTATAAATCTAGTCTTGTACTTTTGTATTGCAGTGCTGCAATTGAATGTTCATGTACTGATGAATCAATGCTTGTTAGCCAGTCTGAAAACATCAAATACTAAATCTAGTTTTGTACTTTTGTATTGCAGTGCTGCAATTGAATGTTTATGTACTGATGAATCAATGCTTGTTAGCCAGTCTGAAAACATCAAATACTAAATCTAGTCTTGTACTTTTGTATTGCAGTGCTGCAATTGAATGTTCATGTACTGATGAATCAAAGCTCGTTAGCCAGTCTGAAAACATCAAATACTAAATCTAGTCTTGTACTTTTGTATTGCAGTGCTGCAATTGAATGTTCATGTACTGATGAATCAATGCTTGTTAGCCAGTCTGAAAACATCAAATACTAAATCTAGTTTTGTACTTTTGTATTGCAGTGCTGCAATTGAATGTTCATGTACTGATGAATCAATGCTTGTTAGCCAGTCTGAAAACATCAAATACTAAATCTAGTCTTGTACTTTTGTATTGCAGTGCTGCAATTGAATGTTCATGTACTGATGAAACAAAGCTCGTTAGCCAGTCTGAAAACATCAAATACTAAATCTAGTTTTGTACTTTTGTATTGCAGTGCTGCAATTGAATGTTCATGTACTGATGAATCAATGCTTGTTAGCCAGTCTGAAAACATCAAATACTAAATCTAGTTTTGTACTTTTGTATTGCAGTGCTGCAATTGAATGTTCATGTACTGATGAATCAATGCTTGTTAGCCAGTCTGAAAACATCAAATACTAAATCTAGTCTTGTACTTTTGTATTGCAGTGCTGCAATTGAATGTTCATGTACTGATGAATCAAAGCTTGTTAGCCAGTCTGAAAACATCAAATACTAAATCTAGTCTTGTACTTTTGTATTGCAGTGCTGCAATTGAATGTTTATGTACTGATGAATCAATGCTTGTTAGCCAGTCTGAAAACATCAAATACTAAATCTAGTTTTGTACTTTTGTATTGCAGTGCTGCAATTGAATGTTCATGTACTGATGAATCAATGCTTGTTAGCCAGTCTGAAAACATCAAATACTAAATCTAGTCTTGTACTTTTGTATTGCAGTGCTGCAATTGAATGTTCATGTACTGATGAATCAATGCTTGTTAGCCAGTCTGAAAACATCAAATACTAAATCTAGTCTTGTACTTTTGTATTGCAGTGCTGCAATTGAATGTTCATGTACTGATGAATCAATGCTTGTTAGCCAGTCTGAAAACATCAAATACTAAATCTAGTCTTGTACTTTTGTATTGCAGTGCTGCAATTGAATGTTCATGTACTGATGAATCAATGCTTGTTAGCCAGTCTGAAAACATCAAATACTAAATCTAGTCTTGTACTTTTGTATTGCAGTGCTGCAATTGAATGTTCATGTACTGATGAATCAATGCTTGTTAGCCAGTCTGAAAACATCAAATACTAAATCTAGTCTTGTACTTTTGTATTGCAGTGCTGCAATTGAATGTTCATGTACTGATGAATCAATGCTTGTTAGCCAGTCTGAAAACATCAAATACTAAATCTAGTCTTGTACTTTTGTATTGCAGTGCTGCAATTGAATGTTCATGTACTGATGAATCAATGCTTGTTAGCCAGTCTGAAAACATCAAATACTAAATCTAGTCTTGTACTTTTGTATTGCAGTGCTGCAATTGAATGTTCATGTACTGATGAATCAAAGCTTGTTAGCCAGTCTGAAAACATCAAATACTAAATCTAGTTTTGTACTTTTGTATTGCAGTGCTGCAATTGAATGTTTATGTACTGATGAATCAAAGCTTGTTAGCCAGTCTGAAAACATCAAATACTATAAATCTAGTCTTGTACTTTTGTATTGCAGTGCTGCAATTGAATGTTCATGTACTGATGAATCAATGCTCGTTAGCCAGTCTGAAAACATCAAATACTAAATCTAGTCTTGTACTTTTGTATTGCAGTGCTGCAATTGAATGTTTATGTACTGATGAATCAAAGCTTGTTAGCCAGTCTGAAAACATCAAATACTATAAATCTAGTCTTGTACTTTTGTATTGCAGTGCTGCAATTGAATGTTCATGTACTGATGAATCAATGCTTGTTAGCCAGTCTGAAAACATCAAATACTAAATCTAGTTTTGTACTTTTGTATTGCAGTGCTGCAATTGAATGTTTATGTACTGATGAATCAAAGCTTGTTAGCCAGTCTGAAAACATCAAATACTATAAATCTAGTCTTGTACTTTTGTATTGCAGTGCTGCAATTGAATGTTCATGTACTGATGAATCAATGCTCGTTAGCCAGTCTGAAAACATCAAATACTAAATCTAGTCTTGTACTTTTGTATTGCAGTGCTGCAATTGAATGTTCATGTACTGATGAATCAATGCTTGTTAGCCAGTCTGAAAACATCAAATACTAAATCTAGTTTTGTACTTTTGTATTGCAGTGCTGCAATTGAATGTTCATGTACTGATGAATCAAAGCTTGTTAGCCAGTCTGAAAACATCAAATACTAAATCTAGTCTTGTACTTTTGTATTGCAGTGCTGCAATTGAATGTTCATGTACTGATGAATCAATGCTTGTTAGCCAGTCTGAAAACATCAAATACTAAATCTAGTCTTGTACTTTTGTATTGCAGTGCTGCAATTGAATGTTCATGTACTGATGAATCAATGCTTGTTAGCCAGTCTGAAAACATCAAATACTAAATCTAGTCTTGTACTTTTGTATTGCAGTGCTGCAATTGAATGTTCATGTACTGATGAATCAATGCTCGTTAGCCAGTCTGAAAACATCAAATACTAAATCTAGTCTTGTACTTTTGTATTGCAGTGCTGCAATTGAATGTTCATGTACTGATGAATCAATGCTTGTTAGCCAGTCTGAAAACATCAAATACTAAATCTAGTCTTGTACTTTTGTATTGCAGTGCTGCAATTGAATGTTCATGTACTGATGAATCAATGCTTGTTAGCCAGTCTGAAAACATCAAATACTATAAATCTAGTCTTGTACTTTTGTATTGCAGTGCTGCAATTGAATGTTCATGTACTGATGAATCAATGCTTGTTAGCCAGTCTGAAAACATCAAATACTAAATCTAGTCTTGTACTTTTGTATTGCAGTGCTGCAATTGAATGTTCATGTACTGATGAATCAATGCTTGTTAGCCAGTCTGAAAACATCAAATACTAAATCTAGTCTTGTACTTTTGTATTGCAGTGCTGCAATTGAATGTTCATGTACTGATGAATCAATGCTTGTTAGCCAGTCTGAAAACATCAAATACTAAATCTAGTTTTGTACTTTTGTATTGCAGTGCTGCAATTGAATGTTCATGTACTGATGAATCAATGCTTGTTAGCCAGTCTGAAAACATCAAATACTAAATCTAGTCTTGTACTTTTGTATTGCAGTGCTGCAATTGAATGTTCATGTACTGATGAATCAATGCTTGTTAGCCAGTCTGAAAACATCAAATACTAAATCTAGTCTTGTACTTTTGTATTGCAGTGCTGCAATTGAATGTTCATGTACTGATGAATCAATGCTTGTTAGCCAGTCTGAAAACATCAAATACTAAATCTAGTTTTGTACTTTTGTATTGCAGTGCTGCAATTGAATGTTCATGTACTGATGAATCAAAGCTTGTTAGCCAGTCTGAAAACATCAAATACTAAATCTAGTCTTGTACTTTTGTATTGCAGTGCTGCAATTGAATGTTCATGTACTGATGAAACAAAGCTCGTTAGCCAGTCTGAAAACATCAAATACTATAAATCTAGTCTTGTACTTTTGTATTGCAGTGCTGCAATTGAATGTTCATGTACTGATGAAACAAAGCTCGTTAGCCAGTCTGAAAACATCAAATACTATAAATCTAGTCTTGTACTTTTGTATTGCAGTGCTGCAATTGAATGTTCATGTACTGATGAAACAAAGCTCGTTAGCCAGTCTGAAAACATCAAATACTATAAATCTAGTCTTGTACTTTTGTATTGCAGTGCTGCAATTGAATGTTCATGTACTGATGAATCAATGCTTGTTAGCCAGTCTGAAAACATCAAATACTAAATCTAGTCTTGTACTTTTGTATTGCAGTGCTGCAATTGAATGTTCATGTACTGATGAAACAAAGCTCGTTAGCCAGTCTGAAAACATCAAATACTATAAATCTAGTCTTGTACTTTTGTATTGCAGTGCTGCAATTGAATGTTCATGTACTGATGAAACAAAGCTCGTTAGCCAGTCTGAAAACATCAAATACTATAAATCTAGTCTTGTACTTTTGTATTGCAGTGCTGCAATTGAATGTTCATGTACTGATGAAACAAAGCTCGTTAGCCAGTCTGAAAACATCAAATACTAAATCTAGTTTTGTACTTTTGTATTGCAGTGCTGCAATTGAATGTTCATGTACTGATGAATCAATGCTTGTTAGCCAGTCTGAAAACATCAAATACTAAATCTAGTCTTGTACTTTTGTATTGCAGTGCTGCAATTGAATGTTCATGTACTGATGAATCAATGCTTGTTAGCCAGTCTGAAAACATCAAATACTAAATCTAGTCTTGTACTTTTGTATTGCAGTGCTGCAATTGAATGTTCATGTACTGATGAATCAATGCTTGTTAGCCAGTCTGAAAACATCAAATACTAAATCTAGTCTTGTACTTTTGTATTGCAGTGCTGCAATTGAATGTTCATGTACTGATGAATCAAAGCTTGTTAGCCAGTCTGAAAACATCAAATACTAAATCTAGTCTCGTACTTTTGTATTGCAGTGCTGCAATTGAATGTTCATGTACTGATGAATCAATGCTTGTTAGCCAGTCTGAAAACATCAAATACTAAATCTAGTCTTGTACTTTTGTATTGCAGTGCTGCAATTGAATGTTCATGTACTGATGAATCAATGCTTGTTAGCCAGTCTGAAAACATCAAATACTAAATCTAGTCTCGTACTTTTGTATTGCAGTGCTGCAATTGAATGTTCATGTACTGATGAATCAAAGCTCGTTAGCCAGTCTGAAAACATCAAATACTAAATCTAGTCTTGTACTTTTGTATTGCAGTGCTGCAATTGAATGTTCATGTACTGATGAATCAAAGCTTGTTAGCCAGTCTGAAAACATCAAATACTAAATCTAGTTTTGTACTTTTGTATTGCAGTGCTGCAATTGAATGTTCATGTACTGATGAATCAATGCTTGTTAGCCAGTCTGAAAACATCAAATACTATAAATCTAGTCTTGTACTTTTGTATTGCAGTGCTGCAATTGAATGTTCATGTACTGATGAATCAATGCTTGTTAGCCAGTCTGAAAACATCAAATACTAAATCTAGTCTTGTACTTTTGTATTGCAGTGCTGCAATTGAATGTTCATGTACTGATGAAACAAAGCTCGTTAGCCAGTCTGAAAACATCAAATACTAAATCTAGTCTTGTACTTTTGTATTGCAGTGCTGCAATTGAATGTTCATGTACTGATGAATCAATGCTTGTTAGCCAGTCTGAAAACATCAAATACTAAATCTAGTCTTGTACTTTTGTATTGCAGTGCTGCAATTGAATGTTCATGTACTGATGAATCAAAGCTTGTTAGCCAGTCTGAAAACATCAAATACTAAATCTAGTCTTGTACTTTTGTATTGCAGTGCTGCAATTGAATGTTCATGTACTGATGAATCAATGCTTGTTAGCCAGTCTGAAAACATCAAATACTAAATCTAGTCTTGTACTTTTGTATTGCAGTGCTGCAATTGAATGTTCATGTACTGATGAATCAATGCTTGTTAGCCAGTCTGAAAACATCAAATACTATAAATCTAGTCTTGTACTTTTGTATTGCAGTGCTGCAATTGAATGTTCATGTACTGATGAATCAATGCTTGTTAGCCAGTCTGAAAACATCAAATACTATAAATCTAGTCTTGTACTTTTGTATTGCAGTGCTGCAATTGAATGTTCATGTACTGATGAATCAATGCTTGTTAGCCAGTCTGAAAACATCAAATACTAAATCTAGTCTTGTACTTTTGTATTGCAGTGCTGCAATTGAATGTTCATGTACTGATGAATCAAAGCTTGTTAGCCAGTCTGAAAACATCAAATACTAAATCTAGTCTTGTACTTTTGTATTGCAGTGCTGCAATTGAATGTTCATGTACTGATGAATCAATGCTTGTTAGCCAGTCTGAAAACATCAAATACTAAATCTAGTTTTGTACTTTTGTATTGCAGTGCTGCAATTGAATGTTCATGTACTGATGAATCAATGCTTGTTAGCCAGTCTGAAAACATCAAATACTAAATCTAGTCTTGTACTTTTGTATTGCAGTGCTGCAATTGAATGTTCATGTACTGATGAATCAATGCTTGTTAGCCAGTCTGAAAACATCAAATACTAAATCTAGTTTTGTACTTTTGTATTGCAGTGCTGCAATTGAATGTTCATGTACTGATGAATCAAAGCTTGTTAGCCAGTCTGAAAACATCAAATACTAAATCTAGTCTTGTACTTTTGTATTGCAGTGCTGCAATTGAATGTTCATGTACTGATGAATCAATGCTTGTTAGCCAGTCTGAAAACATCAAATACTAAATCTAGTCTTGTACTTTTGTATTGCAGTGCTGCAATTGAATGTTCATGTACTGATGAATCAATGCTTGTTAGCCAGTCTGAAAACATCAAATACTATAAATCTAGTCTTGTACTTTTGTATTGCAGTGCTGCAATTGAATGTTCATGTACTGATGAATCAATGCTTGTTAGCCAGTCTGAAAACATCAAATACTAAATCTAGTCTTGTACTTTTGTATTGCAGTGCTGCAATTGAATGTTCATGTACTGATGAATCAATGCTTGTTAGCCAGTCTGAAAACATCAAATACTATAAATCTAGTCTTGTACTTTTGTATTGC
Organism: Saccoglossus kowalevskii; assembly: GCF_978046115.1. Taxonomy (NCBI): domain Eukaryota; kingdom Metazoa; phylum Hemichordata; class Enteropneusta; family Harrimaniidae; genus Saccoglossus; species Saccoglossus kowalevskii. The sequence goes on from NC_140653.1 coordinate 34,484,976, forward strand.
AGTGCTGCAATTGAATGTTCATGTACTGATGAATCAATGCTTGTTAGCCAGTCTGAAAACATCAAATACTAAATCTAGTCTTGTACTTTTGTATTGCAGTGCTGCAATTGAATGTTCATGTACTGATGAATCAATGCTTGTTAGCCAGTCTGAAAACATCAAATACTAAATCTAGTCTTGTACTTTTGTATTGCAGTGCTGCAATTGAATGTTCATGTACTGATGAATCAAAGCTTGTTAGCCAGTCTGAAAACATCAAATACTAAATCTAGTCTTGTACTTTTGTATTGCAGTGCTGCAATTGAATGTTCATGTACTGATGAATCAATGCTTGTTAGCCAGTCTGAAAACATCAAATACTAAATCTAGTCTTGTACTTTTGTATTGCAGTGCTGCAATTGAATGTTCATGTACTGATGAATCAATGCTTGTTAGCCAGTCTGAAAACATCAAATACTAAATCTAGTCTTGTACTTTTGTATTGCAGTGCTGCAATTGAATGTTCATGTACTGATGAATCAAAGCTTGTTAGCCAGTCTGAAAACATCAAATACTAAATCTAGTCTTGTACTTTTGTATTGCAGTGCTGCAATTGAATGTTTATGTACTGATGAATCAAAGCTTGTTAGCCAGTCTGAAAACATCAAATACTATAAATCTAGTCTTGTACTTTTGTATTGCAGTGCTGCAATTGAATGTTCATGTACTGATGAATCAAAGCTTGTTAGCCAGTCTGAAAACATCAAATACTAAATCTAGTTTTGTACTTTTGTATTGCAGTGCTGCAATTGAATGTTCATGTACTGATGAATCAATGCTCGTTAGCCAGTCTGAAAACATCAAATACTAAATCTAGTCTTGTACTTTTGTATTGCAGTGCTGCAATTGAATGTTCATGTACTGATGAATCAATGCTTGTTAGCCAGTCTGAAAACATCAAATACTAAATCTAGTTTTGTACTTTTGTATTGCAGTGCTGCAATTGAATGTTCATGTACTGATGAATCAATGCTTGTTAGCCAGTCTGAAAACATCAAATACTAAATCTAGTTTTGTACTTTTGTATTGCAGTGCTGCAATTGAATGTTCATGTACTGATGAATCAATGCTTGTTAGCCAGTCTGAAAACATCAAATACTAAATCTAGTTTTGTACTTTTGTATTGCAGTGCTGCAATTGAATGTTCATGTACTGATGAATCAATGCTTGTTAGCCAGTCTGAAAACATCAAATACTAAATCTAGTTTTGTACTTTTGTATTGCAGTGCTGCAATTGAATGTTCATGTACTGATGAATCAAAGCTTGTTAGCCAGTCTGAAAACATCAAATACTAAATCTAGTTTTGTACTTTTGTATTGCAGTGCTGCAATTGAATGTTCATGTACTGATGAATCAATGCTTGTTAGCCAGTCTGAAAACATCAAATACTAAATCTAGTTTTGTACTTTTGTATTGCAGTGCTGCAATTGAATGTTCATGTACTGATGAATCAATGCTTGTTAGCCAGTCTGAAAACATCAAATACTAAATCTAGTTTTGTACTTTTGTATTGCAGTGCTGCAATTGAATGTTCATGTACTGATGAATCAATGCTTGTTAGCCAGTCTGAAAACATCAAATACTAAATCTAGTCTTGTACTTTTGTATTGCAGTGCTGCAATTGAATGTTCATGTACTGATGAATCAAAGCTTGTTAGCCAGTCTGAAAACATCAAATACTAAATCTAGTTTTGTACTTTTGTATTGCAGTGCTGCAATTGAATGTTCATGTACTGATGAATCAATGCTTGTTAGCCAGTCTGAAAACATCAAATACTAAATCTAGTCTTGTACTTTTGTATTGCAGTGCTGCAATTGAATGTTCATGTACTGATGAATCAATGCTTGTTAGCCAGTCTGAAAACATCAAATACTAAATCTAGTTTTGTACTTTTGTATTGCAGTGCTGCAATTGAATGTTCATGTACTGATGAATCAATGCTTGTTAGCCAGTCTGAAAACATCAAATACTAAATCTAGTCTTGTACTTTTGTATTGCAGTGCTGCAATTGAATGTTCATGTACTGATGAATCAATGCTTGTTAGCCAGTCTGAAAACATCAAATACTAAATCTAGTTTTGTACTTTTGTATTGCAGTGCTGCAATTGAATGTTCATGTACTGATGAATCAATGCTTGTTAGCCAGTCTGAAAACATCAAATACTAAATCTAGTCTTGTACTTTTGTATTGCAGTGCTGCAATTGAATGTTCATGTACTGATGAATCAATGCTTGATAGCCAGTCTGAAAACATCAAATACTAAATCTAGTCTTGTACTTTTGTATTGCAGTGCTGCAATTGAATGTTCATGTACTGATGAATCAAAGCTTGTTAGCCAGTCTGAAAACATCAAATACTAAATCTAGTTTTGTACTTTTGTATTGCAGTGCTGCAATTGAATGTTCATGTACTGATGAATCAAAGCTTGTTAGCCAGTCTGAAAACATCAAATACTATAAATCTAGTCTTGTACTTTTGTATTGCAGTGCTGCAATTGAATGTTCATGTACTGATGAATCAATGCTTGTTAGCCAGTCTGAAAACATCAAATACTAAATCTAGTCTTGTACTTTTGTATTGCAGTGCTGCAATTGAATGTTCATGTACTGATGAATCAATGCTTGTTAGCCAGTCTGAAAACATCAAATACTAAATCTAGTTTTGTACTTTTGTATTGCAGTGCTGCAATTGAATGTTCATGTACTGATGAATCAAAGCTCGTTAGCCAGTCTGAAAACATCAAATACTAAATCTAGTCTTGTACTTTTGTATTGCAGTGCTGCAATTGAATGTTCATGTACTGATGAATCAATGCTTGTTAGCCAGTCTGAAAACATCAAATACTAAATCTAGTCTTGTACTTTTGTATTGCAGTGCTGCAATTGAATGTTCATGTACTGATGAATCAATGCTTGTTAGCCAGTCTGAAAACATCAAATACTAAATCTAGTTTTGTACTTTTGTATTGCAGTGCTGCAATTGAATGTTCATGTACTGATGAATCAATGCTTGTTAGCCAGTCTGAAAACATCAAATACTAAATCTAGTCTTGTACTTTTGTATTGCAGTGCTGCAATTGAATGTTCATGTACTGATGAATCAATGCTTGTTAGCCAGTCTGAAAACATCAAATACTAAATCTAGTCTTGTACTTTTGTATTGCAGTGCTGCAATTGAATGTTCATGTACTGATGAATCAATGCTTGTTAGCCAGTCTGAAAACATCAAATACTAAATCTAGTCTTGTACTTTTGTATTGCAGTGCTGCAATTGAATGTTCATGTACTGATGAATCAATGCTTGTTAGCCAGTCTGAAAACATCAAATACTAAATCTAGTCTTGTACTTTTGTATTGCAGTGCTGCAATTGAATGTTCATGTACTGATGAATCAAAGCTTGTTAGCCAGTCTGAAAACATCAAATACTAAATCTAGTCTTGTACTTTTGTATTGCAGTGCTGCAATTGAATGTTCATGTACTGATGAATCAATGCTTGTTAGCCAGTCTGAAAACATCAAATACTAAATCTAGTCTTGTACTTTTGTATTGCAGTGCTGCAATTGAATGTTCATGTACTGATGAATCAATGCTTGTTAGCCAGTCTGAAAACATCAAATACTAAATCTAGTCTTGTACTTTTGTATTGCAGTGCTGCAATTGAATGTTCATGTACTGATGAATCAATGCTTGTTAGCCAGTCTGAAAACATCAAATACTAAATCTAGTTTTGTACTTTTGTATTGCAGTGCTGCAATTGAATGTTCATGTACTGATGAATCAAAGCTTGTTAGCCAGTCTGAAAACATCAAATACTAAATCTAGTCTTGTACTTTTGTATTGCAGTGCTGCAATTGAATGTTCATGTACTGATGAATCAATGCTTGTTAGCCAGTCTGAAAACATCAAATACTAAATCTAGTCTTGTACTTTTGTATTGCAGTGCTGCAATTGAATGTTCATGTACTGATGAATCAATGCTTGTTAGCCAGTCTGAAAACATCAAATACTAAATCTAGTTTTGTACTTTTGTATTGCAGTGCTGCAATTGAATGTTCATGTACTGATGAATCAATGCTTGTTAGCCAGTCTGAAAACATCAAATACTAAATCTAGTCTTGTACTTTTGTATTGCAGTGCTGCAATTGAATGTTCATGTACTGATGAATCAATGCTTGTTAGCCAGTCTGAAAACATCAAATACTAAATCTAGTTTTGTACTTTTGTATTGCAGTGCTGCAATTGAATGTTTATGTACTGATGAATCAATGCTTGTTAGCCAGTCTGAAAACATCAAATACTATAAATCTAGTCTTGTACTTTTGTATTGCAGTGCTGCAATTGAATGTTCATGTACTGATGAATCAATGCTTGTTAGCCAGTCTGAAAACATCAAATACTAAATCTAGTCTTGTACTTTTGTATTGCAGTGCTGCAATTGAATGTTCATGTACTGATGAATCAATGCTTGTTAGCCAGTCTGAAAACATCAAATACTAAATCTAGTCTTGTACTTTTGTATTGCAGTGCTGCAATTGAATGTTCATGTACTGATGAATCAATGCTTGTTAGCCAGTCTGAAAACATCAAATACTAAATCTAGTCTTGTACTTTTGTATTGCAGTGCTGCAATTGAATGTTTATGTACTGATGAATCAATGCTTGTTAGCCAGTCTGAAAACATCAAATACTAAATCTAGTCTTGTACTTTTGTATTGCAGTGCTGCAATTGAATGTTCATGTACTGATGAATCAAAGCTTGTTAGCCAGTCTGAAAACATCAAATACTAAATCTAGTCTTGTACTTTTGTATTGCAGTGCTGCAATTGAATGTTCATGTACTGATGAATCAATGCTTGTTAGCCAGTCTGAAAACATCAAATACTATAAATCTAGTCTTGTACTTTTGTATTGCAGTGCTGCAATTGAATGTTCATGTACTGATGAATCAATGCTTGTTAGCCAGTCTGAAAACATCAAATACTAAATCTAGTCTTGTACTTTTGTATTGCAGTGCTGCAATTGAATGTTCATGTACTGATGAATCAAAGCTTGTTAGCCAGTCTGAAAACATCAAATACTAAATCTAGTCTTGTACTTTTGTATTGCAGTGCTGCAATTGAATGTTTATGTACTGATGAATCAATGCTTGTTAGCCAGTCTGAAAACATCAAATACTAAATCTAGTCTTGTACTTTTGTATTGCAGTGCTGCAATTGAATGTTCATGTACTGATGAATCAATGCTTGTTAGCCAGTCTGAAAACATCAAATACTAAATCTAGTTTTGTACTTTTGTATTGCAGTGCTGCAATTGAATGTTCATGTACTGATGAATCAAAGCTCGTTAGCCAGTCTGAAAACATCAAATACTAAATCTAGTTTTGTACTTTTGTATTGCAGTGCTGCAATTGAATGTTCATGTACTGATGAATCAATGCTTGTTAGCCAGTCTGAAAACATCAAATACTAAATCTAGTCTTGTACTTTTGTATTGCAGTGCTGCAATTGAATGTTCATGTACTGATGAATCAATGCTTGTTAGCCAGTCTGAAAACATCAAATACTAAATCTAGTTTTGTACTTTTGTATTGCAGTGCTGCAATTGAATGTTCATGTACTGATGAATCAATGCTTGTTAGCCAGTCTGAAAACATCAAATACTAAATCTAGTCTTGTACTTTTGTATTGCAGTGCTGCAATTGAATGTTCATGTACTGATGAATCAATGCTTGTTAGCCAGTCTGAAAACATCAAATACTAAATCTAGTCTTGTACTTTTGTATTGCAGTGCTGCAATTGAATGTTCATGTACTGATGAATCAATGCTTGTTAGCCAGTCTGAAAACATCAAATACTAAATCTAGTCTTGTACTTTTGTATTGCAGTGCTGCAATTGAATGTTCATGTACTGATGAAACAATGCTTGTTAGCCAGTCTGAAAACATCAAATACTAAATCTAGTCTTGTACTTTTGTATTGCAGTGCTGCAATTGAATGTTCATGTACTGATGAATCAATGCTTGTTAGCCAGTCTGAAAACATCAAATACTAAATCTAGTCTTGTACTTTTGTATTGCAGTGCTGCAATTGAATGTTCATGTACTGATGAATCAATGCTTGTTAGCCAGTCTGAAAACATCAAATACTAAATCTAGTCTTGTACTTTTGTATTGCAGTGCTGCAATTGAATGTTCATGTACTGATGAATCAATGCTTGTTAGCCAGTCTGAAAACATCAAATACTAAATCTAGTTTTGTACTTTTGTATTGCAGTGCTGCAATTGAATGTTCATGTACTGATGAATCAATGCTTGTTAGCCAGTCTGAAAACATCAAATACTAAATCTAGTCTTGTACTTTTGTATTGCAGTGCTGCAATTGAATGTTCATGTACTGATGAATCAAAGCTTGTTAGCCAGTCTGAAAACATCAAATACTAAATCTAGTTTTGTACTTTTGTATTGCAGTGCTGCAATTGAATGTTCATGTACTGATGAATCAATGCTTGTTAGCCAGTCTGAAAACATCAAATACTAAATCTAGTCTTGTACTTTTGTATTGCAGTGCTGCAATTGAATGTTCATGTACTGATGAATCAATGCTTGTTAGCCAGTCTGAAAACATCAAATACTAAATCTAGTTTTGTACTTTTGTATTGCAGTGCTGCAATTGAATGTTCATGTACTGATGAATCAAAGCTTGTTAGCCAGTCTGAAAACATCAAATACTAAATCTAGTTTTGTACTTTTGTATTGCAGTGCTGCAATTGAATGTTCATGTACTGATGAATCAATGCTTGTTAGCCAGTCTGAAAACATCAAATACTAAATCTAGTTTTGTACTTTTGTATTGCAGTGCTGCAATTGAATGTTCATGTACTGATGAATCAATGCTTGTTAGCCAGTCTGAAAACATCAATGAAGAAGATAAAGAGTTGCTGTCAATCTATCACCATTCATTTGATGACGAGATTGTTGATTTGGATTTAATCGTGTGTCTAATTCACTATATATGTAACGCTTCAGAGGAAGGTAATTACTGAGTGCAATGCATTATGGGAGATAATCGTGTGTCTAATTCACTATATATGTAACGCTTCAGAGGAAGGTAATTATTGAGTGCAATGCATTATGGGAGATAATCGTGTGTCTAATTCACTATATATGTAACGCTTCAGAGGAAGGTAATTACTGAGTGCAATGCATTATGGGAGATAATCGTGTGTCTAATTCACTATATATGTAACGCTTCAGAGGAAGGTAATTATTGAGTGCAATGCATTATGGGAGATAATCGTGTGTCTAATTCACTATATATGTAACGCTTCGGAGGAAGGTAATTATTGAGTGCAATGCATTATGGGAGATAATCGTGTGTCTAATTCACTATATATGTAACGCTTCAGAGGAAGGTAATTATTGAGTGCAATGCATTATGGGAGATAATCGTGTGTCTAATTCACTATATATGTAACGCTTCAGAGGAAGGTAATTACTGAGTGCAATGCATTATGGGAGATAATCGTGTGTCTAATTCACTATATGTGTAATGCTTAAGAAAAAGGTAATTACTGAGTGCAATGCATTATGGGAGATAATCGTGTGTCTAATTCACTATACGTGTAATGCTTAAGAAAAAGGTAATTACTGAGTGCAATGCATTATGGGAGATAGTCGTGTGTCTAATTCACTATATATTTAATGCTTCAGAGGAAGGTAATTACTGAGTGCAATGCATTATGGGAGATAATCGTGTGTCTAATTCACTATATGTAACGCTTCAGAGGAAGGTAATTACTGATTGCAATGCATTATGGGAGATAATCGTGTGTCTAATTCACTATATATGTAACGCTTCAGAGGAAGGTAATTACTGAGTGCAATGCATTATGGGAGATAATCGTGTGTCTAATTCACTATATGTAACGCTTCAGAGGAAGGTAATTACTGAGTGCAATGCATTATGGGAGATAATCGTGTATCTAATTCACTATATGTAACGCTTCAGAGGAAGGTAATTACTGAGTGCAATGCATTATGGGAGATAATCGTGTGTCTAATTCACTATATATGTAATGCTTCAGAGGAAGGTAATTACTGAGTGCAATGCATTATGGGAGATAATCGTGTATCTAATTCACTATATGTAACGCTTCAGAGGAAGGTAATTACTGAGTGCAATGCATTATGGGAGATAATCGTGTATCTAATTCACTATATGTAACGCTTCAGAGGAAGGTAATTACTGAGTGCAATGCATTATGGGAGATAATCGTGTGTCTAATTCGCTATATATGTAACGCTTCAGAGGAAGGTAATTACTGAGTGCAATGCATTATGGGAGATAATCGTGTGTCTAATTCACTATATATGTAATGCTTCAGAGGAAGGTAATTACTGAGTGCAATGCATTATGGGAGATAACCGTGTGTCTAATTCACTATATATGTAACTCTTCAGAAGAAGGTAATTACTGAGTGCAATGCATTATGGGAGATAATCGTGTGTCTAATTCACTATATATGTAACGCTTCAGAAGAAGGTTTTTACTGAGTGCAATGCATTATGGGAGATATTAAATATAATGATGCCACAAGATATTGCAGAGAAAGACAACATGTGCAATTGAGTAGATACAGTATAGTGCATATGACCTAAATAATTTTATTGTTCATATTGAGAGTAATGTATTTTGTATTTTAGGTGCAGTGTTAATATTTTTGCCTGGTTATGATGAAATAGTAACATTACGTGATAGACTTAACTGTGATGAGAAACAACTATCCAGTAACTGTGTCATTTTCACCATGCATTCTAATATGCAGACTCAAGACCAGAAGAAAGTATTCAGACAACCTCCGAGAGGATTTAGGAAAATTGTAAGCTATCTTTTGGAACCAGTGCCAATTGTTCACATTCAAAACCTTCCAAGCACTCAATATCATCTGAAAAATCTTCTCTAATCTTTCTATGATTTAATAGAAAGTAGATTTAAGTATTTCTATTCAGTGTAGTTGTTGTTGTAAACTAAATCACCAGGTGTGGATCTACATGTATGGAATCTATGTCATGTATACAATGCCTGTGAAGTTCAATTGTTAGATTTTATCAAAAGCTGCAAGATAAATGTGGCGCTGTGAAATCGATGCCAGCTAGTGGTTGTCCTAATAGGAAAAGTTATTTCTATGTACTTAAATTTTGTTGTAGTTATTTACTGAACATGTAGTCCATACACAAATTATAATTTTGAATTTAATGAAAAAAACACATCGGATGTGTGATCCATGTTCTCTGTATTACCTCAATGTTGTCAGCTGGATTTGATTAATTTATTTCATTTTCTTTTTCTTTTTCAGATACTGTCTACTAATTTAGCTGAGACTAGTGTTACTATTAATGATGTTGTATTTGTGATTGACTCTGGCAAAGTAAAAGAGGTTTGTATTTGTGATTGACTCTGGCAAAATATAAGAGGTTTGTATTTTTGATTGACTCTGGCAAAGTAAAAGAGGTTTCAATTGGCGGTGTACCAGTTAAAAATGTGCACTAGTTTAAGTATCTAGGACACATGACAGTTCCTGTTACCTAAACATCACCAAATGACAGATCCAACAGATGAAGCAAAAAGTTTATGTCTGTACTTAATAAAATCTACAAGTAATATCAGAGCAGTTTGCAATCATCTTTTGATTCAGGAATTCTAATGATTGTCAAACATTTATTATATGTAGCTGTAGATGAATGAGACATTAACCTTATTTACTGAAATGCAAAATATGCACAATTTATTTTTTGCAGAAATCTTTTGATGCTCTGACTAATGTTTCTATGTTGAAGAATAACTGGATATCCAAAGCTAGTGCTACGCAGAGGATGGGAAGGTAAGACTAAATATTATGTACTATTTACGTTGTGATAAACCCATATTCTGCTTCCCTGGTCTCTTAGTTTGCATATTCTAATGAGTTTAATTTCAATATGTGATGTAATTTTTAGTAAAGTTATGTTATGATAAACAAACAATACCTGACATCTGTGATTAAAGATGTTATTTTCTTTTCTTTTACAGAGCCGGCCGATGTCGTCCGGGTATATGTTTTCATCTATTTAGCCGAGTTCGTTATCAAAGTTTACTCCAATTTCAGATGCCAGAATTACTCAGAGTACCTTTACAGGTGAGTCATGCTTTATATACTTGACTATGTATGGTTAATTAGTGACACTTTTTAGTCACTGTTTGTACACCGTCAAAAAACTTGACCTCTTAACTTGATTTGACCTCTGTGCATGCTTGCGTGTATGCATCCAGACATATATTCTAGACATGCCTAGACCGATTACATTCAAAACTTCACACATACATCATACATAATATACATGTGCACATCAATTTGTTTCACGAATTGATTCAAAGTGGCCGAATGGTGGCTATTTTTGTGCTATCAAAATCAAGCATTCTGGGCATTCTGGAACTGGATTTCGTACATATATTGGACATTAATGGGACCCTTGATGCACATTATTTTTTGTATATTGGATTTCAAATGGCTGACTAGCAGCCATTTTGTTTTAATGAATGCTGTTTTAGAGCCATATCTCTAGCATGTTTTGACTGATTATGTTCAAATTTTATATAATTCATTATACATCATGTCATAAATATATTGATGTATTGGTTTGATGATCCTATTCAAAATGGCCGAATGGTGGCCATTAACAAATTTTTAGCATTCCGGAACCGGATCTTGGTCGTTTATTGATGGCTTTCGTTCATTTTCTGCTGTAGATAGTAGAGAATGCTGGTAACACTTGACAGGCACATTACTCCTCATCATATTTTTACTACTAGTATTAGAAATACATGTGTATGTCTACCATGCGAATAAGTCATATTTATGACAATAAATTTGTATATAGGGCAAATAAAATATTATCTTTTTCAAACTAGTCCTGTTGTTGAAATGTTGATCAAACTAAAAATTTATTAAAATGTTATAAACATTTGATATTGAGGCTGCAAACAAGGTTTTACTGTCAAGTTTAAAATTTTCATTTCAGGAACTGTGTTTACACACCAAGCTGCTTGCACCGCAGAACACTACTATTGCTGACTTCTTATCCAAAGCACCAGATCCACCGTCCTTTCTCGTCGTAAGAAATGCTGTGCACATTCTCAAGGTCAGTCATGCTTCTATTTCAATTTTTACTTTAAATAATCCCAACTACGGTACTTTCAAATTGGCTCATAAAAAAAACAACACTTTTGTTTGTTTGGGATGGTTATATGTATTCTACAAATGAAAATAAACCAAAGTGTCTGTCTGGCCGTCCGTTCATGTCTGTTATGTTTTTGTTTTTTTACAGAGTATAGATTCCATAGATCCTTGGGAAGACTTGACTGAATTAGGTCTTCATTTAGCTGACTTACCAGTCGAACCCAGACTGGGAAAGATGGTTCTATATTCTGTGGTTTTGAAATGCTTAGATCCGGTACTCACCATTGTATGTGCGTTAGCTTACAGGGACCCATGTAAGTTGATCTTCATCAATTTGAAAACCACAATGTTTTAAAATTATCAGTCATGTTAAATAAAGATATGCAGTTTTTAACACTTTATATAAAATGTGCAGTTTGTTTAATTGCTCATAACATTTTCTGTTACTTTTCCATTGACCACTTGATCTGTGGTAAAAAAAAACTTCATCCGTAATGATCATGAAATGTTTTTGTTTTCTAGTTGTCTTGCCGAATGCTCCATCTCAAAAACGTGCTGCACATTTAGTGCGAAAGAAGTTTGCTGCTGCTACATACAGTGACCACATGGCATTATTGAGAGCATTTCAGGTAAAGTGGCATTATCACTATGATATCATGGCATTATTGAGAGCATTTCAGGTAAAGTGGCATTGTCACTATGATATCATGGCATTATTGAGAGCATTTCAGGTAAAGTGGCATTATCACTATGATATCATGGCATTATTGAGAGCATTTCAGGTAAAGTGGCATTATCACTATGATATTATGGCATTATTGAGAGCATTTCAGGTAAAGTGGCATTATCACTATGATATCATGGCATTATTGAGAGCATTTCAGGTATAGTGGCATTATCAGTACGATATCATGGCATTATTGAGAGCATTTCAGGTAAAATAACATCAGTATGATATCAGGGCATTATTGAGAGCATTTCAGGTAAAGTGGCATTATCACTATGATATCATGGCATTATTGAGAGCATTTCAGGTATAGTGGCATTATCAGTACGACATCATGGCATTATTGAGAGCATTTCAGGTAAAGTGGCATTATCAGTACGATATGGCATTATTGAGAGCATTTCAGGTAAAGTGGCATTATCAGTACAATATGGCATTATTGAGAGCATTTCAGGTAAAGTGGCATTATCAGTACAATATCATGGCTTTATTGAAAGCATTTCAGGTATAGTGGCATTATCAGTACGGGTATCATGGCATTATTGAAAGCATTTCAGGTAAAGTGGCATTATCAGTACGATATGGCATTATTGAGAGCATTTCAGGTAAAGTGTCATCAGTACGATTTGGCATTATTGAGAGCATTTCAGGTAAGGTGGCATTATCAGTACGATATCATGGCATTATTGAGAGCATTTCAGGTAAAGTGGCATTATCAGTACAGGTATCATGGCATTATTGAAAGCATTTCAGGTATAGTGGCATTATCAGTACAATATCATGGCATTATTGAGAGCATTTCAAGTAAAGTGGCATTATCAGTACAGGTATCATGGCATTATTGAAAGCATTTCAGGTAAAGTGGCATTATCAGTACGATATGGCATTATTGAGAGCATTTCAGGTAAAGTGGCATTATCAGTAACAGGTATCATGGCATTGAAAGCATTTCAGGTAAAGTGTCATTATCAGTACGATATCATGGCATTATTGAGAGCATTTCAGGTAAAGTGGCATTATCAGTACGGGTATCATGGCATTATTGAAAGCATTTCAGGTAAAGTGGTATTATCAGTACGATATAGTATTATTGAGAGCATTTCAGGTAAAGTGTCATTATCAGTACGATATGGCATTATTGCGAGCATTTCAGATAAAGTGGCATTATCAGTACGATATGGCATTATTGAGAGCATTTCAGGTAAAGTGGCATTATCAGTACAATATCATGGCATCATTGAGAGCATTTCAGGTAAAGTGGCAGTATCAGTACAATATCATGGCTTTATTGAGGACATTTCAGGTAAAGTGGCATCAGTACGGGTATCATGGCATTATTGAAAGCATTTCAGGTAAAGTGGCATTATCAGTACGATATGGTATTATTGAGAGCATTTCAGGTAAAGTGTCATTATCAGTACGGTATGACATTATTGCGAGCATTTCAGGTAAAGTGGCATTTTATCAGTACGATATCATGGCATTATTGAGAGCATTTCAGGTAAAGTGTCATTATCACTATGATATGGCATTATTGAGAGCATTTCAGGTAAAGTGGCATTATCAGTACGATATCATGGCATTATTGAGAGCATTTCAGGTAAAGTGTCATTATCAGTACGATATGGCATTATTGAGAGCATTTCAGATAAAGTGGCATTATCAGTACGGTTGCATCTGTCACAAGTTACTTGTATCAGTACTATATGGTTTGATCTAAGATTTGTAATGATATTTGTTCTACTGATAGGCATGGCAAAGGGCAAGAGCAGATGGATGGGAGAGAGCTTTCTGTGAAAAGAACTTTCTTTCTCAAGCAACAATGGAAATGGTTGTTGGAATGAGGTAAAGGAAATTATTAGTCCATATGCTGTATTTGCTTTATTAGAAGTGCATCTCAAATAGAAGTGCATATAAACATATTGTATACTATATGATTCAAATAGTAGTTGTTTTAGCCATTTATGTAAACACTTACATTAATAATAGAGCAAATAATGCATACAGGAGAGACATATAATTCTATTAAATACTACACTATAGATGCATCCAATGTCTTTTGATGTAAATGTGTTACAGATTTGAATGCTGCCATGAGTGCAACTATGTTTCCAATGAGTGTAATTTGTGGCTTTTCAAAGAAAGCTAAATTCTATCATTTCAATGCTAATGGTTGATGAATAATACTGATAAAATGCATGTCACATGATCTCTGTACATAACATGCAAACAAAATGTTTCCATATACCCCACTATGTGATAAATAATTACACTGACTACATCCATCTTTGCTGTCTGTCCACATACCCCACTATGTGAGAAATAATTACACTGGCTCAATCCATCTTTGCTGTCTGTCCATATACCCCACTATGTGAGAAATAATTACACTGACTCCATCCATCTTTGCTGTCTGTCCATATACCCCACTATGTGAGAAATAATTACACTGACTCCATCCATCTTTGCTGTCTGTCCATATACCCCACTATGTGAGAAATAATTACACTGACTCCATCCATCTTTGCTGTCTGTCCATATACCCCACTGTGTGAGAAATAATTACACTGACTACATCCATCTTTGCTGTCTGTCCATATACCCCACTATGTGAGAAATAATTACACTGACTCCATCCATCTTTGCTGTCTGTCCGTATACCCCACTATGTGAGAAATAATTACACTGACTCCATCCATCTTTGCTGTCTGTCCATATACCCTACTATGTGAGAAATAATTACACTGACTCCATCCATCTTTGCTGTCTGTCCGTATACCCCACTATGTGAGAAATAATTACACTGACTCCATCCATCTTTGCTGTCTGTCCATATACCCTACTATGTGAGAAATAATTACACTGACTCCATCCATCTTTGCTGTCTGTCCATATACCCCACTATGTGAGAAATAATTACACTGACTCCATCCATCTTTGCTGTCTGTCCGTATACCCCACTATGTGAGAAATAATTACACTGACTCCATCCATCTTTGCTGTCTGTCCGTATACCCCACTATGTGAGAAATAATTACACTGACTCCATCCATCTTTGCTGTCTGTCCATATACCCCACTATGTGAGAAATAATTACACTGACTACATCCATCTTTGCTGTCTGTCCATATACCCCACTGTGTGAGAAATAATTACACTGACTCCATCCATCTTTGCTGTCTGTCCATATACCCCACTATGTGAGAAATAATTACACTGACTCCATCCATCTTTGCTGTCTGTCCATATACCCCACTATGTGAGAAATAATTACACTGACTCCATCCATCTTTGTTGTCTGTCCATATAATTACACTGACTCCATCCATATTTGCTGTCTGTCCATATACCCCACTATGTGAGAAATAATTACACTGACTCCATCCATCTTTGCTGTCTGTCCATATACCCCACTATGTGAGAAATAATAACACCGACTACATCCATCTTTGCTGTCTGTCCATATACCCCACTATGTGAGAAATAATTACACTGACTCCATCCATCTTTGCTGTCTGTCCATATACCCCACTGTGTGAGAAATAATTACACTGACTACATCCATCTTTGCTGTCTGTCCATATACTCCACTATGTGAGAAATAATTACACTGACTCCATCCATCTTTGCTGTCTGTCCATATACCCCACTATGTGAGAAATAATTACACTGACTCCATCCATCTTTGCTGTCTGTCCATATACCCCACTATGTGAGAAATAATTACACTGACTCCATCCATCTTTCACAGAACACAGTTACTTGGACAGCTCAGAGCAAGTGGTTTTGTACGTGCTAGAGGAGGTGGAGATATTCGTGACCTGAACTCTAACTCTGAGAACTGGGCTGTTGTTAAAGCTGCTTTATGTGCTGGAACATATCCCAATCTGATCAGAGTGGACAGAGATAGAATGCAACTCATGACACAGTAAGTAATAGGACTGGTTGACTGGCAACCATTTTGTCGTACAACCCATGAAAGGGAAGCAATACTTGTTTGTAAGAATTGAAAAAATCATGTGTCATTGTTCTTGTCAATTTTTGTCTTTAATTATGACCTACAAGTTTGAATTGGTAATTTTCACCACTGTTAAATAAGCCATACATTTATTTCCACAGAAAAGAGTCCAAAGTAAGGCTTCATCAGTCATCTGTGCTCTGTCAGCCACCTGTTGGCAAGGCAACCGTGGCTGATACAAACATGCAGAATGTGAAGAACCTTCCAACTGATTTCTTGGTGTTTGAAGAAATGACAAGGTATGAATTATTATTGTCATACAATTATAATTTATAGGTTTGCTCTTGTGATCAGCTAAAAAAAGTTTTGTCTTAATATATTCTATTGACTATTGTATACAATATATACAACATGCCTCATGACTGTATTTTATTGTATCTTAGCTAATTAAAGATGCAACATCAGCACCTTGGGCTGTTCTGTAGGAGAGACTTCTGTATGTCTAAAATGAACAAAGATTCTACAGTCAAATTTTAGTAATTATGAACAAGATGGGAATTTGAATAATGCAGAGTTTACCTTCAGTGGAAGTGATTTTGTTTCTAATAAAACATGTTTTATGAAACACTTTCAAGGTAGTTACCTTGCCCATATGTTTATAACTACCACTATGTATAGTTCACTTTGCTTCATTGTATCAAGAATTGGGGAAATAACAGATAAAACCATACGATCAGCACTAGAAACTAATCTACAAACATCTAAGGGGATTACATTGATTACTCATACTATACAGAACAGTTGGGTACTGATTAATGATACTTGATTTAAACTCTCAAAGTTACTACACATTGTTGTGGCACAAAAATCTCTTACATACAGATCAGTAAATTAAAGGATTACACCTTTGGTAATTCAAAATAACCTGACAATGTACATGTTTTTCTAATGGAGAAAGTGTAAAATGATGTTCAATCAAACAGGTCCATTGACTGATGTCTAAATTCTATTCTTCTCTTAGGTCACATCGGATAACACATTCAAGATGTGTATCTCTGGTTTCACCAGTCACAGTGACTCTATTTGCTGGACCAGCAAGACTTCCAAATGATGCACTCTCCTTACCGGATTCAGCTTTTCATGATCACATGATGGGACCTGATGGTAACCCTGACAGCAGCAGTAGTGATGGCGATGATGAAGATGAAAACAAGAAAGCTACACTGAGAATTGATGAGTGGCTCTCATTTAAAATTGATCCTGAGGTAAGATACTGCAAATTCCTTTTTTTTGTTGGTCATGAAGCCTGCTGGCTGTGAACTTACTTTTTAATCGAACATCTTTATAATGAATTAATTTGCATAATGTATCCATGTAGTCAGTGCAAGATTATACATGCAGTCAGTTGACGTTCTACTTTACCTAGGTGTGTTAGAGAATATTAGAATTCCTTGGAATTGGCTTTGGCCTTGGTCATGCCAGCTAGTCGTCAACTTGGTCACTCTGGCCTGTTGTCAACTTGGTCACACTAGCTGGACGTCTACTTGGACATACTGGCTGGACGTCTAATTGGTCACACCGACTGGTCGTTGACTTGCTCACACCGACTGGTTGTTGACTTGCTCACACCGACTGGTCGTTGACTTGGTCACACCTGCTGGTCGTGGTATTAAATATTTGTGTGTATAATATATTTATACATTGGAATCTAAGAAATCAAAGATTGAATTATTTGCCATTGATACATTTATCATGATATTATCACTATAAATACTGCTGTTTACTACAGGGAGATTTCATGTTTATAATTTAATTCCCTAAACCAATAGGCTGCTACATATGCTTTACAACTTCGTCAGAAGTGGCATTCACTTTTCTTAAGAAGAATGAGAGCGCCATCCAAGCCATGGTCTCAAGTTGATGAGGTAGGTTCTATCAAATGTACTCCTGTAATCATAACAAATTAATAATATGCTCATAATTTGATATCATAGAATTGCATGCTCACACTATTGCCGTCTTTCATGTTAAATATTTGCTTGATAACTTTCAATAATGTAGATCAGAGTTTTAATATTTTGTTGTCGTAATATTACACTTTTCATCATATTCCTGCGTTGTATTTAAAACAACTGCCACCACAAGACACTATTCAATAATAGTAAATACATAACACCGAATAAATGACATGGTAATGTCTAATCAAAGCAAACATGGGTAAATGAGTAAGTCTGACTCTAACCACAGGGAGTTGGACAAACTTATGTATTTTAATAAATTATTAAATAATAAATTGTTATATAAGTTTTCTTTTACCTCCCCCCCTTTCTGGTATCGATTTCAAGTAATCACTGATCCTTGTTTATACCACTCTTTCTTTATCCTAAATTTGTTATGCGCTAATGTTATATGCAAATTTTAACGTGCGATGTAGACACGCCCTATTATAGTAAAATATCCCAAGGGTTGAAACGCGCCAGGACTGTGGCATGAGCACAACCGTAAAGCCGCGCGTGAATTATTTTAAATCCGGCAAGTGTAATCTCCGACGTGACGCAACTTCAATGAATCAGTGACTCTTCTGTAAAATGGTTTCTACTTCAAATGTCGTTCGCGTTGCTCTTCGAGATCTTTCTAATGAAAATAATCAAAATAGCAGCAGCACAAATCATGGGAAAATTGTTTACTTCTGATCATGTGACAACAATATATGAGTCATTCTTTGCGATAGAGGTCAAAGATCACAACATTGGCTTTAAGGTTGTACTCCTGTCATGTCGCTCAATCGCAATGAGTTTTAATTTGACAAATATTCAAGTGCAAATGCAAATGTGTCACTTTCTAATGCCATCCATGTCATTACAGATGCCATATATGTAAAGAAAACAAACTTTGAATGGTTCAAAAGCGTGATTTTAGGCCACAGTCCTGGCGCGTTTCAACCCTTGGGATATTTTACTATAATAGGGTGTGTCTACATCGCGCGTTAAAATTTGCATATAACATTAGCGCATAACAAATTTAGGATAAAGAAAGAGTGGTATAAACAAGGATCAGTGATTACTTGAAATCAATACCAGGAAGGGGGGGGGGGGGTAAAAGAAAAGTTATATAACAATTTATTATTTAATAATTTATTAAAAGTTTGTCCAACTCCCTGTGCTCTAACTGGTGAGACTGCCATTGCTGCGGTGGTTCTTGGGTAAATGAGTAACATAAACCAACGCTTGTGTATTGCACATAATTGCCTATCTTCACATCACGACACGTAATCATATCGGTTATTAAACATTCTTTTTTGGAAAGCCCATTAGCCAAGGGGAAGACATGCTGTGACGTGAAGCTAGGTGACTAGGTGCCTTTCATGAGCTTTAGTCTGAGTCATGCATGCAGTGACATGGAGCTAGGTGACTAGATGCCTTTCGTGAGCTTCAGTCTGAGTCATACATGCTGTGACGTGAAGCTAGGTGACTAGGTGCCTTTCATGAGCTTCAGTCTGAATCATGCATGCTGTGACGTGAAGCTAGGTGACTAGGTGCCTTTCATGAGCTTCAGTCTGAGTCATGCATGCAGTGACGTGAAGCTAGGTGACTAGGTGCCTTTCATGAGCTTCAGTCTGAGTCATGCATGCAGTGACGTGAAGCTAGGTGACTAGGTGCCTTTCATGAGCTTCAGTCTGAGTCATGCATGCTGTGACGTGAAGCTAGGTGACTAGGTGCCTTTCATGAGCTTCAGTCTGAGTCATGCATGCAGTGACGTGAAGCTAGGTGACTAGGTGCCTTTCATGAGCTTCAGTCTGAGTCATGCATGCAGTGACGTGAAGCTAGGTGACTAGGTGCCTTTCATGAGCTTCAGTCTGAGTCATGCATGCAGTGACGTGAAGCTAGGTGACTAGGTGCCTTTCATGAGCTTCAGTCTGAGTCATGCATGCAGTGACGTGAAGCTAGGTGACTAGGTGCCTTTCATGAGCTTCAGTCTGAGTCATGCATGCAGTGACGTGAAGCTAGGTGACTAGGTGCCTTTCATGAGCTTCAGTCTGAGTCATGCATGCAGTGACGTGAAGCTAAGTGACTAGGTGCCTTTCATGAGCTTCAGTCTGAGTCATGCATGCAGTGACGTGAAGCTAGGTGACTAGGTGCCTTTCATGAGCTTCAGTCTGAGTCATGCATGCAGTGACGTGAAGCTAGGTGACTAGGTGCCTTTCATGAGCTTCAGTCTGAGTCATGCATGCTGTGACGTGAAGCTAGGTGACTAGGTGCCTTTCATGAGCTTCAGTCTGAGTCATGCATGCAGTGACGTGAAGCTAGGTGACTAGGTGCCTTTCATGAGCTTCAGTCTGAGTCATGCATGCAGTGACGTGAAGCTAGGTGACTAGGTGCCTTTCATGAGCTTCAGTCTGAGTCATGCATGCAGTGACGTGAAGCTAGGTGACTAGGTGCCTTTCATGAGCTTCAGTCTGAGTCATGCATGCAGTGACTTTCTATGTCAGCAGCTACTATAGTTTACATATTTAATATTAGTAGATACATACATGTAAAAATAAAAAAAAAGGAGTACAAAGTCTGATCTTGAAACAAAATAAATCAAAATGCATATTACCATGATTGAAAAGGTTGGTCACCTGTATTGCATATTACCATGATTGAAAAGGTTGGTCACCTGTATTGCATATTACCATGATTGAAAAGGTTGGTCACCTGTATTGCATATTACCATGATTGAAAAGGTTGGTCACCTGTATTGCATATTACCATGATTGAAAAGGTTGGTCACCTGTATTGCATATTACCATGATTGAAAAGGTTGGTCACCTGTATTGCATATTACCATGATTGAAAAGGTTGGTCACCTGTATTGCATATTACCATGATTGAAAAGGTTGGTCACCTGTATTGCATATTACCATGATTGAAAAGGTTGGTCACCTGTATTGCATTGCATTGTATTAGAATGAAATATAAGAACACACACACATACATGCATGCATACATAAAGGAGAATTATTCACTTGAGAATTATGGCAGTTGATATTTAGAGGCCTGTTAGTTTGTTTGTTTATATCTCCCATATAATTTATTCTTCAGGCTGTAATTAGAGCAGTGATTGGTGTTTTGACCAATGAGGAACAGGCACTTGGTTTACAACAACCTGCAGGTATTGGGCAGAGACCAAGACCAATGTGTAAGTAGCATTTATTAGTCCCCGTTCGGACGGAGTCCGAAAACGGGGACTTATGTTTTGCCCTGTGTGCGTGCGTCCGTCCGTGCGTTCGTCCGTGCGTCCGTCCGTGATCACCTGTATCTCGAACATGCATGGACCGATTATGTTCAAACTTCACTCATACATCACACATTATATGGGACATATGCACATGCATTTTTTTCATGATCCGATTAACGATAGTCGAATAGCGGCCATTTTAAGGCCGAAAATGCATCAAAATCGCACATTTTCACCATTCCGGACCCGGATCTCAGTTATGCATGGACGGATTTCGTTCAAATTTGGTACATACATCAAACATAATAGGACCTTAATGCACGTCATTTTTTTTTTCGGATCAAGTTCGAAATGGCCGACTGGCGGCCATTTTGTTTTAAAGAATTCAGTTCTGGATCCGTATCAGAGACATGTCTGGATTGATCAAGTTCAAACTTCACACACACAAGGTACATCATGTCACAAATATGTATGTGCATTTGTTTCATGATCCCATTAACGATAGCCAAATGGCGGCCGCTTTAAGGCCGAAAATGCATTGAAATCGCACATTTTCACCATTCCGAACCCGGATCTCAGTTATGCATGGACGGATTTCGTTCAAATTTGGTACTTACATTAAACATAATAGGACCTTGATGCACGTCATTTTTTTTTCCGGATCAAGTTCGAAATGGCCGACTGGCGGCCATTTTCTTAAAGAATTCAGTTCTGGATCCGTATCCAAGACATGTCTGGATTGATCAAGTTCAAACTTCACACACACATGGTGCATCATGTCACAAATAGATATGTGCATTTGTTTCATGATCCGCTTAACAATAGCTGAATGATGGCCATTTTAAGACCGAAAATGCATTAAAATCACGTATTTTCACAATTCCGGAACCAGATCTCAGTCATGCATGGATGGATTTTGTTCAGATTTAGTACAATGTGTTGTACATATGCAGGTGCATTTCGGTCATGATCTGCTTTGAATGTATATGTCACTCAAATATGAACGGAACGGGGACGTGTCATTGACAATGACTTGTTTCACAAACTGTTTCACAATTTAATCCTGCGCAATTGTTCCCATATTTGTTGATTATGAACTAAGCCATTATGAAATTGTGCTCATCAGGTCCAAAACTAACAAATAAAACATAAAAATGTAGCACCTATATGTTTGTAAACAGCTAAGCAGCACTGTTCTGTTTTTAAATTTTTAAGTTCCTTCAAATGATGAAAAATAAATAAGAAACAATGACTTTATGATTTCAATAAAATTATGTGACCTGCAAATATTTGTCTAAGACATATTAGATGTCTCAGTGCAGCATACATATGATGTAATTATTTCAGATTTGTCATTTTTAGTTGCATTGACAATCAATGGGTGCGCATGTCATTGTGCTGTCTGTCTGTCAGTTCAACTGTCTTTTTGTGCTCCTAGCTCAACAGTAGAACACATCACATGATATAACGATACGTAAATGTAAAGTTTTTTTTCTTTCTTAATTTAAAATTCATTTCTGTTTAGGAGTCACTTAGTAGTGAATTTTTATTATGAATTATATCCTGCATAATTTTTAATTGCCATATTAATTGATTCTGCATGTTTCTGAAACAACACATCTAGAATCTTCAGTATGTAAATAAACCGGAAAGCTTAGAGTGTTGCGTGTAGTCATTGTGTAAATTATGAAATCTTATTATTTGGTTTCAGCATCTGAGCCAATGTCACCAAACTATGGTATGAGGAGACCTTCTTTTGAAGTAAGTATTCATATGAAATAATGAGTTTAGTACAAGAACACCACAAAACATGAAAGACAGTACAATAAGAGTACCATATCATAGCGGAGGTCCATGCAGCTGTGTACTGTCTGAGTGTGTACTTTGCGGTATTCTTCTAATATATCTTTATTATTTCACATTTTCCTTATTGGAATTTTCTAGTTTAATTAGTATTTCCTTCTCACATGCATAATTTACTCTTCTGTAAAATGCTGTATGGACGTGTGCAAATGTCTTCCTTATTTTGTAATTGTGCATCAAGTTTATGTCACTATTGAAGTCTTCCCTTTTCAGACACAAGTACTATCAACAAATGATGAAAATTTCATCATTTAGCATTTTGCAATGTTGTGTTGTTAACTCTCATTAAATTATAACAACAAGCAGAGAAAACGTGTTTATTAAAAATGACTGCATCCAGACAGTACAGTAGCGTCATCCGCTACACATCAATCTATACAATCACGTACTGCTTTCGTGCATACTTTGTTGTATTATCGTAATAACCTTAACCATTAACCATTAACCTTTCAGAATGAGCATTTTGAAGCTGATGACAGTGAAAGTAGTAGAAAACCATGGATGAGATCACCAAAGAGAAACAATACAACTCCACCAAGGGACAAAAGAAGAGATTTCAGTAAGTTAACCAGTCCATTGAAAAAAATATTCAGTAAGTTAATCAGTCCATTAGGAGAGATTTCAGTAAGTTAATCAGTCCATTAGGAGAGATTTCAGTAAGTTAACTAGGCTGTCGACAGTCCTGGGGCCTAATGTAATAGCCTTTCCTAGACATTCATATGCCGAAAACGTTTGATTGGAAATGCAAACCATTTCACGCGAGGGACTTTAGTCCCAAAAGACTGTCCCCGTCTGCAGGTTTCTAGTTGATATGAATAATTCATAGTTGATGCAGTCGTCACGAAATAAATTACATTAACATAATGCATGCAAATTTATTCTAAATGACCCCCTGAATGCGTTGGTTGTTCACGTCAAGATTTCAAGTTGTTAGTGACATGATATCAAAAACTGCTGTGGGAAGTGTCGCGATCGCGTATAGTACAGTCAAAACAAACTTCACGTAAGTCGTGGGCGATCCACGTAGCTGGCGATCCCTGACCCTTTTCATCATTGGCCACGATAAAATGATAGACATCTGCGCGACTATTCATTTGCATATGAAAGTACCCGGATCTGGTAAGAAATCTTACCAGTGAATTGCAGCACCGGACAGTCGGTCGTGCCTAACAGCACTCCATACTTCCAGTCCCAGTGTTCGCAATTTGATCGTGCCTATTACGTTTATATACACAATATTTATTAATAATAACAGATTAATATTAAGTACAACCAGTCCATTAGGAGAGATTTCAGTAAATTAACCAGTTCATTAAGAGAGATTTCAGTAAATTAACCAGTCCATTAAGAGAGATTTCAGTAAATTAACCAGTCCATTAGGAGAGATTTTAGTAAGTTAACCAGTCCATTAGGAGAGATTTCAGTAAATTAACCAGTCCATTAGGAGAGATTTTAGTAAGTTAACCAGTCCATTAGGAGAGATTTCAGTAAATTAACCAGTTCATTAAGAGATTTCAGTAAATTAACCAGTCCATTAGGAGAGATTTCAGTAAGTTAACCAGTCCATTAGGAGAGATTTCAGTAAATTAACCAGTCCATTAGGAGAGATTTCAGTAAGTTAACCAGTCCATTAGGAGAGATTTCTGTAAGTTAACCAGTCCATTAGGAGAGATTTCAGTAAATTAACCAGTTCATTAGGAGAGATTTCAGTAAGTTAATCAGTCCATTAGGAGAGATTTCAGTAAGTTAACCAGTCCATTAGGAGAGATTTCAGTAAGTTAATCAGTCCATTAGGAGAGATTTCAGTGAGTTAACCAGTCCATTAGGAGAGATTTCAGTAAGTTAATCAGTCAATTAGGAGAGATTTCAGTAAGTTAACCAGTCCATTAGGAGAGATTTCAGTAAGTTAACCAGTCCATTAGGAGAGATTTCAGTAAGTTAATCAGTCCATTAGGAGAGATTTCAGTAAATTAACCAGTCCATTAGGAGAGATTTCAGTAAGTTAACCAGTCCATTAGGAGAGATTTCAGTAAGTTAACCAGTCCATTAGGAGAGATTTCAGTAAGTTAATCAGTCCATTAGGAGAGATTTCAGTAAGTAGACTTTCAGTAAGTAGACTTTAATTGAGAACACCAGGATTGACTGGAGACCTAAATACATTTTTTTAACAACTTAATCCAAATAAAAAAAATATATATATATACATGCTATACTCTAATTGTAAGAAACTTGTTTTTGTGTGCAGATGCTTTCTAATTTTTCCAAAACTCTTACGCTGATGAAAAGCTGTGACATAATGCACTGATGCACACAGTGACCGGAAACATTTGATATTTTTCTGTGCCCTACAATGTGTGAAGAAAGAAATGAAACAACTTTATATTTTTGTAGGAAGTCCCAAATCTGGTGATGATCGTTTACAGACATTTGGTAAATCTCCTACCACTGTGAATAGTCCTCATCACAGTCCATCACCACCAGCAACAGTCAAAGGTCAATCCATGACAGACAAGACATCACCATCAAATAGATACTTTATAGTCAAGTGTAACAGTATGAAGAATCTGGAAACATCTCTGAATAAAGGAATTTGGTCAACCACACCAACAAATGAACAGAAGTTTAACCAAGCTTTCAAGGTTAGTAGTCATTTTTTAATTGACTTTGATTGCTTGCATGTGACTGTGTTGTTGATACAATTATGCTCATACATGTAAGCAGTATGCAGCTTTGGGTTGATATTTTACTACAGTACTCATTTCGCCCAACCTCCCGCCCGCTTCCGGATTTTGAACGCTTTTTTTTCGCTCGCTTTGTTCAATTCGACCGCGCAATTTCCGCTTTTTTTTCGACCGCGCAAATCCGGAAGTGTCCGCTCGCTCACTCGCTCGCCTGACAGCGCAACCGCCCGCATTTACAGTTCATTACCTACTGTTTCATGTACAAGTGTATCATTTTTGTTTTTATGATGTTAAAATAGAAATAAGTACAATCAGAAATTTATAAACTGACCGTTGAAAAAATGCGGTGGATCACACGGCCATATAAAATTGGTAATAAGACATACGCGTAGTAATAATGTCCACCATAAACAAGATCGAACCAGACATGTGAAATCAAATACGGCACTGACACAGACACAACTAATATGAAATAAAACCATTCTATTTTTGGTGGAGAGCGAAAAATGTCTACTGTAGAGTACGGTATTCGTTGAGTAACCGTGTATAGGGTGACGGTTGTCATGCACGCATGGTTTGGGTTTAACACGGGTCAAGTTGTAGTTATGTTAAAATCCGTGGCACCTATAACAGTTGAAGAATATCTGCAGGAATAGTAAGACTGTGAAAAAAAACGATCAATCGATTGTTATAGAATGACCGTAGTGTACAATTTGTCAAACAAATACAATACTTGCAAATGTAATGTCGGTCAGCGCCCATCTTACTTGTCCGAAGTTGTCGAAGCCGACATCAATGATCGCGTTTTTTAACTGGGCGGCTAGCAAGCGGACTAACACGTTACATAAACTTGTTGAATTACAATTATGGTTTTTATTTTTGCGCCCAATGTCTCGTTATAAAATAAAGGATTCAAATTTTGCAGGGTATTCCGTTTTTTGCGAACTCTGGGCGAAATACTTTCATGAGCTGTACGTAGTTCACTTACAGCCAAAACAAAGTCAGCTTGGACATATTAAGTTGTGAGACGCGACAAAACGAACGCTGCCAGTGATAGATTACGTGAATAAAAGAACAAAATAAACGCAATCAAAGGCGCCGACCACACGCTTTGGAAATAAATAGAACGTGTTGCTAAGAGGAATCGCACCTGCATCTCGACGACGTCTCCGGTCATGAGCAGGGTTTGCCACGTCTTAGAAAAATTGAAAGTTAAAAAGGAATCGGTGTCGGGGAACCATTCACAATGTTTGCATGAAAAATCCCACGCAAAAGCGTTTTTTTTTTTTTTTTCTGTTACAAACACTATGGTACCTGAATCCCGATTAATTCATAAATATGAATCGGTAAGGGTCAATTTCCTGCAATCCTTCAAGATTAAATTTGCCTCCAAAAATCTTTCTAACGATGACCTAGAAGATTGCCATAATTGAGTGCCACCATTTCTGTTCTAAGATTTAGTCAGTATAATAATACAAATGTTCACCCCACCAGAGGTGGACATACAGTTTTAGCGACCCGAAGAGCTCATTGTCAACCGAGGCGAAGCACTATGATAAAGACTTTCCGTTCCCAATAAATAATAATAAAAAAAAAACTTCCCGACATTATGAAATTCTTCCGTTTTGGGGAAAAACCCTGGAAAAAAAACTGATTTTGACAAGATAATTTAGAAATTGATATTAAGAATAATTCATAACGAAATGTATTCCATATGTACCCATAATTTTTTTTTCATAATTACTGATTACACACGAATATTACAGAAAAAAATAATTTGCTATATTATCTATATTTGTGCCTTTTATTTGTCTTGAATCGTGACTGAAAGGAGCTGGATGAAATTACGAACTATGTAGTTTGTTCGGCAACTTATGTATGAACAACAATTTTAATAAATATGATTTTACTTGGTAAAATTACTGTATTTTTCTACATAAAAACAAAAGAATTTCACAATGTCTTTATTATCATAGCGTTGTTGGTAATAGTTGAAAATGATACATCCACGTGAACCTGCTTATATGAGATCGAAGGAGTCTCTGTTTTCAACAGCTGTATACATCTAACTGCGTCATCGCTAAGTTTCCTTGGTGGACCACGAGCTCTGTTCCTTGTTTGCACGTTGTCATGTTCACACAATCGCAGACATTATTTGTAAGGGTGCCCTTTAAAATGGCACATTTTCTCGATGTTTTAGCGAGTACTCCGCTGGTATATGGCTTGTTCTCACATCAGCATAATTTTCCTCAAGTTCACTCATCGCTTTCCCACATGCACTTCTCGTTCTTTGCTGCTAACTTTTTTTGCACTCAAATGTGTTGTTGTTTTTGTCGTTCTAAACATCAAGTTTATTTTTGACATTCAACGAGATCGCTTGAATTTTGAATTTGATGACGGTTCAAATTTATCCACTTTTACAGTGATCAACATTGCGTTCGAGTAGAGTTGCTAGTGATTACAAGCCTGATTTACATTTTTCTTGCGGTGTTTTTCGTCAATGTATTAAATATAAGTGCTTTGGGAAATAACATAATTATATTGCGCGAGTGAAAGAGTTTGGTGAGACTGTCACAACACGTTTTATTTATTTCCAACGCGCGTGGTCGGTGCCTCTGACTGCGTTTATTTTGTATTTTTGTTTTCAAAATGTATCACTGGCTGCGTTTGTTTTGTTTTCCTCAACAAATTAACTGTTCCGAGATCTCTTTCATTTTTCGTCCGGCTGCTGCCAATCCAATAATTCGTCGCCGCATGTACTCAGACAGGCGATTAATCGTCACAGTCATTATACTAGTAGTTTAAGTCCAATTGATTTGTAGAAATTCAGCTATGCGATAATTATATGTGCAGTTTTGTTTTGCGCACCCGACACGAGCAAAAGTTAACCAATAGATTTTCTGAACTACAGCATTCGTATTACTTATGCAAATTGGGTAAGGGTCATAGTGTGAGTTGCGTTCGCAAATAACAAAGTGTCAAATATTTTGAGCGCCGTTCGGAATAAATTTAGTCAAAATCACACACAGAAACACACACACAAATACTAGTACTCAATACATATCGTGATTGACCAGTTATATAGCTGCTTGAACTACACACACAAGGGCGTAAATATGTAAATACAGGTCACAGTTCGACTTGCGTAGCAAACGTTACAATGTGTCTAGTGATTTGAAGGCGTCTTTGTTCCAAAACAGAGAAGCAATTGTGTTGTGTTTTGAATCGTCATTAAAACTTAAATTTATTACGAATAAAAGTTTATACATACAATGTACGATCATTGTTACTCCAGCGGTCGATTGGCAAGCAGACGATGTTTCTGAAGCCAGCCATAGCAGGAGCGAGCGAGCGAACAAAAGCGAACGCGAGCAAGCGGAAAAAAAGCGGTCGGTTTCCGGTCGGAAAGCAGCGAGCGGTCGGAAATTAAGCGATAAGCGGTCGGGAAAAAAAGCGATAAAAGCGGGAGGTTGGGCGGAATGAGTACTGTATCATGTCATTTTCAGTTTCTCACCGAAAATTTTGATTTTCTATTGTACGCATGCAGGTTACCTTTGACAGTTTACAAAATGGTTGAAAATTGTATAATATTGTATAATATTGTATTCATTGCATTCATAATAATAGATCTAACTTCCCATTGGCTACTGATAATAATAAATTTAACTTCCCATTGGCTACTGATAATAAATTTAACTTCACATTGGCTACTGATAATAATAGATCTAACTTCCCATTGGCTACTGATAATAATAGATCTAACTTCCCATTGGCTACTGATAATAAATTTAACTTCCCATTGGCTACTGATAATAATAGATCTAACTTCCCATTGGCTACTGATAATAAATTTAACTTCCCATTGGCTACTGATAATAATAGATCTAACTTCCCATTGGCTACTGATAATAAATTTAACTTCCCATTGGCTACTGATAATAATAGATCTAACTTCCCATTGGCTACTGATAATAATAGATCTAACTTCCCATTGACTACTGATAATAATAGATCTAACTTCCCATTGGCTACTGATAATAAATTTAACTTCACATTGGCTACTGATAATAATAGATCTAACTTCCCATTGGCTACTGATAATAAATTTAACTTCCCATTGGCTACTGATAATAATAGATCTAACTTCCCATTGGCTACTGATAATAAATTTAACTTCCCATTGGCTACTGATAATAATAGATCTAACTTCCCATTGGCTACTGATAATAATAGATCTAACTTCCCATTGGCTACTGATAATAATAGATCTAACTTCCCATTGGCTACTGATAATAATAGATCTAACTTCCCATTGGCTACTGATAATAATAGATCTCACTTCCCATTGGCTACTGATAATAAATTTAACTTCCCATTGGCTACTGATAATAATAGATCTAACGTCCCATTGGCTACTGATAATAAATTTAACTTCCCATTGGCTACTGATAATAATAGATCTAACTTCCCATTGGCTACTGATAATAATAGATCTAACTTCCCATTGGCTACTGATAATAATAGATCTAACTTCCCATTGGCTACTGATAATAATAGATCTAACTTCCCATTGGCTACTGATAATAAATTTAACTTCCCATTGGCTACTGATAATAATAGATCTAACTTCCCATTGGCTACTGATAATAATAGATCTAACTTCCCATTGGCTACTAATAATAATAGATCTAACTTCCCATTGGCTACTGATAATAATAGATCTAACTTCCCATTGGCTACTGATAATAATAGATCTAACTTCCCATTGGCTACTGATAATAAATTTAACTTCCCATTGGCTACTGATAATAATAGATCTAACTTCCCATTGACTACTGATAATAATAGATCTAACTTCCCATTGACTACTGATAATATTTGAACATGAAAACAATGATGCGGGTTTATTTTAAGAAAGTTGATTACATAATTAATGATATAGTGAGTATTATATGCTTGCTCTGCTTATCGGTACTGACATTCTAACCTTATGCTTTCTAGGAATGTGAGAATGTCTATCTTGTATTCTCTGTACAAGCGAGTGGACATTTTCAAGGCTATGCTACCATGTCATCAGAAATAGGAAAAGAGAAGTCACATGAAATGGGAATTGGATCCTCAACACCACTTGGAGGCATATTCAAAGTGAAATGGATAAAGAGGTATGCATAATATATATGATTGTTTTTTGCATGACATGGTGAGTACAACTTACCCAGAAATAAATTGTTAATAGTTTTATTTAACCTTCATTGCTATTAAAACAATTTATGACTTGTTTACAAACATAATAACATTGTCTGTTTCCTTTCAGGGCTAATGTTTCATTTCAGCAAACCTCACATCTCAGCAATCCATGGAATGAAAACAGAAAAGTAAAAGTTGCCAGGGATGGACAGGTAAGACTTGCATGTTACAAAACTTAAAATAGTGATTGAATATCACATATCATCATTTTGTATCATCAGTTCCCTCAAATTATCAGCAGCTTTCATATCAGGTCTTACAGTGTATGAGCAACCAATCAGATTACCATAGATGACAATGTTACTATTTACTATCTACACAATAGAAACAGGTTTCAGTACTAAAAGTATTGTTCAAATTAGCAAACTGTAACCATTTTTAGCTAGAAATACAAACTCCTACACGATGGATTGAAACAAAAAAACACAGATTTGTCTGGAATTCTACCTTCAAGTTTCTCAAAAAGGCGACCATTTTAGTTTTGTTGAACATTACCCAGATTCACAAGTCACTGGTACTTACGAATAATAAACAAACCTTCACATACTTGTCAGCTGACAAATTGAAGTGAGCCCTCACACATACAAGAAAACAAACCCATTGGTTCATTGGGACCATATGATCTGTCACTGATAATAAACAAACTACAATGGACCACCTAACTTACTGATCTTTCATTATATGGCAGGAATTAGAACCATCTATTGGTGATAAATTGCTGCAACTATGGTCAAAAGTTGAAGAATACAAGCATGGATCTGGTGATGCCTCATCTCGTACAACTCCAGCCAACTCTCCACCCAATCACAGCCCAGGACCAAAAGGTGGAAAGGGAAAAAACAGTGATAAATCGAAATCACCTCAATTTCATACACAAACTCCTCCCATGACCCCACAATATCCTAAAAGTTCACCTCTGCTCGGTACAGTTCCACCGTTCTCTCCCGCTCATCCTCAGGTATATCAGACTCCAACTGGATCGCCGATACCACTTGCGCACTCATCTCCATCTCATTATCCTGGAATGGTTTTCCAGCCACGTGGTGCATCCGGTGATTACTTCAATGCAGGTGCAATGTCACAGCTTTCATTAGGTAACAATGCTCCCATGATGCATCCTAATATGTACAACCAGTATGGACAAAAAGGAGGTAGTCCTGGCAATAGAGGGGGTATTCCTGGCAATAGAGGGGGTAGTCCTGGCAATAGAGGAGGGTCTCGTAGAAATGGTGGACAACATAGAAATAAATCCTATGATAAATCAGACAATAAGAAATAATATGCAGAAGACGCACATTGTAATAACTAAGGTTGGTTAGTGGTTTGATCATTTGCATGTACATTTATATACAGGTCATGGTTCATTAATAGTATTTTTTTTTTTGCCATTATTCTTAAGGCATCTACAAAAATTTTAAAATTCAGTTGCCAATTTTTATTTATTGTTTAGTTATATTTTTAATGTTTTTTTTTTATAATTGTGAATATATCTTTTATCTATTCACGTTTTCATTACTGACATGTGGCAATGTAATGTATAGCCTCAATATGCTTGAAAAGTGTAATTAAAAAAAATGATGTCTAACATTATCAGGGGTAAGTAAAAGAGATATTGTTCGATCCATCTATGTATTTTAGTTAAATTTGAACTAATAATACTGATTTTTCAAAACATTCTTCAATAATTTGACATGTGTAATGTTTATATAAAGACATTGGTTTAAATAACCATTTTGGATTTGTTATATTCTAACTTTCATATGGAGAGACATGTAGTATTGTGTTATGTTCAATGTAAAGAGGGATGTGTGGTAAGAGAAAATTGCTATGGCAACTGAATAGGTTGCTAGTGTATAATGAAACCATTTTATTTTCAATGGCATTTAATTTCACTATTTTGATTTTTGAGCAATTTCATTGAATTTGAGTTTATGAACTTGTCAGGAAAGCAATGAGTTCTATTGTTATTTTACAAGTTAACACAAATTTAATTTAGTGAATTTTACTTATCAGTGAAAAAAGCAAAATTAAAAGCCAATGAATAATTGATGTATTATATATTCAAAAAAAGATCATTTGGTGAAATATTTTGGCATCTCAGCTCATCACTTAAGCAATATTAGGTTTTGATTCATGGCAGCAGCAGCATTAAATAATGTACATTATTCACATTAAAAACTTGTATACTGCCCTCTGTTGTCATCTGTTGAGTACAGTTTATCATTTGTTTTTATAATATTAATGATTTTCAATTGTATTAAAGAAACCATGACCATAATTAACTACATGTACATTGTTGTACTTTTTTACTATTTGATTTTAATAACTTAAAAAATTGTAAATAATCATCCTCCAGCCCCGCAATAAATTACGTTTCCATCTAAGTCGTGTTATAGATGGTGGTTGACCAATCATATGACTTGTTACATTTTATTAACGAACCACAGGGACTGTTATAATGGAATTTGATTTGTATCTCTGGTCACCTGTATTAAAAAAAAAGGTCTCAATAATTTTGATTATTTAATTATGAACTATTTAATTTATTCATATTCACAATTAATTAATTTGACCATATTCTTAACTAGCTTGGTGGTCATTTCATCTAACTTTTGAAATAATTGTGTAGCATGGATGAATGCTTTTAATAGATTATTAGTTATGAATATGTATTTAAAGGCACATACTAAATGAGCCTTTATGGCAAGTAAACTACTTTCTTTTTGCTAGCCCTTTATTTAACTTTTGAATGCCAATTTTAGCAAATGTAATTAATTTTTGATCAGGTCCTGAACCGTATGGGAAATTGTTAACAAAAATGTTTCACCAACAAAATATTATGGAACTGAAAAGTACTGAGTGCGAGTGCTGGCAATCATACAAGTCATATTATAATAACCAGGCAGTGTCACTTTATGAGCTAACATTTCCTGACCTTTAAACCCAACATCTCTGAATATGACAATGTATTTGTAATGAAAGTTGTTACAGAACTTGTCTGTTTTGGGGGGGACTATTTTGTGGAAGGTTACAAAAGTTGACAATGGTGGTGAATGGGTTTTTAATGCCCCATTACTGCCCCCCCCCCCCCCCAAATTGCTGAAATATCTGAAGACAACTGGGATTTATATTGTCTCTAAAACCTTTTGAATGCCAAAGTAAAGTTTTGTAATTTCTCACAAATGACCCTGGATATTTTCAAGACCAGTAGCCAATTATGAACAAGTAAAAGTTGTAAAATCATGTTTTTGGGCATTATCACCCAAAACAAGCCTGACAATATAAACAAAGGTTCAGTTCTATAATACCTGGAAGACTCAAAACTGAACAAGCCTGAGAATATTGTTTAATTTACAGATTGGTATTCAAGGTATTTCATGCAAATCTTTGAAAATGAGACTGGAAAAATTGTTCATTTTGAAATAATTTACAAATAGATGAGTTTGACCATTTTTTACTGTATCCCATTTAAGGGTAGTCTGATTTTCTTTTTAGGAACTATGGCAACTCTGTCACAGATGTTCTACCAGAAAAAAAAATGTTTCCTGTTCAATTTTAAATAAAATTCAGGTGTATAAGTTTAAAGAAACTTGTGTCTGTGTGCTGTTTCTTTTTCTTTATTACCAGTGTAATCATTATTAACAAGGTACCTATTTAAACCTTAGGACTGTTTTTATTTTATGATTTGATTCTGGATCAATCAAACAAGAATATTTGATACATCTAAAAACAATTGAATTTACCATCAAAAGCCTGACTTTATATGAACATCACCGACATTAAATGCATTCAGGATTATTGATGTTGCTCTCCTTTCACATTGGAAATGGAATGACTAGTAGTGTAACATTCACCATTAAATGCATTCAGGATTATTGATGTTGCTCTCCTTTCACATTGGAAATGGAATGACTAGTAGTGTAACATTCACCATTAAATGCATTCGGGATTATTGATGTTGCTCTCCTTTCACATTGGAAATGGAATGACTAGTAGTGTAATATTCACCATTAAATGCATTCGGGATTATTGATGTTGCTCTCCTTTCACATTGGAAATGGAATGACTAGTAGTGTAATATTCACCATTAAATGCATTCAGGATTATTGATGTTGTTCTCCTTTCACATTGGAAATGGAATGACTAGTAGTGTAACATTCATTTAAATTGTATGTATTCTTGTGATTAACCCTTGTAATATAAAAACAATCCCTCATTAACGTATCACAATGTAAATATTACAATTAATGTAAATATACAGTACTGAAAAGCTAAGGTAAAGTAAGAGTATTTTTGATATCATACAAAATGACTTCATTGGATAACTTCTGAATTGGGTTAAAATATGCCGCAATATTTATGTAACAGTTTATGTCAAAGTGTGTTATGCGAGGGTTCCTTCATTACAAATATACTATGTGATGGTTACTGCATATAATCACGGCAATTTCCATAAATCTGAAGTACAAATATTAAAAGTTCAAATGACATTACAAAGCTGGACAATATCCATAGACACAAATAAATTTTAAATTATAATATATTATTGTGATGCTATACTTTAATTAAAATAAAATCATGATTACAAAAAAATCAAGTATAAAAAAAATGATTGTCATATTTGCAGAAAACATCTGAATAAAATGCACCATGTTTTTGAGTTGCATGGCAACAGCTGATAATAAACTGATACAAATAAATTATTGGTCAAAGTTGTGAAATCTGTTACTAGTGTAGAACATATTCTTTGATAATTATCATAGATCTTGAAATATACATTTTTGTATAAAAAGATGTCAAGAAAAAAAAAGTAAGTATAATTACATATAGTTTTTCAAGAAATATATTTTTGTTAAACTCCTTCTGAATGGCTTATTTATAGTACTGATTGCTTAATCAATGTTTATATATTTACATAATATACAGTATAAAAAATGAAATGGAGAATTTGATTTTGACAAATGAGGTGTGTGCTGCACATCAACTACAAAATATTGATAGTTCTCGTCATCCAGATTACATGTATGTGCATTTCCTAGTATTGCCAATAGGTGGCGCTATGCTGCTGCAAGTACTTTACTACTTGGCCCATTCCCACTTTTCAACCATAATATTTTTTACTTAGAGTAAAACAAATCAATCTATGATAAATTTAAAAATAAATTCTCTGTTTTTAATATAAAAGTTTCTTCATATACAAATTTCCAAAAAAAAAATAACATGAGTGATCCTGATTAAATCAAATTCTGTGATTTAATAATATATTAATTATGTACGCCATAAGTGGAAGAAATTTAACATTATAAAAATTGCAAAATGTTCATACTCCCCAATTTAACGCCTCTCGTAAATCATTTTGAACTTTCTGCGCTAAATCCAATCGTTTACATTTATGTAACGAAGACCGCAGCAATCCCACTTTTTTTTCATTGTCACCTTTAGTTTTCTGTCGCCATGTGATAAGCACCTGTTTAGCTTGGGCTGGACGATCGTCACGATAGTTAGAGCGTATTTTGCGTACGCTAACATCTCCCACATTCAGGTAAACAGAGAGCGGTTCAACAACGTCTGTCAGATGCCGAGATAGCTTATCAAATGCAGCTTCTGACAAACATGCTGTGAATAATGAGATATATAATTAAAATACTGCGATTAGTGAAATAATGTGGTTACATATATTAATACAACAGAAATGTAGACATAAAGTTTTAGCAATCCAACAAGTTTATGTCAACCAAGGCAAAGCTTAAATAGCTGCAAAAACATAATTTGCTCTCCAGCAAGATAGTTAAATAGTGAAAGAAATCTTGGCAAATGAGTTATTTCATTATTGTCACGTAATTCCTGGATAAAGGAACTTGGAAGGAAATAGATATTGGAATAAGTCTCCATATAAATGCATGAATGTGATCTGATCTGTCATGGTCTTTAATATACAATAGAGTATAATATATACAAAACTTGAGCTAGGCCAGGGTTGATAAATGTGTACAGCTTTCATTGCAGGAGTTCATACTGTATTGTATTGTTATTCCAAATACAATAAATATTTTGTAACAATCTCCATATCCTGTTAAGTAGTTATGTCATCATACTTTTAATGTTTCACTTGTATTTATAATCTATTGTCCATTTCAGAATTATGAACAAGCTTAGATATGCAACCTTTCAGAAGCCATGATGTTTGAAGACAAACAAAAACAGCACACTGTGACCAAAACTCAGTTTCCAGTAAAAATAATACTGGTAATTTAATCTAACCAAAATGAATGTGTGACACACAAAGAGTCATGAAAAACAAGCCATGCATGCCACAGTCCGTGTTAGTTTTCAAATCTAAGTTATATAGTTTTGTTTATAGTAATATAGTACTTGTTCATAATTAGAATTAATTGCTCTGGAACAGCATTAATTAAAAACAAAATGGCCACCATTTGGCGATTTTTCAGTACAAAAAAGGCCGCCATTTGGCCATCTTTTATCAGATCATGCATATGTATAATAGTATGTATGATGTATGTGTGAAGTGTGAATGTAATCGGATCAGGCATGTCTAAGATATAGGTCTGACCACACACAGACGCATGGACGAACGGATTCATAGAGGTCAATCAAAAGTCCCTGTTTTGTGGACTGAGCCGAACAGGGACTAAAAATAGAAGCACTAAACAGAGTCAGCAAACCTTGAAATGCCGAGTTGAAAGTCAAATTTATACATTCACTGTGGTTACTACACACCAACTATAACATATAATTATAATGATTATCTCACAGTATTTCTTTTGAACACAACTTATCTACGATACTTGGTGAGCAGAAAATGTTTCTGTTTGATCTGTTCATGAAACGAAAATGCTGAGAAACCTTAAATTGAAAGCAGCCATTTTTAGAACATTCTTAAGATCTGCACAAGTACAAAAGCTGATATGATGTCTTAGATTACTGGAGGAGTTAATCCATGGTTACATTGACAACTTACAATATTCTAAAACCTGCGTGTTTGCCAACTACAAAATATATTTTGGTAGTAACTGATTGAAATATGGTAAATCCAAATTTGTTTGCAATACACCAGTAGTTTTAGAACCCATCAAAGGTTGTTTTCATTTTTATGTTTAATATGATTGTTGATTTCTTGTGAAAACCACTGATAGATTTATTTCAAAATTGTGTAATAAGAATGCCAATGTGCTACATTTTGTATAACCGTAAATATATTAAAAACTGCAAAAATGAACTATTTTTTTAATCACAGGTGATAAGAATGTGTTTAATGAGATGGAGCAATTGCAAACTAGTTCCTAATGATGAATAGTTGCAAAATAGATACATGTGCTAGCTTGAATATCAAAATTCATTATCCGTGATATCAGAATTATTATAATCTGATCATATGAAAAAAAATACACTTTATTAAAAGGTCAAGGGTCACTCATTATATTATATATAGCCTACCATCAAATATATGTCTTTCTCTGGCTTCCTTTGACATACCACGTCCCTGCAAACAAGAAATGTTATAATTTATAGCTCAGAGAATAATTCACTTTCAAAAACAAATAATTTTGCAGTTTATTGGTATGGTAGTTGAATACATTGACACTTCAAGTAATTGTTATATATAAATAGCTGCAGCTGTATTCTATGACTTCCATATAACAGAAATTGATAGTTCACACAGAATTTAAGTATTTAACAATGATTTAAATAAACCAGGTATGTATTGTTAAAGTCTGCAATCATTACAATATTCCCTGATTTCCAGGACAAGATTTCTACATTCCATTATTTACAAGTTTATTTTATTATTCCAACAACATCTTGTACCATATTTGATTCATTGTACTGAGTGAATCTTAAGTTCTGTGTCCAGCGGCAAGTTTTGTACTTTTTATTCTTATAAGATTGCTAGCAGCTGAAGAAGAGCTTAATCATATGATTTATTTAATCCTTTATTAAATCTTTTGGTGTTCAAAAGTAATTTTCCATTATATATATACAATATTCATGGAAATCTTTATACATATTATTTTAGCAGTATAGCTATGATATAATGATAATTTTGGTCAGAAAACAAAATAGTAAAATATTTCAGTGTTGAAAAAATAATTTTTCAAACATAGACCATGTGTATTATTAAATTTATTTTTATTTTACCTGTTCTTGTGATAGTTTTTCTTCCAAATCTGGGAGATCATCAGAATTCCACAGCAAAGCCATTAAAACCTGCCTGAGGCAAAAAAACACAAATTATGTGAATATAAAAAGTAAAAAATCAATCTCCGTCCCATGTCTCATTTACTACCACACTGCAGGATTTTCTGACTCAATATTTGTTTAGAAGACAAAGGCAAGTCAGTTTACTGCTGATAAAAAATATTTCTCTTGTTTCACATGGAATCGTACGTGTATTGTATGATTTATTTGTTTGTTTGTTTATTCATTCGTTCGTTCGTTCATTCATTCATTCATTCACATTTGACTTACTGGTTGACACTAAGTGGAGGGAGGACTATCTGAAATAGGCCATCAGGACTTCTCTCTTGGTCATCTTTCAAGTCTGCAGCAACCTTCCACCTTCTACTGTCAGCACTATACAAGCAATAGAGGTGATTCTTCTGACCTGGTATAACTGGTGATCTATCTTGCGGAGGACGTGTTGCTAGCGTTAAACGAACTGCCTTCTTTGGCTTAGGAGAGAACGTAGTGCGGATAAATGGGTCTGCATACTTCAGGGTTCTTGTTGAAGATTCTGGAGTAGTAGTCTGGGCAAAGAAAATATAAGTCAATAAATACTATTCCAATACAAAATGGCTGCAGATTTTTAATATTCGAAAATGTGTTCAGTTTTATGTCTGAATATGATGGCTACTGTACAGTACCAGTCTATGTTGATGTATTAGAAAAGGATTTGTACCAGTCTATGTTGATGCACCAGACCATCTTTGTACCAGTCTTTGTTGATGCACTAGACCTGGTTTTGTACCAGTCTGTTGATGCACTAGACCTGGCTTTGTACCAGTCTATGTTGATGCACTAGACCTGGCTTTGTACCAGTCTTTGTTGATGCACTAGACCTGGCTTTGTACCAGTCTATGTTGATGCACTAGACCTGGCTTTGTACCAGTCTATGTTGATGCACTAGACCTGGCTTTGTATAAGTCTATGTTGATGCACTAGACCTGGCTTTGTACCAGTCTATGTTGATGCACTAGACCTGGCTTTGTACCAGTCTATGTTGATGCACTAGACCTGGCTTTGTACCAGTCTATGCTGATGCACTAGACCTGGCTTTGTGCCAGTCTATGTTGATGCACTAGACCTGGCTTTGTACCAGTCTATGTTGATGCATTAGACCTGGCTTTGTACCAGTCTATGTTGATGCACTAGACCTGGTTTTGTACCAGTCATTGTTGATGCACTAGACCTGGCTTTGTACCAGTCTATGTTGATGCACTAGACCTGGCTTTGTACCAGTCTATGTTGATGCACTAGACCTGGCTTTGTACCAGTCTATGTTGATGCACTAGACCTGGCTTTGTACCAGTCTATGTTGATGCACTAGACCTGGCTTTGTACAAGTCTACGTTGATGTACTAGACCTGGCTTTGTACCAGTCTATGTTGATGCACTAGACCTGGCTTTGTACCAGTCTATGTTGATGCACTAGACCTGGCTTTGTACCAGTCTATGTTGATGCACTAGACCTGGCTTTGTACCAGTCTATGTTGATGCACTAGACCTGGCTTTGTACCAGTCTATGTTGATGCACTAGACCTGGCTTTGTACCAGTCTATGTTGATGCACTAGACCTGGCTTTGTACAAGTCTACGTTGATGTACTAGACCTGGCTTTGTACCAGTCTATGTTGATGCACTAGACCTGGCTTTGTACCAGTCTATGTTGATGCACTAGACCTGGCTTTGTACCAGTCTATGTTGATGCACTAGACCTGGCTTTGTACCAGTCTATGTTGATGCACTAGACCTGGCTTTGTACCAGTCTATGTTGATGCATTAGACCTGGCTTTGTACCAGTCTATGCTGATGTATTAGAACAGAATTTGTACCAGTCTATGTTGATGTATTAGAACAGGATTTGTACCAGTCTATGTTGATGCACTATACCTGGCTTTGTACCAGTCTATGTTGATGCACTAGACCTGGCTTTGTACCAGTCTGTGTTGATGAACTAGACCTGGCTTTGTACCAGTTTATGTTGATGCTTTAGACCTGGCTTTGTACCAGTCTTTGTTGATGCACTAGACCTGGCTTTGTACCAGTCTATGTTGATGCATTAGACATGGCTTTGTACCAGTCTATGTTGATGCATTAAACCTGGCTTTGTACCAGTCTATGTTGATGCACTAGACCTGGCTTTGTACCAGTTTATGTTGATGCTTTAGACCTGGCTTTGAACCAGTCTATGTTGATGCACTAGACCTGGCTTTGTACCAGTCTATGTTGATGCATTAGACCTGGCTTTGTACCAATCCATGTTGATGCATTAAACCTGGCTTTGTACCAGTCTATGTTGA
The DNA here is from genome assembly GCF_978046115.1 of Saccoglossus kowalevskii. Taxonomy (NCBI): domain Eukaryota; kingdom Metazoa; phylum Hemichordata; class Enteropneusta; family Harrimaniidae; genus Saccoglossus; species Saccoglossus kowalevskii. The sequence continues at coordinate 34,526,466 of NC_140653.1, forward strand.
TGCACTAGACCTGGCTTTGTACCAGTCTATGTTGATGCACTAGACCTGGCTTTGTACCAGTCTATGTTGATGCACTAGACCTGGCTTTGTACCAGTCTATGTTGATGCACTAGACCTGGCTTTGTACCAGTCTATGTTGATGCATTAGACCTGGCTTTGTACCAGTCTATGTTGATGCATTAGACCTGGCTTTGTACCAGTCTATGTTGATGCACTAGACCTGGCTTTGTACCAGTCTATGTTGATGCACTAGACCTGGCTTTGTACCAGTCTATGTTGATGCATTAGACCTGGCTTTGTACCAGTCTATGCTGATGTATTAGAACAGAATTTGTACCAGTCTATGTTGATGTATTAGAACAGGATTTGTACCAGTCTATGTTGATGCACTATACCTGGCTTTGTACCAGTCTATGTTGATGCACTAGACCTGGCTTTGTACCAGTCTGTGTTGATGAACTAGACCTGGCTTTGTACCAGTTTATGTTGATGCTTTAGACCTGGCTTTGTACCAGTCTTTGTTGATGCACTAGACCTGGCTTTGTACCAGTCTATGTTGATGCATTAGACATGGCTTTGTACCAGTCTATGTTGATGCATTAAACCTGGCTTTGTACCAGTCTATGTTGATGCACTAGACCTGGCTTTGTACCAGTTTATGTTGATGCTTTAGACCTGGCTTTGAACCAGTCTATGTTGATGCACTAGACCTGGCTTTGTACCAGTCTATGTTGATGCATTAGACCTGGCTTTGTACCAATCCATGTTGATGCATTAAACCTGGCTTTGTACCAGTCTATGTTGATGCACTAGACCTGGCTTTGTACCAGTCTATGTTGGTGCATTAGACCTGGCTTTGTACCAATCCATGTTGATGCATTAAACCTGGCTTTTTACAAGTCTATGTTGATGCACTAGACCTGGCTTTGTATCAGTCTATGTTGATGCTTTAGACCTGGCTTTGTACCAGTCCATGTTGATGCATTAGACCTGGCTTTGTATCAGTCTATGTTGATGCTTTAGACCTGGCTTTGTACCAGTCCATGTTGATGCATTAGACCTGGCTTTGTACCAGTCTATGTTGATGCACTAGACCTGGCTTTGTACCAGTCTATGTTGATGCACTAGACCTGGCTTTGTACAAGTCTATGTTGATGCACTAGACCTGGCTTTGTACAAGTCTATGTTGATGTACTGGACCTGGCTTTGTACCAGTCTATGTTGATGCACTAGACCTGGCTTTGTACCAGTCTATGTTGATGCACTAGACCTGGCTTTGTACCAGTCTGTGTTGATGCACTAGACCTGGCTTTATACCAGTCTATGCTCATGTATTAGAACAGGATTTGTACCAGTCTATGTTGATGCACTAGACCTGGCTTTGTACCAGTCTATGTTGATGCACTAGACCTGGCTTTGTACCAGTCTATGTTGATGCACTAGACCTGGCTTTGTACCTGTCTATGTTGATGCCCAAAACCTGGTTTTGTACCAGTCTATGTTGATGCATTAAACCTGGCTTTGTACCAGTCTATGTGGATGCACTAGATCTGGCTTTGTACTAGTCTGTGTTGATGCATTAGACCTGGCTTTGTACCAGTCTATGTTGACGCACTAGACCTGGCTTTGTACCAGTCTATGTTGATGCACTAGACCTGCCTTTGTACCAGTCTATGTTGATGCATTAGACCTGCCTTTGTACCAGTCTATGTTGATGCATTAGACCTGGCTTTGTACCAGTTTGTGTTGATGCATTAGACCTGGCTTTGTACCAGTCTATGTTAATGCGCTAGACCTGGCTTTGTACCAGTCTATGTTGATGCACTAGACCTGGCTTTGTACCAGTCTATGTGATGCACTAGACCTGGCTTTGTACCAGTCTTTGTTGATGCACTAGACCTGGCTTTGTACCAGTCTATGTTGATGCATTAGACCTGGCTTTGTACCAGTCTATGTTGATGCACTAGACCTGGCTTTGTATAAGTCTATGTTGATGCACTAGACCTGGCTTTGTACCAGTCTATGTTGATGCACTAGACCTGGCTTTGTACCAGTCTATGTTGATGCACTAGACCTGGCTTTGTACCAGTCTATGCTGATGCACTAGACCTGGCTTTGTGCCAGTCTATGTTGATGCACTAGACCTGGCTTTGTACCAGTCTATGTTGATGCACTAGACCTGGCTTTGTACCAGTCTATGCTGATGCACTAGACCTGGCTTTGTGCCAGTCTATGTTGATGCACTAGACCTGGCTTTGTACCAGTCTATGTTGATGCATTAGACCTGGCTTTGTACCAGTCTATGTTGATGCACTAGACCTGGCTTTGTACCAGTCTATGTTGATGCACTAGACCTGGCTTTGTACCAGTCTATGTTGATGCACTAGACCTGGCTTTGTACCAGTCTATGTTGATGCACTAGACCTGGCTTTGTACCAGTCTATGTTGATGCACTAGACCTGGCTTTGTACCAGTCTGTGTTGATGCACTACACCTGGCTTTGTACCAGTCTATGTTGATGCACTAGACCTGGCTTTGTACAAGTCTATGTTGATGCACTTGACCTGGCTTTGTACCAATCTATGTTGATGCATTAGACCTGGCTTTGTACCAGTCCATGTTGATGCACTAGACCTGGCTTTGTACCAGTCTATGTTGATGCACTAGACCTGGCTTTGTACCAGTCTATGTTGATGCACTAGACCTGGCTTTGTACAAGTCTATGTTGATGCACTTGACCTGGCTTTGTACCAATCTATGTTGATGCATTAGACCTGGCTTTGTACCAGTCTATGTTGATGCACTAGACCTGGCTTTGTACCAGTCTATGCTGATGTATTAGAACAGGATTTGTACCAGTCCATGTTGATGTATTAGAACAGGATTTGTACCAGTCTATGTTGATGCACTAGATCTGGTTTTGTACCAGTCTATGTTGATGCACTAGACCTGGCTTTGTACCAGTCTATGTTAATGCACTAGACCTGGCTTTGTACCAGTCTATGTTGATGCATTAGACCTGGCTTTGTACCAGTCTATGTTGATGCACTAGACCTGGCTTTGTACCAGTCTATGTTGATGCACTAGACCTGGCTTTGTACCAGTCTATGTTGATGCACTAGACCTGGCTTTGTACCAGTCTATGCTGATGCACTAGACCTGGCTTTGTACCAGTCTATGTTGATGCACTAGACCTGGCTTTGTACCAGTCTATGTTGATGCACTAGACCTGGCTTCATACCAGTCTAAGTTGATGCACTAGACCTGGCTTTGTACCAGTCTATGTTGATGCACTAGACCTGGCTTTGTCCCAGTCTATATTGATGCACTAGACCTGGCTTTGTACCAGTCTATGTTGATGCACTAGTCCTGGCCTTGTAGGTGTTCAAATTATCATTCCTATTTGACCCCTCACCTCCAGTGTAACATCTGTTGGCCCAGAAAAACATCCTGGCTGAACTGACACAGATAGAGGATGTTTTGATGGCATGACAACCTCTCCACCTTTGTCATCCAGTGTTACTGTGGATCTCAGACTGCGTAGTAATACTGCATATGAAGAAAACTGCTTGACTTTGATTTCTGCAAACACCAGATCCTGTGGGTGTGAAAAATATTTATTCAGACATTTAATTTATTGTACGGCATTATATGTAATTATATTTTATAAATTTCATTATTTATATATTTTTATAATTGTTTTTATTATTACATGTATCTTATTTTGTATTTCTTTAACTATTGCCTTGTGAGCTTTCATGATTACGGTACCTACACTTTTAAAAAAATCCAATAAATAATATAAATGAAAGTATATGATGAAAATAAATAATAAAAAACATAAATAAATAAATACCAAACTAGGATCTTTAATTGTAATTACCCGCACAATATTGCTGATGTTTTCAATAAATTATCAAATTTCTCACGTTATGTATTTTTAAAAAGAACAGTAGTAAAATTTGTATAGAGATACTCATATTTGGATAACTATTAGATAAATGACTAAAATAATAGACACAAACACACCTACATTTTTTTTCAATTTAGTATTATGAGTGGATCTCTAAAGAAGAATTTGAACAACTCAACACAAGACACTCTGTCATTCATGGATTGACTTGGATAGCAATATTATTTTAGTTTTGTTTCATCAGAATTGGTTTTTTGTTTGAATTTTATTAGTATTTTATGTCAAGAAACTGAAAATGTTGTAAACAAGCAAAAGTATTTTCAATCAAATGAGTTTAAAGTTGTAAGACCAAGGAGGATGCAACTTTAAAATTACATAAACACATTCACCATGACAACACATGATCAATGTTGTCACAGAATTCTAATTTTGACTTACTGGATAGTCTACAAAGCGTCTTTCTGTAGAAATAGTTGACATTATTGACCACTTCTTGCGATTTTTTGAACACTTCACCATGATATCGCCTCCAAAGTCATTTTTACTGTCATATCTGATAGCTAGGAAGACAGGAATAGGCATCTCATCAGTATTAACTGACAACAAAGATGGTGTCACGATCAGACTAACTTGTTTCTGATTAGCTGCAGCTGGACTTACAGGAGAGCGTTCAAGTGACGAGCAAGTAATCTTGTTTTTAAAACTATCAATAATATAACCAGGTGCGCGAAGTATGCAGAGTGGTGACCGAACTCTTGGTGGTAAACTGTTAATAACAAAAACAACAAATAATTAATTAAATAGTCCAACTGAGTTATAATATTTACTATATGCAAGTATATTCATATACGACACAGAGCTGCTTCTGGAATGGCAGAAATACTTCATTTTTGTGATTTTTGTAAATGGCTGCCATTCAGACATCTTGAATTACAAAATGAATGAACATCCATATGCATCCTATAATGCACTGTGTATGATTGAAGGTTTAATATGATTGGTCCAGGTATATCCAAGATACGGGTGGAGATAAATGAATGCACACATGCTTGAAGTCAAACAATAAGTCCCAGTTATCGGTGAAAAACTAATATGCTGAAAAATTAGTTCATCTATCATATTTATCAATTTAAAGTAATGACTATAACAATTGAAAGTTAGGATGTAATAACAAAATAATGTTCTATAGATAATTTATATAAATATTAAAATATAATGTAAATATATTTGCATTTTCATTGTGTTTCATTGGTGGCTGTACATATTTCTTTTGTATAAATTCTAGACACCATAACAGCATATCTTACTGAACAGTCTGATCATTGGATAGTTTAGTGATAGTTTAGTGATAGTTTAGTGATAGTTCAGTGATAGTTTAGTGGTAGTTCAGTGATAGTTTAGTGATAGTTTAGTAATAGTTTAGTGATAGTTTAGTGAAAACGACATTGGCTGGGGGAGCACAAGTGATTGGCAATTTATGCACAGTAGTGTTGTGCAGTAGTTTTAGTGAAGTCATTCATGTACTACCGATACTTACATTATATCTACCTGGTGTACAATATACCAAGTAATATCCACCTAGTGGGCAATATACCAAGTAATATGCACCTAGTGGGCAATATACCAAGTAATATGCACCTAGTGGGCAATATACCAAGTAATATGCACCTAGTGGGCAATATACCATGTAATATCCACTTAGTGGACAATATACCATGTAATGTTTACCTAGTGGACAATATATCATGTAATGTTCACCTAGTGGGCAATATACCAAGTAATATGCACCTAGTGTACAATATACCAAGTAATATGCATCTAGTGGGCAATATACCATGGAATATCGACTTAGTGGACAATATACCATGTAATGTTTACCTAGTGGACAATATATCATGTAATGTTCACCTAGTGGGCAATATACCAAGTAATATCCACCTAGTGTACAATATACCATGTAATATGCACTTAGTGGACAATATACTATGTAATGTTTACCTAGTGGACAATATACCATGTAATAATATACTATTTTTGAATTTTAGATTATGCAATATTGAAACCCAGTCTAGTATTCCCATGAGATTTGGGAGATACATTACCAATAATATTGATTAAAAGATAAATGATTTACTTCATTGGACACAAATGGCAAAGCATATTCCCTCTGGGACAAATGACCTTTGAATGTGTATCACCAGTAATCAGTAGAAAGAATTAAAATGTTTATCAGATTTTGACTACTATTTTCTCATGATATTACATAATATTTTCACACAGGGCATCTGTCGTTCACACAAAGAGAAGATTTTAAACTGATGAATTAGGTGACCAAGTTTGACACAGTTTTGAATAGAATTAGTAAAAAAGTTATTGTGTACACATTAACAATTATTAATAACGATGACGACAACGACGACAGACATTTCCCCCCTGATATACCTTTCCCCTTCATCTTTGATGATATGGGCAAGGTAATAGCATGTGGTGATTTGGGCAATATCACGATTTGTTGTCTGCCCCCAAGCTGTTGATCATGACCATAATATTTCATTGGCATCATTGATATTATACCTTGGGCAGGCAACAAAGCAAGATATTGCCCTTACAAACGTGCGTTATTATTTAACTGTTATGTGATTGAGTTCTAACCAATCATAGTGATGTGGTTGTTTATTAAACTTACCCTAGCAATGGCCAGTTCCTTGGATCGGTGTCCTCTAATTCCTCTAATGCACGGCTGGCATTGATCACTAAAGCCTCACATTCTTTAGTCCTTCTAGTTAAATTTGAAATGATGTTAGGGTCAATAAAAGTTGAAGTGTCAGCTACAGCCATTTGGCAAGTGATTGCTAGCTTAGAGGTTCTCTCTGCAGCTACTCTTGCTTCCTTCCCTGCTTCCAGAGTTCTTTCAGCAACATGCATAACATCACCTGTTTTCCAGTAGTCATCTGAATTCTTATCTGGCATTTCTGCAGCTTTATCTGGTTTCTTGTCTTCATCTACAGCTTCCTCTGTAGTTCCAAGCATTTCCAGGGCTGTATCAATTGCTTTCTTGGCTAAGGCAAGTGTATCATCAATAACTGCTTTTGCATTCTCAACCGCATCTTCACCTCTTTGTCTGTGAGGATCAGCTTGTATAAATTTGGACATTTTTATTTCCGCAGACTTTGCTGATTTCTTTGCATCACTGCACTTCTGCTTGCACGCCTTGCTCATGTTATCCAGTTCCACAAGAACAGTTTCAGAAATGTCACTACTCCCTTTCGTCAAAGCTCTTTCCACTTCTTGAAGTTTTTCTTGAAAATCTTTCATATTTTTGCTGGCAGGTTCAATCAATGTCGTGGTGTTATCTGCTGATTTCTGAGCTTCTTTGACTATTTTCTTCAAGTCATCATCAGCATCTTTTAGTTCCGACATTGCAATCTGACCAATCATATCCACTATATGTTGTGAGTATGTTACCTGAGTTTCACATTCTTCATATACTTTATACATTTCTTCCAAACCTGATTTGACATTTGCAGTTGTCTGTGCCGTCTGTATATCCTCCAATCCTTTCACTAATTCTTTGATTTTACCAACCGCCTTTTCAAGTACTCTCTGCATGGAATCTGCATATTCCAAACTTTCATTTGCATCTTCTGTATTTTTCCTCATCTGTGTTCCGAATATTGGACTCTTCTCCTCTGTTAGGGTGTTTTTCATGTGTCCTGAAATTTGTTCAAGCCTTTTAGCAGCTTTATCAGCATCTTCAATGGTGTCTTTTATTTCCTCACAAGCTTCATCTATATCTGCTTCAGTGTTTTCATCTTCTGAACTACTTGTAACAGACGATGCAATTTGGATGGTTTCCTGAGCAAGCCTAATTTCAACTCTTAGCTTGTCTGCATATGTAGTACATTTCTCAGCTAACTGATTCGCTTCTACTATACTTTCCTCCATTAATGAATCTGCAGTTGATAGATCAGTTGAGATGGCACCAGTAATTGATGTAAAAGCTGATGCCATCTTTTTGGTCGCCCCGGCCTTAGACAAGGCATTGTTGATTAGCTCAGAAAACTTCTCTGCTGTGTCTGTTAGACGCTTCAAGGTAGAGCTACCTGTAAAAAAATAAAATTGAAAAACTTGTAGTGATCAGACTTAGTGAATCGTGTTTGTCAATAGTGGAATTAGATCAGATTGTATAGAACTGTAACCCACTATATTTTTTGCAAATTTTGTAAATCAATGGAAATCGCAAGATTTTGTAGCAGTGAAAATTTCTCTGGTGTTCAACGATATCAGTGACTTTTGTGAAACTCTGTCTTCATCACGAATGTCATAAAATCTTTAAATCAAAAAATTTTACCAGTGAAAATCAAATAATATATGTACCGTAATTTTATAGCATAATTGTAAAACCATATAAATAGACTATCATATCCAAAACAGAATGTACAAAAGAATTACTAAAACACATTGAAGAATTTATCATCTCTGATCAGCAAGATAATTCTGCAAACTTGCCTATGGTGCTCTTTTACCTAATCTGCATATAATTTACATGTAGTTTGCATATAATTAGAACAGTATATTATTTGTCAGCCATTTTTTTTGTTTTGATTGTAGTGTCCTCATTGGTTTATTGGTCATTTTTCTTATGTTCTTAGACATGTAAATTTGGTGATTTTTGCTGATAACAATTTTATGCAATTTGCAGATTTTATGACATTTGTGACAAACATTTTTCACCACTTTAAAATTTTGTGATTTGGATGTCATTTGGGTACCTTGTTTATTTCGCTGACTGGAAAATGTGCTAAATTAAAACCCAGTGAATATGTAAAGTTTAGCATAGAACACATTATCTAAATGATAAAACCTTGAATTTAAAACCCACTGAATATGCTTGAAATGGGAAATCAGCAAAATTTAAACCCAGTGAAAATTAGTCATTAGCATGACAAATTATTTTTTTTCAATGTTGAGTTGCCACACACACTGGAAATTTGACAACAAGCAATAAAATCCTTACAAATTTTAAACATTGTGCTCAGGTCATAGGTCATTGAAGCCTTGCAAACACCATGACATTATCTACCATTCAATGTTAAATAGTCTGCTGGTCTTTGACATCTTCAATGTCAATAAAGCTATATTGAATCTCACCTTCACTTTGTTCACTCTCCTCTTCATTTGGAAGTTTTTTATTGACATCATCTAGTACATGATTAACAGCAATAGCCAATCCATCTATGGCAGACATGAGAGAAGAACAAATCTTGATACATGTCTCCACTAGTGTATACCCCACATCAAGTCCATCTAGCAAATGTTTGACTTCAGTTTCATGGTCTCCATCTTGAGATGTTCCAACCACATCTAGTAAATCTTGCACTAGTTTTTCAATTTTAGCTTTACAACCAATGTTGTCATTTTTGTTTGGGTCTTCGTCAATTGATGCCATCGCTGGAAATAATATAGCACATTAATGTTAGAGATGAAAAATTCATTAAAATGCAATAGAAATATTTACAATGAAAATGGTCATTTTAGCAAGATTGTTTTTTTATTTCACGGTTATTAGTTTGTTGTTGTAATTTGTTGCTACAAAACCCTAGTGTATTAAAGCAAATATTACGCAAACGCAAATGCACAAAATTGTCACATTGTGGCATTTTTGTGAAATAGAACACCACTGCAGAATAAGCATACTTGTAGACACACACAATGATATAGTCAGTATTGTAGTTTCATTAAATTCAACAATCTACCATGGAATTATTCTCTCTTAAGTTAACGTCTGCAAACACTCGTCATTACTGCCAGAGTAGCATTAATCTGAGAAGTAGGTAGATTAGAAGTAGATTAAAACAAAACTCTCGCAATAACCACTTGGGTTATCAACTTGTGTCATGGGATTATAGTATTTGTCACATTTCTCACTGCAGAGATGATGAGTTAACCCAGTGAGAAATGTTACCATGCTACTCCAACTATCTTATGTGTTTGTCACCAAAAAGAAGCATAACATTTTTAGCAACAATATAAACATTCTCTTCATTAAGATGGCGATAATTTAGTGTACAATTACATATCTATATACGAGTGGTATATTCTGCCAGCAATGGTGAGAATGGACTACACAATGCTGAAATATAGATGAAAATTTGTGCCAATGCATGTATCTATAATCACTCCAGACAAGTTCAAGTCCATTGTCCATTTCATTTAATCAATTAAGTGTGGTTGAAGTTGAACATTTTAGATGCTGTATCCCATTTGAATATGGTATTTGTGATTTAAAGTTCTATAAATAACAAAATTGTATATTTGTAACCCCCACTCCATTCCAAAATACTATCACTGCATTTCTATCCCTGGAAAAGTCAAATGCTCTGCATGTACTTGTACTGGCATCGAACTCAACCAACTATACAGACTTAACGACATTTTGCTAATAACCACAACAATAACTTAACGACCAGCATTTACTTACCGAACAGAAGCGATAATGGGTCGAGGTCATTCCAAGTCACGCATTCAATTTTAGCAAAGGCAGACCGTGATCGACACGAATCAAAGACGCGGTTAAACCTTGACTCGAGAACAGACGCGAGATGTTGTGTTTATATTTGATGTAACTCAGATTCACCGTGAGTTCAATGACAGAGAGATGTCTATATGTTATGTACTGTATTGCAAAACATGAATTCCAAAGGAATGCACGACCGGCCCGGGGGTAACGTCAATCAATCACGATCAAGTTGTAGTAAGTATTCGGATCCGGGGTCTAGAGGCGGACTGAATCGGACGAGAGAAATCCACAGGTCGTGTACTGTTAGACTGTATGTAATTGAAAACAACAACTTACCGTGTTAAGTAACCAGCATACAAACACTCACACAGGCTGACATCGACATGAACAACAGTACACACCCGTAGTACATAACACTGTATTTCACAACAACGGTAACGAGATGAGCATGTCACGTGACCTTTGACACACATCTTTGAATACGTGATTTGATTGGTCCGCTGAACGCTACACATTTCATTTTCACATTTAGAATATTAGTACAGAAGCCAAGGTTTACAGAAGCCGTATAAATGCCCCTCTAGATAACAATGGGTGTTCTCAATAGGAGCATATCCAGGGTCATTTTCGGCAAACACAATTAAATGGAAGGGGTTATGGTTTGTAGTGGGAATCCCAATCTGATTAAAATAATCCGTACGAAACTCTTCCCTGTTACAAGTAACCTGTAGAATGCTGTGTGGGTAATATTTTTATATTGATTTTTGTTGCATTTGCAGCAAATAGTTACCAAACAATGAGAAATCTATAGGATTGGATATACCTCTCAGCTGGCTTCACATGCATAGTTCAAGACTGCCTAACCGGTGCTTATACCAGGATTTAGTTGCAGCACTGTGGTCTGTGGTTACAGCTTCATTTTCCGAGTAATCACAAGAAATTGACATCACAATAGAAAATAAAAGACTGGCACTCCCATACAATTAATAGCAAGTGAAATTCCTGGAATTGAAACATAGATTTTGAAGTCACTGGTGTAGGCATTGAATAACTTCAAGTTGGCATAAAGACGAGGTAGTTTATTTAATCAGTGCTGAACTAGAGGTTGAAATTATAATTAAGTTCGTTGTCATATAATTTGTTTATTTAAATTTCTCCTGAATTCAAATAGAATACACTGGTGAATGGATGTTTTTGAGGTGTGGTTACATTGTGTATGGAGTGGTAGGGTTGGGTGTCATATAATTTTTTCATTTTCAACTCTCATGAAATCACACAGAATTTCACTTAATTTATTTTCGATGAAAAGTTTTCAAGCATACGGTGTGAATCAAATTTTCACTGTGCTGTGTCAAGTCTCAATAGAGTACGAGGGAAATGGCATTTTCACTGGAATTTATTTTAGCGGAAAAATGTTCACAGTGAAAGGAAGTATTCCACATTATTACATATATACTGCAGTTTATTTTGATTCGTCCCTGAAATCAAAATCGGTACTTCCACACCCCATATGCAAATGAGGTCTGAGAGCGAATAAAGTAGTCCGTTCAAGAGTAGCGTTTTTCGAAACATAGCAGAAATAAACAATATTTAGAAGTACGATACTTTACGTTTGGGTACATGAATATATTTGCCGAGTGAAATGAAATTTGAACAACAGTAATGGTACTTCTAAGCAGTAACTTATTTTGACTAAAACTAATTTGCATATCACCCATGCAATGATGTTTTTGGTATTTTCACGGTCAATATGCAAATGAACATGGTATTGGCGATTCGCTCCACTTGGATTGCCCTTAAAATCACTTTAATTTTGTGTATCTGTGTGTGTGTGTGATTTCTAGTGTTTTCACGTATTAATTCTTCTGTGATTTGTTTGGCTTGGCCGATTTCGCTCAAACTTAGCAGGTAGGTCACACCTTCACCCTAGTTATCAGGAAATGTATCTCCTACAAATTTTGGATACAACACCTCAGACATAGCTCATTTTGCTCAGCTTGAGTGTGGGCACAAAGTTACTATTGGTAAAATCTGAAAACAAATTCTGACCACCGTTTCCATGGAAACAGCCAACAACTGAATTTTTTAATACCTTCACGCCAAATGTATCACACCCTACATTTCTATGATTAAAAAGCATGGACGTAGCTCATTCTAATCCGCTTGAGTGTGGGCAACAATTTACTGAGTTTTTTTTGGCTTGGCTAATTTTGTTTATAATTGACAGGCAGGTCGTACTTCACTAATTGGCAAAACAATCCTGGTCCACAGCTACCATGGCAACAGCCAAAAACTGTTATTTGAATACTTTCGACCCCAAATTTACCTCCCACTAGTCTTGTATTCATGCCTTTTATTTTGGCTACGTTGCACACCGGTAAGAGATCACTGACGCCGACATTGTTACACTGTATCAACGTAATCCCGACGCAACTTTGAACTTTGAATGAACTGTAAATGCTGCCTGCAATCTAGAAAATACTATCGGTTGGAAATAATAAATTTAAAGAGATTGTTCAGTTACTCTGGCCTGGGGGGGGGGGGTCGGCAGATTCCATTTTGTCAGCTGTAAATCTCAGTTGACCCACCCCTATCAACAACAAAAAGTGGGCGACCCCCTAACATTATATTTTAAAACATGCTGACCCCCCCCCCCCCGAAAAACAAAGAAACATTAACAGTTTTGGCTCTGACATGATTACAAAATGTATGATGTGCATTGAAAATATCGTGGTTTGCCGTAATTTTTAGTGTTTGCATTTAATAGACCAGTCACCTTAGGAGGGGAGGGAAAGCATAAAGCCAACAAACGACTACAGAAAAGGCTGCAGGAAGTAGGGAAATCTATGCTGCTAAAGATAGTAAATAAAAACAAAGCTGTGGAGTACTCGCTCAATAAACGCCCTTATAAGATAGGAAAAGAGGATTTGAATCTAGGCGGTTTGAAAACTAATTTGGATTTAAAATATCTTTCATATCTTATAGACCAGGAAAGCTTTACACCTGAAGCGCAGTCTGTGCTTATGAAAACAAAGGACACTTTGATTTTTGTATAAATTTGTGTTGGATTTTGGTATTTTACAGAGCAAAATATGCATATTTAAAAGTTAAAAAAACAAAAAAACTATTTATTTATTTATATACATGAATCCATTTAACTTTTTTGATTTGCTGAACAAAAACTGTCACTGCTCTTTGTACTAATTGCTGTGTTTTTCCGTCTCCAGCTACAATTGGATAAATCCAGTAAATATCTTATACAATGGTGACTTCAGACTTTAAATAAAATAATCTGATATCACATGGACTTGGGATGTGTTCAAAACTTAACTGTATAATTGCATGGGGCTCTGCCGCATTGCATAATCTGTTAGTTATTTGTCAACTTCAACCCCAAAATATTTAGCCTATAACATTTTTTGCATCAACAAATTTATAGGCAATATGGGTAATAGTTATTATTAAGAACACATTTGTACGATTAACTTTTTAATCTATTGTTCTGAAATAAAATTTAAAAAAATATATGCATAAGCGCGTGTGTGAATTGTGGAAAACAGGGTGACCCCCCCCCCCATTCGCAAAATCAAAAACAGGGTAACCCCCTACTAATCCACCCCAGGCCAAAGTAACTGACCAATCCCTAACAACAGCATACGTCCTAGCAATAAAATAAAATGACTTCTAAGGACTGAATGTTTTTTTGCGAACTTTGTATACGGTGCCCGGTTTTAGTTATAAACCGACGTTAGCTTCACGTTCATGTCCTACCATGGCAACAGCCGAAAACATATTGCTAGTTTTTGACTCCCATGTGCGAAGCACAAAATGGGAGTCTTTGCAGTTAGTGTGTCTGTATGTGTGTGTGTATGTGTGTATGTGTGTCCGACTGTTCCACTGCTATCTCAAGAACCATACATCGGTTTTTGATGAAACTTGGTGCATAGATGCTCTGGGCCAATGCGCAGATTTGATTAGGTTTTTGGTAAAAATCCATGCTCGTTAATTACCTAATTTGCATGATAATTAGCTAATTTTTAGCTGTTCTATGACTGTTCCATTGATATCTAAAGAACCACTCATTGGATTTTGATGAAACTTGGTACATAGATGCTCTGAACTAATGCTAGGTTTTGATTAGGTTTTGGTTAAAATCCATGCTCGTTAATTACCTAATTTGCATGATAATTAGCTAATTTTTAGCTGTTCTATGACTGTTCCACTGATATCTAAAGAACCACTCATTGGATTTTGATGAAACTTGGTACATAGATGCTCTGAACATATGCGCAGATTTGATTAGTTTTTGGTAAAAATCCGTGCATATTAATTACCTAATTTGCATGATAATTAGCTATTTTTTAGTGGTTCCATGACTGTTCCACTGATATCTAAACAACCACTCATTGGATTTTGATGAAACTTGGTACATAGATTTTCTGAACTAATGCTAGGTTTTGATTAGTTTTTGGTAATAATCCGTGGATACTAATTACCTAATTTGCATAATGATTAGTCAATTTTCGGTTTTTCCACTGATATCTCAAGTACTAATCATCACATTTCAATGAAACTTGATGTCATATGACACTGCACAGACCTGATAGTTTTTATGGTAATATCAGTACATGTAATTACCTAATTTGCATAATTAATTAATTTTCAGCTTTTGATATAAGTAGTGAGCATTACATTTCAATGAAACTTGGTACTTACATACTAAAGGACTATGCAGAGATTGATTGTTTCGGATAAATATTTGTGCATATTAATCACCTAATTTGCATAATTAGTTAATTGTCAGCTTTTCCACGGGTATCTCAAGTACTAATCATCGCATTTCAATGAAACTTGGTTCATAGATCCTTTAGGACTATGCAGAGACCTGATTAGTTTCAGGGTAAATAATTGTGCATATTAATTACCTAATTTGCATAATTAATTTTCAGCTTTTCTACTGATATCTAAAGTACTAATCATCACATTTCAATGAATCTAAAATTATGCAGAGACCCAATTAGTTTTTGGTAAATATTTGTGCATATTAATCACCTAATTTGCATAATTAACCAATTTCCAACTTTCACACTGATATCTCAGGTACTAGGTAATCATCACATATCAATGAATGTTTATACATGGATGCTGTAGGACAATAGACAGACCTGGATAATTGTGGGTTAAAATCTGTACATATTAATTACCCAATTTTCATAATTAACCAATTTTAAGCTTTCACACTGATATCTAAAGTACTAATTTCCATTTTAATGAAACTTAGTACAAAGATGCTCTAGGACAATGTACAAACCTAATTAGTTTGGGGTAAAACTCTGTTCATATTATTTCCCCAATTAGCATAATAATTCATAATTTTTTGGTTCTAATCACATTTCAATTAAACTTGGTACATAGAGTTTTTGTTACATTGCGCAGACCTCATTAGTTTACAATCAAATCTGTTCATGTTAATTTTCTGATTTGCATAATTAGTTTTCAGCTAAGTAATTTCAAATTATATTTAATGTGTCTCCAATACTCTCAGCACATGGGAGTTCTTTCTAAGCTTTCTTTGATTTTTTAGTGGAGTGGATCGCCAACCGGCTTGTTTTCATTGGCAAAATCGTTCAGCAACATGTTTGGCATATTAGGTGTACATCACATGGACTACTACGATTGAGAGAACTTTATGTATGTTGAATGAGTTTTATAAACCCCGAAGGGCTCTTGGAAGATCCACCCGCAGTAAAATTAGCGATTGCCATGGAGGCGCAACCATCAACATCAAAATCCCAGGAGGTTTCTGCTGGCGACGTTACCCAGTTCCAAATAAAGATCACCAACGCCAAATAAGCAACATTTTAACCGGTAATCAAGATTAATTCAATCCACGGCTAACAAGCAACATCACAAGTGAAGTTGTAGCGTGAAGCTCAGCGACTACTGCTGACAACGTAAGTCATGCTTGCGTGCCTTCACCATTGTATTCAAACGAATCACGTGGTGTGCCGTTCTCTTTCAAACCCGGGATTCGATCAATAGGGGAGTTCCAGTAAAAAAACACATTGCAAATCATGCAAATTGAACATTTTTAAACCAGTATACTAAAACAGAAATGCTTAGCGATGCAAAAGAAGGATAGATGTTACTTTTCATTATACACATCTCTGTTGATACAATCCCTCACATATTCTATTCCCAGTTATACCTGCGTAAATGGATTAGCCTCTTTTGATGTTGACATTCAGACTAAAATCACGTGACAGGCTGTTAAAATTGGCTGTTGCATACACTTTCGCCGGTCTGGAAAATGTGTTTAGTAAGCTCTCATTCAAGTAACAATGCAGATTTCCCAGTGGGAGTGAAACTATTCGACTCTGCCATTAAAAAATAGGGGTGTTTTAAGCAAAAAACGAATAACCCTGGAGTGCACACAACACACTGAATTTCGGAACAAATCTTGCATTATTTACAGCAGCAGAATACCACAGAAATATCAGACGAAACATGGAAACACTATATATATGTATTTCGGCCTGAACCCTCTCTATTGCAATTCCAGGAATTACCCCCCATATGTGCAACCATTTTCCACCTTGGTACCACCTAAGCCTGAAAACAAAATCTTAATACCACGCTGAAGCGTTTGGTAATAATTCACAATTGTCACTACGAGTAAGGGTTCAGCCTAAATGTATAAACAGCGGGAAAAAACAAAATTCACTTCTTATGAAATGACGAATATTACTTTAGTTTATTTAGTCGTAATGGGGAGGGAATAACTAATAACTGTAATAACTGACAATTTTTGACCCTCGATTTGTAACAATTCAACTGAAAAATACAACACTAAAAGGAATGGCATATTGTGTTATATATACAGATAGTGAAAAAACATAGTAACGCCAATTTGCGGGCAGATATTTATTTATTTATTTATTTATTTATTTATTTATTTATTTATTTATTTATTTATTTATTTATTTATTTATTTATTTATTTATTTATTTATTTATGTATTTATTTATTTATTTATTTATTTATTATTTATTTATTTATTTATTTATTTATTTATTTATTTATTAATTAATTAATTTATTTATTTATTTATTTATTTATTTATTTATTTAAATCAGTAAATGAACCACGTTTCCTCGTCATCGCTGTGGTTATACGGCTATGGTTATACCTCGTGTTGCCCTATGGGAATTGCGCCCTCACATCAGGGCAGTAATTTTCCGTATCACGCCCGTCCAACCCGCCGGACTTGTCGTTTGAAGTCACGCCGTGGTACATTTATAAGGTATATGATAAAACATTTATGGGTTGGATACAGCTTTTGTTGCCCTCGCAAATTCGAGCGCTTCCACCGCACTACCTCGGGCCACAAAAGCCGCATCCAGTCCATAAAGAATAATATGACATATATCCTGTTGGAAGACCATGTTCCAACTACAGTAGATTTATTTGTGAATAAGATTCCTTATAGTACCATCGTAGACACAACCATTTTCGAATCGGATATATGGAATAAAAATGAATTTTAAAATGAAATCAAATTCCAGAAATTACGTGAATTATTAAAATAGTGAATTTTGAATCTTCTAGGAACGTTCTATACAGTGATTTTTATTTGAACACAAGTGTACTGTTTAATTTCAATTCAGAACATCCACAAAATATAGCAGGGTCATTGACTAATTTTCAACGGATTCAAAGTCGAAATAAACTGTGCTAGGAATAAACTTACACGGGACATTGTAATGAACCAGGGGAAATTGATGGGGAGATAGCAGTTTCCATGTTTATTTCGGCAGCCGATGTAAATGCGAAAATATCGTAGTGCATACAGATTCTGGTAAAGCTAAAGAGTTAAATTATGCCAGTGATACAACTTACAACTTACGGATAAAAGGTAGAGATGCAGTTTATTTGTGAATTTCAATCAAAAATAGTTTTTTCGTTTTTTATATAGATTTTTATCTAAAGAACATTCTGTGAAAATTTGACCAATGTATTCTTATTGGAACACCGTTAAAATAGCTGTTTATTTTCTGGTTAAAAATAAAAAACACTCACACATGGCAATGTTTATGTCCAATTGCCTAATTTGCATGAGTAATCAAATAACAGGACCTTTGATTGACAATATGCAAATCGAGATTGTACGGGTCATAGTTCATTCAATTCACGCACATGTGCAATTATTCTCAAATCAGTTATCGCTCGCTAGCAAACCAAACATTATATTTCCTCAGCGTTTTTTCCTAATTTTTATCATTACATTATGCGTGGTGTGAAAAGAAAGAGAGGTAGAAAGAAGATTCAGATGATTTCTTTGTCGGAAGAGGCAAAAGCTACACTGAAGGCATCAGCCCGCCGAACGAAAAACAAAATCGATGTGAGCGTCCAAACGTGACTTTCCCTGAAGGCGTGAATCCGAGTTTCCGATTGACTGAGAGATTTTATTTTTAAATAATTGTTCTTAAAAAATAAACTGAGCACGTGAAGAATAATTTAACATTGTTTACAGTGATAACAGCTCATTGTCGAAACGAAGCTTACCCATTCACGCTAGTCACAATAAACATCATACTCTTGAATAGGCGTCAATGACTACGGTAAAACTTAGACTCTATTTTAGGCATCAGGAATGATTGAAATGTCTGAAAATGACACATGGTTAACCTCAACTGACCATGGTCAGCGAAACCCACCATAAAACATACAATTATCAATGCGTAGGAAGCAAAAATTAGTTGGTCCGGCCATCCATCGAGGGGCGTAGGCCCCGAGACGTATGATGACGTGGGCCGAAGGACTTGTCTGCTAGGGGGGACCAGGGGCGTCGATCCATTCTGAAATATGAGGGGGACACTTTTGTGTCCGCGTAAGCGGCCAATGTCCGCGCTTGCGCGAACAGGGGGGTGTCTGAGAAGGGGGACTGCCCTATGTTCCGACATCTCTATGTTCCGACACCACTATGTTCCGACACCCTTATGTTCCGACACACAGTATACTTGTGTCAAACTTAATCTGACTAGCCGTGCGTGACCTTTTACTACCTTGATATAACCAGGATGTCCTGTGGGTTAATACTGGAAATCCAACTGTAGTGTAGTCCGGCCATGATGCTCGAAAGTCAGTGAAGGCGGGATCTTGCATAATGTTATCGGATAATTATCAGAGAATTATCAAACAATGTTGCCCATTGTATCATTCTAATACTTCGACAATTATTTGACAATATCCGTGTCTGTTAGATATGGTTCTTAAATCCTCCGATTGCCTAACTATCGAAGTTTTAGATCGATAATTATCGGAGAATTATTTTACCTTTTTTATGAAAGTTGTACTTCGATATTCATCAGTCGCGGAATTGCAAGGTTGTCGTTTACATCCGGTAGCACCTTTCCAAGTTTATCTACATATTAATTAAAATCATTTATTTGTTTATTATGCGAGAGATGAATAGGCACTGCATTTAGCATTTCGTAGTGTTTGCATAAGTTTTTGAGATTGCCAAAAAATACAAAGGTTTCACACTATCTCTTTCCATTCCTATATTGTGTGTTTTCGGCCAACATTCCTTGTTTACCTCCACACGTTATACGTTTTCCTATCAATCTAAGACATTGATAGGTCTCAGAGAATTACATGTTTAAAAAAATTAAACCACCACCCATCTGTAGACCCTGTCTAATATCAATCTAAAACATCGAGAATTATCAAATATTTATCCGATAATTCAAATGTACAATAGGCTGGCTTCCTCTAATGCGAGGATATTGCACAAGTTTATACTACCTGCAAATTTGATGCATAATTCATCGTTCATTATTAAGGTCCATATTAGACAATTTCCTTAAGGAAGTCAGAAAGCACTATTCTATTCTATTCTTCGTTGTTCCATTGCATTGTTCTGATATTCCTCTTTATTCTGAAAATATTCCCATATGTTACACTCATAAATTACAGTTGGTATAAGACACAATTTAAATACTTATCCTTATATCTGCCAAAACATGTATATCCCGTATTTATACTTTACATTATTTCTTTGTCAATATCCTTCGTGTTCTGCAGATGTATTTGAAACTGCCTATTCGCTCCATTGTGCAGTCGTCGATTTTGTATATTACGTTTGTGTAAATTACCTAAACTTCTTTGCTACATATGTTTAATTTACTTATGTAAATCTTAGGTCAGGCAACGTCTCACCATCTATTTGAATTCCATTTTTATCTATATGTAATTTCTTGGCAGTGAAATAGCGTTCTCTTAAATAACTAAATAAATAAATAAGTAAATAAAATATTGAGAAAGCATAAAAAGACTTATTTTCAAATACATGAATATGTCATGACCAATTCATTTTATCATAGACAGGATTTGCCCAGAAAAAGCCATTTGATGATTTTGAATATAATAAAGTTAATGAATTCATAATATCAATAAGTAATGGATTATACGATGTGATATCCAACGTAATACTTGTACGCTACACCAATATAGCTTTAATTTGATATATAACATATGTGACAGGCTATTACGTAATTAAATCACTGTATAAGGTTGATCCTATAAAATTCCCTTTTTATTTGACGCTGTGTATAATTTTTTAAAGCTAACATATTTACCCTGATTTTTGGGGGCAAAACGGCTCAGATTCTACAGCCAACATTGACCAAATAAATTCCCGTATTTCTGTCTATTTTATGGCATGTAAATTTGACAGCCTTGTCTTAATTTTAATTGTAATTGTAATTGTACAGTCAGTATTCTGGAACTAGACTGATCGCGCTGAACAGAGAACAAACATGTTGCTTTGTTCTACCATGGGAGGGGTATTTATCCAATTTTGGCTTCCGACCACTAGCGTACATATTTCCATTGAAAATATGGCACATTCTGGCCGGCTCAGAATTTATTGGATGATCGTCGAACATAAAAGTACTAAGCAATGTAATTTAGGTCTCCCCGAGTACAAGTTGTCAGGGGCCCACATGAAGACTGTCAGGTACATAGTTTATTGTTGATCTGAACGTTTGGCAATAATTAAAAAAATAAATATTTTGCGTCTGAAGCTTGATAGGATACATCGCGTCTGAGAATATTGCCGACGATGATCACAAAAACACCTCCATGAAAGCCCATGGCCAGAAGAGTGGCAAGTATTATAATCCGGCATAGTTGTTTTTTAATGTAAAGAAATGTAACATTGTGTTACAAAAGGTGAGCGTAGAATAATATTTGAAGAAGAGTAATGATATTTTTTCTTATAGTAAAGAGATAAAAACGCAGTGAAATGTCAAAAACGTTTCTAAAATTTCGTAGGTGTCAGAACCTATTAGCATCTCAACATATGGTTGTCGGAATATAGGAATGTCGGAACATAGGGGTGTCGGAATATAGAGATGTCGGAACATAGGGGTGTCGGAATATAGGTGTGTAACCCCGAGGAGGGATGTGTCCCCCTCAGAAGGTAGAAATATTTGAAAAATGCAACCAAAATGAAGTCATTTGGTGCATACTTAGGGATTTTCATTCTTGATCATTAAGAATACAGTACATGTACACAGAACCAAAGGCCTTACACAAACGCAGGCTTTGATATAAGCCTATTATTGATATTTGGGTAAGTCAGGAAAGTGGAGGGGACAGTTGATATTGTGTCCCCCGCCCTTCAGAAAGTGGGGGGGACGTGTCCCCCCTGTCCCCCCATGATCGACGCCCCTGGGGGGGGGCGTGCAGAAGTGGTCCGGCCATAGCCGGTACGACCGGTACGGTTCCTACGGCCTTGAGTTATCTATCCATAGTAGTGCATATTAAATACACAAAGTACATAAATACGGTCTGGCTCGTGTGTGCTGGTGGGGGTGGGGTGTGTGATATATTCCTGGATGTTAGCGGAAACCACAGATGTCTGACGATACACTCACACAGAAATGTCTGACGACACACCATACATTGGTTGTTTTCAATTGTGTGGTTCGAAATAATCATACACATAATAGCTAAACATACTATGTTACATGTAATAGCTACCGACCGCTGTGAAAAACGTGTGATGGCATCATATGGAATTGACCACAACGAATGGTGACATCACATAGAATTGACCACAACGAATGATGACATCACATAGAATTAACCACAACGAATGGTGACATAACTTTGGATTGACTACAATTTATGACGACATTTTTTGGAAGTGACCATATTTGATGACGACATTACTTGGGAATTTGATGACATCTGACTTTATGTTATGCCATCAGTTTTCCCTCCATATGACTATGAATATCCATTACCACAATATGCCGACCTTCTTTTGGATTGTTGTTTTCATGCTACACGCCATACATATATTGGTGCATTTGGTTTCGTGTTTATGAACTTGTCCTTATTTACGGATTATGAAAAGGATTAAGTATAATGTTATTATTACGTAATAAAACACCTTAAATGTAAATTATGCTTCAAAATTCAGTCTAAACTAAATGCGTTGTTTTGAAGGACAACGTATTCCGTAACGGGTTTCAATAATGCATGTTATACATTGTTGAATAAATGCATACAATCAATAATGTTAATTCAGATAAGTCTCCAATATAAGGTAATGTGGTACTTAATCGTATGTAATCACTCAAAGATACAGCGTATAATCACTTGGAGGATAAATAATACCAGAATGTTCAAGAAAACTGCCCGAAGATTGCCAACTATTTCAAAGAATAAATATATAATGAATACTATCCACAAATTAAATTAGAGTTACTGACTACTAGTACTACATGTGTCACACATATGCTTACACAAAACACAATACTAGTATATCTCAATATGCTGTGTTTTATTAACTACATTATACATGTGTCACACATATGCTTACATAAAACACAATACTAGTATATCCCAATATGCTGTGTTTTATTAACTACATTATACATGTGTCACACATATGCTTACACAAAACACAATACTAGTATATCCCAATATGCTGTGTTTTATTAACTACATTATACATGTGTCACACATATGCTTACATAAAACACAATACTAGTATATCCCAATATGCTGTGTTTTATTAACTACATTATACATGTGTCACACATATGCTTACACAAAACACAATACTAGTATATCCCAATATGCTGTGTTTTATTAACTACATTATACATGTGTCACACATATGCTTACATAAAACACAATACTAGTATATCTCAATATTCTGTGTTTTATTAACTACATTATACATGTGTCACACATATGCTTACATAAAACACAATACTAGTATATCTCAATATGCTGTGTTTTATTAACTACATTATACATGTGTCACACATATGCTTACACAAAACACAATACTAGTATATCCCAATATGCTGTGTTTTATTAACTACATTATACAAGCAAACACTGATTGACAAATATGCCACCGCCGAATGCAAAATACTAAGTGACATTTATGTAACGCGACACACTAAATTGTTTGGCAGCTTACAAATTGATGAAGCGGTTTTTAATTTGTTAGTTTATACATACAGTGTACTAATATATATGTTAGATATATGGAGAATTCACAATGTTTAGCCTAGAGATATAGTATGTCCACTATAGCGTATGTACAGGGTTATCGTAGCGCTGCATTCATAATTTGCTGTATGACTCTATGACACAGAAACACTACTAGTGAAGCACCAATTGCAAGGAAGTGTCTTCTACAAAGTGACACACCTGTGAATGGAAACAAACAAGTGATTGTAAATGCATATTTCCCATTGAATATTAAATATTGTATGTCACCTAGTTAGTTTTTCACTCCGAATTAGTGCATTAAACGTAGAGCTAAATAGATAAGACGATTGTTTTTGGTTCATTCTGAATTCATTCAAGGCTTCTATCTAAACAACTGTGTATATGGTTACTCTCATTCACTCAGCGAGACAGCCTATGCCAGTGACAACCATGTATATATATTCTTGGGAAGGCACCACTCATCCTAATCCGGGAAATTTTTCTCTTAAGTGTTTATGCTTTCCATCTGTTTCCTTTCCACACTCTCATTTTTTTCTAGCAGCTATTCCACTAAATATTAGATTTAGAAGTGAATTCTCAAGTAACCGGCTAACAAACATGGAAATACAAATACAGATATTTAGACGATAGAGCAAATAACAAGAGGGATACTCAAACCAAAAATCTAGGAAATGCAATTTCTTAAGTTTGGGTACCACATTTTTCCTTCGACTTTTAAATAAACAATTACAAGGCATAATAATTCTTATTCTTCAATGACTCTATAGTATATGTGGTCCACCTGTGAAAACTGACATGGATCAGTAAGCAGCAATACAAAATTAGTATAAGAATATCTTTTAATTGTAAACTAACTTATTATGAAGATTTATTGACGCAATATTGCATAATATACGACAGTTTGGTCACTAGAATATATGAATATTATGTACACGAGTTATTTCTTATAATCAATGTATGTGCATACTTGCTCTTAAGAACAATATAATGTTTCTGGTAAAATTGAGTAAGCAATAAGAAACTACGTTTCATTTAATATTATTTATTATATTCTGGGTAATGTTTGTTGTTCTTAGGGGAAAAGTCCATGTGTTGAAAAAATAACTGAAAATCATTATTGCACATGTCCATACAATCTCATGAGGATTTTTCCTATTTCAAAAATGAAACCTTTCCTAATCTGTTGATTTGAAAACAATGTTATGGTCAGACAAAACACGATCGGATTTTTGCTGGGTGTGTCATTATTTATTGGCACTATAACTTAATGTAATAGGAAGAATAACAATTCGCAATGACTATTCTACAAATTGTAATAAATATAGATTGTGAGGATTGAAATCTCAGTTTACTTTCTTAAGCTACAACCGTACACACAACAACTCCTAATCCTGTATTTGACTCTCAATACATGTCACAATATATGCCATATACAGCAATAGTTTGATAGCAAACTTACGTGTTAGTAACAACCCAGCTGTCACCAAAAAACCTGATCGTGTCAGGATTCTGGTCCTCTTCGTCTATCAGTGAACCACCCCTGGTTCGAATGTCATCAGATGTATCGCCATTGTAATTACCACACATGCCAATGATGGAATTGCCAATGTCCGGTACGCTCTCAGGATGTATGAAAATTTGAAGGTTGTGATATCGATTCCAAAGTACAGAAATACCAACTGTGGTGGTAACTCTGAAACTTTGCCCTTCCTCATGCACCGTGATGTCAGGGCCCACAGAGAATGAGCCAGTCTGCGTAATATCGATGCCGTCGTCCTGTAAGGAATAGTATATAACATTAGCTACATTATATATTTCAGCTCTCTTATGTATTAGATTTTCATTGAACAGACAAGATAAGTATAAATAAAATGTTTGTAGAATCATAGTATATGTCAATGGCTTAAGGTATCTGTGCTTAAATACTGTTCTACTCATTCCAGGTCATTTTTAATGTAATTACGCAGACATCATTGCCTGTGTGAATGCTTTAGTGAAGTATTCGTCTGTAGAGCTGGTTTATACGAGTGATGTCATCAACCAAGACGAGTTGATAATACAGCCATTGACGTCATTTGTTTATTGTCATTTATTTAATAGAACTTTTTAATCAAAATGTCAACAATTCGCATCCTTTTAAAATATCAGCTTGCGTTACCAGTTTGCTGCATCCATCTTTAAGAGGGGAAAATGTAATTTGACTGTAATCAGCATTTTATTTGTTAATTTCAAAGATACCTACATCTGTAAACACAACTGAACCTTTGGGAGCACCAATCCTTCCCCTCACAGACTTGCCATATACAGCAACATTGAAACCAACAATACGGGCATTCATTTCTATAAGGTAAACAAATTTCAAAAGGTTTGAAAAAGTTCTTCTAGTCTAAGCCTGGGACGCCTTAGACCATACTGTAAATGTGTATAAGAAAAATATATACAATCTGATGAGTAAGCAATTAACGAGTATTCGAAATAATCTGGATTGCTGCTTATATACAATTGCATACCTCCTGCCTGATACATGTTCTCTGCTGTTACGTAGAAGTCAAGATTAGAAGGATGTCTGGCATCTTCAACCATGGTATATTCACAATGTCCAGAAAAATTATAATGCGTTCCATCAAACGTTGTATGGTGAGGGTCACCTTTAATTACACATGCCACACCTGAGTGCGAACAATTTAATAATAATAATAATAATAATAATAATAATAATATTATTGACACCGAATAAAAGACTTAAAGTAAGGCTTTTGATATGATAATAAGTGGAAATCTGTTCTGAATCAGATCGATCATCCAATCTAACATATATAGTTTCATTAAAAGTTCGATTGAATTTAACACAAATACCTCTGGGAAATGTTTGCATGTTAGAATTTAAGGGTTGCTATGAGAATTAGGGCTGTCACATTGAAGTAATAATTATGTTTGACTATACTATTTGATTGGATAACACGTTCACATTGATATGTATATATATATGAAATGTATGCATTGTATCAATGTACCAATTCAATTGATTCAAATAGAGGTGAATGACATAGAAAGAAAACATTATTATTTCTCCATCTAACAATATTCCATGTAACATCATGTTAACAACAAGTGTTATATGTGCAATATATTACACAATGATGTAAAGCTTTATTAACAAGTAAATTCAACAAAAGACCCAGAACATGTGATAGTGAACAATAACAATGAATCCCCCTGAGCATCATATTGGATTTGGAGAAAGACCTTTATCTTTTCGATATGAAGAATTCAAATAAGAACATACTAAGTGCCAATATCCAATTTGTTACGGTTTACTTACCATCAGCAATCGCGAGTGGAAGGATCTAAAACCACAAGGAAAGTAAAATAAATTGTAAATGATCAAATGATTTTCTCAAATTTGTTCTCAGATTATTAATCTATATTCTTAAAAATATAGGATGATGAACAAATCCTATATTTGCTATATATTTGCTGCCTGCTATATAAATCTGGATATACATTCACAAACAAAGCCCCTTCTCGTAAAAAACTACGACGATGGCGTCAGCATGAAGGTCAATTTCTAGAAAGCCACCCTTATGATGTAAAATATTATTGTTTCGAAGCATGTGGTACTATTATCATTATGGACTATCATATCATCTCTATGCCGATGATAACCAGTTATACATACGAGGGGGTTCAATAAGTAATGCCCCTGACCCACTTCCAGTTGTCTGATCTAGATGAAATTTTGCATGTGTAATGTGGAGATAAGGCATTTGCTGTATGCGAACTACGTTTGTGTAAAATATTAATGATTTTAAGTAACATTTGACAACTTATTTGTTTAAGAAAGTATATAATTTGCAATTATTCTGTCTTTGGTATGGTTTGTAGTTTTATGTCATGCACTGTTGATCAGTTATTACTGTAAATAGCACAATACAAGGAAATAAAATATTATTATTATTCCAAAGTCCCAAGTAAGCTTAGAACCACATTGACAATCTCATATTAAAACCAATCGAATTTGTTTTCATTAACCTGGTATTGACCTTTAAATTGAATTGTAATTTACTTGTATTGTATACTTTTCTTGCTGGACCTTTATTTGTGGCAGTGTGTAAAATATGTGTTTTGCTTTCTTTGTTTCCATTAACATATGACTGATTTAAATATTCTATATTCCGCATTTTAAACCAACATTTAACTCATCTTTCAAGATGTTAGTCAAATCATTCCTTTACATTTAATCTGAAACTGGTACATTATTTTGGTTGCAACCATTTTTATACGCACGGAACCGGATACGAAACTTGGTCCAATGTTTGCGTACATATTAACGTTTAGTATTGGCATTTTTACCATATTACAACAAATATTCAAATAGTGTACTTTAACATATAAGTTATGAATATAAATTACCATATCGAAGTCTTTAAATCATTAATTTTAATACACGAAATTTATTGAAAAATACTTACCTGGCTGATATTTTATGAAGATATACTAAAAAAGTATTGTTTTCTATTTTCTATATTGCATATACAATTACTGCTAACTTGATAATGTACACTTAAATGATGTAGGTAAATTATTGAGGTCATGTGACCCAATTATACACATATCGCAGCGATTACAACAAATGTACTTCTAACTGTAAGTTTTATTCATATCTGTACGCTGTCTTAAACGTCTGGTTACAGGAGGCGAGAGGTTAACATGAATTACGATTACCTACTAACATATATAGATACATTATACAACAAACTGGTTCTGTATACACGGATAAAGATATTTGAATAACTTTATAACTGACTTATAACATGCCCCATGTGATATATTGTAAATACGCATTGTGCCATGGAATAGAGATATTTGAAAAACTCTATACGATACGACACGATACTATATTATATAAATGAATTGTATGCTATATTGTAGACATGGATTAAGAGATTTGAATAAAATATTAGCAGGTCATGTGATGTCATGAATTATGTACACATGTGATTATCACAGATCTATTACAGATACGTATTTAATTCTAACTGAGTATTGTCCTTATGAATGAAGAGGTGTGGATGAAATATTATCTGATCATGTGAACTTGATAATTATGTACACTTTGTATTTCCAGAAATCTAATGCAGATGCAGATTTACTAATATTCACCTTTTATGGTTACAACTGTTTATGGTTTTCTCCATAACTGATGCATAGCAACATAGGCCTACAGCCTGTCAGTCGAGGAGCAATCAGTATTATTATTATATTATAGTTTATTTAGTATTGCTATTTTTTCACCACTTTCGTAAATCACAGCTCGTTTGTGGCACCAGATGGTTACCAACATAATCCAGAAAATTTGGGAAATACACTAACTTGTGCGTAGCGTACATATCACATTATAGACCGCGCCATTCGTATGGAACACCTAACACGGTAAAACTATTTTACCAGTTCTTATAACCGGGCTTACACTTGTTCTGGTCAACATAATCAACGCTGTCAACTGAATCACACATAACACGTCTTTAGTTCCCTGCAGTTAAAATACATGTGTGATACGTGATTGTACTTAAAGCAACTACAATTTTGTGAAATAAGTAGGTGTAATGTGGACACGTGTAAAGGACTGTTAACTATAGTTAGTAGTGTCGAACGAACGCATACCAACCCTAGACACAGATCAAGATTTTTGTTATCATAAATATATATCTTGTCTCAGAACCTTAAAAAACTATATTTCTGTGAAGGGTTATTCAGGACTACATACTCGCTCTCCGAGTTTGAATTATCTAATCATTTGAAAGGGAAAAAAATCAAATTAATCGGCAAAATGTGGGTTTTGAATCAAAATCTATAGATCTTACAATGTATAAAATAGAAAGAATTATGGGGTATCATAATATTCAATAGTTAAAATATTCAGTACCAAAATATATACATTTTACCTACCGTTATGATTACAATAACTGCAACAACACAATTCATGATGCGCGAGTTTTCAGTGCTTGTGCCAAATAAAATAATTGAATTTAAATATTACACCTTCATATTCATATATTTAATATTCATGTTTAGACCACCCATCTTCTTGTTTTTTAATATGCAAAGAACATGATGAATTACTTCCTGCACGCTTCAAATTCATATCGGTAATATCTACACTTTTTAGGCAACCTAAGGCGACTCCAGTGAACAATACAAATTCTATTAACTTTACCTTTAAAGTTTGACAAGTAAGCGCATAATTAGCGCAGTATACATTAGCATACACAACATTCTATGGGTCGGATACCTAATTCTTTTAATTAGCATATGAAATAAACATACGTACTTACAAGCACCTTATACACATCACTCTACAATTCGATATGACGTCATAATAAGTATGTCGATTCTAGATGATCCGATTATTATTGATTTATGTGATGCAACAGAACTTGACCAGGCTGATAACGAAGATAAATAAATTATCTCTTTTCAATATATTATCGCTGGAGTACTCTTTGATACTTTTAGTGTAACACTGTAAAATAAACAGCAGAATTAGAAAGCAGACTAAATTTGGTTATTACTAATTTCCTTTTCTGGGGTCATTATCGCATATATATGCACTTAGACAATAATTCTTTTGAGAAAACGATACACACAATGTTATGATTATTTCTAAATATAGGAATATTACTATGCATTGGGTGAATAATATTTTACTCAGTTTTCTCACATCTTGGATAAATCTTTTTGTCATTTATTAACTGACTCATCAAAACTATATTTATGTACACCATAATATTTAATCTTTTAATTACTTAGTGCTACATTTCATGCTTAGTATTATCACACACCCACGCCAATCTCCAGGAAATACTCAAGTATGTTACAGCTGTGTAAGTGAGCAACCATTATATACAACTATATACAACTAACACTATTCATGGACGGATCCTTGCATTTGTGTAAAAGTACAACAATTGATACCTTGTTACTAAGCGTAACTTAAAAAACGCATACAATTTACAAGACGTAGACTCTTCAGTCACATTTGAAGGCGATTTGCCTGCATATAAGATACGCCTTTTCCAGTTGCACTCATTTATTAGATGTGCGTGCAACTCGGAAGTAACTAAGCCCATTCTCATGCGGATTTGGACATGCATAATGCATTCCGGCAACACTGTATTCGTGTTGAAATTTCATTTTGGCGTGCATCATAAAAAAATGCCAAGAAACGTATTTAAAAAAAGCTCCAGGCAACAATCTAATCACAAGCTTAGGTTATTTGTATAAAGCATTACAAGTGTAATAACTTCATGCATGGAATACCATAATCACTTTATTAAACACTCATCTTTACGTTAATATATGCAACATGTTAAATTTATTACCATAATAAAGATTCATATGTGTGACAACTGATCAAATAACCGAATATTTTAGAATTAATATAAAAAATAAGATTTAAACATTTACTTGCCGCTTGTTGTTCATATATGTTATATCTTACTAACTTACTGGGTATGTATCTTTACATATTGTAAAGTAAGAAGTAATTTGTAAGTGCGTGTATCATTATGTTAATTTGGAGTCTTTCAAGAGAAATGTATCTAGATGACGTATGACGTACGAAGGGAGGAGAATGCATATTCAATGGATGCCGTGTAATCCACGCTAGACGTTAGAAGAATTTATATACAATGCAATCAATTGTAGTTTCCGTTAGTGTAGGTGAAACCGTATAAAAAAATGACGTACAATCCATGTTAGTGTGAGCGGAGTTACGAGACTACATATTCATTTAAATGACATGCAACCCCGTTAACAGAGGTTGGGACAATTCATTCCAATCTAATAACGTTCTATCATTCCTAATGTGATCTTAGATAGAATAATCCCACCAATCAAATGTAGTACAATCCACAAGAATTCATATCAATGAAATTACGTGTAATCTACGTTAATCCGGGCTTATCACAGATTTCGAATCATTCCAATGAATTAGCATACAATTACAATAAGTATGAAGCATGAATGTCATACTTATAGATTGATAGATTATAGATTGATAGATTATACTGATAGATTATACTGATAGATTATATACTGACAGATTATACTGATAGATTATATACTGACAGATTATACTGATAGATTATATACTGACAGATTATACTGATAGATTATATACTGACAGATTATACTGATAGATTATATACTGACAGATTATACTGATAGATTATATACTGACAGATTATACTGATAGATTATATACTGACAGATTATACTGATAGATTATATACTGACAGATTATACTGATAGATTATATACTGACAGATTATACTGATAGATTATATACTGACAGATTATACTGATAGATTATATACTGACAGATTATACTGATAGATTATATACTGACAGATTATACTGATAGATTATATACTGATAGATTATACTGATAGATTATACTGATAGATTATACTGATAGATTATACTGATAGATTATACTGATAGATTATACTGATAGATTATACTGATAGATTATACTGATAGATTATACTGATAGATTATACTGATAGATTATACTGATAGATTATACTGATAGATTATACTGATAGATTATATACTGACAGATTATACTGATAGATTATACTGATAGATTATACTGATAGATTATATACTGATAGATTATACTGATAGATTATACTGATAGATTATACTGATAGATTATACTGATAGATTATACTGATAGATTATACTGATAGATTATATACTGATAGATTATACTGTGTAGATATAAATTGAGTTGACAGTTCAGAAATATACAGTTTGTAGACTGTCCCAAGGAACGGAACAAATATAGTATACACAACTTTAACTAAACGAAACTCAAGACAGATCAGGAAAGGGGAGTAACATTATTTTTAAATTATCAAATAAAGCGAAACTGTCCAGCAGCGAAAAAGTGCCATTACCCGTATTTGGACAATGCATTACGTTATTGCTGTACGATAGAACACTACTCTACATAACACTGTCACATCCAACTGTGTAACAACAGCAAAATCACTCCACTATTACTATTCCGGTGATGAGGGATTTGCGACATAAAATTAAAAATCTGTTAATTCAACATCGAAAACGATTCCTAAATATTATTCCTAAGTACGTCATATTAAATTTATAATAGCTATTCTTTTTACGTTCTAGTGAGCATGGCTCCCGCCCGTGTACAGTGACAGCCAAGTGTGAATTAGGGCATGTTTATTTCAGCCACGTGTGAATTAGCGCATGTTTATTTCAGCCATGTTTGAATTAGCGCATGTTTATTTCAGCGACGTGTGAATTAGCGCATGTTTATTTCAGCCACGTGTGAATTAGCGCATGTTTATTTCAGCCATGTTTGAATTAGCGCATGTTTATTTCAGCCATGTTTGAATTAGCGCATGTTTATTTCAGCCACGTGTGAATTAGCGCATGTTTATTTCAGCCACGTGTGAATTAATGCATGTTTATTTCAGCCATGTTTGAATTAGCGCATGTTTATTTCAGCCACGTGTGAATTAGCGCATGTTTATTTCAGCCACGTGTGAATTAGCGCATGTTTATTTCAGCCACATTTGAAGTAGCGCATGTTTATTTCAGTCACGTGTGAATTAGTTTATTTCAGAATTGTACACTCTTGGTGTACACGCTTCCATAAAACATGAGAAGTTTACCAACTTCCGGTCATCAATTTGTGAGTCAAAAATAAATGGGATGTCTTTTCACTGAATTCATTCACATTGAAATCCCGATACTATCGATAACATGTTTCAGAAAACTTCATCAATTATACGAAACGCTACTCCTACAAGTGTAAATTTAAATCGTATATATCATTGTATTACTTCATACACAACTTTAATTTGAAATAACTTGTAC
Source organism: Saccoglossus kowalevskii (assembly GCF_978046115.1). NCBI lineage: Eukaryota > Metazoa > Hemichordata > Enteropneusta > Harrimaniidae > Saccoglossus > Saccoglossus kowalevskii. The sequence continues at coordinate 34,560,356 of NC_140653.1, forward strand.
TTAACTATAGAGATGGCGCCATATTGTGCGATAAACAACATGTTTACATTAAACAGTACAGGTAAATACGACGTCATAGTGCGACGGTTTATGATCGATTAAAGAAACATGTCACCACTGAAGCACTGTGCACATGAAGAGATAATCCGTATTGTATTTACAGTGTTAACTATTTTGTTTACCTCGCATCCACCTTAGTTAGATTAAGAAACTAAACTACTTCAATAAATCTAACAGTACTCATATGGAGCCGCACACTCAACATATAAAAACATCGATAAATCTATATTCGACAAGTCACGAAAAAAATGGGAGTTAAGGGGGCTTCCATACCTTATCTGGTTATCGCTCAATTACACCCAATCAGGAACGTGTAGAATAGTGTTCAACAGATTCATTTCATTGTATCAGATGGTACAGGATATCTAGAGCTGTAACATCATGGACTGCCAATTCGCCTTTTTTGTTGCGGTTTTATTCCAACTCACGGTATGTACATTTTTACGCTCGGTAATGTTTGATTTCATATGTATTATCACCAGTGACAGTACAGAAATAATGGAATATAAATTGGAATTCTCGTAAAATGTTTGCTTCACTATATACGTGTGATGGGATCATTTTCCACAATGTAAACTTCATGTAACAGAGATCCATAATCAAGATGGCAACTTTCCAAAAAACAAACAAACAAGTAATTGACATACGCCTTACACATACAATACACGCTATTTTTTCATTTCCGTTTTAGGCCGCGGCACCAACAGATATTAAAGGTATGTGAATTGTGAATAATGCATGATAAGAAATATTGAATATTAACGTTTATTGAATTTATATGGAGCAATAAAACATTTTTTTCACTTTTCAACGATTCATTGGGAAATCCGTAGTAGCAATACGCAATCTGCATTAATATGTTAATTCGATGATTGATATTGTCATAAGGTATTGCTAACTCTATCCTATCACCTGGCGATTCTAGTCGATTAAAATTTTTGCCTTCAGGTCCCCCAGTATGTATCATCGATGGCGATGTTCACAGGACGTTTGATGGATTTGACTACACTTATTCTGGATATTGTACGTATACAATGGTTAGAGATAGCCGAACGCATCCGACATTTTTTGTCATCGTGGAGCATAAGTTCCACCCAGGTAATTACTTATTACTTTATTTTAAAAAATTGTAAATATTGTTTACTTGACGACACTAATATAAAAGTCGACCTCTACTCATAAGTGAGAGTATCAAGACAATCTCTCAAAATTTTACTATGTTTTCCTGTGGTAAAATGTGTTGATGATAATATAAGTTTAAAAATGAGCGGTTATGAATTATAATCGAGTCGTATAGTGAAGATAGCTTCTCGTATTTGACTTTTTAGCGAGGTGAAATTGCGTGAAACTGTTATATTTTAACAGGATAATTGTTCTGTAAAATAGATGTTTTTGATATTATACTAACACTGGAAAACCATGTTGTTATTTTTCAGAATTTTTTTATTATTGAGATTTATTTTCTTGACCTATTTAAATCTCAATATTGTCAGAAAATTATATAGCCTTATTTTCCACTTTTTAACTGCAGCTGAAAATAAGCCTTCGCACGATAGTATAGTTCTAAGTTACATGTATTTAGGACAAAGGTTATTGTTTACTGTGCTTACGGAAGCGTATCATGTGAATATCATTCTGAGTTACAAAAAATAAAAACCTTTGCATCATAGTATTTATTTATAACATGGAACTGTTTCACACAACAGCCAGTTTTTTCTAATTAACTCTGTCCCAACGAACAGTTTTATATCAATTTAGACATTAAATAGGCCAATCCATTCAATCGACTCCATCAATATTTATGAATAGTCTTCTGCAAAATGATCAAAACAGGTTCGTGTATGTCACCAAATAATCAACGAAATTAACATGTTTTGAAAACTTCTTATTATGTCAGTTCCACTTTAAACTAAATAGTAATATAGCTAATTTTTTGCATAAAAAACCCACCAGCAATTTACGATCAATGACGAATTCTACAACGTAAACGTTTGCGTGTACTGATGCACTAACACTATCGAAGAATGTCTCTACGTTACGTGGAACACACACAATTCTGTATATTGCAACCCAATCCCGTGATGCCCAAATTATGGACATCTTCATTACCTAACATTGCATGTTTTTAATCATTTGTTTATTTTCAAATACTTTATATATTCTTGATACAGATGTAAACGCCCGTCTTACAGAATTTACTGTCTGGGTAAAAGGAAGACACATCACCGGAAGAATAAACCCTCAAAACATGCAGCCTTTGTTTACAGACGTGAGTATGTTATTGTGACATTTTATTTTATGTATAGCCTACTCTACACTATTTATTCCATGTAAATTACATTGTTCATTACTTTAAACAGGAAAACAATATAACAATTAGTGTGAATGATGAATTCCAAGTAGGACCCGACATTGTTGTCAATTATGATGGTCACAACTATGAAATAACGGACAGAAACACACTGACTGTCATATGGGACGGATTGTACCGCTTAGTGATCACCATTGACAAGAATAATCTTTCAAAAATCATTGGTATGTGCGGCAATAATGACGGTGATCCCGGGAACGACCTGCGAACGAGAGGTGGTATTCTCATTGATCTGGAACACAGTAGTATTGAGGATTACGCCCGTACTTGGGAAGTCACTAACTCGTACGTAATCCATCTACATTTTTTTCTGACGTAACCCATCTAGACACTTATCTGACGTAACCCATCTACACTCTTATTATCTGACGTAAGCTATCTACACTCTTATTATCTGACGTAACCCAACTCCACTCTTATTATCTGACGTAACCCATCTAAACTCTTAATACCTGACGTAACCCAACTTCACTCTTATTATCTGATGTAACCCATCTAGACACTTATCTGACGTAACCCATCTACACTCTTATTATCTGACGTAACCCATCTACACTCTTATTATCTGACGTAACCCATCTACACTCTTATTATCTGACGTAACCCATCTACACTCTTATTATCGGACGTAACTTATATACACTCTTATTATCTGACGTAACCCAACTTCACTCTTATTAATTGGCGTAACCCATCTACACTTTTTTCTGACGTAACCCATCTACACTCTTATTTTCTGATGTAAGCTATCTACACTCTTATTATCGGACGTAACCCATCTACACTCTTATTATCGGACGTAACCCATCTAGACAATTATTATCTGACGTAAGCTATCTACACTCTTATTATCTGACGTAACCCATCTACACTCTTATTATCGGACGTAACCCATCTAGACCATCTAGACACTTGTTATCTGACGTAACCCATCTACACTCTTATTATCGGACGTAACCCGTCTACACTCTTATTATCTGACGTAACCCATCTACACTCTTATTATCTGACGTAACCCATCTACACTCTTATTATCTGACGTATCCCATCTGACGTAACCCATCTACACTCTTATTTTCTGACGTAAGCTATCTACACTCTTATTACCTGATGTAACCCATCTACACTCTTATTATCGGACGTAACCCATCTACACTCTTATTTTCTGACGTAAGCTATCTACACTCTTATTATCTGACGTAACCCATCTACACTCTTATTATCGGACGTAACCCAACTTCACTCTTATTATCTGACGTAACCCATCTACACTCTTATTATCGGACGTAACCCATCTAGACAATTATTATCTGACGTAAGCTATCTACACTCTTATTATCTGACGTAACCCATCTACACTCTTATTATCGGACTTAACCCATCTAGACACTTATTATCTGACGTAACCCATCTACACTCTTATTATCGGACGTAACCCATATACACTCTTATTATCGGACGTAACCCAACTTCACTCTTATTATCTGACGTAACTCATCTACACTTTTTTTCTGACGTAACCCATCTACACTCTTATTTTCTGACGTAAGCTATCTACACTCTTATTATCTGATGTAACCCATCTACACTCTTATTATCGGACGTAACCCATCTAGACAATTATTATCTGACGTAAGCTATCTACACTCTTATTATCTGACGTAACCCATCTACACTCTTATTATCGGACGTAACCCATCTAGACACTTATTATCTGACGTAACCCATCTACACTCTTATTATCTGACGTAACCCATCTACACTCTTATTATCGGACGTAACCCGTCTACACTCTTATTATCTGACGTAACCCATCTACACTCTTATTATCTGACGTAACCCATCTACACTCTTATTATCTGACGTATCCCATCTGACGTAACCCATCTACACTCTTATTATCTGACGTAACCCGTCTACACTCTTATTATCTGACGTAACCCATCTGCACTCTTATTATCCGACGTAACCCATCTACACTCTTATTATCTGACGTAACCCATCTACACTCTTATTATCTGACGTAACCCATCTACACTCTTATTATCTGACGTAACCCATCTACATTCTATTTGAGATTATACTCGTATCCTCGTCATTACTATCAGTATCCTATATTGCATCACAGTTGTGTAGTTAAAGATATCATAATAATTGAATAGCATGCAATACATGTTCAGAACAGATCCCAATTTTACGATAATTTACTTGTCTGATTAATCAACAGGTGTTACCTTGGGTTTGTATTGGCTTGATTACCCTTACCCACAATACAACGGTGTGTATAGTACTGGAATGGTTTTCGTAGAAGGGTTATAAAGGTGTTATTTGATCGTTGTGAGACATGTGTAATTTTCATAATAGTGTCGTAATAAATGAATAAATACCCAGGAAATGGGTTTGAACTACAATAAAAATTTCTGCTGTATCTGATAATTGGTAGTACATATATGTTTTAAATGGCGTGTAACCTTTTGTATGGTTGTAAGCACTCACACGTGTTACTAGAGAGTTTCTATAATTTGTATTCTGCATTTCATAAACCCATTCGGCCCAATCGTGGCGCTTACATTAATAAAGTCACGATATGCTAAATGTTAGTTATGCCGACTGGAAACCTATTGTAATAATATAGTTTGAAATAATGGTAAACTCTTACTAAATAATATTAAAATATAGAGAGTTCTCTCATAATTTATAGAGTGTCCAGTAATGTTTGTGTTTGCAACGTCACGTTAGTTGGTGTACTTCAATCTTTCCAATGATTCACTGCTTCAGGTGTACAGTCGACGACATAGTTAGCATGATTAATGTTTTTGTCGTAAAAAAAATTCAGAATTAGACGTGCACGAAATGTTTGTTCCTCAATTCAGTCACACAAGCATTTACAGATCATCGAGAAAAAGCGTGCACTTTGCCAGAGATTGGTTAAAACCAATATGAAACATAAATGTCAATTAGAAAATAAGTCACGTATAACAATACAGTTTGTATAGTAATTGTATAGTAATGAGCCGATGTGCTATACTATACACACTATAATATGGAACGAACATGCTCTCATTGAAAGGCTCAAGCTAGGTCTCTCTCCACGTTGTCGCAATCTACCAATCAGCAGCCTCCATACAGAGTTGTATTTCAATCAGATCGCGTGTCGTGTGCAAAACACACAAAACAGTGTAGGTTTTTATGTTACCTAGTCGAATAATAACTGCCTCATTTTTGTAGGTTATATACAGCAAGTTAAATTCGTAATAGTAATAGTAAAGAATTGAATAATAGTTGACCGCGGCGGAACTCTACTTTAAGCAAAGATAAAATTCTGGCTAACCACAAGTCATTTATGACATCTCTGAAGATACCCACTCCGGAAAACATTAATGACTTACCCAGCTTGTATCCAATCTAAGCTGCATAAAACACCATATAAAGCCAGATTCATACAAGGATCATCCAAGTGTTCTACCAAAATATTGCCTAGAATACTAACATCTGTTGTTTCTATCATCAAAGGGGGTCTTCAAAAATACTGTGGTGTTATATTTTCTAGAATTGTTATTAATCATATGTGGATAATGCAAAATTCCCCAAGAACGAAAAACGTTAATGCAATTAAAACATTTGATACACTATACACTACAATACCATTGAAAAAATATCATTAACCAAGTCTTTTTAAAAAAAAGAATGGTTCACGTAGATATAAATACATTATATTAGTCTACAAATACACCTATTTTGTTCCCAACGAAACTGGTGCAAAGACATTCTATATGGAGGAAGATATTGTTAGTATGTTTGAATTCAGATTTGTTGAGTTTGGAGGACACATCTTTCAACAAACCATCGACATTTCAATTGGAACTAATTGTAATCCCTTGCTGGTTGATTTATTTCTTTACTCATATGAAGCAGAATTTCTTCAAACATTGGTAAAAGGTAAAAGATAAAAAGCACAAACAAGCCAAATTGTTTAATTTAACGTTCAGGTACATAGAAGATGTACTAGCCATCAACAGTCCTACATAGATGATGTACTAGCCATCAACAGTCCTACATAGATGATGTACTAGCCATCAACAGTCCTATATAGATGATGTACTAGCCATCAGCAGTCCTACATAGATGATGTACTAGCCATCAACAGTCCTACATAGATGATGTACCAGCCATCAACAGTCCTACATAGATGATGTACTAGCCATCAACAGTCCTACATAGATGATGTACTATCCATCAACAGTCCTACATAGATGATGTACTAGCCATCAACAGTCCTACATAGATGATGTACTAGCCATCAACAGTCCTACATAGATGATGTACTAGCCATCAACAGTCCTACATAGATGATGTACTAGCCATCAACAGTCCTACATAGATGATGTACTAGCCATCAACAGTTCTACATAGATGATGTACTAGCCATCAACAGTCCTACATAGATGATGTACTAGCCATCAACAGTCCTACATAGATGATGTACTAGCCATCAACAGTTCTACATAGATGATGTACTAGCCATCAACAGTCCTACATAGATGATGTACTAGCCATCAACAGTCCTACATAGATGATGTACTAGCCATCAACAGTCCTACATAGATGATGTACTAGCCATCAACAGTCCTACATAGATGATGTACTAGCCATCAACAGTCCTACATAGATGATGTACTAGCCATCAACAGTCCTACATAGATGATGTACTAGCCATCAACAGTCCTACTTTCTTGATTATCTGCCTAGGATATATCCACTTTAACTAGAAATAAAAGAAACAACAGAATCAACAACTTCTGCATCATATTTTGACATTTATCTAGAATTTGACTCCAAAGTTCACATCTCTGCTAGACTATATGACAATAGAGATGATTTCGATTTCCCCATCATTCATTTTCCACACATTTCCAGTAACATTCCACGTGCTCCCATCTATGGTGTATACATTTCACAACTTGTTCGCTATGCTAGAGCGTGTAGCACATACACTTAATTTAAGAGGCGTCACAGACTTCTTTATTTCAAGCTATTAGACCAAGGCATATCTAGAGAGCATCGTGCTAGGACATTCAAAAGATTTGTTGGCCGGTATCAGCTTGTGAGAAAATACAATCAAACTGTCAAACTGATGGTCTCTGATGTCATTTGTCCTATATAGGAAGAAAACCACTTCCTGGATAGAACTTAGATTGATATATACAAGGTGCCACATGTAGAGCAGGATGTGCTCACTCTTTCGTAACACCTGACAACACTTCATGGTTGTATGCGTTTTTTGTCCATGGATATGTTACAGTACTATCCCCGGTAGACATATGATTTGTTACTACTATTTAGCGGGCAACTGGTTAGCATAATGTTATTCGGCTTTTTTGGCTGTTATTTGGCTGATTTTTTCAGTGAATCGCATGGTTCTTCAGCTCTTTGGAAGTCAAAACATACCAAGCCACACCCACTTAGCCAGTCAATAAGATTGCATTTAGACGTTGTAATATTTTAATATTTACGATTTTAAAATTAAACACGGGAACCACTTTCAGCTTCTGTCATAACAAAACCTGATTTCTTAACGAATAAATTTAAGATACAGCTACCCATTTGCAATTTCATGATATTGTTTCCAAAATGAAAAAACCAGCAGATTTTTGACGATTTAGCTTAGACGAAATAAACGTATCTGAAGACAATATCAGCGACGAAACATGAAACATTACAGACAACAGTCAATTATAATTTGAGATACTAAATGTTTTTAATTTGTTTTTGTGCCTGGAAGATAGGACAGACTATGCTGTGATTTATACTGGTGAGTAATCTGACCTATAAACTGTCCGCTGAGAGGAAAACACGCTAACCACTCTGCCATCCCGTGCTTCATACAAGGACTATACAAAAATAGATTACTTTCTGATAGATGGTGTTTAACAGTTTCTTGTAAAATACAATATAGTTACAAACAGCAACGATCGGAAGTAGCAGAAATGTGTTTGAATCATGTTACTTTGAATAATGGTTACTAGGAATACACACGGTTGGGGGAGTATATGTTACTTTGAATAATGGTTACTAGGAATACACACGGTTGGGGGAGTATATGTTAATTCCAAACATAAGTGAATGCATATTTCAGTAAAACATTGGAATTAGATATGTGCATAATTAGTGAGCTTATACAACCATCTAATATATTATCCGCTCGTATTACCCGTATGTATTACTCAGTGATTAGTAGATACATCACTAGGTAATAGTTTAGTCAAACCCTTATACCCATTTGCACACTGTCCATTTGCTAGTAAATGCTTACCTGTAATAGAACTCTCATAATTACTTAGGTCACATGATCATTGGAAAGTTTCTGATAAAGTCTTTGTTAACAATATCCAAAAGTCTGGCAATTCGATATTTAAATAATTATTGAGGGTCCCATGATCAGCTAATATTTTATTCGAATGCCTGCAATACTATATAATCAACTCAGACAACACACAGATTGGGGTTTTCAATAATTATTTATATCTACGAATATCAAATTGTGTTTAATAAAATTACTCTCTATACACTACGTGTTTATGGGAAAGAGACAATTGACTCCATGTTGTGATCAAGGTAGTATGAAACCATGGAAACACCTGTCAATCAAAACAAAAACAACAATATCAATAAGTGTTAGTTACCAATAACGTCATTAAATTGTTTGTTTTTCTCAATATAATGTTTCTCATTTGTTCATAAAAAGTAGACAAGTAGCATATTCGTATAGACGTATGCTTGCCCACTAACCAAGTAACATGTTGTACAATTCTAAAATTGTTGGCACTATTAGATGATTGTGACCCGTTAGACTGTCACAGCCCCTGACATTTTTTTTTTCAAAGAATGAAATGTGAAAATTTCTGTAGCGCTTTTCAAACGCCTTCCCGTCGCCTTATTGTATAACAGTTTACCAGTTCATAACGCCTTTTCAAATGTTCTTCCGGGCCACCTGTTATCCATTACGGCCCAGTATTGCGTTCATATAAAATAAACAGCGAATATAGATCATGAATCTGATTGGTAGAAATGGTTCAGAAATGCTAGAACATGTATATTGTTATATTTTAGATACTGCTATATTATGACGAGGACAATAGCAAAGGATGACCAGGTTACTTACGAACTAGTGATCTCCCAGGTGTGAGCGAAATCCTCAATACCAGCTCTCTCCAGATCAAGAACGTCACCACCCTTCGTCTGCAGGTCATCCTCAAGATTACCGTTATTATTGCCACACATACCAATTATGTCTGGGGCCTCATCTCGATCGATGGTGATATGAAAGTGGTGTAATCCGTTCCAAAGGACGGTTAATATAGTCCCGTCCGTTATTTCATAGTTATGACCATCATATTTGACACCAATGTCGGGTCCTACTTGAAATTCCTCACTCACACTGATTTTGATGTTGTTTTCCTGTATAAAATAATTAACAATGTAACATACATAGTATACGGCATGTAAAGTGGCTCACTTTGTTGTCTCATGATCACCTATTTGTCATATTGATTAATATTGATTCAAATTACAAAATGACATAATTACATCTGTAAACACAGGTTCTACTTGATGAGGGACCATTCTTCCCGTCACGTGTCTTCCTTTTACCCAGACAGTAAATGCTGTTAGACGGGCGTCAGCATCTGTATCAAAAACAACAACGTCATTAATAATGTTTCACACATATGACCCAGGAAATTATTTCACTAATTGCTATACCACAATCAAGAATAGAAAATAATTAGTGTTATGGTACAGTTAAAACGTAGAAATGTTAACAAAGATAAATATTATACTATATTCAAAGGCATTCTTTCATCTTTATAAATATTTATATATTTCAGTGTCGGTTGAATCAAACCAAATACTCAAATAAGAATATTTTATTGCCAAAATTCCGAGTATTTTTCATTTTATGAGCGTTCCCTTCTCATATTTTGTAATTGCTAGATCTGTAATCTATTACATTGTATAATGCATAAGCACATTTTCTGTAATTATGATGTTTGGGTACGATGTGGTAATTCTAACAATAAAATCATCCAAATAACAGTTATATGTTATAAATCTTGATATATTTCAATACATGTTATTATGCTGTTTTGAAAGGATTCCTTGGAAACTATTTACAATTTATGTAGTGTTAGTACCTCCCGACAAAATATAAAATCTTCTATATGTATAGAATGTATACAGCGTTATGAGGTTATGATCACTGTTTTGTATGCGTATCAGGTTCTTTTGGTCTTGGTCAACTTTTAATTTAAAGTATTTATAAAATGCATCAAAAATCTGCAATATATTATTGCCACAACATTTCACGCGTCCTTTAATAATTCAAAAACAAAATGACTGGTTAATACTGTTATTATAAATTATTACTACATTAACTGACCTATACATATTCAATAATGAATTGGCGAATTAGCTTATTGGATTATTTAGGTAAACGTCAACAACATAATAATTCAAAATAATATTTGTAATCCATATCTTACATTGTACCTTTGCAATGAAAAATTTGAACTCATTTATTAGTATTGAGTTTTAATCCAGTGTAGTGTTCTAATCCAGTGTAGTGTTCTAATCCAGTGTAGTGTTCTAATCCAGTGTAGTGTTCTAATCCAGTATAGTGTTCTAATCCAGTGTAGTGTTCTAATCCAGTGTAGTATTCTAATCCAATGTAGTATTCTAATTCAGTGTAGTATTCTAATCCAGTGTAGTATTCTAATCCAGTGTAGTGTTTTAATCCAGTATAGTGTTCTAATCCAATGTAGTGATCTAATCCAGTGTAGTGATCTAATCCAATGTAGTGATCTAATCCAGTGTAGTGTTCTAATCCAGTGTAGTGTTCTAATCCAGTGTAGTGTTCTAATCCAGTGTAGTGTTCTAATCCAGTGTAGTGTTCTAATTCAGTGTAGTGTTCTAATCCAGTGTAGTGTTCTAATCCAGTGTAGTGTTCTAATCCAGTGTAGTGTTCTAATTCAGTGTAGTATTCTAATTCAGTGTAGTGTTCTAATCCAGTGTAGTGTTCTAATCCAGTGTAGTGTTCTAATCCAGTGTAGTGTTCTAATTCAGTGTAGTATTCTAATTCAGTGTAGTGTTCTAATTCAGTGTAGTGTTCTAATCCAGTGTAGTGTTCTAATCCAGTGTAGTGTTCTAATCCAGTGTAGTGTTCTAATCCAGTGTAGTATTCTAATTCAGTGTAGTATTCTAATTCAGTGTAGTATTCTAATTCGGTGTAGTGTTCTAATCCAGTGGCGTGTTTTGATCCAGGGAAGTGTTCCAATCCAGTGTAGTATTCTAATCCAGTGTAGTGTTCTAATTCAGTGTAGTGTTCTAATTCAGTGTAGTGTTCTAATCCAGTGTAGTGTTCTAATCCAGTGTGGTGTTCTAATTCAGTGTAGTATTCTAATCCAGTGTAGTATTCTAATTCTGTGTAGTGTTCTAATCCAGTGTAGTGTTCCAATCCAGTGTAGTATTTTAATCCAGTGTAGTGTTCTAATCCAGTGTGGTGTTCTAATTCAGTGTAGTACTCTAATCCAGTGTAATGTTCTAATCCAGTATAGTGTTCTAATCCAGTATAGTTTCCTTATTCAGTGTAGTGTTCTAATTCAGTGTAGTGTTCTAATTCAGTGTAGTGTTCTAATTCAGTGTAGTGTTCTTATTTTGTGTGACTTATTTTGTGCTTATAATAATACCTGGATTGTACTTGTGTTCTGAAACGATATAAAACAGCGGTGGCTTGTGGTTATTATCTTCAAGCAACTTGTACGTGCAATCTCCAGAGTGAGTGTAGTCCATGCCGTCAAAGGTTCGATGAATATCACCATCTACGATACATGGTGGTGAAACTGAATGCAAAAACACAACAATTCAAAGTTAATTTTCTATTAACAATTGTGTCATATAGAAAGGAAAACATTTAGCGGAGACAATATTTTATATTTGTGTAACTTACCTTTTTCTAGTGCAATTGGTACAGCCACCTAGAAACAACAAATGAGAATAAAGTAATTTTAGATAACATGTACATAAAACATGTATGCAAGTAATAGTATATTATCTGTTATACCCATTTGGAAGACGCGTTTGACATAAAAACCATTCAGCCACACTGTTTCATGAATGTCTGTGTTGACCATGTCTATGTCACACTAGAAAAACACGCTCACAATAGTAACCCAATATGAAGGTGTCTCGAAGCAATCATCTAAAACGAGACATACAGACAGCGTATCACTCTCAAAATAGCTCTGTCAAACAAGTAATGTAAAACGAATAATACAGACTGTGTATCCTGAAATTCGTCTGCAAAACGAGTAATACAGACTATGTATCCTGAAATTGGTCTGCAAAACAAGTAATACAGACGTTTATCTTGAAACAGTCTTATAAAACAAGTAACACAGAGAGTGTTTCTTGTAATTGTTCTGGTAACCAGTAATACAGAAAGTATGTCTCGACATGGTCTTGTAAAACAAGTAATACAGACAGAGTGTCTCGAAAAGGTCCTGCAAAACACCTAATACCGACATTGTTTTCCGACACAGACAGTATGTCTCGAAAAGGTCCGTGAAGCAGGTAATACAGACAGTGAAAACATGCGATTTTGAATAAAATCTTGCTGTAATCCGCTAATATTGCCAATTTGAAATACGCTCATGTCATCCAAAGTCTAAAGAATATAGTACAATTGACAAACGATCACGCATGAGTTCTTAAGTACGGCCATAAATGGCCGGCTTTAACAAAACAGTACAAATTGGACGATGGCTTATGTCATACAGTATGTGACTATTGGTTACACAATGCACCTCATCTTATCGTTCACGGAAGTATCTAACTTGAATTATTTTAACATCTTTGTGAAAACACACGTTATACATTACATTTGTATGTTTTACATGTTCTATACATTCTTTTTTAAGCAGTTTAGCCCCAGTTGAAACTAAGGAAAACTTCAGTAAAGAGTGAAAGTGTTATACATACCGTCAGTTGACGTAAAACCACAACAAAAAAGACGATTTGGCACCGCATGATGTTACAACTCTAGATATCTTTTACCAAATGATGACATGTAACGAAAATATTCAGTTAAACATTATTTTCAAAGCCCCTGATTGGTTGAACTGTAAGTATTATAATGATCAGACCTCCTATCTGGTGGATATTTTTAATAAACAGCGTTGAGTACTATTACACGGCGAGTACATGTATATAAGTCTGCTATTGTCAACTTGAAAACTATATTTCTGTTTATATCATTTTATTCTTAGCAGATTAAGGTGGCTGCCATGTATGTAAGATAACAAACACGTAAAATACAATGATACTCAAAATGTTTGACTGACGTTCCAGAAGAAATAAATATATGGATTAAGTTGACATTTTTGTAGCATTTGAATGGTAACATATTTCTTTAACGAACCCTATTAAGAGCTATCATGGCAGCTAGTCTTATTTGCGTTGTCTGTCTATGCGTTTGTGATGATAAAATTGAATACAGGTGATTAAATAAATAACACTTTTGGAGTGGCATTAAAGATTGTGCTGGTAATCCTCCCGCTTACTAAGTTGTAGTGAATCATTTACGAATTGGAATATTTAATGAATTTTATAACATATATAATATGGCAAAGTACGCAATACATTCAACTTCTGGGGTGTGGGGTGTGGTGGGGGTTATATACATTTCAAGTAATCAAACACAGTTTAAAATATTCTCGATTGATATATATCTGTAACCGTAACGCTATAAGTTACAACGTGCCGTAATTTTGCGGTATAGCACTTGGTATTTTCATCCTACCATACCGAATTTCAAATATGGAACAATTACGCGCGTAAGCGTCCTCTAATAATAAAGACAAACATGGCTGCCCCAGGGTTTGCCCAGACAACACACAAAGAGGTTCGCTAAATCTTTTCTAAACATTTTGGATTTCGGCATTCTCATGGTGTATTCCTGGGAGGAAAAGATGTATATTAATAAGGTTATTACGAGAATATTGCAAAGTATGCGGAAAGACAATGCACAGTCAAATCGACCTCCGTTGCGAGTGGGTCGATACTACCGCTGTACTGTTTTCGTGCATACTTTGCAGTATCCTCGTAATAACCTTATATTATAACAAGAGAATATCGTGATTACAAATACATAATCATTTTATAACAATATTAAAATTTTCCTGTTCTGACTTGTTCCCATCGGAATATTTGTTAATCCAATGGCTGGATATATATACTTAGTATTGATAATTCCAAACAGTGCTTCTCAATTTCTTTTAGCTTTTATTTCTGAATTTTAATCATGGAAATGTATATTCAATTTCTCTAACTTTCATTCTTTTACCTTGTCATATGTATTGCACACTAACATAGCAATCGCCGAGTGTGTTTGACTTACTAGTGTTAGACCACCTTGGACAATCTTGAAAACATATGGTACCTGATAATCATAATACGAGACATCCCAGCTTGTACCAATACCCACTTGTATAAGCACACACCTTGTAATTATATTCCACCAGTTGTTTATTAGATTCATAATACCCCCTCCCAGAACAGCGTGTAAAACATGAATGCATAATCAACCATCGAACATATGACAAACAAATCATATCTATGTGAGATCAGTACAGCAAAACAGCACAGAAGATTTGAAGAATTGGAAACTTGATGCCAGATTACAAGTAAGGTATGTTCTGCTTTTACAAAAAAAAAAAAAAAAAACTTGTGCGCCTTATTACCTCCTCACACTTTAAAGCACATTCTGCTCCTCTTTTTATCCAATTACGCATACTAGATATTCACAAACTTTGTAAATTTATACTGTCTATTTATCTTCGATCTTAAACACAACAGATATGCACATAGCCTCAATGATGTAAATGATTACCCACAGTTTCACAACATTTAAAATTTGCTGCAGTAAACAAATTTAGATACGAAATGAAACATTATTTGCTTTGTTAAATTCCTTGATTACTTCCCTCTTCTCTGCATTATTTTTCTTTTCTTCTGCATATCAATTCGTAGTACCAGTAGTTCGTTTATATTATTATTATACATAATATTTTCTTCATGTTTATATCTAAATCTCATAGATTACTTTTCGTTATGTAAATAGTAATTTTCTTTTCCTTTACCAGTACTTTGTCAATTTCTACTTGGCAGTCTGGGCCATGGACTGGACTAGTCCATAAGGACTATTTTCATGGTCCACACCAGAATTATAACCATTGTATAATTGTCATCATGGTGACGGCTACCTACGACTGCGAAGGATGGTTTAAGGTCTAGCTAGTGCAATGGTTGACAGTGGACATGATCAGTTTGTTTTGATGTTTGATGATGATCTAGGCTACTGTAATGTTGGAAAACACCACATTAGATAAATGAACCCCTATGACATAATCTTACTGGCTATGTAAGCTTAGTTGAAACAGATTTTGAAAAACATGCAAGGTAGTGATGTAATGTGTTTGAGCCATGCACGTAGTTTATTTTCATATTGAAGATAATGGTACTGTATTGACTACATTCATTTCTAAGAATTGATGAGAGTCTGGATGAATCGGGAAGGCCACATTTTATCTCGCCCCTGGATTTGAAATTATATCTTTGTTAAAAAGTTTTAGAAAACTCTGCACTGAACATGGAACTCATGTTATGTCTAGCCGAAATTGAAGAGCATTTAGACAGTTGAAGACAGTTTTGGGAGCAAAAATTACTTAGGTCATGTGTTGCAAGTGGATTAGAACAGATCAGAAAAATGGAGAGAGAGAGAGAGAGACAGACAGAGAGAGAGAGAGAGAGACAGAGAGAGAGAGAGAGAGAGAGAGAGAGAGAGAGAGAGAGAGAGAGAGAGAGAGAGAGAGAGAGAGAGAGAGCGAGAGAGAGACACACAGACAGGGAAAGGGGAAGAATTAAGCTTCTTTTATTAGGTGAAACGATTATTTAATTGAAAACAGGACATTGCTGCATTTTCCAGGCCTTGTTAGTCGCCATGAACAGTGCGCTAACATTGATTCACTTACCTGTAGAACACGTGTTTGAGAAGAATTGAATACAAGTCATCTGTTTCAGAGGATTTGTCCGTGGGTCATACCTGTTGAACGCCTTTTTAAAAATAATTGTCCATGGTTCATACCTGTTTAACATATGTTTGATAGAATTTTTCTACGGGTCATATCTGTTCAATACCTTTTTAAAAGGATTTGTTAATGGGTCATACCTGTTGAACACATGTTTGAGTGGATTTGTCTATGGGTCACATCTGTGGAACGTCTGTTTGAGAGGATTTGTCCATGGGTCATACTTGTTGAACACCTGTTTAAGAAGATTTTTCTATGGGTCATACCTGTTTAAGATTATTTGGCTATGGGTCATACCTGTTCAACATTTGTTGACGAAGATTTGGCTGTGGGTAATACCTGTTGAACACCGGTTTGGGTGAATCGGTCTAGGGGTCGAACCTGTGGAACGTTTGTTTGAGAGGATTTGTCCATGGCTCATACCTATATAACACCTGTTTAAGAGGATTTCTTTGTGGGTCATACCTGTGGAACCTCTGTTTAAGAGGATTTATTTATGGGTCATACCTGTTCAACATCTGTTTAAGAGGATTTGTCTATGGGTAATACATGTTGAACAACTGCTTGCGAGGATTTGTTAATCGGTCATACCTGTTGAACACCTGTTTAAGTGGATCTGTCTATAGTCAACCTGTTGAACACCTGTTTGAGAGGATTTGTTAATGGGTATACCTGTTGAACACCTGTTCGAGAGTATTTATCTACCGTATCAACGCCTCTGATAGACTAAACACAGAAAGCCGATTTGATGATAAGTTTTGTTTTATATCAATAATTATATCAGTAATCAATAATAGTATCAAAACATAGGTTAAATGAGAACAAATCACATGATGACAATTCGGAACACTGTAGCAATCGCAATAATCTAAAGCTAAGATTTGTATGGTATACTCACGTGATCTATATATACTGGATTCTTATGAACTATATAATCAATATTATTTATCTTCAAACTCTTATAATCTATATTCAAAGATAATTTCAATATATATTTTTTTAATTTTAAATTTGTTTTTCACGCATAGAAACAAAACTGTCAACTTAACGTATACTGTGAGTATTGTGCTGGTCTTAGGTATCGTCATTCATGGATGTGGTCTGGTTATATTTCTTAACTTAGTTTTTGCTACGTGTGCAACAACAATACACTGCTATGATCTACGTGATCTTACAGGATTAGTTCGGGCGTCACGGCAATGATATACATCATTGATATAAAGAGATTAAATGCAGCTGTATTCGGAGTACAAGTACAACAGTGTGTTTACAGTTTGATGTTGTAGCTGAAACAGTTCTATAAGTATGTGGCATGCATTATATAAGCTGCTACAGCTACAACCATTATTCGCCGGAATTGCGGAAAGACACAATACACTGTAAATCTGACACATCTTTGTCCTCCCTTTAAAACCACTTTTAAGTGATTTAAAATTGAAGTGTTTTTCTTAAAATCGCAATTGAGTTATTTTACAACACTACTGTTTTAAAATAAAACATTTTTACTGTTTTGTGATAAAACACTTAAATTGTTTATAAGCTTGTCCCCATTTTAAAAACACTTAAAGTGTTTATAATCTGCATAATTGTGAGAAGTGTATATTATGAAAACACTTTTAGTGGAACATTTCAAGGATGTTTTGCCCATAACACATTAGAAACACGTTTTTAAAAGTGTTTCCACCAGAAACATGTATATAAAGTGCTTATTATCACAACACTTTTAAAAGTGTTTTTACTGGTCACACATTTCTAAAGTGTTTCCACCAGGAACATGTATTATCACAACACTTTTTGAAGTGCTTTTACTAGTCACACAATTTGTGAAGTGTTCCCACCAGGAACATGTATAAAAAGTGCTTATTGTCACAACACTTTTAAAAGTACTTTTACTAGACACAGATTTTGTAAAGTGTTTATGATCACAACACGTAGAAAGATGTCTCAACCGAAGACATGTTTTAATAAAGTCATTTCACTAGCTACATATTGAAAAGAGTTTCAATCAGAATTATGTATTGAAAAAGTGTTTATCATCGCAACACTTTGAAAAGTAAAACACAAACTGAATATTAACAAGTGATTGTAACAGAGACACATTTTAAAATGTGTTTACACTGATAACATATTAAAAAATCATTAACATTATCATTTTTGAAAACAAAATATATCAAATGATGTGTGATGCACTATTGTACAGTAATCATAACAAACGATAAACAAATCACATAATTAAGTAAGAATGTATTCCTATTATATAAACATTAATAAAGTAAGTTCAAGTGTAACATTAAAAAACACAGACATGTACAGTTGATGTAAAATATATTATCAATCGCGTGAGTAAGTGTGTTTACTGAAATTCAAACCTTTCGTGAAACTGTAGACAATATTTGCGAAAATTGACACTCCAAAATAGATTAGTAATTAACTGAAACAAACAATAACATCTTTGAACCCTTTCAGAAGTAACCCATATTAACAGGACAAAATTAATTCCCAACATTAGCAGTTTCATCTTGTTCGTTGAATCAGATATACGATGTATTATTATAAACTAATGCGCATGTAATGAGAAGACGAAAATATGACCACAAACGAATTGAACTGCAATTTCCTGTTAAGTTCTGCATCATTTCTATGATTTTATTTGGTAACTCAGATCTTGATCTTGGGGATGTCGGCATGGACGTAATGTGGTATGGAATTCTCTGGTCCTGTAAATTCATGAACTTGAATTTAATCAGTTATCCCGCACATAAAGAAATGAGTGGAGACCGCTGCAAGTATCAATGTAGTACACAACTGCCGACGCTGGCTCTATCAATTACACTCTCCATACACTTCGTAACGGAGTAACAATATCATCATACCTTCAGGTTTGTTTTGGATAACTTCCAGCTCCCTTCGTGCCTCAGAAAATAAAAAAAAAAGACTTCATTCGGTTCAAGTTTTTATTGCTTCTTCAACGTATATGCCACCTGTCTACGAACTCCCGATAGTATAATTCAACCATGAATGAGCGTGCGCACGACACAAGTTACCAGTTACTTGAAAACACAACATACAATAATGTCAACCGTCGTTTACGAAAGGTATCTCAAAATGTTTTGCAAAGAAGTATCAAACTAATTTATTGTTCAATATTTGTTTTCGTATTGCATTTATTGTATTAATAAAATTTCTAAATACCGTGGACGGCATACAAAAGTGTCCTGTATATAATCGGGTGTTTTAGGTTGAAACATTGCATTTTTCTGAAGTGCACCAAAAAAAAAAACAGTTTCAAAGTAAAATGTTTTAGTTACTCTTATAATCGTTTGTACATGTCATATACGTGAACACTTTTGAAACATGCATATTCGAGTGTTTTCCCTTGAAACATTACATGTGTGTTTGTTTTAGGAAGTGCTTCATGATAAAACAATTTAACAATTTGGAAGAAAAGTATTTTAGTGTTTTACTCACATGAACACAAATGTGTATTATACATTAACAATGTACAAAACATTTATAGTATGGTGTTTCGGGTTGAAACATCGTTAGTGATTTTGCTTTCTGAAGTATTTTAAATTGAATATTGAGAATGCATGTGAGAATGCTCAGATGTGATTGGAACTACAACTACCGTTCACCAAATGCGGATTAATAAAATTCGGCCACGAGGTACATAATTCACCACGTGTCTCGATTTCTAGTTGTACTTAGTAAGACCATATAGGTTGGTGCGTGACATAAAAATATTTTCTGGAGGTAATGTCATGACCCATCTCATCATGCGTTGCATTACGTCACTTTCGGTGAGTGTCTAGTTGGCTTATATACCATAATGTTTACTCACGAGTCCTAGACTTGTCATTCAATTTTGCCTAGAGGTGGATGCATTAGTCCTTAAATGTTCTACAAATGAACACTTTAATTACACATTTATGTCAACATAAAACACCTAGTGCTTTATTTTGGAAAAGTGTATTTTTGTGTGTTTACAATGTGCTTAATCTTCATCAAAAAGTGCTTTAATAACTCCCTAAAACACTTTTCTAAACATATTAAAACACTACTGTTTTGATAGAAAATACAAGTGTTTTATTATATAATACACACGTTTTTAATTACAACAGTGTGTTTTCAATTAAAACGGCGTGTTTTAATGAAAAACATCAAAGTGCTTCCAAGATTTACAGTGTATACTTAGCATTGTTTTGGTTCCCATAGCTAAACTGTTTTCATGCATTTCTTGCGGTTTTTCTAGTAGTAGTGTTTCTGCTATATAGATACTCAATCTTTGTCCACGTTTTCGTATTTTATTTTAATTATATTGATTTTGATTCACTGACAAATTCACTTCATTCATACTTATAGCATAAATCTTGTTGAACGTGTGTGTTGTCTCAATTGTCATAATAACCTTGTCGTAATGTGCAGCAGAACACGACAGGGTGACTGACACGTAAATTAACTAGAGCTCTATGGAAGATATGCCTATATTCCACAAAAAAGGAATTCAAAGATATTGTACACCACTTACATTTCAGATATTCGATTGTTCATTATTCACAGACAAATTACTACCAAATAACCGGGAAAAATTCTAGTCTGCCAAACAGTCTGAAGCGATGTTCGCATTTCCACTGGCACTGGCCAAAAAGAGAAAAGCTTGAAAAAAAGTTTCTATCCCAAACTTTGAATGACTTCAATGAAATTCCGCCTTTATTCTAAATTTTCCAATCTATACCTATAGTGTTTGATACAGAACATAACAATAATAAAAACAATTCGTACGATTACAATGGGCCTTCAATGCGGATTCACGATCTCAAACTGGATGTTTTTTTTGCAAATTCCTAAAATAGTAATTTGTCATTAGCAAAAAATTCACTCGTACTAACAATGAGCCCCTAATTTCGATTCATTAATATTATTTCGTTATTATGTATTGCATTTTCCTTATGTATTTATTTAAGTAAGGAAGTCGATTAGAAGAATAGGTATATTACGTAAGACTTGTATCCACCCTTCTAGCAGTTTATGGAGTTGATCATAGTCCTCTTTTTTGATATTATGTAGTTCCTCACGAAATGTATGGTGTTGTATTGTGTTAGTCGGTGAGGGCAGATGTACTGGTTACATCAAATTTAAACACGTAATTAGAACATTTCAAAGGAAATCATCTTTAAATAAGCCTTGCATTCAAGACACACTTAATATGATAGGACACTTGTATACGTTGTTCACTACAGTAAACATACATGTAAGCAATTCAGTTAACAGTATGAATAATTTTGTCACAGTATTTCGAGTTGATACTGATCAATGCACGACACTTTTCAGACATGCGCCTGCTGCTTGCAAAGCCGTAAACAAATGACGCCACAACAAATGTCTGTTATTTGGATTTTAGATTATGACTATAACTCAAAATGCCAGAAAAACGATAAATGTTTAATTGTGGGGGGCTATAAATAATGTCAAACTGACGCTAGTTTGTATAAGAATAAATCACGTGGTATTACGGGCGATGATATTACTGTTTAAGACAGGTGAGGTCCCAATAGATTATTTATGAACAAATTCAGGAGGATGCATCCAACAGTGTTTCAATATTTAACTTTTATGAGGACACTGTTATTTTAATATCGGTATTAAACGGTATCGGATGGCGATGGTGTTGGTACGAGACGAGACGGGCACAACCATGGTAACGTTGCGGAATGGAAAGGATGGTGATGTAGAATCGTGGTAGGAAGGATGGTGGTGTAGGTACGGGACAGTACGAACAAAAGATGGTGGTGTGGGTACGGGACAGTAAGAACAAAAGATGGTGGTGTAGGTACGGGACAGTACGAACAAAATATGGTGGTGTGAGTACGGGACAGTAAGAACAAAAGATGGTGGTGTAGGTACGGGACAGTACGAACAAAAGATGGTGGTGTGAGTACGGGACAGTAAGAACAAAAGATGGTGGTGTAGATACGGGACAGTAAGAACAAAAGATGGTGGTGTAGGTATGGGACAGTAAGAACAAAAGACGGTGGTGTAGGTACGGGACAGTACGAACAATAGATGATGGTGTAGGTACGGGACAGTACGAACAAAGGATGTTGGTGTGGGTACGGGACAGTACGAACAAAGGATGGTGGTGTGGGTACGGGACAGTACGAACAAGGGATGGTGGTGTGGGTACGGGACAGTACGAACAAAGGATGGTGGCGTGGGTAAGGGACAGTAAAAACAAAAGATGGTGGTGTCGGCACGGGACAGTACGAACAAAGGATGGTGGTGTGGGTACGGGACAGTACGAACAAAGGATGGTGGTGTGGGTACGGGACAGCACGAACAAGGGATGGTGGTGTGGGTACGGGACAGTACGAACAAAGGATGGTGGCGTGGGTAAGGGACAGTAAGAACATAAGATGGTGGTGTAGGCACGGGACAGTACGAACAAAGGATGGTGGTGTGGGTACGGGACAGTAAGAACAAAAGATGGTGGTGTAGGCACGGGAAAGTAAGAATAAAAGATGGTGGTGTAGGTACGGGACAGTACGAACAAAAGATGTTGGTGTAGGTACGGGACAGTACGAACAAAAGATGGTGGTGTAGGTACAGGACAGTAAGAACAAAAGATGGTGGTGTAGGTACGCAACAGTAAGAACAAAAGATGGTGGTGTGGGTACGGGAGAGTAAGAACAATAGATGATGGTGTAGGAACGGGACAGTACGAACAAAAGATGGTGGTGTAGGTACGGGACAGTACGAACAAAAGATGGTGGTGTAGGTACGGGACAGTACGAACAAAGGATGGTGGAGTAGGTACGGGACAGTACGAACAAAAGATGGTGGTGTAGGTACGGGACAGTAAGAACAAAGGATGATGGTGTGGGTACGGGTCAGTAAGAACAAAAGATGGTGGTGTAGGTACGCAACAGTAAGAACAAAAGATGGTGGTGTGGGTACAGGAGAGTAAAAACAATAGATGATGGTGTAGGTACGGGACAGTAAGAACAAAGGATGGTGGTGTAGGTACGGGAGAGTAAGAACAATAGATGATGGTGTGGGTACGGGTCAGTAAGAACAAAGGATGGTGGTGTAGGCACGGGACAGTAAGAACAAAGGATAGTGGTGTGGGTACGGGAGAGCAAGAACAATAGATGGTGGTGTAGGTACGGGACAGTAAGAACAATAGATGATGGTGTAGGTACGGGACAGTAAGAACAAAAAATGGTGGTGTAGGCACGGGACAGTAAGAACAAAAGAAGGTGGTGTGGGTACGGGAGAGTAAGAACAATAGATGATGGTGTGGGTACGGGACAGTATGAACAAAGGATGGTGGTGTAGGCACGGGACAGTAAGAACAAAGGATGGTGTTGTAGGTACGGGACAGTAAGAACAAAGGATAGTGGTGTGCGTACGGGAGAGCAAGAACAATAGATGATGGTGTAGGCACGGGACAGTAAGAACAAAGGATGGTGTTGTAGGCACGGGACAGTAAGAACAAAGGATGGTGGTGTAGGTACGGGACAGTAAGAACAATAGATGATGGTGTAGGTATGGGACAGTAAGAACAAAGGATGGTGTTGTAGGCACGGGACAGTAAGAACAAAGGATGGTGGTGTAGGTACGGGACAGTAAGAACAATAGATGATGGTGTAGGTACGGGACAGTAAGAACAAAGGATGGTGTTGTAGACACAGGACAAAAAGAACAATAGATGATGGTGTAGGTACGGGTCAATACGAACAATAGATGATGGTGTAGGTACGGGACAGTAAGAACAAAGGATGGTGTTGTAGGTACGAGACAGTAAGAACAATAGATGATGGTGTAGGCACGGGACAGTAAGAACAAAGGATGGTGTTGTAGGTACGAGTCAGTAAGAACAATAGATGATGGTGTAGGCACGGGACAGTAAGAACAATAGATGATGATGTAGGTACGGGACAGTACGAACAAAGGATGGTGTTGTAGGCACGGGACAGTAAGAACAAAGGATGGTGTTGTAGGTACGGGACAGTAAGAACAAAGAATGGTGTTGTAGGCACGGGCCAGTAAGTACAAAGGATGGTTTTGTAGGTACGGGACAGTAAGAACAAATGATAGTGGTGTGGGTACGGGACAGTAAGAACAAAGGATGGTGTTGTAGGCACGGGACAGTAAGAACAAAGGATGGTGTTGTAGGTACGGAACAGTAAGAACAATAGATGATGGTGTAGTTACGGGACAGTAAGAACAAAGAATGGTGTTGTAGGCACGGAACAGTAAGAACAATGGGGAGAATGATGGTGTAGGTATGGGATGGGGAGAAAGACGGTGTAGGTATGGGATGGGGAGAATGATGGTGTAGGTACGGGATGGGGAGAAAGACGGTGTAGGTACGGGATGGGGTGAATGACGGTGTAGGTACGGGATGGGGAGAATGACGGTACAGGGTGAAAGACGGTGTAGGTACGGGATTGAGAGAATGATGGTTTAGGTACGGGATGGGGTGATTGACGGTATAGGTATGGGATGGGGTGAAAGACGGTGTAGGTACGGAATGGGGAGAATGAGAATCTGCATTAGTTCAACTATCTGGGTTTAATACCACTATACATGAGTATTGTATTGGAGTTTAAGTATCTAGTTATTGGAGTAGTGGAGTTTTACCGCGTTATTGTACTTGATGTTTGCAGAGTATAATAATACCAGTACCAGTTGAAACCTCATCTGTTGGCTCCGTGTTCGTATTTTATCATCGCCGCCAGGGAAGTCTTCCTGTTACTGTTGCCATTTTGGTATTTGAACCATCGCACCTGTACTATACCAATTACGGTAATATTACGTTGCGTGTGAAAATGAGCCATATGAAGCTAATATTATTCCTGTTATTTACAACGTTTTTTCTGCTGAACATTATCGTTATCGTCGCAAATCTGGAATTTTCGGAGTGGACTCTACCAATTTGACCTCTATTGACCTACAGCACACATCCCGATCGAAGTTTATGTCAGAAATAAAATGTGGATTATTAAATTCTCGTTCAGTTAGGAATAAATCGTGGGCATTAAATGAGATGATCTTATATCATGATTTGGATTAGTTATTTCTCACGGAAACAGGGTTGAAAGGTGATGTCAGTGACGGACCTGTCGTTGAGTTGACTCCAAGTGGCTTTAAATGTACACAGTTTTCTCGTCTTACAGGTGCTGGAGGTGGTATAGCCATCGTTCATAAAACTACCGCAAAAGTAAATACATCGTGCTCGCAAACATTTTCATCGTTTGAGTGGTTAGAGATCACTGTTGATTCAAAACATGGACGTATTAGGTACATTCTCATGTACCGCCCGCCTCCCAGTTTTTCTAATAAACTGACATTTCATGGTTTTTTATCGGATTTCTCGGATCTTTTAGACATTTACGTATCCAATCGTCTACCTTGGAGATTTTAACATTCATTTTAATAAGCCAGATAATCGTGACACCTGCAGATTTCTGGAACTTTTAAAAATGCATGATTTAGTGCAGCTAGTAGACAAACCTACCCATCGTTCTGGTAACATTTTGGATTTAATTATTATCCTTGAGAATATTGTGTTATCATTGGAAGTGAACCAGGCCGCAGCAATCTCTGATCACTATCCCATTTTCTCCAGTTTGTCAAATCATCATGATAATACATCAAATCGTACCAAAATTACTTATCGCAGCTTCAAGAACCTTGGTAGGGATAATTTCGCATCTGATCTACACGAATCTGGGTGTACTAGAACAGTTGACCAGGTAGATTCTACAGCTAAGTTACGTATTTTCAACACTGCTGTATCGGAAACGCTTGACAAACATGCCCCCATGAAGGAGAAGACTGTTCACGTTCGTGTGGCCGAGCCGTGGATAAATGTTGATATTTACCACGCCCGCACTGAACGCCGTAAAGCTGAACGGACGTGGCGGCGAACTGGTTTAACTGTCCATCGCCAAATCTACAAATCTAAACGAAATAAAGTTAATGATCTTATTGAAGTATCACGTAGGAGTTATTTCGCTGATAAGATTTCGGATTGTAATGGTGACCAAAGGAAACTGTTTTCCATCGTAAATGGTCTTCTAGGCTCGACAAATAATTTGAATGCGTTGCCGATTCACGATAACAAAATAAATTTAGCGAATCGTTTTAGCATGTTTTTCGTGGATAAGATTAAGAAAATCAATCAAGGACTAAATCTAAATTTATTGAATGGAAACCGTTTTAACGAACTGCACAAGTTCTCTGGTGATGAAATGGAATGTTTTGAACCAGCCACGGAGGATGAAATAATTAAAATTATAAAAAAATCGTCGTCGGCTTCGTGTGATTTGGACTGTTTACCCACTAATATATTAAAAGATGAAAAGATCCTTTCTATCATGGTTTCACCTATAACAGATATCATAAATGAATCACTTCGCACTGGAAGTGTTCCTGAGAAAATGAAATGTGCGCTGATTAAACCTCTGCTCAAGAAAGCATCGTTGGATTCAAACATGCTGAAAAATTATCGACCGATTTCTAATTTGTCTTTTATATCTAAAGTTCTTGAACGTGTCGTTGCATCCAGAGTGAAACAACATTTAGAGAATTATTCGTTGTATGAAGAGTTTCAATCACATAGCACTGAAACGGCTCTTTTGCGGGTCGCTAACGATGTACTATGTAGTATTGAATAAGTATTCAGTTGCTCTCGTACTTTTGGATCTTTCAGCCGCTTTTGATACTGTGAATCACAGGATTCTCATCAATAGGTTGAGATCAAATTTTGGTTTAAATGGTCTCATCATTAAATGGTTTGAGTCGTATTTGAGTAACCACATTCAAAAAGTGAAAATTGGAAATGTATTTTCTGATATGACGTCTATATTTGAAAGCGGTGTTCCACAGGGCTCCGTTTTAGGGCCATTATTGTTCTCAGTGTACATGCGTCCATTGGGCGAGTTATTGCGACGTCACGGCGTAAAATATCATTTTTACGTCGATGACACACAGATTTATTTGTCGGTTTCTGAAGATGATCAAATTCGCGCCCGGCTGATACTTCAGACATGTATTCAAGATGTTAGCGATTGGATGTCTTGTAATTTCCTACTTTTGAATGTGTCGTAAACTGAATTTGTGTGCATGTCGTCTCGGAGATTCTCACAAGACTCGTGTCCTTTGTCTAGTATCGCAATCGGTGAAGAATTGGTTAGTGCTACGTCAAGTGCTAGAAACTTAGGTGTCTTGTTTGATTCGCAGCTATCTATGGAAACACACATTTCTACTATTTGTAGATCTGGAAATTCCCATCTAAGAAATATTAATCGTATTCGTAAATCATTATCCCAATCTGATACTGAAAAGTTGGTACATGCTTTCATATCTTCTCGCTTAGACAGCTGTAATTCATTATTGTCTGGTCTCCCTGTAACTAAGATAAAACCTCTTATTCGTGTACAAAATGCAGCAGCACGCCTTGTTACTCGTGCTCGAAAACATGACCACATTACAGACATTTTTATTAAACTTCATTGGTTGCCAGTTGTACAAAGAATTAATTTCAAATTACTTTTACTAGTGAATAAATCTTTGTATGGTTTTGCCCCAAATTATCTATGTAAATTAATCAAATTTTATGTACCGAGTCGTAGTTTAAGATCTGAATCGAAGTTTCTTATTAAAACTCGTCAGATGAATAGTAAAAAGTCCAAGGTGTTATACAAAGACCGTGCTTTTGAAAATTTAGGTGCTAAACTTTTTAATGAATTACCTCTGTCTGTTCGTTGTATGTACAGGATGGGGAGAATGACGGTGTTGGTACGGGATGGGGAGAATCCCGGTGTTGGTACGGGATGGGGAGAATGACGGTGTTGGTACGGGATGGGGAGAATGACGGTGTTGGTACGGGATGGGGTGAAAGATGGTCTAGGTACGGGATGGGGAGATTGACGGTATAGGTACGGGATGGGGTGAAAGACGGTGTGGGTACGGGATGGGGAGAATGACAGTGTATGTACGGGATGGGGTAAAAGACGATGTAGGTACGGGATGGGGAGAATGACGGTGTATGTACGGAATGGGGAGAATGACGGTGTAGGTACGGGATGGGATGAATGATGGTGTAGGTACGGGATGGGATGAATGACGGTGTAGGTGTGGGATGGGGAGAGAGACGGTGTAGGTACGGATTGCGGTGAATGACGGTGTAGGTATGGAATGGGGAGAATGACGGTATAGGGTGAATGACGGTGTTGGTACGGAATGGGGTGAAAGATGGTGCAGGTACGAATTGGGGTGAATGATGGTGTAGGTACGGAATGGGGAGAATGACGGTATAGGGTGAATGACGGTGTTGGTACGGAATGGGGTGAAAGATGGTGTAGGTACGGGATGAGGAGAATGACGGTATAGGTACGGGATGGGGTGAAAGATGGTGTAGGTACGGGATGGGGAGAATGACGGTGTAGGTATGGGATGGGGAGAATGATGGTGTAGGTATGGGATGGGGAGAATGACGATGTAGGTACGAGATGGGATGAATGACGGTGTAGGTGCGGGATGGGGAGAATGACGGTGTTGGTACGGGATGGGGTGAAAGATGGTGTAGGTACGGGATGGGGAGAATGACGGTGTAGGTACGAGATGGGAAGAATGATGGTGTATGTACGGGATGGGATGAATGACGATGTAGGTACGGGATGGGGAGAATGACGGTGTAGGTACGGAATGGGAAGAATGTTGGTGTATGTACGGGATGGGATGAATGATGGTGTAAGTACGAGATGGGGAGAATGACGGTGTAGGTACGGGATGGGGAGAATGACGGTGTAGGTACGGGATGGGGAGAATAACGGTGTTGGTACGGGATGAGGAGAATGACGATGTAGGTATGGGATGGGAAGAATGATGGTGTAGGTACGGGATGGGGAGAATGACGATGTAAGTACGAGATGGGGAGAATGACGGTGTATGTACGGGATGGGATGAATGACGGTGTAGGTACGGGATGGAGAGAATGACGGTGTAGGTACAGGATGGGGAGAATGACGGTGTAGGTATGGGATGGGGAGAATGACGGTGTTGGTACTGGATGGGGAGAATGACGGTGTAGGTACGAGATGGGAAGAATAATGGTGTATGTACGGGATGGCATGAATGATGGTGTAGGTACGGATGGGATGAATGATGGTGAAGGTACGGGATGGGATGAATGACGGTGTAGGTGTGGGATGGGGAGAGAGACGGTGTAGGTACGGATTGGGGTGAATGACGGTGTAGGTACGGGATGGGATGAATGATGCTGTAGGTACGGGATGGGATGAATGACGGTGTAGGTGTGGGATGGGGAGAGAGATGGTGTAGGTACGGATTGGGGTGAATGACGGTGTAGGTATGGAATGGGGAGAATGACGGTATAGGGTGAATGACGGTGTTGGCACGGAATGGGGTGAAAGATGGTGTAGGTACGAATTGGGGTGAATGACGGTGTAGGTACGGAATGGGGAGAATGACGGTATAGGGTGAATGACGGTGTTGGTACGGAATGGGGTGAAAGATGGTGTAGGTACGGGATTAGGAGAATGACGGTATAGGTACGGGATGGGGTGAAAGATGGTGTAGGTACGGGATGGGGAGAATGACGGTGTAGGTATGGGATGGGGAGAATGATGGTGTAGGTATGGGATGGGGAGAATGACGATGTAGGTACGAGATGGGATGAATGACGGTGTAGGTGCGGGATGGGGAGAATGACGGTGTTGGTACGGGATGGGGTGAAAGATGGTGTAGGTACGGGATGGGGAGAATGACGGTATAGGTACGGGATGGGGTGAAAGATGGTGTAGGTACGGGATGGGGAGAATGACGGTGTAGGTATGGGATGGGGAGAATGATGGTGTAGGTATGGGATGGGGAGAATGACGATGTAGGTACGAGATGGGATGAATGACGGTGTAGGTGCGGGATGGGGAGAATGACGGTGTTGGTACGGGATGGGGTGAAATATGGTATAGGTACGGGATGGGGAAATGACGGTGTAGGTATGGGATGGGGAGAATGATGGTGTAGGTACGGGATGGGGAGAATGACGGTGTTGGTACTGGATGGGGAGAATGACGGTGTAGGTACGAGATGGGAAGAATGATGGTGTATGTACGGGATGGGATGAATGATGATGTAGGTACGGGATGGGGAGAATGACGGTGTAGGTACGGGATGGGAAGAATGTTGGTGTATGTACGGGATGGGATGAATGATGGTGTAAGTACGAGATGGGGAGAATGACGGTGTAGGTACGGGATGGGGAGAATGTCGATGTAGGTACGAGATGGGGAGAATGACGGTGTAGGTACGAGATGGGGAGAATGACTGTATTGGTACGGGATGAGGAGAATGACGATGTAAGTACGAGTTGGGAAGAATGACGGTGTAGGTACGAGATGGGAAGAATGATGGTGTATGTACGGGATGGCATGAATGACGGTGTAGGTACGGGATGGGGTGAAAGACAGTGTAGGTACGGGATGGGGAGAATGACGGTGTTGGTACAGGATGGGGAGAATGACGGTGTAGGTACGGAATGGGAAGAATGTTGGTGTATGTACGGGATGGGATGAATGATGGTGTAAGTACGAGATGGGGAGAATGACGGTGTAGGTACGGGATTGGGAGAATGACGGTGTAGGTACGGGATGGGGAGAATAACGGTGTTGGTACGGGATGAGGAGAATGACGATGTAGGTATGGGAAAGGAAGAATGATGGTGTAGGTACGGGATGGGGAGAATGACGATGTAAGTACGAGATGGGGAGAATGACGGTGTATGTACGGGATGGGATGAATGACGGTGTAGGTACGGGATGGAGAGAATGACGGTGTAGGTACAGGATGGGGAGAATGACGGTGTAGGTACGGGATGGGGAGAATGATGGTGTTGGTACTGGATGGGGAGAATGACGGTGTAGGTACGAGATGGGAAGAATAATGGTGTATGTACGGGATGGCATGAATGATGGTGTAGGTACGGGATGGGATGAATGATGGTGTAGGTACGGGATGGGATGAATGACGGTGTAGGTGTGCGATGGAGAGAGAGACGGTGTAGGTACGGATTGGGGTGAATGACGGTGTAGGTACGGGATGGGATGAATGACGATGTAGGTACGGGATGGGGAGAATGACGGTGTAGGTACGGAATGGGAAGAATGTTGGTGTATGTACGGGATGGGATGAATGATGGTGTAAGTACGAGATGGGGAGAATGACGGTGTAGGTACGGGATGGGGAGAATGACGGTGTAGGTACGGGATGGGGAGAATAACGGTGTTGGTACGGGATGAGGAGAATGACGATGTAGGTATTGGATGGGAAGAATGATGGTGTAGGTACGGGATGGGGAGAATGACGATGTAAGTACGAGATGGGGAGAATGACGGTGTATGTACGGGATGGGATGAATGACGGTGTAGGTACGGGATGGAGAGAATGACGGTGTAGGTACAGGATGGGGAGAATGACGGTGTAGGTACGGGATGGGGAGAATGACGGTGTTGGTACTGGATGGGGAGAATGACGGTGTAGGTACGAGATGGGAAGAATAATGGTGTATGTACGGGATGGCATGAATGATGGTGTAGGTACGGGATGGGATGAATGATGGTGTAGGTACGGGATGGGATGAATGACGGTGTAGGTGTGGGATGGGGAGAGAGACGGTGTAGGTACGGATTGGGGTGAATGACGGTGTAGGTACGGGATGGGATGAATGATGCTGTAGGTACGGGATGGGATGAATGACGGTGTAGGTGTGGGATGGGGAGAGAGATGGTGTAGGTACGGATTGGGGTGAATGACGGTGTAGGTATGGAATGGGGAGAATGACGGTATAGGGTGAATGACGGTGTTGGCACGGAATGGGGTGAAAGATGGTGTAGGTACGAATTGGGGTGAATGACGGTGTAGGTACGGAATGGGGAGAATGACGGTATAGGGTGAATGACGGTGTTGGTACGGAATGGGGTGAAAGATGGTGTAGGTACGGGATTAGGAGAATGACGGTATAGGTACGGGATGGGGTGAAAGATGGTGTAGGTACGGGATGGGGAGAATGACGGTGTAGGTATGGGATGGGGAGAATGATGGTGTATGTATGGGATGGGGAGAATGACGATGTAGGTACGAGATGGGATGAATGACGGTGTAGGTGCGGGATGGGGAGAATGACGGTGTTGGTACGGGATGGGGTGAAAGATGGTGTAGGTACGGGATGGGGAGAATGACGGTATAGGTACGGGATGGGGTGAAAGATGGTGTAGGTACGGGATGGGGAGAATGACGGTGTAGGTATGGGATGGGGAGAATGATGGTGTAGGTATGGGATGGGGAGAATGACGATGTAGGTACGAGATGGGATGAATGACGGTGTAGGTGCGGGATGGGGAGAATGACGGTGTTGGTACGGGATGGGGTGAAATATGGTATAGGTACGGGATGGGGAAATGACGGTGTAGGTATGGGATGGGGAGAATGATGGTGTAGGTACGGGATGGGGAGAATGACGGTGTTGGTACTGGATGGGGAGAATGACGGTGTAGGTACGAGATGGGAAGAATGATGGTGTATGTACGGGATGGGATGAATGATGATGTAGGTACGGGATGGGGAGAATGACGGTGTAGTTACGGGATGGGAAGAATGTTAGTGTATGTACGAGATGGGATGAATGATGGTGTAAGTACGAGATGGGGAGAATGACGGTGTAGGTACAGGATGGGGAGAATGTCGATGTAGGTACGAGATGGGGAGAATGACGGTGTAGGTACGGGATGGGGAGAATGACGGTATTGGTACGGGATGAGGAGAATGACGATGTAAGTACGAGTTGGGGAGAATGACGGTGTAGGTACGGGATGGGGAGAATGACGGTGTTGGTACTGGATGGGGAGAATGACGGTGTAGGTACGAGATGGGAAGAATAATGGTGTATGTACGGGATGGCATGAATGATGGTGTAGGTACGGGATGGGATGAATGATGGTGTAGGTACGGGATGGGATGAATGACCGTGTAGGTGTGGGATGGGGAGAGAGACGGTGTAGGTACGGATTGGGGTGAATGACGGTGTAGGTACGGGATGGGATGAATGATGCTGTAGGTACGGGATGGGATGAATGACGGTGTAGGTGTGGGATGGGGAGAGAGATGGTGTAGGTACGGATTGGGGTGAATGATGGTGTAGGTATGGAATGGGGAGAATGACGGTATAGGGTGAATGACGGTGTTGGCACGGAATGGGGTGAAAGATGGTGTAGGTACGAATTGGGGTGAATGACGGTGTAGGTACGGAATGGGGAGAATGACGGTATAGGGTGAATGACGGTGTTGGCACGGAATGGGGTGAAATATGGTGTAGGTACGAATTGGGGTGAATGACGGTGTTGGTACGGAATGGGGTGAAAAATGGTGTAGGTACGGGATTAGGAGAATGACGGTATAGGTACGGGATGGGGTGAAAGATGGTGTAGGTACGGGATGGGGAGAATGACGGTGTAGGTATGGGATGGGGAGAATGATGGTGTAGGTATGGGATGGGGAGAATGACGATGTAGGTACGAGATGGGATGAATGACGGTGTAGGTGCGGGATGGGGAGAATGACGGTGTTGGTACGGGATGGGGTGAAAGATGGTGTAGGTACGGGATGGGGAGAATGACGGTATAGGTACGGGATGGGGTGAAAGATGGTGTAGGTACGGGATGGGGAGAATGACGGTGTAGGTATGGGATGGGGAGAATGATGGTGTAGGTATGGGATGGGGAGAATGACGATGTAGGTACGAGATGGGATGAATGACGGTGTAGGTGCGGGATGGGGAGAATGACGGTGTTGGTACGGGATGGGGTGAAAGATGGTATAGGTACGGGATGGGGAAATGACGGTGTAGGTATGGGATGGGGAGAATGATGGTGTAGGTACGGGATGGGGAGAATGACGGTGTTGGTACTGGATGGGGAGAATGACGGTGTAGGTACGAGATGGGAAGAATGATGGTGTATGTACGGGATGGGATGAATGATGATGTAGGTACGAGATGGGGAGAATGACGGTATTGGTACGGGATGAGGAGAATGACGATGTAAGTACGAGTTGGGGAGAATGACGGTGTAGGTACGAGATGGGAAGAATGATGGTGTATGTACTGGATGGCATGAATGACGGTGTAGGTACGGGATGGGGTGAAAGACAGTGTAGGTACGGGATGGGGAGAATGACGGTGTTGGTACGGGATGGGGAGAATGACGGTGTAGGTACGGGATGGGAAGAATGATGGTGTATGTACAGGATGGGATGAATGACGATGTAGGTACGGGATGGGGAGAATGACGGTGTAAGTATGGGATGAGAAGAATGATGGTGTATGTACGAGATGGGATGAATGACGGTGTAGGTACGGGATGGGGTGAAAGACAGTGTAGGTACGGGATGGGGAGAATAACGGTGTTGGTACGGGATGGGTAGAATGACGGTTGTAAGTACGAGATGGGGAGAATTACGGTGTAGGTACGGGATGGGGAGAATGACGGTATTGGGTGAATGACGGTGGTGGTACGGAATGGGGTGAATGACGGTATAGGTACGGGATGGGGTGAAAGATGGTGTAGGTACGTTATGGGGAGAATGGCGGTGTAGGTATGGGATGGGGAGAATGATGGTGTAGGTATGGGATGGGGAGAATGACGATGTAGGTACGAGATGGGATGAATGACGGTGTAGGTGCGGGATGGGGAGAATGACGGTGTTGGTACGGGATGGGGTGAAAGATGGTGTAGGTACGGGATGGGGAGATTGACGGTGTAGGTACGAGATGATAAGAATGATGGTGTATGTACGGGATGGGATGAATGACAATGTAGGTACGGGATGGGGTGAATGACGGTGTAGGTACGGAATGGGAAGAATGTTGGTGTATGTACGGGATGGGATGAATGATGGTGTAAGTACGAGATGGGGAGAATGACGGTGTAGGTACGGGATGGGGAGAATGACGGTGTAGGTACGGGATGGGGAGAATAACGGTGTTGGTACGGGATGAGGAGAATGACGATGTAGGTATGGGATGGGAAGAATGATGGTGTAGGTACGGGATGGGGAGAATGACGATGTAAGTACGAGATGGGGAGAATGATGGTGTATGTACGGGATGGGATGAATGACGGTGTAGGTACGGGATGGAGAGAATGACGTTGTAGGTACAGGATGGGGAGAATGACGGTGTAGGTACGATATGGGGAGAATGACGGTGTTGGTACTGGATGGGGAGAATGACGGTGTAGGTACGAGATGGGAAGAATAATGGTGTATGTACGGGATGGCATGAATGATGGTGTAGGTACGGGATGGGATGAATGATGGTGTAGGTATGGGATGGGGAGAATGATGGTGTAGGTATGGGATGGGGAGAATGACGATGTAGGTACGAGATGGGATGAATGACGGTGTAGGTGCGGGATGGGGAGAATGACGGTGTTGGTACGGGATGGGGTGAAAGATGGTGTAGGTACGGGATGGGGAGAATGACGGTATAGGTACGGGATGGGGTGAAAGATGGTGTAGGTACGGGATGGGGAGAATGACGGTGTAGGTATGGGATGGGGAGAATGATGGTGTAGGTATGGGATGGGGAGAATGACGATGTAGGTACGAGATGGGATGAATGACGGTGTAGGTGCGGGATGGGGAGAATGACGGTGTTGGTACGGGATGGGGTGAAAGATGGTATAGGTACGGGATGGGGAAATGACGGTGTAGGTATGGGATGGGGAGAATGATGGTGTAGGTACGGGATGGGGAGAATGACGGTGTTGGTACTGGATGGGGAGAATGACGGTGTAGGTACGAGATGGGAAGAATGATGGTGTATGTACGGGATGGGATGAATGATGATGTAGGTACGGGATGGGGAGAATGACGGTGTACGTACGGGATGGGAAGAATGTTGGTGTATGTACGGGATGGGATGAATGATGGTGTAAGTACGAGATGGGGAGAATGACGGTGTAGGTACGGGATGGGGAGAATGTCGATGTAGGTACGAGATGGGGAGAATGACGGTGTAGGTACGGGATGGGGAGAATGACGGTATTGGTACGGGATGAGGAGAATGACGATGTAAGTACGAGTTGGGGAGAATGACGGTGTAGGTACGAGATGGGAAGAATGATGGTGTATGTACGGGATGGCATGAATGACGGTGTAGGTACGGGATGGGGTGAAAGACAGTGTAGGTACGGGATGGGGAGAATGATGGTGTTGGTACGGGATGGGGAGAATGACGGTGTAGGTACGGGATGGGAAGAATGATGGTGTATGTACGGGATGGGATGAATGACGATGTAGGTACGGGATGGGGAGAATGACGGTGTAAGTATGGGATGAGAAGAATGATGGTGTATGTACGAGATGGGATGAATGACGGTGTAGGTACGGGATGGGGTGAAAGACAGTGTAGGTACGAAATGGGGAGAATAACGGTGTTGGTACGGGATGGGTAGAATGACGGTTGTAAGTACGAGATGGGGAGAATTATGGTGTAGGTACGGGATGGGGAGAATGACGGTATTGGGTGAATGACGGTGGTGGTACGGAATGGGGTGAATGACGGTATAGGTATGGGATGGGGTGAAAGATGGTGTAGGTACGGGATGGGGAGAATGGCGGTGTAGGTATGGGATGGGGAGAATGATGGTGTAGGTATGGGATGGGGAGAATGACGATGTAGGTACGAGATGGGATGAATGACGGTGTAGGTGCGGGATGGGGAGAATGACGGTGTTGGTACGGGATGGGGTGAAAGATGGTGTAGGTACGGGATGGGGAGAATGACGGTGTAGGTATGAGATGGGAAGAATGATGGTGTATGTACGGGATGGGATGAATGACGATGTAGGTACGGGATGGGGAGAATGACGGTGTAGGTACGGAATGGGAAGAATGTTGGTGTATGTACGGGATGGGATGAATGATGGTGTAAGTACGAGATGGGGAGAATGACGGTGTAGGTACGGGATGGGGAGAATGACGATGTAGGTACGGGATGGGGAGAATAACGGTGTTGGTACAGGATGAGGAGAATGACGATGTAGGTATGGGATGGGAAGAATGATGGTGTAGGTACGGGATGGGGAGAATGACGATGTAAGTACGAGATGGGGGAGAATGATGGTGTATGTACGGGATGGGATGAATGACGGTGTAGGTACGGGAAGGAGAGAATGACGGTGTAGGTACGAGATGGGAAGAATAATGGTGTATGTACGGGATGGCATGAATGATGGTGTAGGTACGGGATGGGATGAATGATGGTGTAGGTACGGGATGGGATGAATGACGGTGTAGGTGTGGGATGGGGAGAGAGACGGTGTAGGTACGGATTGGGGTGATTGACGGTGTAGGTACGGGATGGGATGAATGATGGTGTAGGTACGGGATGGGATGAATGACGGTGTAGGTGTGGGATGGGAGAGAGACGGTGTAGGTACGGATTGGGGTGAATGACGGTGTAGGTATGGAATGGGGAGAATGACGGTATAGGGTGAATGACGGTGTTGGTACGGAATGGGGTGAAAGATGGTGTAGGTACGAATTGGGGTGAATGACGGTGTAGGTACGGAATGGGGAGAATGACGGTATAGGGTGAATGACGGTGTTGGTACGGAATGGGGTGAATGATGGTGTAGGTACGGGATGGGGAGAATGACGGTGTAGGTATGGGATGGGGAGAATGATGGTGTAGGTATGGGATGGGGAGAATGACGATGTAGGTACGAGATGGGATGAATGACGGTGTAGGTGCGGGATGGGGAGAATGACGGTGTTGGTACGGGATGGGGTGAAAGATGGTATAGGTACGGGATGGGGAGAATGACGGTGTAGGTATGGGATGGGGAGAATGATGGTGTAGGTACGGGATGGGGAGAATGACGGTGTTGGTACTGGATGGGGAGAATGACGGTGTAGGTACGAGATGGGAAGAATGATGGTGTATGTACGGGATGGGATGAATGATGATGTAGGTACGGGATGGGGAGAATGACGGTGTAGGTACAGGATGGGAAGAATGTTGGTGTATGTACGGGATGGGATGAATGATGGTGTAAGTACGAGATGGGGAGAATGACGGTGTAGGTACGGGATGGGGAGAATGTCGATGTAGGTACGAGATGGGGAGAATGATGGTGTAGGTACGGGATGGGGAGAATGACGGTATTGGTACGGGATGAGGAGAAAGACGATGTAAGTACGAGTTGGGGAGAATGACGATGTAGGTACGAGATGGGAAGAATGATGGTGTATGTACGGGATGGCATGAATGACGGTGTAGGTACGGGATGGGGTGAAAGACAGTGTAGGTACGGGATGGGGAGAATGACGGTGTTGGTACGGGATGGGGAGAATGACGGTGTAGGTACGGGATGGGAAGAATGATGGTGTATGTACGGGATGGGATGAATGACGATGTAAGTACGGGATGGGGAGAATGATGGTGTAGGTACGGATTGGGGTGAATGACGGTGTAGGTATGGAATGGGGAGAATGACGGTATAGGGTGAATGACGGTGTTGGTACGGAATGGGGTGAAAGATGGTGTAGGTACGAATTGGGGTGAATGACGGTGTAGGTACGGAATGGGGAGAATGACGGTATAGGGTGAATGACGGTGTTGGTACGGAATGGGGTGAATGATGGTGTAGGTACGGGATGAGGAGAATGACGGTATAGGTACGGGATGGGGTGAAAGATGGTGTAGGTACGGGATGGGGAGAATGACGGTGTAGGTGTGGGATGGGGAGAATGATGGTGTAGGTATGGGATGGGGAGAATGACGATGTAGGTACGAGATGGGATGAATGACGGTGTAGGTGCGGGATGGGGAGAATGACGGTGTTGGTACGGGATGGGGTGAAAGATGGTATAGGTATGGGATGGGGAGAATGACGGTGTAGGTATGGAATGGGGAGAATGATGGTGTAGGTACGGGATGGGGAGAATGACGGTGTTGGTACTGGATGGGGAGAATGACGGTGTAGGTACGAGATGGGAAGAATGATGGTGTATGTACGGGATGGGATGAATGATGATGTAGGTACGGGATGGGGAGAATGACGGTGTAGGTACAGGATGGGAAGAATGTTGGTGTATGTACGGGATGGGATGAATGATGGTGTAAGTACGAGATGGGGAGAATGACGGTGTAGGTACGGGATGGGGAGAATGTCGATGTAGGTACGAGATGGGGAGAATGACGGTGTAGGTACGGGATGGGGAGAATGACGGTATTGGTACGGGATGAGGAGAATGACGATGTAAGTACGAGTTGGGGAGAATGACGGTGTAGGTACGAGATGGGAAGAATGATGGTGTATGTACGGGATGGCATGAATGACGGTGTAGGTACAGGATGGGGTGAAAGACAGTGTAGGTACGTGATGGGGAGAATGACGGTGTTGGTACGGGATGGGGAGAATGACGGTGTAGGTACGGGATGGGAAGAATGATGGTGTATGTACGGGATGGGATGAATTACGATGTAGGTACGGGATGGGGAAAATGACGGTGTAGGTATGGGATGGGAAGAATGATGGTGTATGTACGGGATGGGATGAATGACGGTGTAGGTACGGGATGGGGTGAAAGACAGTGTAGGTACGGGATGGGGAAAATAACAGTGTTGGTACGGGATGGGTAGAATGACGGTTGTAAGTACGAGATGGGGAGAATTACGGTGTAGGTACGGGATGGGGAGAATGACGGTTGTAAGTACGAGATGGGGAGAATTACGGTGTAGGTACGGGATGGGGAGAATGACGGTTGTAAGTACGCGATGGGGAGAATGACAGTGTAGGTACGGGATGGGGAGAATGGCGGTGTAGGTACGGGATGGGGAGAATGGCGGTTGTAAGTGCGAGATGAGGAGAATTACGGTATAGGTACGGGATGGGGAGAATGACGGTTGTAAGTACGAGATGGGGAGAATTACGGTGTAGGTACGGGATGGGGAGAATGACGGTTGTAAGTACGCGATGGGGAGAATTGCGGTGTAGGTACGGGATGGGGAGAATGGCGGTGTAGGTACGGGATGGGGAGAATGACGGTTGTAAGTACGAGATGGGGAGAATTACGGTGTAGGTACGGGATGGGGAGAATGACGGTTGTAAGTACGAGATGGGGAGAATTACAGTGTAGGTACGGGATGGGGAGAATGACGGTTGTAAGTACGCGATGGGGAGAATTGCGGTGTAGGTACGGGATGTGGAGAATGGCGGTGTAGGTACGGGATGGGGAGAATGACGGTTGTAAGTACGAGATGGGGAGAATTATGGTGTAGGTACGGGATGGGGAGACTGACGGTTGTAAGTACGAGATGGGGAGAATTACGGTATAGGTACGGGATGGGGAGAATGACGGTTGTAAGTACGAGATGGGGAGAATTACGGTGTAGGTACGGGATGGGGAGAATGACGGTTGTAAGTACGCGATGGGGAGAATTGCGGTGTAGGTACGGGATGGGGAGAATGGCGGTGTAGGTACGGGATGGGGAGAATGACGGTTGTAAGTACGAGATGGGGAGAATTACGGTGTAGGTACGGGATGGGGAGAATGACGGTTGTAAGTACGAGATGGGGAGAATTACAGTGTAGGTACGGGATGGGGAGAATGACGGTTGTAAGTACGCGATGGGGAGAATTGCGGTGTAGGTACGGGATGTGGAGAATGGCGGTGTAGGTACGGGATGGGGAGAATGACGGTTGTAAGTACGAGATGGGGAGAATTATGGTGTAGGTACGGGATGGGGAGACTGACGGTTGTAAGTACGAGATGGGGAGAATTACAGTGTAGGTACGGGATGGGGAGAATGACGGTTGTAAGTACGAGATGGGGAGAATTACAGTGTAGGTACGGGATGGGGAGAATGACGGTTGTAAGTACGAGATGGGGAGAATTACAGTGTAGGTACGGGATGGGGAGAATGACGGTTGTAAGTACGAGATGGGGAGAATTACAGTGTAGGTACGGGATGGGGAGAATGACGGTTGTAAGTACGAGATGGGGAGAATTACAGTGTAGGTACGGGATGGGGAGAATGACGGTTGTAAGTACGAGATGGGGAGAATTACAGTGTAGGTACGGGATGGGGAGAATGACGGTTGTAAGTACGAGATGGGGAGAATTACAGTGTAGGTACGGGATGGGGAGAATGACGGTTGTAAGTACGAGATGGGGAGAATTACAGTGTAAGTACGCGATGGGGAGAATGACGGTTGTAAGTACGAGATGGGGAGAATTACAGTGTAAGTACGAGATGGGGAGAATGACGGTTGTAAGTACGGGATGGGGAGAATTACAGTGTAGGTACTCATCATGTTCAATCATGATATTCATGTGCTGAGCTCTGTTTCACTTGTCATTGTAAATCGTGTAATCAGGTATTGTAATTAGAAAACACACCTTGTCTTAGTGGATATATTAGTTTATTGTAATAGTACTATTAACATATCTATCCATTT
Organism: Saccoglossus kowalevskii; assembly: GCF_978046115.1. Taxonomy (NCBI): domain Eukaryota; kingdom Metazoa; phylum Hemichordata; class Enteropneusta; family Harrimaniidae; genus Saccoglossus; species Saccoglossus kowalevskii. The sequence continues at coordinate 34,602,478 of NC_140653.1, forward strand.
AATTAATTTTCATGTTCTTATAACACATGATACTAAAATTTCCTTTTAACCCATATATGAGAACCAGTCCATTAAATACATATGTTATACACCGTTGTATTCTGGGTAATGGTTATCACGGCAGTATAAATTCGGGGTGACACCTGTGGGTTAACCAAATGAAAGGGTTATTGTACACTAATACACTAATACCAGATATATTTCGAAGTGTTTTTAAAATAACAGACCGATTTGTAATTCTGCCTTAACAAGATCAAGCGTGTCTATTACATGATGCACGTACGATATGATATTTGTTATAATTCACAAGAAGATTATTAATAATAACACAATATCAGATGGGTTACGTACGAGTTAGTGACCTCCCAGGTATGAGCGAAATCCTCAATACTGTACTGCTCCAGATCTATGACGTCACCACCTTTTGTCTGTATGTCATCCAAGGGACGACCGTTATTATTACCACACATACCAATGATGTTTTGAGCAAATTCCGGGGTAACAGTTATACTCAGGCGGTGAAATCCATTCCAAATGACGGTTAACGTGTTTCTGTCTGTGATTATATAGTTGTTTCCAGCACGTTTGATACCAATATCGGGTCCCATTTGGAAATCATCAGTCACGAAAATCTTAATGTTGTTTTCCTGTGTAAAATAATGAACTGTTTAATTTATATATTAAACACTACGATTGATAAAGTCTTTCGTTATCGACATTATGAAAGTCATTTTATGCAGAAAAATGCAGTATTTTTACCACGTAAAATCATATTTGCAAAAATTATTGTTCATACATGAGTTTTTGAACACACTGCATAGTATGTAATTTTATTCAGCTTCTTTCAGTCAAAATTCACAATAAATAAAAGACAAAAATATTGAGAATATAGCGAATTATCTTTTTTATAATATTTTTGTGTAATCAGTTAATTATTTAAAATTAGTTATGGGTGCATAGAAAATACATTTCATTATGAATTATTCTTGATAGAAATTTCAGAATTACTTTGTCGGAATTAGGTTTTTTTTTCAGTTTTTTTTTCCAAAAAACGAAAGAATTTGACAATGTCGAAAACGGAAAGTCTTTATCGTAGTATTATTACGCAACTACTGTTATATTTGTGTGTATCGTGGTGGGATGGGGTGGGTATGTAACTCTAGTCATTATATGTTGCGGTATATTCATTATACGATATAATGTTATAGTCATTATATGTTGCAGTCTAGTCATTTTACGATATATTGGTCTAGTCTTTATATGTTGCAGTCTAGTCATTATACGATATAATGGTCTAATTATTATATGTTGCAGTCTAGTCATTATACGATATAATGGTCTAATCATTATATGTTGCAGTCCAGTCATTATATGATATAATGGTCTAATCATTATATGTTGCAGTCTAGTCATTATATGATATATTGGTCTAGTCATTATATGTTGCAGTCTAGTCATTATACGATATATTGGTCTAGTCATTATATATTTTGCAGTCTAGTCATTATACGATATAATGGTCTAATCATTATATGTTGCGGTCTAGTCATTATACGATATAACGTTCTAATCATTATATGATGTGATCTAGTCATTATACGATATAATGGTTTAATCATTAAATGTTGAAGTCTAGTCATTATATGATATATTGGCCTAGTCATTATATGTTGCGGTCTAGTCATTATACGATATAATGGTCTAATCATTATATGTTGCGTTCTAGTCATTATACGATATAATGGTCTAATCATTAAATGTTGTGGTCTAGTCATTATATGATATAATGTACTAGTCATTATATGATATAATGGTATAGTCATTATATGTTGCGGTCTAGTCATTATACGATATAATGGTCTAATCATTATATGTTGCGGTATAGTCATTATACGATATAATGGTCTAATCATTAAATGTTGCGGTCTAGTCATTATATGATATAATGGTATAGTCATTATATGTTGCGGTCTAGTCATTATACGATATAATGGTCTAATCATTATATGTTGCGGTCTAGTCATTATATGATATAATGGTATAGTCATTATATGTTGCGGTCTAGTCATTATACGATATAATGGTCTAATCATTATATGTTGCGGTCTAGTCATTATATGACATAATGGTCTAGTCATTATATGTTGCGGTCTAGTCATTATACGATATAATGGTCTAATCATTAAATGTTGTGGTCTAGTCATTATATGATATAATGGTCTAGTCATTATATGTTGCGATCTAGTCATTATACGATATAATGTTCTAGTCATTATATGTTGTGGTCTAGTCGTTATACGATATATTGGTCTAGTCATTATATGTTGCGATCTAGTTATTATATGTTGCAGTATAATTATTAGACAATACCATATAATGAAGTCAAACCATAGAGAGTAAGTAACCATATCATATAATATAGTTTTTAAAGAAAACTGTAATGACGTTTTATACATAGCATAAATGGTCACAGATAAATAGTATGTGCAAAACGAAATGTCATAAATGCAATTATATTATTGCATTGTCAATACGAGCAAATTTTATGACATCATTGCCACAGATTATTCGTGATAATGTATTGCATTATTGAGCATCAAGGACCCGTACTATGCATAGGAATAGAATGTTGAGTTCGGAAAACAAATAAAGAGACGGGCATATTATAATAAGGGGAATTCGAACGATTAAAATCAAAACTGAAAATAACTCTGAGCTATATGAAAAATGATCATTTGTTCTTAGTTTACATGAAAAATGTCATTTCCGCCATAATGACAAACACAAGTCGTCGTCTGGCCAATCCCAGCAACTTCGCGAGAAACATCAAATGCCGACGTCCAACGCGTAAATAAACGTAGCTCACCAAAGGCAAATACGATGGCCCGTTTTATCGATGTCGACGAATCCCAGTTAAATGTGCTCGAAAATGCAAGAAATGAAAAAAAAAAAAATACTTCACAGCAGAATAAATGGGGAGTACGTGTTTTCTTCCTAGAATGGCATGCGCCACCGATTTTGAAGACCTTCCTGTCGTTGAGCTCGCCGACTTGCTGCGGGAATTTTACGCTTCAGCTCGCAAGCAAGATGGGGCGCATTACAGCAAGCCGTCGCTGTCTGGTTTACGAGCGTCAATCCATCGACACATCACTGGTCCTCCCGATCGTCCCAACATTAATATTATGTAGGAAAGGGAGTTCCAAGTTTGTATATTTTTTGTATACGTGTTATGTTGAAATGACCGATGCACACTGTATTGTGTGTGTGTGTACTTGGATTGCTATATGTTGCGAGGACAAAAATACATATATATAGCTACTTCCGAGGACATACACACCTTCCGAGGACCTTTTTCATAGTCCTCGGAAAACATAATTTATATTAATAGTTAATTCGATTATTAATACGTTTTGCGTAGCTTAGGTTTAGTATCGGGGGAAGGTATGGTTCACGTTATATTAATATTAATATAATTGTACCATACCTTACCCCGATACTAAACCTAAGCTTCGCAAACATTTCTATGTTCAGTCACGGGATATTCAACTCTTGTTTAATTAAACCTAATTAAAATGCAATTCTCCATTGTATTGCATTGTATTGTTTAATTAAACTCCAATTAAAACACAACCCTATATAGGAACGCGTTTTAATCGAGTTCATATCGCAACTATATTAAAAGTTAATTCAACTATATTAAAAGTTAATCCAATGAAGTCCTCGGAACATGTTGCAATACAAGTATGTGTGTGTGTGTGTGTGAATGGGACATCGTTGCGTGAACGCGTTGGCTACGCCTCGCACATTATGTCGTGCAAAGAGTGCTTTTGTTCAATATGAGCCACCGGGGAGTACATTAATGTTTAATTAATGTGTCATCTAGATATAGAAAAAAAGATACGAATATACAGTCTGGTAGGTCCTATCCAAATTTTCAAAGACTTGTTTGTTTGCCATGCCATTGTATTGGCAGACTAGAATAGCGTTCCGCGTCCGAACTTTTAGTTCAAGTTTGACGACCTGCATATATAATCTGGTAGACACTTAAGAAACAACAGATTAATATACAAAAATAGGCATAATTAGATTCAGGCTAATTTACATAAATGCAATAATAAATATGTCTAAATTTTAATGATGTTCATGATTTGAAGAAAAAAATACTTTTTGTGAGCGATAAGTCGTTTGTTGTTGTAAATATCATGTCTTTCCAAATTCCATGAACATTTTATTCATTCCATTTGTGTGAGTATATAGCAATATGGTGATACATTACATCGAGATAGGAACCTCACTTCTTTCAATGAGAACAAACATGTATATACGGGGGAGTTTTGGAACTGACGTTTAACCCGTAATATTTACTAACTCGAATTGTCTGATTGAACTGATGTGAGACTATTTACCCAAGCGGTTTACACAATCATTGGAAAATTGCATAGTGTGCTATATTCGTACTGTGTGAAATGTAAAATGTCACAGGTAGCAAAGACTGGTTTCAAACTCATCAAAAACATCGTCATTGTGTTGACACATAGAGACTGACGGTTGACGTGAATGCTGTGCCCGGAGTGCTGCGTTATGTGTATACGTTAGCAATTTAACCGTGTTGTATTGGGAAGGCTATCTTTCGGTGAATTTGTATCAAACCCTACACAATCTTACTGAATACGGACAATTTACTAAGATGTATACCTCTGTCAGTTCACAACATACAGGTGCTCGAAATACTGTTAGATTATTGTATTCTGTTAAATGTGAAGTATGTACTTAGTTTTCGACATAAATCAGTCATTAAATATTTCATATAGTGTTCTCCTGGTAGTATAAGGTAAGTTTTTCGTAGCTTTGGTACTTGTACTGAAACCATTCCCTGGGGCGGAACAAAATGTTGACAGTCGATGTGTGACCATACATTTGCATATATATACTATATATATGTTTCGCATATATTTTGAACAACACAAATTGAGCACAAATTTTACTGCCTTGTATTTTAAATCTACGAAAAAGATATAGTTCAGTCTGAGACGACATGGCGGTGTTATGAATAATACCGTGGTGATATAAAAACTTATTGCAGACACGTGGACACGTGAGAGCGTACTTCACACATATACCGCCAGCCCTGCCGCCAGCGTAACTTACAATGTTGTTTAGGTTGTTACCAATGAGAATATCTCAGGGACGATAATTCAATTGTGTTTCCAGATTAAATAACATAGGAGACATAGCCAAGTCCGAGATATTGGTGCAGAAACACGCAAACTTCATCTGAACATGGACTAAAGTTCTTGATTTGAATTGTCCCTTTACATGGAAAATTTGCATATTTTTGTATTTGAGTAGTTCATATCATAGAGTGGTAATTAATAGTAGATGTTCTGAGTGGGTTACGGTTACTTCTGTGACTTCCAGCCTACACTTTTAGATTCTCTGACCTTGGTATTTACAAAAATATTATGCCATCTTAGTTACGATATTTCAATAAATCACAAACAGATATCTTGTGTTGATAAAAACTTGTAAAAAAAACCTCAGCATGTATAACATTTAAAGCGCGGTAGTCGTCGCGCTGCGCATGTGCGAGATATATGGGTCTCATATAAACAAAGATGGCGACTTTGACTGTTGCGCAGATCAACGAGTACGAACTGACACGTTTCCAAGCTTAAATTAGGCAATTTTCATGTGATTGGAAGGTATCGACGGAGTCACCGGCGGTAATCGCACCTCATACTTGTGATTTCCATTTGCAGAGCGCATTAAATTGTGGGAAAATCAATGTTTATCAACACAAATGTCGAACATGCACAGCGCGACGACTACCACGCTTTACTTACGGGGGAGATGTAAAACTGCACCTTCTTAGCTTTCATCCAAATAACCACATTCACCATTTTTCATTAAGAATTGCTCTTTATTAATAGCAAAAAATGGTCATAGATGTGAATTGCCACAACACTTCGTGCTATGAATTCATTGTCAACCTTTTGTAATATCTTGATTACCTGTCATATGAACATAGATAGATCATCCTATGGCATTGACTACCTGTCATATGAACATAGATAGATCATCCTATGGCATTGACTACCTGTCATATGAACATAGATAGATCATCCTATGGCATTGACTACCTGTCATATGAACATAGATAGATCATCCTATGGCATTGACTACCTGTCATATGAACATAGATAGATCATCCTATGGCATTGACTACCTGTCATATGAACATAGATAGATCATCCTATGGCATTGACTACCTGTCCTATGCACATAGATAGATCATCCTATGGCATTGACTACCTGTCATATGAACATAGATAGATCATCCTATGGCATTGACTACCTGTCCTATGCACATAGATAGATCATCCTATGGCATTGACTACCTGTCATATGAACATAGATAGATCATCCTATGGCATTGACTACCTGTCATATGAACATAGATAGATCATCCTATGGCATTGACTACCTGTCATATGAACATAGATAGATCATCCTATGGCATTGACTACCTGTCCTATGCACATAGATAGATCATCCTATGGCATTGGCTACCTGTCATATGAACATAGATAGATCATCCTATGGCATTGACTACCTGTCCTATGCACATAGATAGATCATCCTATGGCATTGACTACCTGTCCTATGCACATAGATAGATCATCCTATGGCATTGACTACCTGTCATATGAACATAGATAGATCATCCTATGGCATTGACTACCTGTCATATGAACATAGATAGATCATCCTATGGCATTGACTACCTGTCCTATGCACATAGATAGATCATCCTATGGCATTGGCTACCTGTCATATGAACATAGATAGATCATCCTATGGCATTGACTACCTGTCCTATGCACATAGATAGATCATCCTATGGCATGGACTACCTGTCATATGAACATAGATAGATCATCCTATGGCATTGGCTACCTGTCATATGAACATAGATAGATCATCCTATGGCATTGACTACCTGTCCTATGCACATAGATAGATCATCCTATGGCATTGACTACCTGTCATATGAACATATATAGATCATCCTATGGCATTGACTACCTGTCCTATGCACATAGATAGATCATCCTATGGCATTGGCTACCTGTCATATGAACATAGATAGATCATCCTATGGCATTGACTACCTGTCTTATGCACATAGATAGATCATCCTATGGCATTGACTACCTGTCATATGAACATAGATAGATCATCCTATGGCATTGACTACCTGTCCTATGCACATAGATAGATCATCATATGGCATTGACTACCTGTCATATGAACATAGATAGATCATCCTATGGCATTGACTACCTGTCATATGGACATAGATAGATCATCCTATGGCATTGACTACCTGTCATATGAACATAGATAGATCATCCCATGGCATTGACTACCTGTCATATGAACATAGATAGATCATCCTATGGCATTGACTACCTGTCATATGAACATAGATAGATCATCCTATGGCATTGACTACCTGTCATATAAACATAGATAGATCATCCTATGGCATTGACTACCTGTCATATGGACATAGATAGATCATCCTATGGCATTGACTACATGTCATATGAACATAGATAGATCATCCTATGGCATTGACTACCTGTCCTATGAACATAGATAGATCATCCTATGGCATTGACTACCTGTCCTATGCACATAGATAGATCATCCTATGGCATTGGCTACCTGTCATATGAACATAGATAGATCATCCTATGGCATTGACTACCTGTCCTATGCACATAGATATATCATCCTATGGCATTGACTACCTGTCATATGAACATAGATAGATCATCCTATGGCATTGACTACCTGTCATATGAACATAGATAGATCATCCTATGGCATTGACTACCTGTCCTATGCACATAGATAGATCATCCTATGGCATTGGCTACCTGTCATATGAACATAGATAGATCATCCTATGGCATTGACTACCTGTCCTATGCACATAGATAGATCATCCTATGGCATTGACTACCTGTCATATGAACATAGATAGATCATCCTATGGCATTGACTACCTGTCATGTGAACATAGATAGATCATCCTATGGCATTGACTACCTGTCCTATGCACATAGATAGATCATCATATGGCATTGACTACCTGTCATATGAACATAGATAGATCATCCTATGGCATTGACTACCTGTCATATGGACATAGATAGATCATCCTATGGCATTGACTACCTGTCATATGAACATAGATAGATCATCCCATGGCATTGACTACCTGTCATATGAACATAGATAGATCATCCTATGGCATTGACTACCTGTCCTATGCACATAGATAGATCATCCTATGGCATTGGCTACCTGTCATATGAACATAGATAGATCATCCTATGGCATTGACTACCTGTCCTATGCACATAGATATATCATCCTATGGCATTGACTACCTGTCATATGAACATAGATAGATCATCCTATGGCATTGACTACCTGTCATATGAACATAGATAGATCATCCTATGGCATTGACTACCTGTCCTATGCACATAGATAGATCATCCTATGGCATTGGCTACCTGTCATATGAACATAGATAGATCATCCTATGGCATTGACTACCTGTCCTATGCACATAGATAGATCATCCTATGGCATTGACTACCTGTCATATGAACATAGATAGATCATCCTATGGCATTGACTACCTGTCATGTGAACATAGATAGATCATCCTATGGCATTGACTACCTGTCCTATGCACATAGATAGATCATCCTATGGCATTGGCTACCTGTCATATGAACATAGATAGATCATCCTATGGCATTGACTACCTGTCCTATGCACATAGATAGATCATCCTATGGCATTGACTACCTGTCATATGAACATAGATAGATCATCCTATGGCATTGACTACCTGTCATATGAACATAGATAGATCATCCTATGGCATTGACTACCTGTCATATGAACATAGATAGATCATCCTATGGCATTGACTACCTGTCATATGAACATAGATAGATCATCCTATGGCATTGACTACCTGTCCTATGCACATAGATAGATCATCCTATGGCATTGACTACCTGTCATATGAACATAGATAGATCATCCTATGGCATTGACTACCTGTCCTATGCACATAGATAGATCATCCTATGGCATTGGCTACCTGTCATATGAACATAGATAGATCATCCTATGGCTTTGACTACCTGTCCTATGCACATAGATAGATCATCCTATGGCATTGACTACCTGTCCTATGCACATAGATAGATCATCCTATGGCATTGACTACCTGTCATATGAACATAGATAGATCATCCTATGGCATTGACTACCTGTCCTATGCACATAGATAGATCATCCTATGGCATTGACTACCTGTCATATGAACATAGATAGATCATCCTATGGCATTGGCTACCTGTCATATGCACATAGATAGATCATCCTATGGCATTGACTACATGTCATATGAACATAGATAGATCATCCTATGGCATTGACTACCTGTCATATGAACATAGATAGATCATCCTATGGCATTGACTACCTGTCATATGAACATAGATAGATCATCCTATGGCATTGACTACCTGTCCTATGCACATAGATAGATCATCCTATGGCATTGGCTACCTGTCATATGAACATAGATAGATCATCCTATGGCATTGACTACCTGTCATATGCACATAGATATATCATCCTATGGCATTGACAACCTGTCATATGAACATAGATAGATCTTCCTATGGCATTGACTACCTGTCCTATGCACATAGATAGATCATCCTATGGCATTGGCTACCTGTCATATGAACATAGATAGATCATCCTATGGCATTGACTACCTGTCATATGCACATAGATATATCATCCTATGGCATTGACAACCTGTCATATGAACATAGATAGATCATCCTATGGCATTGACTACCTGTCATATGAACATAGATAGATCATCCTATGGCATTGACTACCTGTCATATGAACATAGATAGATCATCCTATGGAATTGACTACCTGTCCTATGCACATAGATAGATCATCCTATGGCATTGACTACCTGTCATATGAACATAGATAGATCATCCTATGGCATTGACTACCTGTCATATGAACATAGATAGATCATCCTATGGCATTGACTACCTGTCATATGAACATAGATAGATCATCCTATGGAATTGACTACCTGTCCTATGCACATAGATAGATCATCCTATGGCATTGACTACCTGTCATATGAACATAGATAGATCATCCTATGGCATTGACTACCTGTCCTATGAACATAGATAGATCATCCTATGGCATTGACTACCTTCTTAATTCGTATACATGTATGCATGTTATTAATGCCATGGCCAGAGTTACTGACTATTCCTTCATCAGATGTGTTGCCATAGAGACAAACATTTCAGGTCATTATCCGATTGTTGACGTAATAAACATTACTATACATCTGTCACCGTAACGCCATAAGTTACAACATACCGTAATTTTGTGGTATTGCACTGGGTATTTTCATCCTACCATATTAGGAAATGCGAATTCTAAATATGAAACGATTACGCGCGTAAGTCTTCTCTAATAATAAAAAAAACGTGGCAGCCCCGGGGTTTGACCGGAGCCCGCAAAAAAAAGTTCGCTGATTCTGTTCTAAACATTTGGTATTTCGGCATTCCTATGATGTATCCTTGGGAGGAAAAAAGTATAAAAAAAATAAGACAGACAGTAAGCCGTTGCATCGACTTCCACTGCGCGTCGGTCGATACTTCCAATGTACTGTCTTCGTGCATACTTTTCGGTATCCTCGTATACAGAATTAATGAGTGTCCTTACTGCGCGTGCGAGTTGGTAGACAATTATTTGCAGCACCTATAACATAACTACAATACACGATATGCTAGTAAAATAAATAACAACTGTACAAATATTCGACATAATTTACATATGCAGCAGCCATTCATTGGCATTTACTATCTAATAATAATAATAATGTATATTTTATTCAAATTATATGTTTCCCCCACCTATTGTCTAATATTTTAATATTGGATCCTAGGCTACAAACACGACTCGTTCGTAAAACTATTTATGTAGCCACACCAGAGGATTTATTATTATTATTCCTGTACTTTAGTATTATTCATATTATTGGTCGGACGGGAATGCGGACAAACATCGTTGAAAATTAGTATATACATTTAATATAATGGCACATTGGTACAGCACGAAATTATTTTTCAAATTGGAATCCAAAAGCGGCCTTTTATTTTTAAGGAACGCATGTTAACAGATACTAACATATCTACTATTACGTCACACATACACTCATTTCAAGAGATATTCCAAATTGGCTGGTTACCTGACAGGTATTTTAATTAGTTAATTAGGAAACCAAGATGACCCCCCTTGTCCACAAAACTATATATTTTCAGAAAGCTTATTGAATGAATTTTAAAATTGTGTTAGTATTTTTTTTGTTATGGACACTGTTGTTTGAAATATGCACAAAAATGTGCTTTTTTGGTCAAAAGTGATTTAAAAAAAATTAGCTTCTAAACCATGCTTCTGTTTCCTGTCAAAATTGGTTTATGGGTACATCTGTTTACTATGAAAAAGTGATGTCTTGAAAACTGTCTACTAGTTGTCAATTGTGTAGGACAGCAGCTCAAATTTCACTAGTTTATGCATAAATTAACACCCTAGACTAGTTGTCTGTACGATTGTTGTAACACTGTTCAACCAAAAACAATGCCCCGACGGCGTTTTGAAGATAAACACATTGTCAACCATTTGTGAAAATTTCAAAACAAAAGGTCAAAGCGTCTAGAAGCTATTTTTTTTAAATTTCTGGGATGTGCACTAAAAGAAGCTGAGATATTTGTTAATTTGCATAACAATTCACTCTTAAAGTTTGCTAATGCTCATAATTAAAATGGCTGTAACAGTTCCAAATTTAAATGTATTATCGTTTTGTTAAAAGTTAAATATAGTGCATAATATGGAGATCCCGTCATTTCTTTTTTTCACCACGTTTTGTTTTTATTATTTATGTACAGCCTTGCTAAATCTTGCTAAGCATTCAAAAGAGAGAATGTTTGCATCTGTTATCTATATTTTAAAATCGTTTTTTTTGTATGTTCCACCATTCACAATTCTACCAAATTTCAACAGACTATAGCCAAGACTGTTTGGATAATAAAAAGCAAAAAAAAAAAAAAATCACTCCCAAGTGCCCACGAACTTGCATCTCTACCCTTAAGCGACTGACGTACTGATTTATTTTACCGATGGTAGGCCGAGACATGGCTACACTATGAAGAAGATATAATGCTACTGTGGTTGTAATGGGTAAAACCGAAATGACAATTAAGTCACGAGTGAGCAAAGCCTCATGGATACACCGAATGTTCATGGGTATGATTGACCAGTCAGTAATTCACTGGCGATTCTTGCTGAATAATCCTCTAAGTTAACTTACATTCCGGCTTAATCGTCACTCACACAGCTAGACTTTAGGAAGTATTCAGTTTAGTAATAATATGAACTCATATAGGTTGGGTATATATCAACCAGCTGTGTGACTTAGGAATATTGAATGCAATATTGGCTGGTCAGATAGATTGAAGAAATCGTGGTAAAACGTTATATTTGATTGATAGCGCATCGCATAACAAAGTTCAACATTGTAATACAGACTGTGGTTATTAATTTGAGCTGGTGTATGAGTATAAGGCTGTCACAACAATTGGTCGGGACTATCGTCTATCGGAGACCCCTATGTATATAGCATCGGCATTTAGCTAGCTAGGCATTGAAACAACAATGAGACAAAAATAACTGACATTGACACTATACGTGAAAGCATTTGAGCGATACAATTACTAAGTTCGGAAGCTTTTTTTGTCCTAAAATGTCAGTCATATTATGTGTATATTTGTCTAAGGAACAATAACTGAGAGTACATTTAAAATGAAATGTGATGAAAGTGATGAAATATTTGATTTTAATATATCATATATTTTTTAAAGAAACAAAACAACTTATTTTTCATGTGTCTAGCTTTTGTGGAAGCGATGAATCAGAATGAAATTGTATGTGGACACTTTACTGCTTCATCGCTATTTTGCACTGTAAACTTAACCTGCTCAAGTAATCGAAAGTGTCTTCACTCATAGAGCATTCTATTCGTCGAATGCCTTTTTTTTTATTTTAAGAGTTGTTTTTATTAAATTATGATTGAGGAATTATTTGTATCATACTCACGTCTGTAAACAATGGTTCCGTGTTATAAGGGCTCATTCTTCCGGTGATGTGTCTTCCTTTTACCCAGACAGTAAATGCTGTAAGGCGGGCGCCAACACCTGTATCAAGAATATATCGAATATATCGGGTTTTATATATTTGTATATTTGAATTTGATAGTCTAGACTTTAGACGCAAATCTAGTTACCTGGGATAAATAAAGTTATAAATCAAAAATAAAGCAAAGCCTTGCTGGCATAGATAATTGGCCTCTACTATTAGAAATCTAGTTAATGGGGGAATATTGAAGAGTAAAACCTAATAGAAAAAACATACACATTTGGGCATTACGTTCGTGAGGGCATTTCACTATGTATTCTAAATGACGTGGTTAACCAAACATTCAGCGTATGTTGACAACTGACTGCAATACAAACTTGTCAAATAATGAAAAATAGTCATTTACTATGATGTACTGTTTTTTTTCTTGCAGGTGGTGAGCTAGTTATACAGATGCTGATGGGTTTGTGGAGAAATTTGAAGAAGATTAGAGAAAGAGATTATGGATGTATTTCAAATAAAGTTTATGATATACGCGGTATTCTGGGTGAAACACTCAATGACGAATGCAGGACACATCGGTACACTTGACTGACTAAGACAAGTGTTGTTTCAGAACGGACGTCCCATCGCCTGTGTTTCTTGCCAACATTAAGAGATACCAATGATCAATGTGTTACCAAGTAAACAGTTATAAACACTGCGGCGGTGTCTGGTTCGAACACCTTTTTATTGACAGAAACAAGTTTGAGTTATAATGTATACTGAAGTAATTACCTGAATCGAATTTGTGCTCTGCGATGACAAAATATTTTGGTTCTGTTCGGTTATCTGCAATCAATCTATACGTGCATTTTCCAGAAAAAGTGTAATTGAGGCCATCGAACGTTCTGTGAGCATCACCATCTATGACACATACTGGGGAAACTGAAAGCAATAAGAGAATGTAATCTGTTGACGAATAGTTACTAGTAAGACAGACAATATTCAGCAATACTCATGTATTTAGGCAGAATGTGCAGAATTTTTGTTTTCGAATAATTGTCTACAGTGAGCTTGTGTGTTTGGAGTAAATCAAATAACAAACACAAACATTTTGTTCTAAGCTGAAAAATAAGTTTTAAGATTTCAATTTGCATTGAATACTAAGTAAAAAGGTATTCAACAATCTTCATTTTATTTTTATTAATTTATGACTAAAGGTTCATAAAAGTGGCTTTTACTTATTGGCCTTCTACGACATTTCATTGCAGTGATCTATCAGGGGGGGGGGTAATTCTTCTCTACGGGGTCCTCCACACTTGCCAGGGGGAATTCTTCTACTCTCGGGTTCTCCACACTATCGCGTCCCCTTGAGGTACGGGATCAGGAAAGTCACTTATACTTTACAGTCAAATAAGACACACACAACGAACTACGTTTCAGCTCTCGTCTTAGTCGGTCAATCGAGCAGTCTATCAGACACAGTGCCCTGGGGAAAAATCCCCAAGACTATCGCAAGGCTGACCCAAGGCTCTTTTAGACTGCGTCAAGTCTCGCCCCAAGTCTCTCCAGGACTGGACTCTAGATTGCGTCTGTCGTGGAGTATTCGCCAAGACCAACTCAAACTCCCTTTATTCATTTTCAAAACTCTAACCAATTACAAAGCAGTAAAAAAGACTCTAAGGCGTAACCTTCAATCATAAAGCCAATCACACTAAGTACTGAATACGTCATATCTTTTGATTAATCGTTCACTACATTAATAATTACGAATACCAACTGTCAGAATTAATAGTCAGAATAGCGACGGTTATCTCGTAATTAGTTCCAAATCACTGAGCCAAGTTCCGTCCAAAACTTCAAATAGGCCTGAACGATGACAGACATAACACAGCAATTCGCTAATAATCAGCTAATTAAGTCGATCAACAGATACGCAAAAACAAATTCATGGCAGATCTACACAATTTATAGTAAGACCCGGGTGCCAAATTATTGTTTTATTCACATACCTTTAGTATCTGTTGGTGCAGCAGTCTATAATAAAACAGAAATGGAAAAGTATATTTTCAAGTTTATCTTGCACAGTCATCTAAATCATCTACTAGACAAGACAACTGTGATATTTTATTCTGAGAAATGTAACTATAGGGCATTTACTGTGAAAAAAATACTCCCAAAATAAATGATGATTGGACAACAAATTTTGAACCGACGATGATTGGTGACGACGCAGTTCATATACATGATTTTACCGAATCTGAATGAGGCACTGTGTAATGATTAAAACTGAGCTATTTTTAATATATGCCATAATTGCCAATAGAACAATGCTATGAAAAATGTAATGCAATATATAACTATACCCATAGCCTGTCGTGCTATGTATTTTGTATATGTCACAAACTTACAGTACTGTTATTTTAATGTGTTGTACCTTTTTATCATCACATAATAAAGAATAAAAGAAAAGATAGAATATAATCTAATAATCTACGATAACGATAGGACGAGGTGAGAAAAATAGCATGGGACTGTTAATACACACAGACACACGGACAGCATAAACTAATTCAGATGTAAGTCACAATTCAAATAATATATATAAATAAATATAATATAATATAAATAGTAAAGAAGTTTTTATCATTTCTGTGTTTCTCATGACAAATCACCGCCGTGTCTATACATTTGTGAGTACACCTCTGTGACGGTTTTATTCAATCGCTGATATAATACCTACAATAGTAAGTGTATTGCGCAGTGAACGGCAATATACCATGTAATATTCATTTTACGATGGCACAACTTTGGCGCCGACTCAGCAACTTCCGCGTTCTATAAGCAATTTTTACGTCGACTTAGCAACAGCAAGTTTCCAATTGAACAAGTTTTACAAGCCTATGGTGACACTAGAAAGGGCTTCTGTTTGCCGCCATATAGTGTTTGTAGTTTGTGTTTATCTATCTTTCCCTAAATATTTGAAATATACTATCGGCAACACAAGTACACAAGTGAATAATTAAGACGTGAAAAATAAATAAATAAATAAATAAATACGGCGTCATGCTACTTTATTTCTTTTTCTTTTATGCTATCGATAAAGATCTATCGTCTAGCTATTTTGAATAGTTAAAAAAACAGTTACAAAATCCTAAATGTCACTCCTGTGTTAGCTTTCTATTTAAGCCGACCTGCAATGCACGTGATCTACGAGATTTACCGTGATATCAAACTGGTCTGTATCTGTTCGTCATTGAACTAAGTAAAATGTTATATAGTTAGGTAGGAATATATAATAATAACTCGAATATGAATTCAATTTTAGAGAGTGTGGCATTGTACATACCGTGAGTTGGAATAAAACCACAACGAAAATAGCGAGTCGGCAGTCCATGATGTTACAGCTCTAAATATCTTGTACCATCTGATACAATGACACAAATTAAGTTAAAGTTAAACAAGCTTCTGATTGGATGAAATTTAGCAATAACAAGGTAGAGTAGTTAAGGCCTCCTATCTGGTAGTTCTTTCTTACCTTGAAAAACAAAAATATATTAGTGTTTTAATAAATTGAAATCCCATTAATCTAAACGTATATTTCATACCTGTCATACACGCCTTATCATATTTCGCTTATTTGTTAATTAATTATTTTCAGTGATATATATTACCAAATGTAGTTTCTTCATTAAACTAAGGAGCTGAGGTGTGTTACCCAGAATAGCTAATACCAGTGAATTGATATTCAAACATTTTAATGACACCAGTTTCATTTGTTTTTGCGTTTTTATTATATAATTATATAAAAAAACGGATTAAAACTTATGTACACAGTGCTTAACTGGTAACACATTTCTTCAATTTGACATTTTGTCATTATTTGGCGAGTACTCGTCAGAGGCATTTTGAAATATATATTTTACTTGTATGGGTGTATTCTTGTTTTGAAGGAAGTGTTTCATTGAACATTATCTGTAACAATTCGATTCTAAATTGTAATAACAATATATTATTGGCGTGACACGGTTAGATTGATTAGCTTCTCCTAGACCAAGGCCAAATAAATTCAGCAAGACAAACAATAAACTGTTATTGATGTTTATGAGGATAAAATATGTAGAGTATACAGTAGATTAAATTACATTTACAATTGGTACACACGGCACGTATTTGATTTTATGGGTCACTGTTTGAGTTGGCGTGGACAATTGTGTACAGAATCTTGTAATTTGTTTTTATTGGATGTGGTTTATAATAAACACAGGGCAAAACTATGAGTTACTAACTCATACCACTATATACTTATATCAACCAGAGAAAGCTTCGAATTTTAGCTAAACAGCTGGTCTCACAAGGATACTAATGACCTGAAGTCATGAACGTAATTTACATATACATTCTGATTATTTTGCCAGTTACTTGTTTAATAGTTCAATACATTTTCCATCACATTGAATATGCTGCATCTATAGCTCAAATATCCAGTCATTGCCACCATGTTATACTATAGTCGTAATTCCAATATGTGACCATTTATTTGGATCTTCATTGTTGTGGTGATGTGTACATGTACTTGAACTTTTGTCAGTGCGTGTCAGTGTTTCATCAGAAACTTATGTTATTTGATTTGATTATTTGCATGATTATTCGAGGTTAGGTGATATGCAACTAACAGGAAACTTGTACAATATAAAACACTATACTATGAGGTACGTCATAGACTTTCTATGACACTGAGGTTATGATATAGAATGAAGTGATCATGAAAAGTGTGGTAAGAAAGTCAATCACTCGAAAGAGATGATATGGAAAGGTGTAAACGAAGAGACCACGGCAAGGATTACGATCAATTTAAGGTTAATGTATATTTAATAAATTTAAATATACAATAACCTTAAATTAAATTGCATGTAATAATAATACCCAATTGTATATATTTTGACCAATTCAGTAGAACATAACTAAAAGTTTTTGTCTGCATGGAAACAAGCTCGGAAATTTGTAGTTATGAGTAATCTGCAATGTTCTGCCAGTATGTATATATACCTACGTAAACAATTGAAGCTGTGCCACAGATAACAAAACCACAGCTGGTTAAGTGTCATAAAACTGCTGCTGAGAATAAATATGGGGGAAAAAACTTGGTGTTAATACGGTATTAAATAGTACAACTTATATACAATAAACTGAGCAAGCTGAAAAAAAATAATACTTGAAAAAACATTTTTGGTTTAACTCTCTGTCAACTACTAACACGTGAGAACATTAAAATGAAACTGCCAAGCAACCAATGAGGAGCGTGATATTGGGAAAGCATATATTCCAAATTCATACTGACTGGCACCAGCGTGACCATTTTGAAAAATAACAAAGTGTTGATCTACAATGCACATATCGGACACACCACGCAGTGTGATGGTCGACAGCGATGTTCGCCGCTGGATTATTACAATTTGTCCGTTGTTAATTTAGTGAGTGACCTGAATGTTTCAGTGTGTTGCTGAGGGGTGAAGCTATTTTAAGCAGTGAAGTGAATAAGCAGGCATGGTTCTTGCTTTTGATTGGCCAGTGTCAACAGACGCTGGAAATTAGACAATGATTTGTTGATGGGGGAAATTATGTCGACCTTGCCTGGTACTTAAAATTAAACTAAAGCCGTTCGTGTATAAGTAGCTATTAAACACCAAAGAACACTGGGATGTTGTTTCGGGTTATGTACTCG
The DNA here is from genome assembly GCF_978046115.1 of Saccoglossus kowalevskii. Classification (NCBI taxonomy): domain Eukaryota; kingdom Metazoa; phylum Hemichordata; class Enteropneusta; family Harrimaniidae; genus Saccoglossus; species Saccoglossus kowalevskii. The sequence continues at coordinate 34,621,529 of NC_140653.1, forward strand.
CATCACCCATCTATCCCATAATGTTTCCTACACATATTACATCCCCTGACAGCCAAATCTGATTGGCCCTTGTAAGTAATTCGATTCTGTGATGATACAGACTGGTCATTTTTTGAAATTGCAAAACATGGCTTGTCACTTGACAGATTATTTTTGTGATGATTGTTTGGAATATGACCTATCGTGTTGTATTGCTAATTATATCATTCGTGTCTTCACCAAAATGTGTTTTAATTCCATAGTCGCTGTTGTAGAATTGTTATTCTAAGCAATGGTAATGAATTGGATTTATTTTCCTACTGAACTACTGCTTCTTAATTTACTGTTGAAATTCGTGAAGATCGCTGATAGAACTAAGAGAACATTTAGTAAACGTGTTGCTAATATACAACTATAAATACATTGATGGTTCTTATTATTTTAATCTCAGTAAACAAAGTATACTAAATAGGACGCTAAAGCAGTGCGCATACAAATAGCGGTTAGCTTCTGATGGCTGGAAATACAAAATAGTGTCATAAGTTTATGTTACTCGACAAAGGCTTTGGACATGTACATAATATTCCTTTACATTATTATAAGAATCAAAGAAGTGGGAAATCATTGTGCCAACACATACACAAACCCTGTGTGATATCACGTAAGCTAAAATGTATACTTTCAAATTCATTTATGTGTCAAAAACGTAAAAGGTATGTTAGATGTTCCGTCAACTTCGCGCTATGAATCGTGATTGTCAAGGCAAACTTAACGCTCACTCAGGCTGATTGGGCCATTCGACGTAAATGTACAAGTCAGTTGGAGTCTTTTGTGTTTTTCACGCAAATGAACTTTACGCCCTTTTACTTTATTGATGCATAAATCAATTAGCGAATTTGAAAGTATACATGTTTGTGGTAGTATTAACGAAGTGTTTTGATAAAAACTATTTTAAGGTAACAACACTTCACGAGAATTACGCCCGAGCAGTTGAAATCGACGACCAGGTTCTGTATACTGAATGTGAGGGTGTATAACGAATGTGCATATCCTTGAAATGAACATGCTCTAAGTCTCGCGTGATTTTGGGTCCAGATACAGGGCCTCCAGAAATGAAACAATTTAATGCTAGCATGCATCTCCGAAACGCCCCCAATTCCCTAATACGTGTTTCGGCCCAATCAGGGAAAGGAAAACAAAACACACAGACACTTTTTAACTACCAAAAATCATACCTCAAAATACGAATCATTTTGAATGAAATTATGGTAAATGTAAAGTGATGTGGACTTATAAGTGGCATGCACGTAAATATAACCCCTCAGTATTAATTGATATGTTGGTTCTATTAGAAGTGTCAAGGTTTATATTTTCTACGATAAAACTGTTGCCAATTAAACAGGAGAGATAGTGAGGCGACTTGCTATTAAGAGGGATACAAAACTTTGCTATTACAAAGTGTTGCGGCATCATTAATCATTACCCAGTGGCTGGCGTCGTGTAATCGATATTTCAGTGTTCACAACTAAAACGATGAATCAAGTCTAGTGTTCCACTAAACAAATTTATTTCACCATTCTCTTACACAAGGATAGTACGTTGATGAAATACACCAAATTATATAAAATAGCATAGTTCTATCTGTGTTATGTACTTACGGTGATGATAATGAGAGTTTATTATTTTTCTTATGGCTGTTAATGGATTCTGGACAACACTCGGTAACACTTTTTGCTCATGGACTGATTTGCCTGACCTGGTCATTTGTCCTAAAAGTCAAAGTGTAATGTTATATTACTTCAACTTATTAAATTCAAATTTTCCGGGAGTGGAATATTATATAGACACCTAGAAAAATAAACTTTTTCAAGTTTAATGCGGTTATTTCTAACTGAGTTATATAACGTTCTATTATAAAGTACTGTCACTGGCACGGGCCAGAAACAATTTGGCAATGTTTGGTCTAGCTATCGTTACCACATTACAGTTCATATACAAGACGTATGGTAGTATATATTTTATTATATTAGTCACCATCAGAAATATGTCTTACAATAATCGCTTACAGCGTCAAGTGAGAATAATTATAATAGTTATATTAATTATGCATAGATTATAAATTTAAAGAAAGCATACAGTACTGTTAATATTTAAATCAGTTTGTACGTAAACAAAATAAACTTTAAATAATGTATAAATGTCCCAACTATGTTGATTTCAAGAATGACAGTGGCTGAGCACGGGTTGAGGATACGATGACTGTCGAACTTGGCTGGTTTCGGTACACGATATCACAGGCTACAGTCCATCAATATCGTCAGATTCCGGTAGATGATGTCCAGTTCGAATAAGCTCAAGTTTGGTAGTACGGTCGGTTCTAAGCTTCGCCATACAAGAGCATAGGTCCAATAAGTGGCACTATTCAATAAAGTATACAATGATGAGAAAGATACAATATGGCTACATACTATTCTCAGTACTTCATACAATTTTGTCATAGATGTACGTACATTATCCTGTGTAAAGTATAAACAGCTCGTGCTTCATTTTAAATGCTATAGTTAATATATAAATTACAATATAAATAATGTAAAAGTTACAAGAATGTTGTACTCACAATGGTCAATGACACTCTGTGCAGACGAGCCCCCGGAGCACAGCTTGCTGAGTCTGTACAAGTTTTCCTCCTATAAACGCTGCCTCCCAACAACACCGGGGTCATTTATGACACCCTACACGGTTTCCGCCAGAAATAGAGGAATTTATGTTCCTACAGTAACCTGGCCCCAGCTTATACCTGGACTGGCGTGTCACAGGTGCCCCGTGATAAACGTGTTGGCTCGTCTCTCAGCTTGCACACGGACGACTGAAAGCCCGTCCTGCTAGTGCGGCGTCTTGAGTCAGAGTGACGTGTCCTCCGACCACACCACGCAAACACAGCAAAGGAATTTTGAATAAATTAAATATAAGATACACCTGTTTCTGCATTCACAACATGCACCTGTATACCAATCTAATTTCAAGACTGATTCTCGCGTGACAAGTACATTATTATAATTTATTGGTTGTTACTCTCTTGGCCCGACTGCACTGTTTGTACTGTTCAGTTTATGTTCTTCGTAATGTAATACACGTTGTTAATATTTTGTCGTGAATTGTTCTATTATGTTTGTACTGTTCAGTTTATGTTCTTCGTAATGTAATACACGTTGTTAATATTTTGTCATGAATTGTTGTATTATGTTGTAGCAATGAAAACATATTAAAAATTGTGACCCATATCTGACGAAACACAATCTACTACAATCTCTGTTAAATACACCAAATACATACATTTATTAACATTGAAATAATTCGTTTTTGGTTGAAATGTTTAAAAGTAGACTCCCCAGAAACTGTTAGAGATTGTTATCAATACCAGTATACTCGGGCAAACCAGGGGTTAAATTGCTGGGCACTGTACGTCAAAAACTTGTTGAATAAATATGGCTTTGGTGAAGTATGGGTAAAACAACAGGTGGCTAACTATGACCTCTTCCTATATGAATTTAAACAACGAAGTTTTGATATTTCTGTGCAAGAATGGTTTACTAGCGTTGCAGGGTATCCCAAAATGCATACATACTGTAAATTTAAATGTAATATGACTTGTGAAAAGTATTTAGAATGTATTTCAAATGTTACTTATAGAAGGGCACTGTCTTGTTTTAGAATTTCTACACTGGAACTGAGGCTTTGTTCATTTTGTTCAAATCAAATTAAAAATGAATATCACATTCTTCTAATTTGCCCACAATATGCTAATCTTAGGCTAAAATTTATTCCACACTTTTATTTTTCTCCAGCAACAGAATGGAAATTTATTTCGTTAATTAATTCAAGTAATTCAAATACATTAGTAAATCTAGGCAAGTTTATTTTCTTTTCATTACAGAAACGCCGAAAACTTATGGAATGACTGTGGGAGGGTTTATTTATTTATTTATTTATTTATTTATTTATTTATTTATTTATTTATTTATTTATTTATTTATTTATTTATTTATTTATTTATTTATTTATTTATTTATTTATTTATTTATTTATTTATTTATTTATTTATTTATTTATTTATTTATTTATTTATTTATTTATTTATTTATTTTCAAGAATATTTAATATTGTACATGTAAGGCCCATGGCCTATAGTACAGAATAAAGATATATATTAATATATCTCTGTTAAATACCAACCTTACGTTTATGTATGTATGTAAGTAAGTGTACATGTACTATGTGTGGGCGCCATCAAGCGGCACGTTTTTTTTCGCTTGAAAACGCTCAATAAGTGGCGGCGGCAACAGGGGACAGAGGGGGCGGTCGCCACTCGAAAAAGATGAAACCCTTTGTGCCAACATAATTTGCCCCTCAAAATCCACGAAATAGCGTTTCAGAGGGTATAGATTTCATTTGTTTTAAGTGGGAGCATGCCCCGGACCCCCTAGTAAGGTCGCGAAGGTTGGTAAGCAAATCTCACCTCATGCACAATTTCGTGACGCCGCCTCTGTCTACGCATGCGCAGATTAACTCATATTCTCAAAGACAAACGTCCAGGCATTCTCACTTCTTGGCAACAATTACCGGTAAAAGGAAAGACTGAAAACCCTCAGTTTTGAACTAGTTGTTGATATACAGTGTAACAAAATATGTGCAATATATGTAAATTTGATTGTTCAACATAACCTCAAATTTGAGCTCGTACTGTTTCTTGGCTTTAGCTGTTTTCAGTCCTTAGAAAGAAGCTGTGTTTAACAAAACAAAATCTCATAATGTATTATTTCATAATATATTTGCAGAAAGCCTAATTTATTCAGCCCCTCGTCAAGATGTTACATGGGTAACAACATCAAGTACTAGTATACATCAACTAAGAATATCAACCAACCACGTGCACTGTCACGAGACAGACAAACAACAACAGACAATTTTTGCACGTATTTGAACAATATTAGTATTATTAGTATTAATGATAAGCTGACACAGGTAAAACAATAAAGGAGAAATCCAAAATCCAATAAAAATTACACGATTGAAATGATTAAGTCGTTGATAGAGGGCGCTTAACACCGGCATGTATATTCACAACATTCAACGCGGTATGGCAACGGCGTTTTGAAATTGATCCACTCAAAACAGCGGTGTTACAAACGCCGGTGCAACTTCAGATTTTTTCACACGTTCTTAAACGCCGTTGTCTGACAGTCGCCGATGTGGCACAGTCTTATTTCACCCAGTGAGAACAAGTCTATACATTGGTGCGTGCATACTAAAGCAATATAGTTCTATGAGATAACCCTGCTCCGTTCTGTGATGTAGCCCCGTTCTGTGATGTAGCCCCGCTCCATTCTGTGATGTAACCCCGCTCCGTTCTAAGATGTAACCCCGCTCCGTTCTAAGATGTAGCCCCGCTCCGTTCTGTGATGTAGCCCCCCGCTCCGTTCTGTGATGTAGCCCCCCGATCGTTCTGTGATGTAGCCCCGCTCCGTTCTGTGATGTAACCCCGCTCCGTTCTGTGATATAGCCCCTCTCCGTTCTAAGATGTAGCCCCCCGCTCCGTTCTGTGATGTAGCCCCGCTCCGTTCTGTGATGTAACTCCGTTCTGTGATGTAGCCCCTCGAGGATTAACATTATCTGAAGTTTGGTATCACAGAAGTTGTGCAAGTTTGTATTTTCACAGAAATGCCTTGACATTTTGAAAAATATAAGAATGATATGCAACCGATCACCAATTTTCAACAGTGTTCATCAGCACTCGTAACTGGGTTGGATAAAATATTATTTATTTTTTGTATTTTGTGATTTTTAGGGCTTGCTAGGGGGGAATAAATAAATATTATATGTGCTTGCACTACAATTCCAACTGTTTCAAGTCTTTAATCTAAATTATTCAGGGCAAGAATAAGGACCGAGAAATATTTGTTCAGCCTCATAAATTCTCATGTATTGACTTCAACATTCAAACATATTTGCTCGTATTTCACTAATTGAATATACTATACACCTAGCTTCACTGCATGAAGTAATAAGTCTACTTGAAGTCGTGAAAAGGTGCCATTACCATACTTTTTTTATAATTGTATGACTAAAACAGCTTAAATGTGAAGATGAAAAACATCTAACATCTAAACTTGTGCTGCAGTAGAAAACTTATTTTCTTTATACCAAATTCCAAACCATTGTACAAAATATAACATTGTGTACAGGTTGATTTATATGTAAAACATAGCACAACTATCAAAACCTTGCCTTTGGGGAAAAAGGCATGTAAATGGGATGGGAAATTATTGGAATATAAACTTGTGGGATTATCAAATAAAAAGCACAACAGAAACATGTATATATGCTGTCGTTTACTAATGATAATTTACAGAAAGTTTACAATAATATTTGACGGTTGAGTGTCGTTATTATGGAATATAGTACAGGGACAGAGATGGAGTCATACTACTTAATAATAATATTCATATGTTTCTCAACGTGAAATGTGAAACGCTAACACACTCGACAATTTATAATTTCATTTCACGTAATACAGTTTCAGTTGTCATTAAGCTAGGCCATCTTCTTGCCGGAATCGGGATTTTACAAAGTGTTGCACCTGTGGATACAAACAATACAAAATGTCCTGTTAACATACAACAATATATGGTGTGTGTGTGTCGTATCTTTGCTATATACACCGAGTACAGCATTCTACTTGTCACTTGGTTATATTCGTGTTTTGTTTCAGTGACGTTAATTCTTTAATGTATCGCGACCTAAACTCTAGTTATTGAGTTGATTGTTGAAGAGGGGGAGTCGTCACATGCGCATGCGTCAGATGGCCATAGTGTGTCATTGTTTACAAACAAGCGTCTACCTACGAGCCTTTGCGTTTTTAGCGTGTGTTGTTGTCATATCTTGGGACTCAATTCCCGCGCGTGCGCAGGTGACGACCCTCCCGGCCCGCTTTAATATCAAATTATACAACATTTGTTTTTGTAAGTTTCTGCACTTGTACTTGCAGCATAGGAACCAGAAAAACAACATGCATACACTGCACAAGGTATATTGTAAACCATACATGTTTCAATACAATAACATTTGATATACAAGTACAAGATACACTTTAATCTTTAATAATTATGCATACTGTATGTGACTCTGAATTACTGTACGAATGAAGAAATAACTTACGAGTTGGTGACTTCCCATGTGTTGGCAAAGTTATCGATGTCTGGCTGATCCACTGACGATATAACATCTCCACCCCTTGTTTTAATGTCGTCCTTCGAATCGTTGTTAGCACTGCCACACATTCCAACCACAGCCGAGCCCATAGAAGGTTCTATGCTGATTTCAATGCGATACTTTCCATTCCAAACTACATCGACACCAACTAAGGTGGTGATTAAGTAGCGGTCCTCTCCCCGGGTGTCATCTGTTTCCTTTATTACGTGTATGTCACTTCCCTCCCAAAAGTCATCGCTGTGCTGGATCTTTAGATTATTTTCCTACAATAAAGTAAAGACAGCCATTAGTGGCACTCACTCACTCACTATAATCACACAAATGATGGATTTTTTCTTTGTTGTTTCCAATTGATAATTTTATTTCTCGGTAGAAACTATGTTATACGACACTTTCCTACATTATAGCTATATTATTACAATAAGATCTATGTTATACGACACTTTCCTACATTATAGCTATATTATTACAATAAGATCGTTCAAAATTCATATGTAAACAATTAATGCATTTTCAATACTAGACCAAATACGACGGAAGTTTACGGCGCAGTATGTTACTATATGTCGTAAGCTAATATTCCGATAATATGTCAGACAGTTTTCTATTTCTCTTATTTGTTTTAAATTATTTTTATAACTTATTGTTCAGTCTTTTCAATGTATGATTAAATGGAAACTGTCGTCGTCACTGCGCATGTGCGTAAAAGAGGCTCTCAATGCGAATGATTACATAGTGAGCAGTTTTAGAGAGCTGGTGAAAACCTACAGGAAATTATGTGCTTGATCTCTCATAGTTGAATGATCTTTGTGATTATGATTATGATTATGATCAGAGGTGGCGACACAAAATTTTGCATGGGAGGGGGAGATCTGCTCACCAACCTTGCAGCGAAGGCGCGACCTTACTAGGGGGTCCGGGGCATGTTCCCCCTTAAACATTTAACAATCTAGATCATCTGAAACGCCATTCCCTGCATTATGCGTGGTAAATTTTGCTGACACAAAGGGTTTCAGCTTGATTTTGGAGGGGCGACGCCCCCAACATTTTTTTCAGAGGGTCGACAGCCTCCTCTGCCTCCTTGTGCCGCCGCCATTAATGATGTACTAGTTACGATTGTTAACTACATGTAACTACGTCGTCGGGCTTTACGTCGAGATAAGTGTCGGAACCTATGTCAATTGTGACAAGACATGTGTCAAGATCTATGTGTGGTGTACGTCGAGATATGTGTCGGAACCTATGTCAATTGTGACAAGACATGTGTCAAGATCTACGTGTGGTGTACGTCGGGCTTTACGTCGAGACATGCGTCAGAACCTACTAGTATGTCAATTGTGGCAAGACATGTGTCAAGATCTACGTGTGGTGTATGTCGGGCTTTAAGTCGAGACATGCGTCGGAACCTATGTCAATTGTGACAAGACATGTGTCAAGATCTACGTGTGGTGTACGTCGGGCTTTACGTCGAGACATGCGTCAGAACCTACTAGTATGTCAATTGTGGCAAGACATGTGTCAAGATCTACGTGTGGTGTACGTCGGGCTTTACGTCGAGACATGCGTCAGAACCTACCAGTATGTCAATTGTGGCAAGACATGTGTCAAGATCTACGTGTGGTATACGTCGGGCTGTACGTCGAGACATGCGTCAGAACCTACTAGTATGTCAATTGTGGCAAGACATGTGTCAAGATCTACGTGTGGTGTACATCGGGCTTTACGTCGAGATATGTGTCGGAACCTATGTCAATTGTGACAAGACATGTGCCAAGATCTACGTGTGGTGTACGTCGGGCTTTACGTCGAGACATGCGTCAGAACCTACTAGTATGTCAATTGTGGCAAGACATGTGTCAAGATCTACGTGTGGTATACGTCGGGCTGTACGTCGAGACATGAGTTGGAACATATGTCAATTGTAACAAGACATGTGTCAAGATCTACGTGTGGTATACGTCGGGCTGTACGTAGAGACATGAGTCGGAACCTATGTCAATTGTGGCAAGACATGTGTCAAGATCTACGTGTGGTATACGTCGGGCTGTACGTCGAGACATGAGTCGGAAACTATGTCAATTGTGACAAGACATGTGTCAAGATCTATGTGTGGTATACGTCGGGCTGTACGTCGAGACATGAGTCGGAATCTATGTCAATTGTGACAAGACATGTGTCAAGATCTGCGTGTGGTGTACGTCGGGCTTTACATCGAGAGATGCGTCGGAACCTATGTCAATTGTAGCAAGACATGTGCCAAGATCTACGTGTGGTGTATGTCGGGCTTTAAGTCGAGACATGCGTCGGAACTTATGTCAATTGTGACAAGACATGTGCCAAGATCTACGTGTGGTGTACGTCGGGCTTTACGTCGAGACATGCGTCAGAACCTACTAGTATGTCAATTGTGGCAAGACATGTGTCAAGATCTACGTGTGGTGTACGTCGGGCTTTACGTCGAGACATGCGTCAGAACCTACTAGTATGTCAATTGTGGCAAGACATGTGTCAAGATCTACGTGTGGTATACGTCGGGCTGTACGTCGAGACATGCGTCGGAACCTATGTCAATTGTGACAAGACATGTGCCAAGATCTACGTGTGGTGTACGTCGGGCTTTACGTCGAGACATGCGTCAGAACCTACTAGTATGTCAATTGTGGCAAGACATGTGTCAAGATCTACGTGTGGTGTACGTCGTGCTTTACGTCGACACATGCGTCGGAAACTACGTCAATTGTGGCAAGACATGTGCCAAGATCTACGTGTGGTGTACGTTGGGCTGTACGTCGAGACATGCGTCGGAACCTATGTCAATTGTGGCAAGGCATGTGTCAAGATCTACGTGTGGTGTTCGTCTAGCTTTAAGTCGAGACATGCGTCGGAACCTATGTCAATTCTGGCAAGACATGTGCCAAGATCTACGTGTGGTGTACGTCGGGCTTTACATCGAGACATGCGTCGGAACCTATGTCAATTGTGGCAAGACATGTGTCAAGATCTACGTGTGGTGTACGTCGTGCTTTACGTCGAGACATGCGTCGGAACCTATGTTAATTGTGGCAAGACATGTGTCAAGATCTACGTGTGGTGTACGTCGGGCTGTACGTCGAGACATGAGTCGGAACATATGTCAATTGTGGCAAGACATGCGCCAAGATCTACTTGTGGTGTACGTCGGGCTGTACGTCGGGCTGTAAGTCGAGACATGAGTCGGAACATATCTCAATTGTGGCAAGACATGTGTCAAGATCTACGTGTGGTGTACGTCGTGCTTTACGTCGAGACATGAGTCGGAACATATGTCAATTGTGGCAAGACATGTGTCAAGATCTACGTGTGGTGTACGTCGGGCTGTACGTCGGGCTGTACGTCGAGACATGAGTCGGAACCTATGTCAATTGTGGCAAGACATGTGTCAAGATCTACGTGTGGTGTACGTCGTGCTTTACGTCGAGACATGAGTCGGAACATATGTCAATTGTGGCAAGACATATGTCAAGATCTACGTGTGGTGTACGTCGGGCTGTACGTCGGGCTGTACGTCGAGACATGAGTCGGAACCTATGTCAATTGTGGCAAGACATGTGTCAAGATTTACGTGTGGTGTACGTCGGGCTGTACGTCGAGACATGCGTCGGAACCTATGTCAATTGTGGCAAGGCATGTGTCAAGATCTACGTGTGGTGTTCGTCTAGCTTTAAGTCGAGACATGCGTCGGAACCTATGTCAATTCTGGCAAGACATGTGCCAAGATCTACGTGTGGTGTACGTCGGGCTTTACGTCGAGACATGCGTCGGAACCTATGTCAATTGTGGCAAGACATGTGTCAAGATCTACGTGTGGTGTACGTCGTGCTTTATGTCGAGACATGCGTCGGAACCTATGTTAATTGTGGCAAGACATGTGTCAAGATCTACGTGTGGTGTACGTCGGGCTGTACGTCGAGACATGAGTCGGAACATATGTCAATTGTGGCAAGACATGCGCCAAGATCTACTTGTGGTGTACGTCGGACTGTACGTCGGGCTGTAAGTCGAGACATGAGTCGGAACATATCTCAATTGTGGCAAGACATGTGTCAGGATCTACGTGTGGTGTACGTCGGGCTGTACGTCGAGACATGAGTCGGAACCTATGTCAATTGTGGCAAGACATGTGTCAAGATCTACGTGTGGTGTACGTCGTGCTTTACGTCGAGACATGAGTCGGAACATATGTCAATTGTGGCAAGACATATGTCAAGATCTACGTGTGGTGTACGTCGGGCTGTACGTCGGGCTGTACGTCGAGACATGAGTCGGAACCTATGTCAATTGTGGCAAGACATGTGTCAAGATTTACGTGTGGTGTACGTCGGGCTGTACGTCGAGACATGAGTCGGAACCTATGTCAATTGTGGCAAGACATGTGTCAAGATCTACGTTAACACGTACCGACCAGCGCTCACATGAGCACTTATGAAATGAATGGCATAAACACGATTATTCACTTACGTCTTCAAACATGACTTCTCCAGGGTTCTTACCCATTCTTGCTGTCAACGATCGACCATTCACCGTCACAGTAAATCCAACAACACGGGCATTTTTCTCTGAAGAGGTAAAAACAAACAGATTTTAAAAACTATGTATATAAAACAATTTAACAAATTAACAATGATTGACATTTTTGGTTATAGATTACAAATATATATTTGATATTATTACTTTTAGGTTACTGCATAGGCGTTGCAAAGTATAGACGAACACTGTACAGAAGTAATGACCGTCGTGTAGTGGAGTGAATACTTTGTAGTATGAACGAACACTGTACAGAAGTTATGACCGTCGTGTAGTAGAGTGAATACTTTGTAGTATGCACGAATACTGTACAGAAGTAATGACCGTCGTGTAGTGGAGTGAATACTTTGTTGTGTGCACACAATACTGTACAGAAGTAATGACCGTCGTGTAGTGGAGTGAATACTTTGTAGTATGCACGAATACTGTACAGAAGTAATGACCGTCGTGTAGTGGAGTGAATACTTTGTAGTATACACGAATACTGTACAGAAGTAATGTCCGTCGTGTAGTGGAGTGAATACTTTGTAGTATGCACGAATACTGTACGGAAGTAATAACCGTCGTGCAGTGGAGTGAATACTTTGTAGTATGCACGAATACTGTACGGAAGTAATGACCGTCGTGTAGTGGAGTGAATACTTTGTAGTATGAACGAACACTGTACAGAAGTAATGACCGTCGTGTAGTGGAGTGAATACTTTGTAGTATACACGAATACTGTACAGAAGTAATGACCGTCGTGTAGTGGAGTGAATACTTTGTATTATGCACACATACTGTACAGAAGTAATGACCGTCGTGTAGTGGAGTGAATACTTTGTAGTATGCACAAATAATGTACAGAAGTAATGACAGTCGTGTAGTGGAGTGAATACCTTGTAGTATACACGAATAATGTACAGAAGTAGTAACCATCGTGTAGTGGAATGAATACTTTGTAGTATGCACGAATACTGTACAGAAGTAATGACCGTCGTGTAGTGGAGTGAATACTTTGTAGTATGCACGAATACTGTACAGAAGTAATGTCCGTCGTGTAGTGGAGTGAATACTTTGTAGTATACACGAATACTGTACAGAAGTAGTAACCGTCGTGTAGTGGAGTGAATACTTTGTTGTATGCACACAATACTGTACAGAAGTAATAACCGTCGTGTAGTGGAGTGAATACTTTGTAGTATGCACGAATACCGTACGGAAGTAATGACCGTCGTGTAGTGGAGTGAATACTTTGTAGTATGCATGAATACTGTACAGAAGTAATGACCGTCGTGTAGTGGAGTGAATACTTTGTAGTATACACGAATACTGTACAGAAGTAATGACCGTCGTGTAGTGGAGTGAATACTTTGTATTATGCACACATACTGTACAGAAGTAATGACCGTCGTGTAGTGGAGTGAATACTTTGTAGTATGCACAAATAATGTACAGAAGTAATGACAGTCGTGTAGTGGAGTGAATACCTTGTAGTATACACGAATAATGTACAGAAGTAGTAACCATCGTGTAGTGGAATGAATACTTTGTAGTATGCACGGATACTGTACAGAAGTAATAACCGTTGTGTAGTGGAGTGAATACTTTGTAGTATGCACGAATACTGTACAGAAGTTATGACCGTCGTGTAGTAGAGTGAATACTTTGTAGTATGCACGAATACTGTACAGAAGTAATGACCGTCGTGTAGTGGAGTGAATACTTTGTTGTATGCACACAATACTGTACAGAAGTAATAACCGTCGTGTAGTGGAGTGAATACTTTGTAGTATGCACGAATACCGTACGGAAGTAATGACCGTCGTGTAGTGGAGTGAATACTTTGTAGTATGCATGAATACTGTACAGAAGTAATGACCGTCGTGTAGTGGAGTGAATACTTTGTAGTATGCACGAACACTGTACAGAAGTAATGACCGTCGTGCAGTGGAGTGAATAATTTGTGGTATGCACACATACTGTACAGAAGTAATGACCGTCGTGTAGTGGAGTGAATACTTTGTGGAATGCACGAATACTGTACAGAAGTAATGACCGTCGTGTAGTGGAGTGAATACTTTGTAGTATGCACGAATACTGTACAGAAGTAATGTCCGTCGTGTAGTGGAGTGAATACTTTGTAGTATACACGAATACTGTACAGAAGTAGTAACCGTCGTGTAGTGGAGTGAATACTTTGTAGTATGCACGGATACTGTACAGAAGTAATAACCGTTGTGTAGTGGAGTGAATACTTTGTAGTATGCACGAATACTGTACAGAAGTTATGACCGTCGTGTAGTAGAGTGAATACTTTGTAGTATGCACGAATACTGTACAGAAGTAATGACCGTCGTGTAGTGGAGTGAATACTTTGTTGTATGCACACAATACTGTACAGAAGTAATAACCGTCGTGTAGTGGAGTGAATACTTTGTAGTATGCACGAATACCGTACGGAAGTAATGACCGTCGTGTAGTGGAGTGAATACTTTGTAGTATGCATGAATACTGTACAGAAGTAATGACCGTCGTGTAGTGGAGTGAATACTTTGTAGTATGCACGAACACTGTACAGAAGTAATGACCGTCGTGCAGTGGAGTGAATAATTTGTGGTATGCACACATACTGTACAGAAGTAATGACCGTCGTGTAGTGGAGTGAATACTTTGTGGAATGCACAAATACTGTACAGAAGTAATGACCGTCATGTAGTGGAGTGAATACTTTGTAGTATGCACGAATACTGTACAGAAGTAATGACCGTCGTGTAGTGGAGTGAATACTTTGTAGTATGCACACATACTGTACAGACGTAATGACCGTCGTGTAGTGGAGTGAATACTTTGTAGTATGCACAAATACTGTACAGAAGTAATGACCGTAATGTAATGGAGTGAATACTTTGTAGTATGCACGAATACTGTACGGAAGTAATGACCGTCGTGTAGTGGAGGGAATACTTTGTAGTATGAACGAATACTGTACAGAAGTAATGACCGTCATGTAGTGGAGTTAATACTTAGTAGTATGCACAAATACTGTACGGAAGTAATGACCGTCGTGTAGTGGAGTTAATACTTTGTAGTATGCACACATACTGTACAGACGTAATGACCGTCGTGTAGTGGAGTGAATACTTTGTAGTATGCACAAATACTGTACAGAAGTAATGACCGTAATGTAATGGAGTGAATACTTTGTAGTATGCACGAATACTGTACGGAAGTAATGACCGTCGTGTAGTGGAGGGAATACTTTGTAGTATGCACACATACTGTACAGACGTAATGACCGTCGTGTAGTGGAGTGAATACTTTGTAGTATGAACGAATACTGTACAGAAGTAATGACCGTCATGTAGTGGAGTTAATACTTAGTAGTATGCACAAATACTGTACGGAAGTAATGACCGTCGTGTAGTGGAGTGAATACTTTGTAGTATGCACGAATACTGTACAGAAGTAATGACCGTCATGTAGTGGAGTTAATACTTTGTAGTATGCACAAATACTGTACAGAAGTAATGACCGTCGTGTAGTGGAGTGAATACTTTGTAGTATGCACAAATACTGTACATAAGTTATGACCGACATGTAGTGGAGTGAATACTTTGTAGTATGCACGAATACTGTACAGAAGTAATGACCGTCGTGTAGAGGAGTGAATACTTTGTTGTATGCACACATACTGTACAGAAGAAATGACCGTCGTGTAGTGGAGTGAATACTTTGTAGTATGCACGAACAATGTACAGAAGTAATGACCGTCGTGTAGTGGAGTGAATACTTTGTAGTATGCACAAATACTGTACAGAAGTAATGACCGTAATGTAATGGAGTGAATACTTTGTAGTATGCACGAATACTGTACAGAAGTAATGACCGTCGTGTAGTGGAGTGAATACTTTGTAGAATGCACAAATACTGTACAGAAGTAATGACCGTCATGTAGTGGAGTGAATACTTTGTAGTATGCACGAATACTGTACAGAAGTAATGACCGTCGTGTAGTGGAGTGAATACTTTGTAGTATGCACGAACAATGTACAGAAGTAATGACCGTCGTGTAGTGGAGTGAATACTTTGTAGTATGCACAAATACTGTACAGAAGTAATGACCGTAATGTAATGGAGTGAATACTTTGTAGTATGCACGAATACTGTACAGAAGTAATGACCGTCGTGTAGTGGAGTGAATACTTTGTAGTATGCACACATACTGTACAGAAGTAATGACCGTCGTGTAGTGGAGTGAATACTTTGTAGTATGCACGAACACTGTACAGAAGTAATGACCGTCGTGCAGTGGAGTGAATAATTTGTGGTATGCACACATACTGTACAGAAGTAATGACCGTCGTGTAGTGGAGTGAATACTTTGTGGAATGCACAAATACTGTACAGAAGTAATGACCGTCATGTAGTGGAGTGAATACTTTGTAGTATGCACGAATACTGTACAGAAGTAATGACCGTCGTGTAGTGGAGTGAATACTTTGTAGTATGCACACATACTGTACAGACGTAATGACCGTCGTGTAGTGGAGTGAATACTTTGTAGTATGCACAAATACTGTACAGAATTAATGACCGTAATGTAATGGAGTGAATACTTTGTAGTATGCACGAATACTGTACAGAAGTAATGACCGTCGTGTAGTGGAGTGAATACTTTGTAGTATGCACACATACTGTACAGACGTAATGACCGTTGTGTAGAGGAGTGAATACTTTGTAGTATGAACGAATACTGTACAGAAGTAATGACCGTCATGTAGTGGAGTTAATACTTAGTAGTATGCACAAATACTGAACGGAAGTAATGACCGTCGTGTAGTGGAGTTAATACTTTGTAGTATGCACGAATACTGTACGGAATTAATGACCGTCATGTAGTGGAGTGAATACTTTGTAGTATGCACGAATACTGTACAGAAGTAATGACCGTCGTGTAGTGGAGTGAATACTTTGTAGAATGCACAAATACTGTACAGAAGTAATGACCGTCATGTAGTGGAGTGAATACTTTGTAGTATGCACGAATACTGTACAGAAGTAATGACCGTCGTGTAGTGGAGTGAATACTTTGTAGTATGCACGAACAATGTACAGAAGTAATGACCGTCGTGTAGTGGAGTGAATACTTTGTAGTATGCACAAATACTGTACAGAAGTAATGACCGTAATGTAATGGAGTGAATACTTTGTAGTATGCACGAATACTGTACAGAAGTAATGACCGTCGTGTAGTGTAGTGGAGTGAATACTTTGTAGTATGCACACATACTGTACAGAAGTAATGACCGTCGTGTAGTGGAGTGAATACTTTGTAGAATGCACAAATACTGTACAGAAGTAATGACCGTCATGTAGTGGAGTGAATACTTTGTAGTATGCACGAATACTGTACAGAAGTAATGACCGTCGTGTAGTGGAGTGAATACTTTGTAGTATGCACACATACTGTACAGACGTAATGACCGTCGTGTAGTGGAGTGAATACTTTGTAGTATGCACAAATAATGTACAGAAGTAATGACCGTAATGTAATGGAGTGAATACTTTGTAGTATGCACGAATACTGTACAGAAGTAATGACCGTCGTGTAGTGGAGTGAATACTTTGTAGTATGCACACATACTGTACAGACGTAATGACCGTCGTGTAGTGGAGTGAATACTTTGTAGTATGAACGAATACTGTACAGAAGTAATGACCGTCAGGTAGTGGAGTTAATACTTAGTAGTATGCACAAATACTGTACGGAAGTAATGACCGTCGTGTAGTGGAGTTAATACTTTGTAGTATGCACGAATACTGTACGGAATTAATGACCGTCATGTAGTGGAGTGAATACTTTGTAGTATGCACGAATACTGTACAGAAGTAATGACCGTCATGTAGTGGAGTTAATACTATGTAGTATGCACAAATACAGTACAGAAGTAATGACCGTCGTGTAGTGGAGTGAATACTTTGTAGTATGCACAAATACTGTACATAAGTAATGACCGTCATGTAGTGGAGTGAATACTTTGTAGTATGCATGAATACAGTACAGAAGTAATGACCGTCGTGTAGAGGAGTGAATACTTTGTAGTATGCACACATACTGTACAGAAGTAATGACCGTCGTGCAGTGGAGTGAATACTTTGTAGTATGCACGAACAATGTACAGAAGTAATGACCGTCGTGTAGTGGAGTGAATACTTTGTTGTATGAACGAATACTGTACAGAAGTAATGACCGTCGTGTAGTGGAGTGAATACTTTGTAGTATGCACGGATACTGTACAGAAGTAATAACCATTGTGTAGTGGAGTGAATACTTTGTAGTATACACGAATACTGTACAGAAGTAATGACCGTCGTGTAGTGGAGTGAATACTTTGTAGTATACACGAACACTGTACAGAAGGAATGACCGTCGTGCAGTGGAGTGAATACTTTGTAGTAAGCACGAACACTGCACAGAAGGAATGACCGTCGTGCAGTGGAGTGAATACTTTGTAGTATACACGAATACTGTACAGAAGTAATGACCGTCGTGTAGTGGAGTGAATACTTTGTAGTATGCACGAATATTGTACAGAAGTAATGACCGTCGTGTAGTGGAGTGAATACTTTGTAGTATACACGAATACTGTGCAGAAGTAATAACCGTGATGCAGTGAAGTGAATACTTTGTAGTATGCACGAATATTGTACAGAAGTAATGACCGTCGTGTAGTGGAGTGAATACTTTGTAGTATACACGAATACTGTACAGAAGTAATGACCGTCGTACAGTGGAGTGAATACTTTGTAGTTTGCACGAATACTGTATAGAAGTAATGACCGTCGTGTAGTGGAGTGAATACTTTGTAGTATGCACGAATACTGTACAGAAGTAATGACCGTCGTGTAGTGGAGTGAATACTTTGTAGTATGAACGAATACTGTACAGAAGTTATGACCGTCGTGTAGTGGAGTGAATACTTTGTAGTATACACGAATACTGTACAGAAGTAGTAACCGTCGTGTAGTGGAGTGAATACTTTGTAGTATGCACGAACACTGTACAGAAGTAATGACCGTCGTACAGTGGAGTGAATACTTTGTAGTATGCACGAATACTGTATAGAAGTAATGACCGTCGTGTAGTGGAGTGAATACTTTGTAGTATGCACACATACTGTACAGACGTAATGACCGTCGTGTAGTGGAGTGAATACTTTGTAGTATGCACAAATAATGTACAGAAGTAATGACCGTAATGTAATGGAGTGAATACTTTGTAGTATGCACGAATACTGTACAGAAGTAATGACCGTCGTGTAGTGGAGTGAATACTTTGTAGTATGCACACATACTGTACAGACGTAATGACCGTCGTGTAGTGGAGTGAATACTTTGTAGTATGAACGAATACTGTACAGAAGTAATGACCGTCAGGTAGTGGAGTTAATACTTAGTAGTATGCACAAATACTGTACGGAAGTAATGACCGTCGTGTAGTGGAGTTAATACTTTGTAGTATGCACGAATACTGTACGGAATTAATGACCGTCATGTAGTGGAGTGAATACTTTGTAGTATGCACGAATACTGTACAGAAGTAATGACCGTCATGTAGTGGAGTTAATACTATGTAGTATGCACAAATACAGTACAGAAGTAATGACCGTCGTGTAGTGGAGTGAATACTTTGTAGTATGCACAAATACTGTACATAAGTAATGACCGTCATGTAGTGGAGTGAATACTTTGTAGTATGCATGAATACAGTACAGAAGTAATGACCGTCGTGTAGAGGAGTGAATACTTTGTAGTATGCACACATACTGTACAGAAGTAATGACCGTCGTGCAGTGGAGTGAATACTTTGTAGTATGCACGAACAATGTACAGAAGTAATGACCGTCGTGTAGTGGAGTGAATACTTTGTTGTATGAACGAATACTGTACAGAAGTAATGACCGTCGTGTAGTGGAGTGAATACTTTGTAGTATGCACGGATACTGTACAGAAGTAATAACCATTGTGTAGTGGAGTGAATACTTTGTAGTATACACGAATACTGTACAGAAGTAATGACCGTCGTGTAGTGGAGTGAATACTTTGTAGTATACACGAACACTGTACAGAAGGAATGACCGTCGTGCAGTGGAGTGAATACTTTGTAGTAAGCACGAACACTGCACAGAAGGAATGACCGTCGTGCAGTGGAGTGAATACTTTGTAGTATACACGAATACTGTACAGAAGTAATGACCGTCGTGTAGTGGAGTGAATACTTTGTAGTATGCACGAATATTGTACAGAAGTAATGACCGTCGTGTAGTGGAGTGAATACTTTGTAGTATACACGAATACTGTGCAGAAGTAATAACCGTGATGCAGTGAAGTGAATACTTTGTAGTATGCACGAATATTGTACAGAAGTAATGACCGTCGTGTAGTGGAGTGAATACTTTGTAGTATACACGAATACTGTACAGAAGTAATGACCGTCGTACAGTGGAGTGAATACTTTGTAGTTTGCACGAATACTGTATAGAAGTAATGACCGTCGTGTAGTGGAGTGAATACTTTGTAGTATGCACGAATACTGTACAGAAGTAATGACCGTCGTGTAGTGGAGTGAATACTTTGTAGTATGAACGAATACTGTACAGAAGTTATGACCGTCGTGTAGTGGAGTGAATACTTTGTAGTATACACGAATACTGTACAGAAGTAGTAACCGTCGTGTAGTGGAGTGAATACTTTGTAGTATGCACGAACACTGTACAGAAGTAATGACCGTCGTACAGTGGAGTGAATACTTTGTAGTATGCACGAATACTGTATAGAAGTAATGACCGTCGTGTAGTGGAGTGAATACTTTGTAGTATGCACACATAATGTACAGAAGTAATGACCGTCGTGTAGTGGAGTGAATACATTGTAGTATGAACGAATACTGTACAGAAGTAATGACCGTCGAGTAGTGGAGTGAATACTTTGTAGTATGCACGAATACTGTACGGAAGAAATGACCGTCATGTAGTGGAGTGAATACTTTGTAGTATGCACGAATACTGTACAGAAGTAATGATCGTCGTGTAGTGGAGTGAATACTTTGTAGTATACACGAATACTGTACAGAAGAAGTAACCATCGTGTAGTGGAGTGAATACTTTGTAGTATGCACAAATACTGTACAGAAGTAATAACCGTCGTGTAGTGGAGTGAATACTTTGTAGTATGCACACATACTGTACAGAAGTAATGACCGTCATGTAGTGGAGTGAATACTTTGTAGTATGCACGAATACTGTACGGAAGTAATGACCGTCGTGTAGTGGAGTGAATACTTTGTAGTATGCATGAATACTGTACAGAAGTAATGACCGTCGTGTAGTGGAGTGAATACTTTGCAGTATGCACGAATACTGTACGGAAGTAATAACCGTCGTGTAGTGGCGTGAATACTTTGTAGTATACACGAATACTGTACAGAAGTAATGACCGTCGTGTAGTGGAGTGAATACTTTGTATTATGCACACATACTGTACAGAAGTAATGACCGTCGTGTAGTGGAGTGAATACTTTGTAGTATGCACAAATACTGTACAGAAGTAATGACCGTCGTGTAGTGGAGTGAATACTTTGTAGTATGCACGAATACTGTACAGAAGTAATGACCGTCGTGTAGTGGAATGAATACTTTGTAGTATGCACGAATACTGTACAGAAGTAATGACCGTCGTGTAGTGGAGTGAATACTTTGTAGTATGCACGAATACTGTACAGAAGTAATGTCCGTCGTGTAGTGGAGTGAATACTTTGTAGTAGACACGAATACTGTACAGAAGTAGTAACCGTCATGTAGTGGAGTGAATACTTTGTAGTATGCACGGAAACTGTACAGAAGTAATAACCGTTGTGTAGTGGAGTGAATACTTTGTAGTATGCACGAATACTGTACAGAAGTTATGACCGTCGTGTAGTAGAGTGAATACTTTGTAGTATGCACGAATACTGTACAGAAGTAATGACCGTCGTGTAGTGGAGTGAATACTTTGTTGTGTGCACACAATACTGTACAGAAGTAATAACCGTCGTGTAGTGGAGTGAATACTTTGTAGTATGCACGAATACCGTACGGAAGTAATGACCGTCGTGTAGTGGAGTGAATACTTTGTAGTATGCATGAATACTGTACAGAAGTAATGACCGTCGTGTAGTGGAGTGAATACTTTGTAGTATGCACGAACACTGTACAGAAGTAATGACCGTCGTGCAGTGGAGTGAATAATTTGTGGTATGCACACATACTGTACAGAAGTAATGACCGTCGTGTAGTGGAGTGAATACTTTGTAGAATGCACAAATACTGTACAGAAGTAATGACCGTCGTGTAGTGGAGTGAATACTTTGCAGTATGCACGAACACTGTACGGAAGAAATGACCGTCATGTAGTGGAGTGAATACTTTGTAGTATGCACGAATACTGTACAGAAGTAATGATCGTCGTGTAGTGGAGTGAATACTTTGTAGTATACACGAATACTGTACAGAAGTAGTAACCATCGTGTAGTGGAGTGAATACTTTGTAGTATGCACAAATACTGTACAGAAGTAATAACCGTCGTGTAGTGGAGTGAATACTTTGTAGTATGCACACATACTGTACAGAAGTAATGACCGTCGTGTAGTGGAGTGAATACTTTGTAGTATGCACGAATACTGTACGGAAGTAATGACCGTCGTGTAGTGGAGTGAATACTTTGTAGTATGCATGAGTACTGTACAGAATTAATGACCGTCGTGTAGTGGAGTGAATACTTTGTAGTATGCACGAATACTGTACGGAAGTAATAACCGTCGTGTAGTGGAGTGAATACTTTGTAGTATACACGAATACTGTACAGAAGTAATGACCGTCGTGTAGTGGAGTGAATACTTTGTATTATGCACACATACTGTACAGAAGTAATGACCGTCGTGTAGTGGAGTGAATACTTTGTAGTATGCACAAATACTGTACAGAAGAAATGACCGTCGTGCAGTGGAGTGAATACTTTGTAGTATACACGAATACTGTACAGAAGTAATGTCCGTCGTGTAGTGGAGTGAATACTTTGTAGTATACACGAATAATGTACAGAAGTAGTAACCATCGTGTAGTGGAATGAATACTTTGTAGTATGCACGAATACTGTACAGAAGTAATGACCGTCGTGTAGTGGAGTGAATACTTTGTAGTATGCACGAATACTGTACAGAAGTAATGACCGTCGTGTAGTGGAGTGAATACTTTGTAGTATGCACGAATACTGTACAGAAGTAATGTCCGTCGTGTAGTGGAGTGAATACTTTGTAGTATACACGAATAATGTACAGAAGTAGTAACCATCGTGTAGTGGAATGAATACTTTGTAGTATGCACGAATACTGTACAGAAGTAATGACCGTCGTGTAGTGGAGTGAATACTTTGTAGTATGCACGAATACTGTACAGAAATAATGTCCGTCGTGTAGTGGAGTGAATACTTTGTAGTATACAGGAATACTGTACAGAAGTAGTAACCGTCGTGTAGTGGAGTGAATACTTTGTAGTATGCACGGATACTGTACAGAAGTAATAACCGTTGTGTAGTGGAGTGAATACTTTGTAGTATGCACGAATACTGTACAGAAGTTATGACCGTCGTGTAGTAGAGTGAATACTTTGTAGTATGCACGAATACTGTATAGAAGTAATGACCGTCGTGTAGTGGAGTGAATACTTTGTAGTATGCACACATAATGTACAGAAGTAATGACCGTCGTGTAGTGGAGTGAATACATTGTAGTATGAACGAATACTGTACAGAAGTAATGACCGTCGTGTAGTGGAGTGAATACTTTGTAGTATGCACGAATACTGTACGGAAGTAATGACCGTCGTGTAGTGGAGTGAATACTTTGTAGTATGCACGAACACTGTACAGAAGTAATGACCGTCGAGCAGTGGAGTGAATAATTTGTGGTATGCACACATACTGTACAGAAGTAATGACCGTCGTGTAGTGGAATGAATACTTTGTAGAATACACAAATACTGTACAGAAGTAATGACCGTCATGTAGTGGAGTGAATACTTTGTAGTATGCACGAATACTGTACAGAAGTAATGACCGTCGTGTAGTGGAGTGAATACTTTGTAGTATGCACACATACTGTACAGACGTAATGACCGTCGTGTAGTGGAGTGAATACTTTGTAGTATGCACAAATACTGTACAGAAGTAATGACCGTAATGTAGTGGAGTGAATACTTTGTAGTATGCATGAATACTGTACAGAAGTAATGACCGTCGTGTAGTGGAGTGAATACTTTGTAGTATGCACGAACACTGTACAGAAGTAATGACCGTCGTGCAGTGGAGTGAATAATTTGTGGTATGCACACATACTGTACAGAAGTAATGACCGTCGTGTAGTGGAGTGAATACTTTGTAGAATGCACAAATACTGTACAGAAGTAATGACCGTCGTGTAGTGGAGTGAATACTTTGTAGTATGCACGAACACTGTACAGAAGTAATGACCGTCGTACAGTGGAGTGAATACTTTGTAGTATGCACGAATACTGTATAGAAGTAATGACCGTCGTGTAGTGGAGTGAATACTTTGTAGCATGCACACATAATGTACAGAAGTAATGACCGTCGTGTAGTGGAGTGAATACATTGTAGTATGAACGAATACTGTACAGAAGTAATGACCGTCGTGTAGTGGAGTGAATACTTTGTAGTATGCACGAATACTGTACGGAAGAAATGACCGTCATGTAGTGGAGTGAATACTTTGTAGTATGCACGAATACTGTACAGAAGTAATGATCGTCGTGTAGTGGAGTGAATACTTTGTAGTATACACGAATACTGTACAGAAGTAGTAACCATCGTGTAGTGGAGTGAATACTTTGTAGTATGCACAAATACTGTACAGAAGTAATAACCGTCGTGTAGTGGAGTGAATACTTTGTAGTATGCACACATACTGTACAGAAGTAATGACCGTCGTGTAGTGGAGTGAATACTTTGTAGTATGCACGAATACTGTACGGAAGTAATGACCGTCGTGTAGTGGAGTGAATACTTTGTAGTATGCATGAATACTGTACAGAAGTAATGACCGTCGTGTAGTGGAGTGAATACTTTGTAGTATGCACGAATACTGTGCGGAAGTAATAACCGTCGTGTAGTGGAGTGAATACTTTGTAGTATACACGAATACTGTACAGAAGTAATGACCGTCGTGTAGTGGAGTGAATACTTTGTATTATGCACACATACTGTACAGAAGTAATGACCGTCGTGTAGTGGAGTGAATACTTTGTAGTATGCACAAATACTGTACAGAAGTAATGACCGTCGTGCAGTGGAGTGAATACTTTGTAGTATACACGAATACTGTACAGAAGTAATGTCCGTCGTGTAGTGGAGTGAATACTTTGTAGTATACACGAATACTGTACAGAAGTAGTAACCATCGTGTAGTGGAGTGAATACTTTGTAGTATGCACAAATACTGTACAGAAGTAATAACCGTCGTGTAGTGGAGTGAATACTTTGTAGTATGCACGAATACTGTATAGAAGTAATGACCGTCGTGTAGTGGAGTGAATACTTTGTAGTATGCACACATAATGTACAGAAGTAATGACCGTCGTGTAGTGGAGTGAATACATTGTAGTATGAACGAATACTGTACAGAAGTAATGACCGTCGTGTAGTGGAGTGAATACTTTGTAGTATGCACGAATACTGTACGGAAGAAATGACCGTCATGTAGTGGAGTGAATACTTTGTAGTATGCACGAATACTGTACAGAAGTAATGATCGTCGTGTAGTGGAGTGAATACTTTGTAGTATACACGAATACTGTACAGAAGTAGTAACCATCGTGTAGTGGAGTGAATACTTTGTAGTATGCACAAATACTGTACAGAAGTAATAACCGTCGTGTAGTGGAGTGAATACTTTGTAGTATGCACACATACTGTACAGAAGTAATGACCGTCGTGTAGTGGAGTGAATACTTTGTAGTAGGCACGAATACTGTACGGAAGTAATGACCGTCGTGTAGTGGAGTGAATACTTTGTAGTATGCATGAATACTGTACAGAAGTAATGACCGTCGTGTAGTGGAGTGAATACTTTGTAGTATGCACGAATACTGTACGGAAGTAATAACCGTCGTGTAGTGGAGTGAATACTTTGTAGTATACACGAATACTGTACAGAAGTAATGACCGTCGTGTAGTGGAGTGAATACTTTGTATTATGCACACATACTGTACAGAAGTAATGACCGTCGTGCAGTGGAGTGAATACTTTGTAGTATGCACAAATACTGTACAGAAGTAATGACCATCGTGCAGTGGAGTGAATACTTTGTAGTATACACGAATACTGTACAGAAGTAATGTCCGTCGTGTAGTGGAGTGAATACTTTGTAGTATACACGAATAATGTACAGAAGTAGTAACCATCGTGTAGTGGAATGAATACTTTGTAGTATGCACGAATACTGTACAGAAGTAATGACCGTCGTGTAGTGGAGTGAATACTTTGTAGTATGCACGAATACTGTACAGAAGTAATGTCCGTCGTGTAGTGGAGTGAATACTTTGTAGTATACACGAATAATGTACAGAAGTAGTAACCATCGTGTAGTGGAATGAATACTTTGTAGTATGCACGAATACTGTACAGAAGTAATGACCGTCGTGTAGTGGAGTGAATACTTTGTAGTATGCACGAATACTGTACAGAAGTAATGTCTGTCGTGTAGTGGAGTGAATACTTTGTAGTATACACGAATACTGTACAGAAGTAGTAACCGTCGTGTAGTGGAGTGAATACTTTGTAGAATGCGCGGATACTGTACAGAAGTAATAACCGTTGTGTAGTGTAGTGAATACTTTGTAGTATGCACGAATACTGTACAGAAGTTATGACCGTCGTGTAGTAGAGTGAATACTTTGTAGTATGCACGAATACTGTACAGAAGTAATGACCGTCGTGTAGTGGAGTGAATACTTTGTTGTGTGCACACAATACTGTACAGAAGTAATAATCGTCGTGTAGTGGAGTGAATACTTTGTAGTATGCACGAATACCGTACGGAAGTAATGACCGTCGTGTAGTGGAGTGAATACTTTGTAGTATGCATGAATACTGTACAGAAGTAATGACCGTCGTGTAGTGGAGTGAATACTTTGTAGTATGCACGAACACTGTACAGAAGTAATGACCGTCGTGCAGTGGAGTGAATAATTTGTGGTATGCACACATACTGTACAGAAGTAATGACCGTCGTGTAGTGGAGTGAATACTTTGTAGAATGCACAAATACTGTACAGAAGTAATGACCGTCATGTAGTGGAGTGAATACTTTGTAGTATGCACGAATACTGTACAGAAGTAATGACCGTCGTGTAGTGGAGTGAATACTTTGTAGTATGCACACATACTGTACAGACGTAATGACCGTCGTGTAGTGGAGTGAATACTTTGTAGTATGCACAAATACTGTACAGAAGTAATGACCGTAATGTAATGGAGTGAATACTTTGTAGTATGCACGAATACTGTACAGAAGTAATGACCGTCGTGTAGTGGAGTGAATACTTTGTAGTATGCACACATACTGTGCAGACGTAATGACCGTCGTGTAGTGGAGTGAATACTTTGTAGTATGAACGAATACTGTACAGAAGTAATGACCGTCATGTAGTGGAGTTAATACTTAGTAGTATGCACAAATACTGTACGGAAATAATGACCGTCGTGTAGTGGAGTTAATACTTTGTAGTATGCACGAATACTGTACGGAATTAATGACCGTCATGTAGTGGAGTGAATACTTTGTAGTATGCACGAATACTGTACAGAAGTAATGACCGTCATGTAGTGGAGTTAATACTTTGTAGTATGCACAAATACTGTACAGAAGTAATGACCGTCGTGTAGTGGAGTGAATACTTTGTAGTATGCACAAATACTGTACATAAGTTATGACCGACATGTAGTGGAGTGAATACTTTGTAGTATGCACGAATACTGTACAGAAGTAATGACCGTCGTGTAGAGGAGTGAATACTTTGTAGTATGCACACATACTGTACAGAAGAAATGACCGTCGTGTAGTGGAGTGAATACTTTGTAGTATGCACGAACACTGTACAGAAGTAATGACCGTCGTGCAGTGGAGTGAATAATTTGTGGTATGCACACATACTGTACAGAAGTAATGACCGTCGTGTAGTGGAGTGAATACTTTGTAGAATGCACAAATACTGTACAGAAGTAATGACCGTCATGTAGTGGAGTGAATACTTTGTAGTATGCACGAATACTGTACAGAAGTAATGACCGTCGTGTAGTGGAGTGAATACTTTGTAGTATGCACACATACTGTACAGACGTAATGACCGTCGTGTAGTGGAGTGAATACTTTGTAGTATGCACGAACACTGTACAGAAGTAATGACCGTCGTGCAGTGGAGTGAATAATTTGTGGTATGCACACATACTGTACAGAAGTAATGACCGTCGTGTAGTGGAGTGAATACTTTGTAGAATGCACAAATACTGTACAGAAGTAATGACCGTCATGTAGTGGAGTGAATACTTTGTAGTATGCACGAATACTGTACAGAAGTAATGACCGTCGTGTAGTGGAGTGAATACTTTGTAGTATGCACACATACTGTACAGACGTAATGACCGTCGTGTAGTGGAGTGAATACTTTGTAGTATGCACAAATACTGTACAGAAGTAATGACCGTTATGTAATGGAGTGAATACTTTGTAGTATGCACGAATACTGTACAGAAGTAATGACCGTCGTGTAGTGGAGTGAATACTTTGTAGTATGCACACATACTGTACAGACGTAATGACCGTCGTGTAGTGGAGTGAATACTTTGTAGTATGAACGAATACTGTACAGAAGTAATGATCGTCATGTAGTGGAGTTAATACTTAGTAGTATGCACAAATACTGTACAGAAGTAATGACCGTCGTGTAGTGGAGTGAATACTTTGTAGTATGCTCAAATACTGTACATAAGTTATGACCGACATGTAGTGGAGTGAATACTTTGTAGTATGCACGAATACTGTACAGAAGTAATGACCGTCGTGTAGAGGAGTGAATACTTTGTAGTATGCACACATACTGTACAGAAGAAATGACCGTCGTGTAGTGGAGTGAATACTTTGTAGTATGCACGAACACTGTACAGAAGTAATGACCGTCGTGCAGTGGAGTGAATAATTTGTGGTATGCACACATACTGTACAGAAGTAATGACCGTCGTGTAGTGGAGTGAATACTTTGTAGAATGCACAAATACTGTACAGAAGTAATGACCGTCATGTAGTGGAGTGAATACTTTGTAGTATGCACGAATACTGTACAGAAGTAATGACCGTCGTGTAGTGGAGTGAATACTTTGTAGTATGCACACATACTGTACAGACGTAATGACCGTCGTGTAGTGGAGTGAATACTTTGTAGTATGCACAAATACTGTACAGAAGTAATGACCGTAATGTAATGGAGTGAATACTTTGTAGTATGCACGAATACTGTACAGAAGTAATGACCGTCGTGTAGTGGAGTGAATACTTTGTAGTATGCACACATACTGTACAGACGTAATGACCGTCGTGTAGTGGAGTGAATACTTTGTAGTATGAACGAATACTGTACAGAAGTAATGACCGTCATGTAGTGGAGTTAATACTTAGTAGTATGCACAAATACTGTACGGAAGTAATGACCGTCGTGTAGTGGAGTTAATACTTTGTAGTATGCACGAATACTGTACGGAATTAATGACCATCATGTAGTGGAGTGAATACTTTGTAGTATGCACGAATACTGTACAGAAGTAATGACCGTCATGTAGTGGAGTTAATACTTTGTAGTATGCACAAATACTGTACAGAAGTAATGACCGTCGTGTAGTGGAGTGAATACTTTGTAGTATGCACAAATACTGTACATAAGTTATGACCGACATGTAGTGGAGTGAATACTTTGTAGTATGCACGAATACTGTACAGAAGTAATGACCGTCGTGTAGAGGAGTGAATACTTTGTAGTATGCACACATACTGTACAGAAGAAATGACCGTCGTGTAGTGGAGTGAATACTTTGTAGTATGCACGAACAATGTACAGAAGTAATGACCGTCGTGTAGTGGAGTGAATACTTTGTAGTATGCACAAATACTGTACAGAAGTAATAACCGTCGTGTAGTGGAGTGAATACTTTGTAGTATGCACGAATACCGTACGGAAGTAATGACCGTCGTGTAGTGGAGTGAATACTTTGTAGTATGCATGAATACTGTACAGAAGTAATGACCGTCGTGTAGTGGAGTGAATACTTTGTAGTATGCACGAACACTGTACAGAAGTAATGACCGTCGTGCAGTGGAGTGAATAATTTGTGGTATGCACACATACTGTACAGAAGTAATGACCGTCGTGTAGTGGAGTGAATACTTTGTAGAATGCACAAATACTGTACAGAAGTAATGACCGTCGTGTAGTGGAGTGAATACTTTGTAGTATGCACGAACACTGTACAGAAGTAATGACCGTCGTACAGTGGAGTGAATACTTTGTAGTATGCACGAATACTGTATAGAAGTAATGACCGTCGTGTAGTGGAGTGAATACTTTGTAGTATACACACATAATGTACAGAAGTAATGACCGTCGTGTAGTGGAGTGAATACATTGTAGTATGAACGAATACTGTACAGAAGTAATGACCGTCGTGTAGTGGAGTGAATACTTTGTAGTATGCACACATACTGTACAGAAGTAATGACCGTCGTGTAGTGGAGTGAATACTTTGTAGTATGCACAAATACTGTACAGAAATAATGACCGTCGTGCAGTGGAGTGAATACTTTGTAGTATACACGAATACTGTACAGAAGTAATGTCCGTCGTGTAGTGGAGTGAATACTTTGTAGTATACACGAATAATGTACAGAAGTAGTAACCATCGTGTAGTGGAATGAATACTTTGTAGTATGCACGAATACTGTACAGAAGTAATGACCGTCGTGTAGTGGAGTGAATACTTTGTAGTATGCACGAATACTGTACAGAAGTAATAACCGTCGTGTAGTGGAGTGAATACTTTGTAGTATGCACGAATACTGTACAGAAGTAATGTCCGTCGTGTAGTGGAGTGAATACTTTGTAGTATACACGAATAATGTACAGAAGTAGTAACCATCGTGTAGTGGAATGAATACTTTGTAGTATGCACGAATACTGTACAGAAGTAATGACCGTCGTGTAGTGGAGTGAATACTTTGTAGTATGCACGAATACTGTACAGAAGTAATGTCCGTCGTGTAGTGGAGTGAATACTTTGTAGTATACACGAATACTGTACAGAAGTAGTAACCGTCGTGTAGTGGAGTGAATACTTTGTAGTATGCACGGATACTGTACAGAAGTAATAACCGTTGTGTAGTGGAGTGAATACTTTGTAGTATGCACGAATACTGTACAGAAGTTATGACCGTCGTGTAGTAGTGTGAATACTTTGTAGTATGCACGAATACTGTACAGAAGTAATGACCGTCGTGTAGTGGAGTGAATACTTTGTAGTATGCATGAATACTGTACAAAAGTAATGACCGTCGTGTAGTGGAGTGAATACTTTGTAGTATGCACGAACACTGTACAGAAGTAATGACCGTCGTGCAGTGGAGTGAATAATTTGTGGTATGCACACATACTGTACAGAAGTAATGACCGTCGTGTAGTGGAGTGAATACTTTGTAGAATGCACAAATACTGTACAGAAGTAACGACCGTCGTGTAGTGGAGTGAATACTTTGTAGTATGCACGAACACTGTACAGAAGTAATGACCGTCGTACAGTGGAGTGAATACTTTGTAGTATGTACGAATACTGTATAGAAGTAATGACCGTCGTGTAGTGGAGTGAATACTTTGTAGTATGCACACATAATGTACAGAAGTAATGACCGTCGTGTAGTGGAGTGAATACATTGTAGTATGAACGAATACTGTACAGAAGTAATGACCGTCGTGTAGTGGAGTGAATACTTTGTAGTATGCACGAATACTGTACGGAAGAAATGACCGTCATGTAGTGGAGTGAATACTTTGTAGTATGCACGAATACTGTACAGAAGTAATGATCGTCGTGTAGTGGAGTGAATACTTTGTAGTATACACGTATACTGTACAGAAGTAGTAACCATCGTGTAGTGGAGTGAATACTTTGTAGTATGCACAAATACTGTACAGAAGTAATAACCGTCGTGTAGTGGAGTGAATACTTTGTAGTATGCACACATACTGTACAGAAGTAATGACCGTCGTGTAGTGGAGTGAATACTTTGTAGTATGCACGAATACTGTACGGAAGTAATGACCGTCGTGTAGTGGAGTGAATACTTTGTAGTATGCATGAATACTGTACAGAATTAATGACCGTCGTGTAGTGGAGTGAATACTTTGTAGTATGCACGAATACTGTACGGAAGTAATAACCGTCGTGTAGTGGAGTGAATACTTTGTAGTATACACGAATACTGTACAGAAGTAATGACCGTCGTGTAGTGGAGTGAATACTTTGTATTATGCACACATACTGTACAGAAGTAATGACCGTCGTGTAGTGGAGTGAATACTTTGTAGTATGCACAAATACTGTACAGAAGTAATGACCGTCGTGCAGTGGAGTGAATACTTTGTAGTATACACGAATACTGTACAGAAGTAATGTCCGTCGTGTAGTGGAGTGAATACTTTGTAGTATACACGAATAATGTACAGAAGTAGTAACCATCGTGTAGTGGAATGAATACATTGTAGTATGCACGAATACTGTACAGAAGTAATGACCGTCGTGTAGTGGAGTGAATACTTTGTAGTATGCACGAATACTGTACAGAAGTAATGACCGTCGTGTAGTGGAGTGAATACTTTGTAGTATGCACGAATACTGTACAGAAGTAATGTCCGTCGTGTAGTGGAGTGAATACTTTGTAGTATACACGAATAATGTACAGAAGTAATGACCGTCGTGTAGTGGAGTGAATACTTTGTAGTATGCACGAACACTGTACAGAAGTAATGACCGTCGTGCAGTGGAGTGAATAATTTGTGGTATGCACACATACTGTACAGAAGTAATGACCGTCGTGCAGTGGAGTGAATAATTTGTGGTATGCACACATACTGTACAGAAGTAATGACCGTCGTGTAGTGGAGTGAATACT
The DNA here is from genome assembly GCF_978046115.1 of Saccoglossus kowalevskii. Taxonomy (NCBI): domain Eukaryota; kingdom Metazoa; phylum Hemichordata; class Enteropneusta; family Harrimaniidae; genus Saccoglossus; species Saccoglossus kowalevskii. Next base: position 34,654,643 of record NC_140653.1, read on the forward strand.
TTGTAGAATGCACAAATACTGTACAGAAGTAATGACCGTCATGTAGTGGAGTGAATACTTTGTAGTATGCACGAATACTGTACAGAAGTAATGACCGTCGTGTAGTGGAGTGAATACTTTGTAGTATGCACACATACTGTACAGACGTAATGACCGTCGTGTAGTGGAGTGAATACTTTGTAGTATGCACGAACACTGTACAGAAGTAATGACCGTCGTGCAGTGGAGTGAATAATTTGTGGTATGCACACATACTGTACAGAAGTAATGACCGTCGTGTAGTGGAGTGAATACTTTGTAGAATGCACAAATACTGTACAGAAGTAATGACCGTCATGTAGTGGAGTGAATACTTTGTAGTATGCACGAATACTGTACAGAAGTAATGACCGTCGTGTAGTGGAGTGAATACTTTGTAGTATGCACACATACTGTACAGACGTAATGACCGTCGTGTAGTGGAGTGAATACTTTGTAGTATGCACAAATACTGTACAGAAGTAATGACCGTTATGTAATGGAGTGAATACTTTGTAGTATGCACGAATACTGTACAGAAGTAATGACCGTCGTGTAGTGGAGTGAATACTTTGTAGTATGCACACATACTGTACAGACGTAATGACCGTCGTGTAGTGGAGTGAATACTTTGTAGTATGAACGAATACTGTACAGAAGTAATGATCGTCATGTAGTGGAGTTAATACTTAGTAGTATGCACAAATACTGTACAGAAGTAATGACCGTCGTGTAGTGGAGTGAATACTTTGTAGTATGCACAAATACTGTACATAAGTTATGACCGACATGTAGTGGAGTGAATACTTTGTAGTATGCACGAATACTGTACAGAAGTAATGACCGTCGTGTAGAGGAGTGAATACTTTGTAGTATGCACACATACTGTACAGAAGAAATGACCGTCGTGTAGTGGAGTGAATACTTTGTAGTATGCACGAACACTGTACAGAAGTAATGACCGTCGTGCAGTGGAGTGAATAATTTGTGGTATGCACACATACTGTACAGAAGTAATGACCGTCGTGTAGTGGAGTGAATACTTTGTAGAATGCACAAATACTGTACAGAAGTAATGACCGTCATGTAGTGGAGTGAATACTTTGTAGTATGCACGAATACTGTACAGAAGTAATGACCGTCGTGTAGTGGAGTGAATACTTTGTAGTATGCACACATACTGTACAGACGTAATGACCGTCGTGTAGTGGAGTGAATACTTTGTAGTATGCACAAATACTGTACAGAAGTAATGACCGTAATGTAATGGAGTGAATACTTTGTAGTATGCACGAATACTGTACAGAAGTAATGACCGTCGTGTAGTGGAGTGAATACTTTGTAGTATGCACACATACTGTACAGACGTAATGACCGTCGTGTAGTGGAGTGAATACTTTGTAGTATGAACGAATACTGTACAGAAGTAATGACCGTCATGTAGTGGAGTTAATACTTAGTAGTATGCACAAATACTGTACGGAAGTAATGACCGTCGTGTAGTGGAGTTAATACTTTGTAGTATGCACGAATACTGTACGGAATTAATGACCATCATGTAGTGGAGTGAATACTTTGTAGTATGCACGAATACTGTACAGAAGTAATGACCGTCATGTAGTGGAGTTAATACTTTGTAGTATGCACAAATACTGTACAGAAGTAATGACCGTCGTGTAGTGGAGTGAATACTTTGTAGTATGCACAAATACTGTACATAAGTTATGACCGACATGTAGTGGAGTGAATACTTTGTAGTATGCACGAATACTGTACAGAAGTAATGACCGTCGTGTAGAGGAGTGAATACTTTGTAGTACGCACACATACTGTACAGAAGAAATGACCGTCGTATAGTGGAGTGAATACTTTGTAGTATGCACGAACAATGTACAGAAGTAATGACCGTCGTGTAGTGGAGTGAATACTTTGTAGTATGCACAAATACTGTACAGAAGTAATAACCGTCGTGTAGTGGAGTGAATACTTTGTAGTATGCACGAATACCGTACGGAAGTAATGACCGTCGTGTAGTGGAGTGAATACTTTGTAGTATGCATGAATACTGTACAGAAGTAATGACCGTCGTGTAGTGGAGTGAATACTTTGTAGTATGCACGAACACTGTACAGAAGTAATGACCGTCGTGCAGTGGAGTGAATAATTTGTGGTATGCACACATACTGTACAGAAGTAATGACCGTCGTGTAGTGGAGTGAATACTTTGTAGAATGCACAAATACTGTACAGAAGTAATGACCGTCGTGTAGTGGAGTGAATACTTTGTAGTATGCACGAACACTGTACAGAAGTAATGACCGTCGTACAGTGGAGTGAATACTTTGTAGTATGCACGAATACTGTATAGAAGTAATGACCGTCGTGTAGTGGAGTGAATACTTTGTAGTATGCACACATAATGTACAGAAGTAATGACCGTCGTGTAGTGGAGTGAATACATTGTAGTATGAACGAATACTGTACAGAAGTAATGACCGTCGTGTAGTGGAGTGAATACTTTGTAGTATGCACACATACTGTACAGAAGTAATGACCGTCGTGTAGTGGAGTGAATACTTTGTAGTATGCACAAATACTGTACAGAAATAATGACCGTCGTGCAGTGGAGTGAATACTTTGTAGTATACACGAATACTGTACAGAAGTAATGTCCGTCGTGTAGTGGAGTGAATACTTTGTAGTATACACGAATAATGTACAGAAGTAGTAACCATCGTGTAGTGGAATGAATACTTTGTAGTATGCACGAATACTGTACAGAAGTAATGACCGTCGTGTAGTGGAGTGAATACTTTGTAGTATGCACGAATACTGTACAGAAGTAATGACCGTCGTGTAGTGGAGTGAATACTTTGTAGTATGCACGAATACTGTACAGAAGTAATGTCCGTCGTGTAGTGGAGTGAATACTTTGTAGTATACACGAATAATGTACAGAAGTAGTAACCATCGTGTAGTGGAATGAATACTTTGTAGTATGCACGAATACTGTACAGAAGTAATGACCGTCGTGTAGTGGAGTGAATACTTTGTAGTATGCACGAATACTGTACAGAAGTAATGTCCGTCGTGTAGTGGAGTGAATACTTTGTAGTATACACGAATACTGTACAGAAGTAGTAACCGTCGTGTAGTGGAGTGAATACTTTGTAGTATGCACGGATACTGTACAGAAGTAATAACCGTTGTGTAGTGGAGTGAATACTTTGTAGTATGCACGAATACTGTACAGAAGTTATGACCGTCGTGTAGTAGTGTGAATACTTTGTAGTATGCACGAATACTGTACAGAAGTAATGACCGTCGTGTAGTGGAGTGAATACTTTGTAGTATGCATGAATACTGTACAAAAGTAATGACCGTCGTGTAGTGGAGTGAATACTTTGTAGTATGCACGAACACTGTACAGAAGTAATGACCGTCGTGTAGTGGAGTGAATACTTTGTAGAATGCACAAATACTGTACAGAAGTAACGACCGTCGTGTAGTGGAGTGAATACTTTGTAGTATGCACGAACACTGTACAGAAGTAATGACCGTCGTACAGTGGAGTGAATACTTTGTAGTATGTACGAATACTGTATAGAAGTAATGACCGTCGTGTAGTGGAGTGAATACTTTGTAGTATGCACACATAATGTACAGAAGTAATGACCGTCGTGTAGTGGAGTGAATACATTGTAGTATGAACGAATACTGTACAGAAGTAATGACCGTCGTGTAGTGGAGTGAATACTTTGTAGTATGCACGAATACTGTACGGAAGAAATGACCGTCATGTAGTGGAGTGAATACTTTGTAGTATGCACGAATACTGTACAGAAGTAATGATCGTCGTGTAGTGGAGTGAATACTTTGTAGTATACACGTATACTGTACAGAAGTAGTAACCATCGTGTAGTGGAGTGAATACTTTGTAGTATGCACAAATACTGTACAGAAGTAATAACCGTCGTGTAGTGGAGTGAATACTTTGTAGTATGCACACATACTGTACAGAAGTAATGACCGTCGTGTAGTGGAGTGAATACTTTGTAGTATGCACGAATACTGTACGGAAGTAATGACCGTCGTGTAGTGGAGTGAATACTTTGTAGTATGCATGAATACTGTACAGAATTAATGACCGTCGTGTAGTGGAGTGAATACTTTGTAGTATGCACGAATACTGTACGGAAGTAATAACCGTCGTGTAGTGGAGTGAATACTTTGTAGTATACACGAATACTGTACAGAAGTAATGACCGTCGTGTAGTGGAGTGAATACTTTGTATTATGCACACATACTGTACAGAAGTAATGACCGTCGTGTAGTGGAGTGAATACTTTGTAGTATGCACAAATACTGTACAGAAGTAATGACCGTCGTGCAGTGGAGTGAATACTTTGTAGTATACACGAATACTGTACAGAAGTAATGTCCGTCGTGTAGTGGAGTGAATACTTTGTAGTATACACGAATAATGTACAGAAGTAGTAACCATCGTGTAGTGGAATGAATACATTGTAGTATGCACGAATACTGTACAGAAGTAATGACCGTCGTGTAGTGGAGTGAATACTTTGTAGTATGCACGAATACTGTACAGAAGTAATGACCGTCGTGTAGTGGAGTGAATACTTTGTAGTATGCACGAATACTGTACAGAAGTAATGTCCGTCGTGTAGTGGAGTGAATACTTTGTAGTATACACGAATAATGTACAGAAGTAGTAACCATCGTGTAGTGGAATGAATACTTTGTAGTATGCACGAATACTGTACAGAAGTAATGACCGTCGTGTAGTGGAGTGAATACTTTGTAGTATGCACGAATACTGTACAGAAGTAATGTCCGTCGTGTAGTGGAGTGAATACTTTGTAGTATACACGAATACTGTACAGAAGTAGTAACCGTCGTGTAGTGGAGTGAATACTTTGTAATATGCACGGATACTGTACAGAAGTAATAACCGTTGTGTAGTGGAGTGAATACTTTGTAGTATGCACGAATACTGTACAGAAGTTATGACCGTCGTGTAGTAGAGTGAATACTTTGTAGTATGCACGAATACTGTACAGAGGTAATGACCGTCGTGTAGTGGAGTGAATACTTTGTTGTGTGCACACAATACTGTACAGAAGTAATAACCGTCGTGTAGTGGAGTGAATACTTTGTAGTATGCACACATACTGTACAGAAGTAATGACCGTCGTGTAGTGGAGTGAATACTTTGTAGTATGCACGAATACTGTACGGAAGTAATGACCGTCGTGTAGTGGAGTGAATACTTTGTAGTATGCATGAATACTGTACAGAATTAATGACCGTCGTGTAGTGGAGTGAATACTTTGTAGTATGCACGAATACTGTACGGAAGTAATAACCGTCGTGTAGTGGAGTGAATACTTTGTAGTATACACGAATACTGTACAGAAGCAATGACCGTCGTGTAGTGGAGTGAATACTTTGTATTATGCACACATACTGTACAGAAGTAATGACCGTCGTGTAGTGGAGTGAATACTTTGTAGTATGCACAAATACTGTACAGAAGTAATGACCGTCGTGCAGTGGAGTGAATACTTTGTAGTATACACGAATACTGTACAGAAGTAATGTCCGTCGTGTAGTGGAGTGAATACTTTGTAGTATACACGAATAATGTACAGAAGTAGTAACCATCGTGTAGTGGAATGAATACTTTGTAGTATGCACGAATACTGTACAGAAGTAATGACCGTCGTGTAGTGGAGTGAATACTTTGTAGTATGCACGAATACTGTACAGAAGTAATGACCGTCGTGTAGTGGAGTGAATACTTTGTAGTATGCACGAATACTGTACAGAAGTAATGTCCGTCGTGTAGTGGAGTGAATACTTTGTAGTATACACGAATAATGTACAGAAGTAGTAACCATCGTGTAGTGGAATGAATACTTTGTAGTATGCACGAATACTGTACAGAAGTAATGACCGTCGTGTAGTGGAGTGAATACTTTGTAGTATGCACGAATACTGTACAGAAGTAATGTCCGTCGTGTAGTGGAGTGAATACTTTGTAGTATACACGAATACTGTACAGAAGTAGTAACCGTCGTGTAGTGGAGTGAATACTTTGTAATATGCACGGATACTGTACAGAAGTAATAACCGTTGTGTAGTGGAGTGAATACTTTGTAGTATGCACGAATACTGTACAGAAGTTATGACCGTCGTGTAGTAGAGTGAATACTTTGTAGTATGCACGAATACTGTACAGAAGTAATGATCGTCGTGTAGTGGAGTGAATACTTTGTTGTGTGCACACAATACTGTACAGAAGTAATAACCGTCGTGTAGTGGAGTGAATACTTTGTAGTATGCACGAATACCGTACGGAAGTAATGACCGTCGTGTATTGGAGTGAATACTTTGTAGTATGCATGAATACTGTACAGAAGTAATGACCGTCGTGTAGTGGAGAGAATACTTTGTAGTATGCACGAACACTGTACAGAAGTAATGACCGTCGCGCAGTGGAGTGAATAATTTGTGGTATGCACACATACTGTACAGAAGTAATGACCGTCGTGTAGTGGAATGAATACTTTGTAGAATGCACAAATACTGTACAGAAGTAATGACCGTCATGTAGTGGAGTGAATACTTTGTAGTATGCACGAATACTGTACAGAAGTAATGACCGTCGTGTAGTGGAGTGAATACTTTGTAGTATGCACACATACTGTACAGACGTAATGACCGTCGTGTAGTGGAGTGAATACTTTGTAGTATGCACAAATACTGTACAGAAGTAATGACCGTAATGTAATGGAGTGAATACTTTGTAGTATGCACGAATACTGTACAGAAGTAATGACCGTCGTGTAGTGGAGTGAATACTTTGTAGTATGCATGAATACTGTACAGAAGTAATGACCGTCGTGTAGTGGAGTGAATACTTTGTAGTATGCACGAACACTGTACAGAAGTAATGACCGTCGTGCAGTGGAGTGAATAATTTGTGGTATGCACACATACTGTACAGAAGTAATGACCGTCGTGTAGTGGAGTGAATACATTGTAGAATGCACAAATACTGTACAGAAGTAATGACCGTCGTGTAGTGGAGTGAATACTTTGTAGTATGCACGAACACTGTACAGAAGTAATGACCGTCGTACAGTGGAGTGAATACTTTGTAGTATGCACGAATACTGTATAGAAGTAATGACCGTCGTGTAGTGGAGTGAATACTTTGTAGTATGCACACATAATGTACAGAAGTAATGACCGTCGTGTAGTGGAGTGAATACATTGTAGTATGAACGAATACTGTACAGAAGTAATGACCGTCGTGTAGTGGAGTGAATACTTTGTAGTATGCACGAATACTGTACGGAAGAAATGACCGTCATGTAGTGGAGTGAATACTTTGTAGTATGCACGAATACTGTACAGAAGTAATGATCGTCGTGTAGTGGAGTGAATACTTTGTAGTATACACGAATACTGTACAGAAGTAGTAACCATCGTGTAGTGGAGTGAATACTTTGTAGTATGCACAAATACTGTACAGAAGTAGTAACCGTCGTGTAGTGGAGTGAATACTTTGTAGTATGCACACATACTGTACAGAAGTAATGACCGTCGTGTAGTGGAGTGAATACTTTGTAGTATGCACGAATACTGTACGGAAGTAATGACCGTCGTGTAGTGGAGTGAATACTTTGTAGTATGCATGAATACTGTACAGAAGTAATGACCGTCGTGTAGTGGAGAGAATACTTTGTAGTATGCACACATAATGTACAGAAGTAATGACCGTCGTGTAGTGGAGTGAATACATTGTAGTATGAACGAATACTGTACAGAAGTAATGACCGTCGTGTAGTGGAGTGAATACTTTGTAGTATGCACGAATACTGTACGGAAGAAATGACCGTCATGTAGTGGAGTGAATACTTTGTAGTATGCACGAATACTGTACAGAAGTAATGATCGTCGTGTAGTGGAGTGAATACTTTGTAGTATACACGAATACTGTACAGAAGTAATGACCGTCATGTAGTGGAGTGAATACTTTGTAGTATACACGAATACTGTACAGAAGTAGTAACCATCGTGTAGTGGAGTGAATACTTTGTAGTATGCACGAATACTGTACGGAAGAAATGACCGTCATGTAGTGGAGTGAATACTTTGTAGTATGCACGAATACTGTACAGAAGTAATGATCGTCGTGTAGTGGAGTGAATACTTTGTAGTATACACGAATACTGTACAGAAGTAGTAACCATCGTGTAGTGGAGTGAATACTTTGTAGTATGCACAAATACTGTACAGAAGTAGTAACCGTCGTGTAGTGGAGTGAATACTTTGTAGTATGCACACATACTGTACAGAAGTAATGACCGTCGTGTAGTGGAGTGAATACTTTGTAGTATGCACGAATACTGTACGGAAGTAATGACCGTCGTGTAGTGGAGTGAATACTTTGTAGTATGCATGAATACTGTACAGAAGTAATGACCGTCGTGTAGTGGAGAGAATACTTTGTAGTATGCACGAATACTGTACGGAAGTAATAACCGTCGTGTAGTGGAGTGAATACTTTGTAGTTTACACGAATACTGTACAGAAGTAATGACCGTCGTGTAGTGGAGTGAATACTTTGTATTATGCACACATACTGTACAGAAGTAATGACCGTCGTGTAGTGGAGTGAATACTTTGTAGTATGCACAAATACTGTACAGAAGTAATGACCGTCGTGCAGTGGAGTGAATACTTTGTAGTATACACGAATACTGTACAGAAGTAATGTCCGTCGTGTAGTGGAGTGAATACTTTGTAGTATACACGAATACTGTACAGAAGTAGTAACCATCGTGTAGTGGAGTGAATACTTTGTAGTATGCACAAATACTGTACAGAAGTAATAACCGTCGTGTAGTGGAGTGAATACTTTGTAGTATGCACGAATACTGTATAGAAGTAATGACCGTCGTGTAGTGGAGTGAATACTTTGTAGTATGCACACATAATGTACAGAAGTAATGACCGTCGTGTAGTGGAGTGAATACATTGTAGTATGAACGAATACTGTACAGAAGTAATGACCGTCGTGTAGTGGAGTGAATACTTTGTAGTATGCACGAATACTGTACGGAAGAAATGACCGTCATGTAGTGGAGTGAATACTTTGTAGTATGCACGAATACTGTACAGAAGTAATGATCGTCGTGTAGTGGAGTGAATACTTTGTAGTATACACGAATACTGTACAGAAGTAATGACCGTCGTGTAGTGGAGTGAATACTTTGTAGTATACACGAATACTGTACAGAAGTAGTAACCATCGTGTAGTGGAGTGAATACTTTGTAGTATGCACAAATACTGTACAGAAGTAATAACCGTCGTGTAGTGGAGTGAATACTTTGTAGTATGCACACATACTGTACAGAAGTAATGACCGTCGTGTAGTGGAGTGAATACTTTGTAGTATGCACGAATACTGTACGGAAGTAATAACCGTCGTGTAGTGGAGTGAATACTTTGTAGTATACACGAATACTGTACAGAAGTAATGACCGTCGTGTAGTGGAGTGAATACTTTGTATTATGCACACATACTGTACAGAAGTAATGACCGTCGTGTAGTGGAGTGAATACTTTGTAGTATGCACAAATACTGTACAGAAGTAATGACCGTCGTGCTGTGGAGTGAATACTTTGTAGTATACACGAATACTGTACAGAAGTAATGTCCGTCGTGTAGTGGAGTGAATACTTTGTAGTATACACGAATAATGTACAGAAGTAGTAACCATCGTGTAGTGGAATGAATACTTTGTAGTATGCACGAATACTGTACAGAAGTAATGACCGTCGAGTAGTGGAGTGACTACTTTGTAGTATGCACGAATACTGTACAGAAGTAATAACCGTCGTGTAGTGGAGTGAATACTTTGTAGTATGCACGAATAATGTACAGAAGTAGTAACCATCGTGTAGTGGAATGAATACTTTGTAGTATGCACGAATACTGTACAGAAGTAATGACCGTCGTGTAGTGGAGTGAATACTTTGTAGTATGCACGAATACTGTACAGAAGTAATGTCCGTCGTGTAGTGGAGTGAATACTTTGTAGTATACACGAATACTGTACAGAAGTAGTAACCGTCGTGTAGTGGAGTGAATACTTTGTAGTATGCGCGGATACTGTACAGAAGTAATAACCGTTGTGTAGTGGAGTGAATACTTTGTAGTATGCGCGAATACTGTACAGAAGTTATGACCGTCGTGTAGTAGAGTGAATACTTTGTAGTATGCACGAATACTGTACAGAAGTAATGACCGTCGTGTAGTGGAGTGAATACTTTTTTGTGTGCACACAATACTGTACAGAAGTAATAACCGTCGTGTAGTGGAGTGAATACTTTGTAGTATGCACGAATACCGTACGGAAGTAATGACCGTCGTGTAGTGGAGTGAATACTTTGTATTATGCACACATACTGTACAGAAGTAATGACCGTCGTGTAGTGGAGTGAATACTTTGTAGTATGCACAAATACTGTACAGAAGTAATGACCGTCGTGCAGTGGAGTGAATACTTTGTAGTATACACGAATACTGTACAGAAGTAATGTCCGTCGTGTAGTGGAGTGAATACTTTGTAGTATACACGAATACTGTACAGAAGTAGTAACCATCGTGTAGTGGAGTGAATACTTTGTAGTATGCACAAATACTGTACAGAAGTAATAACCGTCGTGTAGTGGAGTGAATACTTTGTAGTATGCACGAATACTGTATAGAAGTAATGACCGTCGTGTAGTGGAGTGAATACTTTGTAGTATGCACACATAATGTACAGAAGTAATGACCGTCGTGTAGTGGAGTGAATACATTGTAGTATGAACGAATACTGTACAGAAGTAATGACCGTCGTGTAGTGGAGTGAATACTTTGTAGTATGCACGAATACTGTACGGAAGAAATGACCGTCATGTAGTGGAGTGAATACTTTGTAGTATGCACGAATACTGTACAGAAGTAATGATCGTCGTGTAGTGGAGTGAATACTTTGTAGTATACACGAATACTGTACAGAAGTAATGACCGTCGTGTAGTGGAGTGAATACTTTGTAGTATACACGAATACTGTACAGAAGTAGTAACCATCGTGTAGTGGAGTGAATACTTTGTAGTATGCACAAATACTGTACAGAAGTAATAACCGTCGTGTAGTGGAGTGAATACTTTGTAGTATGCACACATACTGTACAGAAGTAATGACCGTCGTGTAGTGGAGTGAATACTTTGTAGTATGCACGAATACTGTACGGTAGTAATAACCGTCGTGTAGTGGAGTGAATACTTTGTAGTATACACGAATACTGTACAGAAGTAATGACCGTCGTGTAGTGGAGTGAATACTTTGTATTATGCACACATACTGTACAGAAGTAATGACCGTCGTGTAGTGGAGTGAATACTTTGTAGTATGCACAAATACTGTACAGAAGTAATGACCGTCGTGCTGTGGAGTGAATACTTTGTAGTATACACGAATACTGTACAGAAGTAATGTCCGTCGTGTAGTGGAGTGAATACTTTGTAGTATACACGAATAATGTACAGAAGTAGTAACCATCGTGTAGTGGAATGAATACTTTGTAGTATGCACGAATACTGTACAGAAGTAATGACCGTCGTGTAGTGGAGTGAATACTTTGTAGTATGCACGAATACTGTACAGAAGTAATAACCGTCGTGTAGTGGAGTGAATACTTTGTAGTATGCACGAATAATGTACAGAAGTAGTAACCATCGTGTAGTGGAATGAATACTTTGTAGTATGCACGAATACTGTACAGAAGTAATGACCGTCGTGTAGTGGAGTGAATACTTTGTATTATGCACGAATACTGTACAGAAGTAATGTCCGTCGTGTAGTGGAGTGAATACTTTGTAGTATACACGAATACTGTACAGAAGTAGTAACCGTCGTGTAGTGGAGTGAATACTTTGTAGTATGCGCGGATACTGTACAGAAGTAATAACCGTTGTGTAGTGGAGTGAATACTTTGTAGTATGCGCGAATACTGTACAGAAGTTATGACCGTCGTGTAGTAGAGTGAATACTTTGTAGTATGCACGAATACTGTACAGAAGTAATGACCGTCGTGTAGTGGAGTGAATACTTTGTTGTGTGCACACAATACTGTACAGAAGTAATAACCGTCGTGTAGTGGAGTGAATACTTTGTAGTATGCACGAATACCGTACGGAAGTAATGACCGTCGTGTAGTGGAGTGAATACTTTGCAGTATGCATGAATACTGTACAGAAGTAATGACCGTCGTGTAGTAGAGTGAATACTTTGTAGTATTCACGAACACTGTACAGAAGTAATGACCGTCGTGCAGTGGAGTGAATAATTTGTGGTATGCACACATACTGTACAGAAGTAATGACCGTCATGTAGTGGAGTGAATACTTTGTAGTATGCACGAATATTGTACAGAAGTAATGATCGTCGTGTAGTGGAGTGAATACTTTGTAGTATACACGAATAATGTACAGAAGTAGTAACCATCGTGTAGTGGAGTGAATACTTTGTAGTATGCACAAATACTGTACGGAAGTAATAACCGTCGTGTAGTGGAGTGAATACTTTGTAGTATGCACGAATACTGTACGGAAGTAATAACCGTCATGTAGTGGAGTGAATACTTTGTAGTATGCACGAATACTGTACAGAAGTAATGACCGTCGTGTAGTGGAGTTAATACTTTGTAGTATGCACGAATACTGTGCAGAAGTAATGACCGTCATGTAGTGGAGTGAATACTTTGTAGTATGCACGAATACTGTACAGAAGTAATGACCGTCGTGCAGTGGAGTGAATACTTTGTAGTATGCACGAATACTGTACAGAAGTAATGACCGTCGTGCAGTGGAGTGAATACATTGTAGTATGCACGAATACTGTACGGAAGTAATGACCGTCGTGTAGTGGAGTGAATACTTTGTAGTATGCATGAATACTGTACAGAAGTAATGACCGTCGTGTAGTGGAGTGAATACTTTGTAGTATGCACGAATACTGTACGGAAGTAATAACCGTCGTGTAGTGGAGTGAATACTTTGTAGTATACACGAATACTGTACAGAAGTAATGACCGCCGTGTAGTGGAGTGAATACTTTGTATTATGCACACATACTGTACAGAAGTAATGACCGTCGTGTAGTGGAGTGAATACTTTGTAGTATGCACAAATACTGTACAGAAGTAATGACCGTCGTGCAGTGGAGTGAATACTTTGTAGTATACACGAATACTGTACAGAAGTAATGTCCGTCGTGTAGTGGAGTGAATACTTTGTAGTATACACGAATAATGTACAGAAGTAGTAACCATCGTGTAGTGGAATGAATACTTTGTAGTATGCACGAATACTGTACAGAAGTAATGACCGTCGTGTAGTGGTGTGAATACTTTGTAGTATGCACGAATACTGTACAGAAGTAATGTCCGTCGTGTAGTGGAGTGAATACTTTGTAGTATACACGAATACTGTACAGAAGTAGTAACCGTCGTGTAGTGGAGTGAATACTTTGTAGTATGCGCGGATTCTGTACAGAAGTAATAACCGTTGTGTAGTGGAGTGAATACTTTGTAGTATGCACGAATACTGTACAGAAGTTATGACCGTCGTGTAGTAGAGTGAATACTTTGTAGTATGCACGAATACTGTACAGAAGTAATGACCGTCGTGTAGTGGAGTGAATACTTTGTTGTGTGCACACAATACTGTACAGAAGTAATAACCGTCGTGTAGTGGAGTGAATACTTTGTAGTATGCACGAATACCGTACGGAAGTAATGACCGTCGTGTAGTGGAGTGAATACTTTGTAGTATGCATGAATACTGTACAGAAGTAATGACCGTCGTGTAGTGGAGTGAATACTTTGTAGTATGCACGAACACTGTACAGAAGTAATGACCGTCGTGCAGTGGAGTGAATAATTTGTGGTATGCACACATACTGTACAGAAGTAATGACCGTCGTGTAGTGGAGTGAATACTTTGTAGAATGCACAAATACTGTACAGAAGTAATGACCGTCATGTAGTGGAGTGAATACTTTGTAGTATGCACACATACTGTACAGACGTAATGACCGTCGTGTAGTGGAGTGAATACTTTGTAGTATGCACAAATACTGTACAGAAGTAATGACCGTAATGTAATGGAGTGAATACTTTGTAGTATGCACGAATACTGTACAGAAGTAATGACCGTCGTGTAGTGGAGTGAATACTTTGTAGTATGCACACATACTGTACAGACGTAATGACCGTCGTGTAGTGGAGTGAATACTTTGTAGTATGAACGAATACTGTACAGAAGTAATGACCGTCATGTAGTGGAGTTAATACTTAGTAGTATGCACAAATACTGTACGGAAGTAATGACCGTCGTGTAGTGGAGTTAATACTTTGTAGTATGCACGAATACTGTACGGAATTAATGACCGTCATGTAGTGGAGTGAATACTTTGTAGTATGCACGAATACTGTACAGAAGTAATGACCGTCATGTAGTGGAGTTAATACTTTGTAGTATGCACAAATACTGTACAGAAGTAATGACCGTCGTGTAGTGGAGTGAATACTTTGTAGTATGCACAAATACTGTACATAAGTTATTACCGACATGTAGTGGAGTGAATACTTTGTAGTATGCACGAATACTGTACAGAAGAAATGACCGTCGTGTAGTGGAGTGAATACTTTGTAGTATGCACGAACAATGTACAGAAGTAATGACCGTCATGTAGTGGAGTGAATACTTTGTAGTATGCACAAATACTGTACGGAAGTAATGACCGTCGTGTAGTGGAGTTAATACTTTGTAGTATGCACGAATACTGTACGGAATTAATGACCGTCATGTAGTGGAGTGAATACTTTGTAGTATGCACGAATACTGTACAGAAGTTATGACCGTCGTGTAGTAGAGTGAATACTTTGTAGTATGCACGAATACTGTACAGAAGTAATGACCGTCGTGTAGTGGAGTGAATACTTTGTTGTGTGCACACAATACTGTACAGAAGTAATAACCGTCGTGTAGTGGAGTGAATACTTTGTAGTATGCACGAATACCGTACGGAAGTAATGACCGTCGTGTAGTGGAGTGAATACTTTGTAGTATGCATGAATACAGTACAGAAGTAATGACCGTCGTGTAGTGGAGTGAATACTTTGTAGTATGCACACATACTGTACAGACGTAATGACCGTCGTGTAGTGGAGTGAATACTTTGTAGTATGCACAAATACTGTACAGAAGTAATGACCGTAATGTAATGGAGTGAATACTTTGTAGTATGCACGAATACTGTACAGAAGTAATGACCGTCGTGTAGTGGAGTGAATACTTTGTAGTATGCACACATACTGTACAGACGTAATGACCGTCGTGTAGTGGAGTTAATACTTAGTAGTATGCACAAATACTGTACGGAAGTAATGACCGTCGTGTAGTGGAGTTAATACTTTGTAGTATGCACGAATACTGTACGGAATTAATGACCGTCATGTAGTGGAGTAAATACTTTGTAGTATGCACGAATACTGTACAGAAGTAATGACCGTCATGTAGTGGAGTTAATACTTTGTAGTATGCACAAATACTGTACAGAAGTAATGACCGTCGTGTAGTGGAGTGAATACTTTGTAGTATGTACAAATACTGTACATAAGTTATTACCGACATGTAGTGGAGTGAATACTTTGTAGTATGCACGAATACTGTACAGAAGAAATGACCGTCGTGTAGTGGAGTGAATACTTTGTAGTATGCACGAACAATGTACAGAAGTAATGACCGTCATGTAGTGGAGTTAATACTTAGTAGTATGCACAAATACTGTACGGAAGTAATGACCGTCGTGTAGTGGAGTTAATACTTTGTAGTATGCACGAATACTGTACGGAATTAATGACCGTCATGTAGTGGAGTGAATACTTTGTAGTATGCACGAATACTGTACAGAAGTAATGACCGTCATGTAGTGGAGTTAATACTTTGTAGTATGCACAAATACTGTACAGAAGTAATGACCGTCGTGTAGTGGAGTGAATACTTTGTAGTATGCACAAATACTGTACATAAGTTATTACCGACATGTAGTGGAGTGAATACTTTGTAGTATGCACGAATACTGTACAGAAGAAATGACCGTCGTGTAGTGGAGTGAATACTTTGTAGTATGCACGAACAATGTACAGAAGTAATGACCGTCATGTAGTGGAGTGAATACTTTGTAGTATGCACAAATACTGTACGGAAGTAATGACCGTCGTGTAGTGGAGTTAATACTTTGTAGTATGCACGAATACTGTACGGAATTAATGACCGTCATGTAGTGGAGTGAATACTTTGTAGTATGCACGAATACTGTACAGAAGTAATGACCGTCATGTAGTGGAGTTAATACTTTGTAGTATGCACAAATACTGTACAGAAGTAATGACCGTCGTGTAGTGGAGTGAATACTTTGTAGTATGCACAAATACTGTACATAAGTTATTACCGACATGTAGTGGAGTGAATACTTTGTAGTATGCACGAATACTGTACAGAAGTAATGACCGTCGTGTAGTGGAGTGAATACTTTGTAGTATGCACATATACTGTACAGACGTAATGACCGTCGTGTAGTGGAGTGAATACTTTGTAGTATGCACAAATATTTACAGAAGTAATGACCGTAATGTAATGGAGTGAATACTTTGTAGTATGCACGAATACTGTACAGAAGTAATGACCGTCGTGTAGTGGAGTGAATACTTTGTAGTATGCACACATACTGTACAGACGTAATGACCGTCGTGTAGTGGAGTGAATACTTTGTAGTATGAACGAATACTGTACAGAAGTAATGACCGTCGTGTAGTGGAGTGAATACTTTGTTGTGTGCACACAATACTGTACAGAAGTAATAACCGTCGTGTAGTGGAGTGAATACTTTGTAGTATGCACGAATACCGTACGGAAGTAATGACCGTCGTGTAGTGGAGTGAATACTTTGTAGTATGCGCGAACACTGTACAGAAGTAATGACCGTCGTGCAGTGGAGTGAATAATTTGTGGTATGCACACATACTGTACAGAAGTAATGACCGTCGTGTAGTGGAGTGAATACTTTGTAGAATGCACAAATACTGTACAGAAGTAATGACCGTCATGTAGTGGAGTGAATACTTTGTAGTATGCACGAATACTGTACAGAAGTAATGACCGTCGTGTAGTGGAGTGAATACTTTGTAGTATGCACACATACTGTACAGACGTAATGACCGTCGTGTAGTGGAGTGAATACTTTGTAGTATGCACAAATACTGTACAGAAGTAATGACCGTAATGTAATGGAGTGAATACTTTGTAGTATGCACGAATACTGTGCAGAAGTAATGACCGTCGTGTAGTGGAGTGAATACTTTGTAGTATGCACACATACTGTACAGACGTAATGACCGTCGTGTAGTGGAGTGAATACTTTGTAGTATGAACGAATACTGTACAGAAGTAATGACCGTCATGTAGTGGAGTTAATACTTAGTAGTATGCACAAATACTGTACGGAAGTAATGACCGTCGTGTAGTGGAGTTAATACTTTGTAGTATGCACGAATACTGTACGGAATTAATGACCGTCATGTAGTGGAGTGAATACTTTGTAGTATGCACGAATACTGTACAGAAGTAATGACCGTCATGTAGTGGAGTTAACACTTTGTAGTATGCACAAATACAGTACAGAAGTAATGACCGTCGTGTAGTGGAGTGAATACTTTGTAGTATGCACAAATACTGTACATAAGTTATTACCGACATGTAGTGGAGTGAATACTTTGTAGTATGCACGAATACTGTACAGAAGTAATGACCGTCGTGTAGAGGAGTGAATACTTTGTAGTATGCACACATACTGTACAGAAGAAATGACCGTCGTGTAGTGGAGTGAATACTTTGTAGTATGCACATATATTTACAGAAGTAATGACCGTAATGTAATGGAGTGAATACTTTGTAGTATGCACGAATACTGTACAGAAGTAATGACCGTCGTGTAGTGGAGTGAATACATTGTAGTATGCACGGATACTGTACAGAAGTAATAACCGTTGTGTAGTGGAGTGAATACTTTGTAGTATGCACGAATACTGTACAGAAGTTATGACCGTCGTGTAGTAGAGTGAATACTTTGTAGTATGCACGAATACTGTACGGAAGTAATGACCGTCGTGTAGTGGAGTGAATACTTTGTAGTATGCACACATACTGTACAGACGTAATGACCGTCGTGTAGTGGAGTGAATACTTTGTAGAATGCACAAATACTGTACAGAAGTAATGACCGTCATGTAGTGGAGTGAATACTTTGCAGTATGCACGAATACTGTACAGAAGTAATGACCGTCGTGTAGTGGAGTGAATACTTTGTAGTATGCACACATACTGTACAGACGTAATGACCGTCGTGTAGTGGAGTGAATACTTTGTAGTATGCACAAATACTGTACAGAAGTAATGACCGTAATGTAATGGAGTGAATACTTTGTAGTATGCACGAATACTGTACAGAAGTAATGACCGTCGTGTAGTGGAGTGAATACTTTGTAGTATGCACACATACTGTACAGACGTAATGACCGTCGTGTAGTGGAGTGAATACTTTGTAGTATGAACGAATACTGTACAGAAGTAATGACCGTCATGTAGTGGAGTTAATACTTAGTAGTATGCACAAATACTGTACGGAAGTAATGACCGTCGTGTAGTGGAGTTAATACTTTGTAGTATGCACGAATACTGTACGGAATTAATGACCGTCATGTAGTGGAGTGAATACTTTGTAGTATCCACGAATACTGTACAGAAGAAATGACCGTCATGTAGTGGAGTTAATACTTTGTAGTATGCACAAATACTGTACAGAAGTAATGACCGTCGTGTAGTGGAGTGAATACTTTGTAGTATGCACAAATACTGTACATAAGTAATGACCGTCATGTAGTGGAGTGAATACTTTGTAGTATGCACGAATACTGTACAGAAGTAATGACCGTCGTGTAGAGGAGTGAATTATTTGTAGTATGCACACATACTGTACAGAAGTAATGACCGTCGTGTAGTTGAGTGAATACTTTGTAGTATGCACGAACAATGTACAGAAGTAATGACCGTTGTGTAGTGGAGTGAATACTTTGTAGTATGAACGAATACTGTACAGAAGTAATGACCGTCGTGTAGTGGAGTGAATACTTTGTAGTATGCACGAACACTGTACAGAAGTAATGACCGTCGTGTAGTGGAGTGAATACTTTGTAGTAAGCACGAATACTGTACAGTAGTAATGACCGTCGTGTAGTGGAGTGAATACTTTGTAGTATGCACGAATACTGTACAGAAGTAATGACCGTCGTGTAGTGGAGTGAATACTTTGTAGAATGCACAAATACTGTACAGAAGTAATCACCGTCGTGTAGTGGAGTGAATACTTTGTAGTATGCACGAATACTGTACAGAAGTAATGACCATCATGTAGTGGAGTTAATACTTTGTAGTATGCACAAATACTGTACAGAAGTAATAACCGTCGTGTAGTGGAGTGAATACTTTGTAGTATACACGAATACCGTGCAGAAGTAATGACCGTCGTGTAGTGAAGTGAATACTTTGTAGTATGCAAGAATACTGTACAGAAGTAATGACCGTCGTGTAGTGGAGTGAATACTTTGTAGTATCCACGAATACTGCACGGAAGTAATGACCGTCGTGTAGTGGAGTGAATACTTTGTAGTATGCACGAATACTGTACGAAAGTAATGACCGTCATGTAGTGGAATGAATACTTTGTAGTATGCACAAATACTGTACAGAAGTAATAACCGTCGTGTAGTGGAGTGAATACTTTGTAGTATGCACGAATACCGTACGGAAGTAATGACCGTCGTGTAGTGGAGTGAGTACTTTGTAGTATGCATGAATACTGTACAGAAGTAATGACGGTCGTGTAGTGGAGTGAATACTTTGTAGTATGCACGAACACTGTACAGAAGTAATGACCGTTGTGCAGTGGAGTGAATAATTTGTAGTATGCACACATACTGTACAGAAGTAATGACCGTCGTGTAGTGGAGTGAATACTTTGTAGAATGCACAAATACTGTACAGAAGTAATTACCGTCATGTAGTGAAGTGAATATTTTGTAGTATGCATGAATACTGTACGGAAGTAATAACCGTCGTGTAGTGGAGTGAATACTTTGTAGTATGCACGAATACTGTACGGAAGTAATAACCGTCGTGTAATGGAGTGAATACTTTGTAGTATGCACGAATACTGTACGGAAGTAATAACCGTCGTGTAGTGGAGTGAATACTTTGTAGTATGCACGAATACTGTACGGAAGTAATAACCGTCGTGTAGTGGAGTGAATACTTTGTAGTATGCACGAATACTGTACGGAAGTAATAACCGTCGTGTAGTGGAGTGAATACTTTGTAGTATGCACGAATACTGTACGGAAGTAATAACCGTCGTGTAGTGGAGTGAATACTTTGTAGTATGCACGAATACTGTACGGAAGTAATAACCGTCGTGTAGTGAAGTGAATACTTTGTAGTATACACGAATACTGTACGGAAGTAATAACCGTCGTGTAGTGAAGTGAATACTTTGTAGTATGCACGAATACTGTACGGAAGTAATAACCGTCGTGTAGTGAAGTGAATACTTTGTAGTATGCACGAATACTGTACGGAAGTAATAACCGTCGTGTAGTGGAGTGAATACTTTGTAGTATGCACGAATACTGTACGGAAGTAATAACCGTCGTGTAGTGGAGTGAATACTTTGTAGTATGCACGAATACTGTACGGAAGTAATGACCGTCGTGTAGTGGAGTGAATACTTTGTAGTATGCACGAATACTGTACAGAAGTAATAACCGTCGTGTAGTGGAGTGAATACTTTGTAGTATGCACGAACACTGTACAGAAGTAATGACCGTCGTGTAGTGGAGTGAATACTTTGTAGTATGCACGAATACTGTACAGAAGTAATGACCGTCATGTAGTGGAGTGAATACTTTGTAGTATGCACGAATACTGTACAGAATTAATGACCGTCGTGTAGTGGAGTGAATACTTTGTAGTATGCACGAATACTGTACAGAAGTAATGACCGTCGTGCAGTGGAGTGAATACTTTGTAGTATGCACGAATACTGTACAGAAGTAATAACCGTTGTGTAGTGGAGTGAATACTTTGTAGTATGCACGAACACTGTACAGAAGTAATGACCGTCGTGTAGTGGAGTGAATACTTTGTAGTATGCACGAATACTGTACAGAAGTAATGACCGTCGTGTAGTGGAGTGAATACTTTGTAGTATGCACGAATACTGTACGGAAGTAATAACCGTCGTGTAGTGGAGTGAATACTTTGTAGTATGCACGAATACTGTACGGAAGTAATAACCGTCGTGTAGTGGAGTGAATACTTTGTAGTATGCACAAATACTGTACAGAAGTAATAACCGTCGTGTAGTGGAGTGAATACTTTGTATTATACACGAATACTGTGCAGAAGTAATGACCGTCGTGTAGTGAAGTGAATACTTTGTAGTATGCAAGAATACTGTACAGAAGTAATGACCGTCGTGTAGTGGAGTGAATACTTTGTAGTATCCACGAATACTGCACGGAAGTAATGACCGTCGTGTAGTGGAGTGAATACTTTGTAGTATGCACGAATACTGTACGAAAGTAATGACCGTCATGTAGTGGAATGAATACTTTGTAGTATGCACAAATACTGTACAGAAGTAATAACCGTCGTGTAGTGGAGTGAATACTTTGTAGTATGCACGAATACCGTACGGAAGTAATGACCGTCGTGTAGTGGAGTGAGTACTTTGTAGTATGCATCAATACTGTACAGAAGTAATGACGGTCGTGTAGTGGAGTGAATACTTTGTAGTATGCACGAACACTGTACAGAAGTAATGACCGTTGTGCAGTGGAGTGAATAATTTGTAGTATGCACACATACTGTACAGAAGTAATGACCGTCGTGTAGTGGAGTGAATACTTTGTAGAATGCACAAATACTGTACAGAAGTAATTACCGTCATGTAGTGAAGTGAATACTTTGTAGTATGCACGAATACTGTACGGAAGTAATAACGGTCGTGTAGTGGAGTGAATACTTTGTAGTATGCACGAATACTGTACGGAAGTAATAACCGTCGTGTAATGGAGTGAATGCTTTGTAGTATGCACGAATACTGTACGGAAGTAATAACCGTCGTGTAGTGGAGTGAATACTTTGTAGTATGCACGAATACTGTACGGAAGTAATAACCGTCGTGTAGTGGAGTGAATACTTTGTAGTATGCACGAATACTGTACGGAAGTAATAACCGTCGTGTAGTGGAGTGAATACTTTGTAGTATGCACGAATACTGTACGGAAGTAATAACCGTCGTGTAGTGGAGTGAATACTTTGTAGTATGCACGAATACTGTACGGAAGTAATAACCGTCGTGTAGTGAAGTGAATACTTTGTAGTATGCACGAATACTGTACGGAAGTAATAACCGTCGTGTAGTGAAGTGAATACTTTGTAGTATGCACGAATACTGTACGGAAGTAATAACCGTCGTGTAGTGAAGTGAATACTTTGTAGTATGCACAAATACTGTACGGAAGTAATAACCGTCGTGTAGTGGAGTGAATACTTTGTAGTATGCACGAATACTGTACGGAAGTAATAACCGTCGTGTAGTGGAGTGAATACTTTGTAGTATGCACGAATACTGTACGGAAGTAATGACCGTCGTGTAGTGGAGTGAATACTTTGTAGTATGCACGAATACTGTACAGAAGTAATGACCGTCGTGTAGTGGAGTGAATACTTTGTAGTATGCACGAATACTGTACAGAAGTAATGACCGTCGTGCAGTGGAGTGAATACTTTGTAGTATGCACGAATACTGTACAGAAGTAATAACCGTCGTGTAGTGGAGTGAATACTTTGTAGTATGCACGAAGACTGTACGGAAGTAATAACCGTCGTGTAGTGGAGTGAATACTTTGTAGTATGCACGAATACTGTACGGAAGTAATAACCGTCGTGTAGTGAAGTGAATACTTTGTAGTATACACGAATACTGTACGGAAGTAATAACCGTCGTGTAGTGAAGTGAATACTTTGTAGTATGCACGAATACTGTACGGAAGTAATAACCGTCGTGTAGTGAAGTGAATACTTTGTAGTATGCACGAATACTGTACGGAAGTAATAACCGTCGTGTAGTGGAGTGAATACTTTGTAGTATGCACGAATACTGTACGGAAGTAATAACCGTCGTGTAGTGGAGTGAATACTTTGTAGTATACACGAATACTGTACGGAAGTAATGACCGTCGTGTAGTGAAGTGAATACTTTGTAGTATGCACGAATACTGTACAGAAGTAATAACCGTCGTGTAGTGGAGTGAATACTTTGTAGTATGCACGAACACTGTACAGAAGTAATGACCGTCGTGTAGTGGAGTGAATAATTTGTAGTATGCACGAATACTGTACAGAAGTAATGACCGTCATGTAGTGGAGTGAATACTTTGTAGTATGCACGAATACTGTACAGAAGTAATGACCGTCGTGTAGTGGAGTTAATACTTTGTAGTATGCACGAATACTGTGCAGAAGTAATGACCGTCATGTAGTGGAGTGAATACTTTGTAGTATGCACGAATACTGTAGAGAAGTAATGACCGTCGTGCAGTGGACTGAATACTTTGTAGTATGCACGAATACTGTACAGAAGTAATGACCGTCGTGCAGTGGAGTGAATACTTTGTAGTATGCACGAATACTGTACAGAAGTAATAACCGTCGTGTAGTGGAGTGAATACTTTGTAGTATGCACGAACACTGTACAGAAGTAATGACCGTCGTGTAGTGGAGTGAATACTTTGTAGTATGCACGAATACTGTACAGAAGTAATGACCGTCGTGTAGTGGAGTGAATACTTTGTAGTATGCACGAATACTGTACGGAAGTAATAACCGTCGTGTAGTGGAGTGAATACTTTGTAGTATGCACGAATACTGTACGGAAGTAATAACCGTCGTGTAGTGGAGTGAATACTTTGTAGTATGCACGAATACTGTACAGAAGTAATAACCGTCGTGTAGTGGAGTGAATACTTTGTAGTATAGACGAATACTGTGCAGAAGTAATGTCCGTCGTGTAGTGAAGTGAATACTTTGTAGTATGCAAGAATACTGTACAGAAGTAATGACCGTCGTGTAGTGGAGTGAATACTTTGTAGTATCCACGAATACTGCACGGAAGTAATGACCGTCGTGTAGTGGAGTGAATACTTTGTAGTATGCACGAATACTGTACGAAAGTAATGACCGTCATGTAGTGGAATGAATACTTTGTAGTATGCACAAATACTGTACAGAAGTAATAACCGTCGTGTAGTGGAGTGAATACTTTGTAGTATGCATGAATACTGTACAGAAGTAATGACGGTCGTGTAGTGGAGTGAATACTTTGTAGTATGCACGAACACTGTACAGAATTAATGACCGTTGTGCAGTGGAGTGAATAATTTGTAGTATGCACACATACTGTAAAGAAGTAATGACCGTCGTGTAGTGGAGTGAATACTTTGTAGAATGCACAAATACTGTACAGAAGTAATTACCGTCATGTAGTGAAGTGAATACTTTGTAGTATGCACGAATACTGTACGGAAGTAATAACCGTCGTGTAGTGGAGTGAATACTTTGTAGTATGCATGAATACTGTACAGAAGTAATGACGGTCGTGTAGTGGAGTGAATACTTTGTAGTATGCACGAACACTGTACAGAAGTAATGACCGTTGTGCAGTGGAGTGAATAATTTGTAGTATGCACACATACTGTACAGAAGTAATGACCGTCGTGTAGTGGAGTGAATACTTTGTAGTATGCACGAACACTGTACAGAAGTAATGACCGTCGTGCAGTGGAGTGAATAATTTGTAGTATGCACACATACTGTACAGAAGTAATGACCGTCGTGTAGTGGAGTGAATACTTTGTAGAATGCACAAATACTGTACAGAAGTAATGACCGTCGTGTAGTGGAGTGAATACTTTGTAGTATGCACGAACACTGTACAGAAGTAATGACCGTCGTACAGTGGAGTGAATACTTTGTAGTATGCACGAATACTGTATAGAAGTAATGACCGTCGTGTAGTGGAGTGAATACTTTGTAGTATGCACACATAATGTACAGAAGTAATGACCGTCGTGTAGTGGAGTGAATACTTTGTAGTATGAACGAATACTGTACAGAAGTAATGACCGTCGTGTAGTGGAGTGAATACTTTGTAGTATCCACGAATACTGCACGGAAGTAATGACCGTCGTGTAGTGGAGTGAATACTTTGTAGTATGCACGAATACTGTACGAAAGTAATGACCGTCATGTAGTGGAATGAATACTTTGTAGTATGCACAAATACTGTACAGAAGTAATAACCGTCGTGTAGTGGAGTGAATACTTTGTAGTATGCACGAATACCGTACGGAAGTAATGACCGTCGTGTAGTGGAGTGAGTACTTTGTAGTATGCATGAATACTGTACAGAAGTAATGACGGTCGTGTAGTGGAGTGAATACTTTGTAGTATGCACGAACACTGTACAGAAGTAATGACCGTTGTGCAGTGGAGTGAATAATTTGTAGTATGCACACATACTGTACAGAAGTAATGACCGTCGTGTAGTGGAGTGAATACTTTGTAGAATGCACAAATACTGTACAGAAGTAATTACCGTCATGTAGTGAAGTGAATACTTTGTAGTATGCACGAATACTGTACGGAAGTAATAACGGTCGTGTAGTGGAGTGAATACTTTGTAGTATGCACGAATACTGTACGGAAGTAATAACCGTCGTGTAATGGAGTGAATGCTTTGTAGTATGCACGAATACTGTACGGAAGTAATAACCGTCGTGTAGTGGAGTGAATACTTTGTAGTATGCACGAATACTGTACGGAAGTAATAACCGTCGTGTAGTGGAGTGAATACTTTGTAGTATGCACGAATACTGTACGGAAGTAATAACCGTCGTGTAGTGGAGTGAATACTTTGTAGTATGCACGAATACTGTACGGAAGTAATAACCGTCGTGTAGTGGAGTGAATACTTTGTAGTATGCACGAATACTGTACGGAAGTAATAACCGTCGTGTAGTGAAGTGAATACTTTGTAGTATACACGAATACTGTACGGAAGTAATAACCGTCGTGTAGTGAAGTGAATACTTTGTAGTATGCACGAATACTGTACGGAAGTAATAACCGTCGTGTAGTGAAGTGAATACTTTGTAGTATGCACAAATACTGTACGGAAGTAATAACCGTCGTGTAGTGGAGTGAATACTTTGTAGTATGCACGAATACTGTACGGAAGTAATGACCGTCGTGTAGTGGAGTGAATACTTTGTAGTATGCACGAATACTGTACGGAAGTAATGACCGTCGTGTAGTGGAGTGAATACTTTGTAGTATGCACGAATAATGTACAGAAGTAATGACCGTCGTGTAGTGGAGTGAATACTTTGTAGTATGCACGAATACTGTACAGAAGTAATGACCGTCGTGCAGTGGAGTGAATACTTTGTAGTATGCACGAATACTGTACAGAAGTAATAACCGTCGTGTAGTGGAGTGAATACTTTGTAGTATGCACGAAGACTGTACGGAAGTAATAACCGTCGTGTAGTGGAGTGAATACTTTGTAGTATGCACGAATGCTGTACGGAAGTAATAACCGTCGTGTAGTGAAGTGAATACTTTGTAGTATACACGAATACTGTACGGAAGTAATAACCGTCGTGTAGTGAAGTGAATACTTTGTAGTATGCACGAATACTGTACGGAAGTAATAACCGTCGTGTAGTGAAGTGAATACTTTGTAGTATGCACGAATACTGTACGGAAGTAATAACCGTCGTGTAGTGGAGTGAATACTTTGTAGTATGCACGAATACAGTACGGAAGTAATAACCGTCGTGTAGTGGAGTGAATACTTTGTAGTATACACGAATACTGTACGGAAGTAATGACCGTCGTGTAGTGGAGTGAATACTTTGTAGTATGCACGAATACTGTACAGAAGTAATAACCGTCGTGTAGTGGAGTGAATACTTTGTAGTATGCACGAACACTGTACAGAAGTAATGACCGTCGTGTAGTGGAGTGAATAATTTGTAGTATGCACGAATACTGTACAGAAGTAATGACCGTCATGTAGTGGAGTGAATACTTTGTAGTATGCACGAATACTGTACAGAAGTAATGACCGTCGTGTAGTGGAGTTAATACTTTGTAGTATGCACGAATACTGTGCAGAAGTAATGACCGTCATGTAGTGGAGTGAATACTTTGTAGTATGCACGAATACTGTAGAGAAGTAATGACCGTCGTGCAGTGGAGTGAATACTTTGTAGTATGCACGAATACTGTACAGAAGTAATGACCGTCGTGCAGTGGAGTGAATACTTTGTAGTATGCACGAATACTGTACAGAAGTAATAACCGTCGTGTAGTGGAGTGAATACTTTGTAGTATGCACGAACACTGTACAGAAGTAATGACCGTCGTGTAGTGGAGTGAATACTTTGTAGTATGCACGAATACTGTACAGAAGTAATGACCGTCGTGTAGTGGAGTGAATACTTTGTAGTATGCACGAATACTGTACGGAAGTAATAACCGTCGTGTAGTGGAGTGAATACTTTGTAGTATGCACGAATACTGTACGGAAGTAATAACCGTCGTGTAGTGGAGTGAATACTTTGTAGTATGCACAAATACTGTACAGAAGTAATAACCGTCGTGTAGTGGAGTGAATACTTTGTAGTATACACGAATACTGTGCAGAAGTAATGTCCGTCGTGTAGTGAAGTGAATACTTTGTAGTATGCAAGAATACTGTACAGAAGTAATGACCGTCGTGTAGTGGAGTGAATACTTTGTAGTATCCACGAATACTGCACGGAAGTAATGACCGTCGTGTAGTGGAGTGAATACTTTGTAGTATGCACGAATACTGTACGAAAGTAATGACCGTCATGTAGTGGAATGAATACTTTGTAGTATGCACAAATACTGTACAGAAGTAATAACCGTCGTGTAGTGGAGTGAATACTTTGTAGTATGCACGAATACCGTACGGAAGTAATGACCGTCGTGTAGTGGAGTGAATACTTTGTAGTATGCATGAATACTGTACAGAAGTAATGACGGTCGTGTAGTGGAGTGAATACTTTGTAGTATGCACGAACACTGTACAGAAGTAATGACCGTTGTGCAGTGGAGTGAATAATTTGTAGTATGCACACATACTGTACAGAAGTAATGACCGTCGTGTAGTGGAGTGAATACTTTGTAGTATGCACGAACACTGTACAGAAGTAATGACCGTCGTGCAGTGGAGTGAATAATTTGTGGTATGCACACATACTGTACAGAAGTAATGACCGTCGTGTAGTGGAGTGAATACTTTGTAGAATGCACAAATACTGTACAGAAGTAATGACCGTCGTGTAGTGGAGTGAATACTTTGTAGTATGCACGAACACTGTACAGAAGTAATGACCGTCGTACAGTGGAGTGAATACTTTGTAGTATGCACGAATACTGTATAGAAGTAATGACCGTCGTGTAGTGGAGTGAATACTTTGTAGTATGCACACATAATGTACAGAAGTAATGACCGTCGTGTAGTGGAGTGAATACATTGTAGTATGAACGAATACTGTACAGAAGTAATGACCGTCGTGTAGTGGAGTGAATACTTTGTTGTATGCACACATACTGTACAGAAGTAATAACCGTCGTGTAGTGGAGTGAATACTTTGTAGTATACACGAATACTGTGCAGAAGTAATGACCGTCGTGTAGTGAAGTGAATACTTTGTAGTATGCAAGAATACTGTACAGAAGTAATGACCGTCGTGTAGTGGAGTGAATACTTTGTAGTATCCACGAATACTGCACGGAAGTAATGACCGTCGTGTAGTGGAGTGAATACTTTGTAGTATGCACGAATACTGTACGAAAGTAATGACCGTCATGTAGTGGAATGAATACTTTGTAGTATGCACAAATACTGTACAGAAGTAATAACCGTCGTGTAGTGGAGTGAATACTTTGTAGTATGCACGAATACCGTACGGAAGTAATGACCGTCGTGTAGTGGAGTGAATACTTTGTAGTATGCATGAATACTGTACAGAAGTAATGACGGTCGTGTAGTGGAGTGAATACTTTGTAGTATGCACGAACACTGTACAGAATTAATGACCGTTGTGCAGTGGAGTGAATAATTTGTAGTATGCACACATACTGTAAAGAAGTAATGACCGTCGTGTAGTGGAGTGAATACTTTGTAGAATGCACAAATACTGTACAGAAGTAATTACCGTCATGTAGTGAAGTGAATACTTTGTAGTATGCACGAATACTGTACGGAAGTAATAACCGTCGTGTAGTGGAGTGAATACTTTGTAGTATGCACGAATACTGTACGGAAGTAATAACCGTCGTGTAATGGAGTGAATACTTTGTAGTATGCACGAATACTGTACGGAAGTAATAACCGTCGTGTAGTGGAGTGAATACTTTGTAGTATGCACGAATACTGTACGGAAGTAATAACCGTCGTGTAGTGGAGTGAATACTTTGTAGTATGCACGAATACTGTACGGAAGTAATGACCGTCGTGTAGTGGAGTGAATACTTTGTAGTATGCACGAATACTGTACAGAAGTAATAACCGTCGTGTAGTGGAGTGAATACTTGGTAGTATGCACGAACACTGTACAGAAGTAATGACCGTCGTGTAGTGGAGTGAATACTTTGTAGTATGCACGAATACTGTACAGAAGTAATGACCGTCGTGTAGTGGAGTGAATACTTTGTAGTATCCACGAATACTGCACGGAAGTAATGACCGTCGTGTAGTGGAGTGAATACTTTGTAGTATGCACGAATACTGTACGAAAGTAATGACCGTCATGTAGTGGAATGAATACTTTGTAGTATGCACAAATACTGTACAGAAGTAATAACCGTCGTGTAGTGGAGTGAATACTTTGTAGTATGCACGAATACCGTACGGAAGTAATGACCGTCGTGTAGTGGAGTGAATACTTTGTAGTATGCATGAATACTGTACAGAAGTAATGACGGTCGTGTAGTGGAGTGAATACTTTGTAGTATGCACGAACACTGTACAGAAGTAATGACCGTTGTGCAGTGGAGTGAATAATTTGTAGTATGCACACATACTGTAAAGAAGTAATGACCGTCGTGTAGTGGAGTGAATACTTTGTAGAATGCACAAATACTGTACAGAAGTAATTACCGTCATGTAGTGAAGTGAATACTTTGTAGTATGCACGAATACTGTACGGAAGTAATAACCGTCGTGTAGTGGAGTGAATACTTTGTAGTATGCACGAATACTGTACGGAAGTAATAACCGTCGTGTAATGGAGTGAATACTTTGTAGTATGCACGAATACTGTACGGAAGTAATAACCGTCGTGTAGTGGAGTGAATACTTTGTAGTATGCACGAATACTGTACGGAAGTAATAACCGTCGTGTAGTGGAGTGAATACTTTGTAGTATGCACGAATACTGTACGGAAGTAATGACCGTCGTGTAGTGGAGTGAATACTTTGTAGTATGCACGAATACTGTACAGAAGTAATAACCGTCGTGTAGTGGAGTGAATACTTGGTAGTATGCACGAACACTGTACAGAAGTAATGACCGTCGTGTAGTGGAGTGAATACTTTGTAGTATGCACGAATACTGTACAGAAGTAATGACCGTCATGTAGTGGAGTGAATACTTTGTAGTATGCACGAATACTGTACAGAATTAATGACCGTCGTGTAGTGGAGTTAATACTTTGTAGTATGTACGAATACTGTGCAGAAGTAATGACCGTCATGTAGTGGAGTGAATACTTTGTAGTATGCACGGATACTGTACAGAAGTAATGACCGTCGTGCAGTGGAGTGAATACTTTGTAGTATGCACGAATACTGTACAGAAGTAATGGCCGTCGTGCAGTGGAGTGAATACTTTGTAGTATGCACGAATACTGTACAGAAGTAATAACCGTCGTGTAGTGGAGTGAATACTTTGTAGTATGCACAAATACTGTACAGAAGTAATAACCGTCGTGTAGTGGAGTGAATACTTTGTAGTATCCACGAATACTGCACGGAAGTAATGACCGTCGTGTAGTGGAGTGAATACTTTGTAGTATGCACGAATACTGTACGGAAGTAATAACCGTCGTGTAGTGGAGTGAATACTTTGTAGTATGCACGAACACTGTACAGAAGTAATGACCGTCGTGTAGTGGAGTGAATACTTTGTAGTATGCACGAATACTGTACAGAAGTAATGACCGTCATGTAGTGGAGTGAGTACTTTGTAGAATGCACAAATACTGTACAGAAGTAATTACCGTCATGTAGTGAAGTGAATACTTTGTAGTATGCACGAATACTGTACGGAAGTAATAACCGTCGTGTAGTGGAGTGAATACTTTGTAGTATGCACGAATACTGTACGGAAGTAATAACCGTCGTGTAATGGAGTGAATACTTTGTAGTATGCACGAATACTGTACGGAAGTAATAACCGTCGTGTAGTGGAGTGAATACTTTGTAGTATGCACGAATACTGTACGGAAGTAATAACCGTCGTGTAGTGGAGTGAATACTTTGTAGTATGCACGAATACTGTACGGAAGTAATAACCGTCGTGTAGTGGAGTGAATACTTTGTAGTATGCACGAATACTGTACGGAAGTAATAACCGTCGTGTAGTGGAGTGAATACTTTGTAGTATGCACGAATACTGTACGGAAGTAATAACCGTCGTGTAGTGAAGTGAATACTTTGTAGTATACACGAATACTGTACGGAAGTAATAACCGTCGTGTAGTGAAGTGAATACTTTGTAGTATGCACGAATACTGTACGGAAGTAATAACCGTCGTGTAGTGAAGTGAATACTTTGTAGTATGCACGAATACTGTACGGAAGTAATAACCGTCGTGTAGTTGAGTGAATACTTTGTAGTATGCACGAATACTGTACGGAAGTAATAACCGTCGTGTAGTGGAGTGAATACTTTGTAGTATGCACGAATACTGTACGGAAGTAATGACCGTCGTGTAGTGGAGTGAATACTTTGTAGTATGCACGAATACTGTACAGAAGTAATAACCGTCGTGTAGTGGAGTGAATACTTGGTAGTATGCACGAACACTGTACAGAAGTAATGACCGTCGTGTAGTGGAGTGAATACTTTGTAGTATGCACGAATACTGTACAGAAGTAATGACCGTCATGTAGTGGAGTGAATACTTTGTAGTATGCACGAATACTGTACAGAATTAATGACCATCGTGTAGTGGAGTTAATACTTTGTAGTATGTACGAATACTGTGCAGAAGTAATGACCGTCATGTAGTGGAGTGAATACTTTGTAGTATGCACGGATACTGTACAGAAGTAATGACTGTCGTGCACTGGAGTGAATACTTTGTAGTATGCACGAATACTGTACAGAAGTAATGGCCGTCGTGTAGTGGAGTGAATACTTTGTAGTATGCACGAATACTGTACAGAAGTAATAACCGTCGTGTAGTGGAGTGAATACTTTGTAGTATGCACAAATACTGTACAGAAGTAATAACCGTCGTGTAGTGGAGTGAATACTTTGTAGTATCCACGAATACTGCACGGAAGTAATGACCGTCGTGTAGTGGAGTGAATACTTTGTAGTATGCACGAATACTGTACGAAAGTAATGACCGTCATGTAGTGGAATGAATACTTTGTAGTATGCACAAATACTGTACAGAAGTAATAACCGTCGTGTAGTGGAGTGAATACTTTGTAGTATGCACGAATACCGTACAGAAGTAATGACCGTCGTATAGTGGAGTGAATACTTTGTAGTATGCATGAATACTGTACAGAAGTAATGACGGTCGTGTAGTGGATTGAATGCTTTGTAGTATGCACGAACACTGTACAGAAGTAATGACCGTTGTGCAGTGGAGTGAATAATTTGTAGTATGCACACATACTGTACAGAAGTAATTACCGCCATGTAGTGAAGTGAATACTTTGTAGTATGCACGAATACTGTACGGAAGTAATAACCGTCGTGTAGTGGAGTGAATACTTTGTAGTATGCACGAATACTGTACGGAAGTAATAACCGTCGTGTAATGGAGTGAATACTTTGTAGTATGCATGAATACTGTACGGAAGTAATAACCGTCGTGTAGTGGAGTGAATTCTTTGTAGTATGCACGAATACTGTACGGAAGTAATAACCGTCGTGTAGTGGGGTGAATACTTTGTAGTATGCACAAATACTGTACAGAAGTAATAACCGTCATGTAGTGGAGTGAATACTTTGTAGTATGCACGAACACTGTACAGAAGTAATGACCGTCGTGTAGTGGAGTGAATACTTTGTAGTATGCACGAATACTGTACATAAGTAATGACCGTCATGTAGTGGAGTGAATACTTTGTAGTATGCACGAATACTGTACAGAAGTAATGACCGTCATGTAGTGAAGTGAATACTTTGTAGTATGCACGAATACTGTACAGAAGTAATGACCGTCGTGTAGTGAAGTGAATACTTTGTAGTATGCACGAATACTGTACGGAAGTAATAACCGTCGTGTAGTAAAGTGAATACTTTGTAGTATACACGAATACTGTACGGAAGTATTAACCGTCGTGTAGTGAAGTGAATACTTTGTAGTATGCACGAATACTGTACGGAAGTAATAACCGTCGTGTAGTGAAGTGAATACTTTGTAGTATGCACAAATAATGTACGTAAGTAATAACCGTCGTGTAGTGGAGTGAATACTTTGTAGTATGCACGAATACTGTACGGAAGTAATAACCGTCGTGTAGTGGAGTGAATACTTTGTAGTATGCACGAATACTGTACGGAAGTAATAACCATCGTGTAGTGGAGTGAATACTTTGTAGTATGCACGAATACTGTACGGAAGTAATAACCGTCGTGTAGTGGAGTGAATACTTTGTAGTATGCACGAATACTGTACGGAAGTAATAACCGTCGTGTAGTGGAGTGAATACTTTGTAGTATGCACGAATACTGCACGGAAGTAATAACCGTCGTGTAGGGGAGTGAATACTTTGTAGTATGCACGAATACTGTACGGAAGTAATAACCGTCGTGTAGTGAAGTGAATACTTTGTAGTATACACGAATACTGTACGGAAGTAATAACCGTCGTGTAGTGGAGTGAATACTTTGTAGTATGCACGAATACTGTACGGAAGTAATAACCGTCGTGTAGTGGAGTGAATACTTTGTAGTATGCACGAATACTGCACGGAAGTAATAACCGTCGTGTAGGGGAGTGAATACTTTGTAGTATGCACGAATACTGTACGGAAGTAATAACCGTCGTGTAGTGAAGTGAATACTTTGTAGTATACACGAATACTGTACGGAAGTAATAACCGTCGTGTAGTGGAGTGAATACTTTGTAGTATGCACGAATACTGTACGGAAGTAATAACCGTCGTGTAGTGGAGTGAATACTTTGTGGTATGCACGAATACTGTACGGAAGTAATAACCGTCGTGTAGTGGAGTGAATACTTTGTAGTATGCACGAATACTGTACGGAAGTAATAACCGTCGTGTAGTGAAGTGAATACTTTGTAGTATACACGAATACTGTACGGAAGTAATAACCGTCGTGTAGTGAAGTGAATACTTTGTAGTATGCACGAATACTGTACGGAAGTAATAACCGTCGTGTAGTGAAGTGAATACTTTGTAGTATGCACGAATACTGTACGGAAGTAATAACCGTCGTGTAGTGGAGTGAATACTTTGTAGTATGCACGAATACTGTACGGAAGTAATAACCGTCGTGTAGTGGAGTGAATACTTTGTAGTATGCACGAATACTGTACGGAAGTAATGACCGTCGTGTAGTGGAGTGAATACTTTGTAGTATGCACGAATACTGTACAGAAGTAATAACCGTCGTGTAGTGGAGTGAATACTTTGTAGTATGCACGAACACTGTACAGAAGTAATGACCGTCGTGTAGTGGAGTGAATACTTTGTAGTATGCACGAATACTGTACAGAAGTAATGACCGTCATGTAGTGGAGTGAATACTTTGTAGTATGCACCAATACTGTACAGAATTAATGACCGTCGTGTAGTGGAATTAATACTTTGTAGTATGCACGAATACTGTGCAGAAGTAATGACCGTCATGTAGTGGAGTGAATACTTTGTAGTATGCACGGATACTGTACAGAAGAAATAACCGTCGTGCAGTGGAGTGAATACTTTGTAGTATGCACGAATACTGTACAGAAGTAATGACCGTCGTGCAGTGGAGTGAATACTTTGTAGTATGCACGAATACTGTACAGAAGTAATAACCGTCGTGTAGTAGAGTGAATACTTTGTAGTATGCACGAATACTGTACGGAAGTAATAACCGTCGTGTAGTGGAGTGAATACTTTGTAGTATGCACGAATACTGTACGGAAGTAATAACCGTCGTGTAGTGAAGTGAATACTTTGTAGTATACACGAATACTGTACGGAAGTAATAACCGTCGTGTAGTGAAGTGAATACTTTGTAGTATGCACGAATACTGTACGGAAGTAATAACCGTCGTGTAGTGAAGTGAATACTTTGTAGTATGCACGAATACTGTACGGAAGTAATAACTGTTGTGTAGTGGAGTGAATACTTTGTAGTATGCACGAATACTGTACGGAAGTAATAACCGTCGTGTAATGGAGTGAATACTTTGTAGTATGCACGAATACTGTACGGAAGTAATGACCGTCGTGTAGTGGAGTGAATACTTTGTAGTATGCACGAATACTGTACAGAAGTAATAACCGTCGTGTAGTGGAGTGAATACTTTGTAGTATGCACGAACACTGTACAGAAGTAATGACCGTCGTGTAGTGGAGTGAATACTTTGTAGTATGCACGAATACTGTACAGAAGTAATGACCGTCATGTAGTGGAGTGAATACTTTGTAGTATGCACGAATACTGTACAGAAGTAATGACCGTCGTGTAGTGGAGTTAATACTTTGTAGTATGCACGAATACTGTGCAGAATTAATGACCGTCATGTAGTGGAGTGAATACTTTGTAGTATGCACGAATACTGTACAGAAGTAATGACCGTCGTGCAGTGGAGTGAATACTTTGTAGTATGCACGAATACTGTACAGAAGTAATGACCGTCGTGCAGTGGAGTGAATACTTTGTAGTATGCACGAATACTGTACAGAAGTAATAACCGTCGTGTAGTGGAGTGAATACTTTGTAGTATGCACGAACACTGTACAGAAGTAATGACCGTCGTGTAGTGGAGTGAATATTTTGTAGTATGCACGAATACTGTACAGAAGTAATGACCGTCGTGTAGTGGAGTGAATACTTTGTAGTATTCACGAATACTGTACGGAAGTAATAACCGTCGTGTAGTGGAGTGAATACTTTGTAGTATGCACGAATACTGTACGGAAGTAATAACCGTCGTGTAGTGGAGTGAATACTTTGTAGTATGCACGAATACTGTACGGAAGTAATAACCGTCGTGTAGTGGAGTGAATACTTTGTAGTATGCACGAATACTGTACGGAAGTAATAACCGTCGTGTAGTGGAGTGAATACTTTGTAGTATGCACGAATACTGTACGGAAGTAATAACCGTCATGTAGTGGAGTGAATACTTTGTAGTATGCACGAATACTGTACAGAAGTAATGACCGTCGTGTAGTGAAGTGAATACTTTGTAGTATGCACGAATACTGTACAGAAGTAATGACCGTCGTGTAGTGAAGTGAATACTTTGTAGTATGCACGAATACTGTACGGAAGTAATAACCGTCGTGTAGTAAAGTGAATACTTTGTAGTATACACGAATACTGTACGGAAGTATTAACCGTCGTGTAGTGAAGTGAATACTTTGTAGTATGCATGAATACTGTACGGAAGTAATAACCGTCGTGTAGTGAAGTGAATACTTTGTAGTATGCACGAATACTGTACGGAAGTAATGACCGTCATGTAGTGGAGTGAATACTTTGTAGTATGCACGAATACTGTACGGAAGTAATAACCGTCGTGTAGTGGAGTGAATACTTTGTAGTATGCACGAATACTGTACGGAAGTAATAACCGTCGTGTAGTGAAGTGAATACTTTGTAGTATGCACGAATACTGTACGGAAGTAATAACCATCGTGTAGTGGAGTGAATACTTTGTAGTATGCACGAATACTGTACAGAAGTAATGACCGTCGTGTAGTGAAGTGAATACTTTGTAGTATGCACGAATACTGTACAGAAGTAATGACCGTCGTGTAGTGAAGTGAATACTTTGTAGTATGCACGAATACTGTACGGAAGTAATAACCGTCGTGTAGTAAAGTGAATACTTTGTAGTATACACGAATACTGTACGGATGTATTAACCGTTTTGTAGTGAAGTGAATACTTTGTAGTATGCACGAATACTGTACGGAAGTAATAACCGTCGTGTAGTGAAGTGAATACTTTGTAGTATGCACAAATACTGTACGTAAGTAATAACCGTCGTGTAGTGGAGTGAATACTTTGTAGTATGCACGAATACTGTACGGAAGTAATAACCGTCGTGTAGTGGAGTGAATACTTTGTAGTATGCACGAATACTGTACGGAAGTAATAACCGTCGTGTAGTGGAGTGAATACTTTGTAGTATGCACGAATACTGTACGGAAGTAATAACCGTCGTGTAGTGGAGTGAATACTTTGCAGTATGCACGAATACTGTACGGAAGTAATAACCGTCGTGTAGTGGAGTGAATACTTTGTAGTATGCACGAATACTGTACGGAAGTAATAACCGTCGTGTAGTGAAGTGAATACTTTGTAGTATACACGAATACTGTACGGAAGTAATAACCGTCGTGTAGTGAAGTGAATACTTTGTAGTATGCACGAATACTGTACGGAAGTAATAACCGTCGTGTAGTGAATTGAATACTTTGTAGTATGCACGAATACTGTACGGAAGTAATAACCGTCGTGTAATGGAGTGAATACTTTGTAGTATGCACGAATACTGTACGGAAGTAATAACCGTCGTGTAGTGGACTGAATACTTTGTAGTATGCACGAATACTGTACGGAAGTAATGACCGTCGTGTAGTGGAGTGAATACTTTGTAGTATGCACGAATACTGTACAGAAGTAATGACCGTCGTGTAGTGGAGTGAATACTTTGTAGTATGCACGAATACTGTACGGAAGTAATGACCGTCGTGTAGTGGAGTGAATACTTTGTAGTATACACGAATACTGTACAGAAGTAATGACCGTCGTGTAGTAGAGTGAATACTTTGTAGTATACACGTAACAGCAAAATGGTGAAAACTTATTCATCTTGTACTTTCTTTTCTTTCAAAATCCTCCGTCATCTTGAAAATTAGCGCGATCTTTTCATATTTAGAATTCGCATCACGCAATAAGATGGAATTACGCCACGATGTATCACGATACTCGATGTATAACATAATTTCAGAAAAATATGTATCAAATGAATTGTTTAGATATTCCACTGCACAAATCTTGGCCTAATGGAGTATATGTAGTAAACCTATGGATTTCATTCTAATGATAGATTTATGGAGTTCACTGTTCAAGTGGTGAGTTTATAGATTTTCCTCTATATACATAAATCATGGGTTTGTGAAATTCACTGTATGTAACACACAACTGTAGACTATACCGACCTCCTGACTGGAACATATTTTCTGCAGTGACAGAAAAGAGTGGCGGATTATGCACAGCGTCTTCAACCATGGTATAAGCACAATGACCAGAAAAGTTATAAGATACGTTATCAAAGGTTGTATGATGGGGATCGCCTTTTACCACGCATGTTGGACGCTCTGGAACAAAACAAATACAAGATTTTCGTTGATATTACAATGGAAGGCACAACACTTTGTAGATAAACAAATTCAATTAAAATAGTCATTGGCTCAAGAGCTTGCCCTTGAACCCTTACCAACTGCGACCGCCCACATATTCAAAATATGGCACTTGCTGATTGAATAATGTTGAATTATCTCATTTATAATATTGATTAGAACTAACGATGATGTTACACTACCATATCTGGGTTGGTCAATTTGAATTCTAACATCCATTTTAATTTATAAAAATATACATTTTTAAAACGACCATAGGTTTATGTCCTTCACTGTAATTATATGAGTATTTCATTAAACTACATCAGTCAAATTTGCAAACATTAGATAAACTTTTCGGATCACGTGAGTCGCTGTTGATCACTTGAATAATGTGTCAACATACGTGCAATACGTGTGATATGATTGGAGGATGGAACGTTAGAGGTCAGTGATATTCAACAAACGTGCAATACGTATGATATGATTGGAGGATGGGGCGTTAGAGGTCAGTGATATTCAACAAACGTGCAATACGTATGATATGATTGGAGGATGTGGCGTTAGAGGTCAGTGATATTCAACAAACGTGCAATACGTGTGAAATGATTGGAGGATGGAACGTTAGAGGTCAGTGATATGATATTTTATTTGAAACGTACACAAACAAAAATAAGGTAATTCCAAAAGAGCAAAAACTATTACTACAAGACTAAAACAGATCTAAAATACAAAAAACAAACAAAGCAAAATTGGAAAGAATAAACTTGTCACAGCTGGAGAGAATTTCAATGAATAAATCATGAATACTCAAATTTTGAAAAGTGGTTCATAAATAAAGAGAGCTGAAAGAAATTTCTGTCTACATTCTTTGATAATGTTATATTGACAATGAAGTAGGTAATGTTTTTGATCTCCAATCTTTTTACAATCATGGATTCTACAGTTTTTCTTGTCTCTTATTCCCTGAATGTCTTCCAGATTCAACTGGCAAGAAATGTGCTGATGTGCCGATACCCTAACCTTGTCAGAGCAATCCTGTGTTTTTCATATGTAATGTCATTTGAATACTTTTCATAAACATATTTATCATTCCTAATTTTGACAGCATGGGTTTGTCCACAGAGTCAAAAGGCTTGTTAGCTAATCTCACAGGAAAACATTCATTACAATCTCATAGCATTTTGTCCATATAAAACAGTGTTTTTTTAGCCTTGTCATGAAGTCTAAGGCTGCACTAAATTTACGATTAGACTTGAAAATACTTCCAAGATAATTGTAATTATCAACATAATTCATTCATTCTTTAGATTTTTACCTGACCCATTGAAAATCATCACTTTGCTCTTTTTAACATTAACTTTGAGTTGCCACTTTTGACAATAATTACCAAGAGCATTAATACCGTATTGCAACCCCACTTGACTTGTAGACAGTAATAACAAATCATCAGCATATAAAATACAATTAAATTTGACATCATTCATAAAAACTGGATCAAATCCATTCACTTCTCAAAAATACCATTTATGTAAGTGTTAAATAGGCTAAGGCAGAGGTTACATCCCTGTTTCACACCACGGTAAGAAGAGAAATAAGGTGTGACTCCCTGTTTCAATCTAATATTATACTTAGTATTGCTGTAAATAGCCTTAACAACCTTATAAAACTTGTCCCAAATCCCCAATTTCAAAGAGTTTGAATAACAGGCAATCATGCCAAACTGAATCCAAGGCATTGGAGAAGTCAAAGAAACAAGAAAAGAGATAGTTACCCAAGTTCTTATTTTTGCTATTGACATATTTAGAGATTAAAGTCTTCAAAATGTAAATACAATCAGTGTTGCGATGTTTTTTTTGAAACCGAGTTGTTTATCAGCCTCTAGGTTATTATGATATAAATAATTAGTCAATCTTCTATTTAAGACAGCTGTAAAAAGCTTGGACAAACAACTAGACAACGCTATACCACAATAAATATTAGAATTCCACGATGAAGGCTAAGTTGAACACTTTAGTGATGCAATTTAATGAAAAGGGTGCACCCTTTTTACTATTTCATTTAGAATCATGTCAGAACCAGGTGCTTTGCCTGACTTGAGAAGCAATATTTCATTGTCACTAAAATCTCAATCAAGATCCATCTTTCCTTAGATACTGCCATGACTCTCCACTAACACAATCATCTTTGTTTAAATGTGTAACCGAGTGTCATAACTCTACATAACGTGGTACATGATTGGAGGACGGGGCGTTAGAGGTCAGTGTGTAACCGAGTGTCATAACTCTACATAACGTGGTACATGATTGGAGGACGGGGCGTTAGAGGTCAGTGTGTAACCGAATTTCATAACTCTACATAACGTAGTACATGATTAGAGGACGGGCGTTAGAGGTCAGTGTGTAACCGAGTTTCATAACTCTACATAACGTGGTACATGATTGGAGGACGGGGCGTTAGAGGTCAGTGTGTAATCGAGTCACATAACTCTACATAACGTGGTACATGAATGGAGGACGGGGCGTTAGAGGTCTGTGTGTAACCATGGAGGTAAAAAGAGAATACCTCCATGGTGTAACCGAGTTTCATAACTCTACATAACGTGGTACATGATTGGAGGACGGGGCGTTAGAGGTCAGTGTGTAACCGAGTTTCATAACTCTACATAACGTAGTACATGATTGGAGGACGGGGCGTTAGAGGTCAGTGTGTAATCGAGTTT
This sequence comes from Saccoglossus kowalevskii, assembly GCF_978046115.1. Lineage (NCBI taxonomy): Eukaryota > Metazoa > Hemichordata > Enteropneusta > Harrimaniidae > Saccoglossus > Saccoglossus kowalevskii. The sequence goes on from NC_140653.1 coordinate 34,696,588, forward strand.
CATAACTCTACATAACGTGGTACATGATTGGAGGACGGGGCGTTAGAGGTCAGTGTGTAACCGAGTTTCATAACTCTACATAACGTGGTACATGATTGGAGGACGGGGCGTTAGAGGTCAGTGTGTAATCGAGTCACATAACTCTACATAACGTGGTACATGAATGGAGGACGGGGCGTTAGAGGTCTGTGTGTAACCATGGAGGTAAAAAGAGAATACCTTCATGGTGTAACCGAGTTTCATAACTCTACATAACGTGGTACATGATTGGAGGACGGGGCGTTAGAGGTCAGTGTGTAACCGACTCAAATATGGCGTGGAGATGTTTTGTATAGTGAAAATAATAAACAACTGTTATCCCACCTTCAATAAATGGAATAGCGACCTGGAAGAAAAAGAAAAAAAGATATTGTTAGAGGCGTGTTTCATCTTTGGCATCCCAGGTGGCCATAAATGGAATGGCGTTTAAAGCCTAGGGAGTCTAGACATAAACGGTTGATAATTGGTAAGGATGGGGGAAAGGTTAAACGTATCACCGCTAAATTGAAAATTTTTAAACACACTAATAATAATAATAATAATAATAATAATAATAATAATAATAATAATAATAATAATAATGGTGTTGAAAAACATATATTCAAAATTATATTTACTCTGTTCCATATTCATTAATTAGACATGCCTGGTACAATAATGGGAGATATTAAACATTTCAATAATGTCGAGTTGTCGAATCTAGGAACAGATATTACTTCAAGTTCTAAGTTTTGTTATTAAAAAAAAAAATAAGTCTCGTAAGCGAACATTTTTTGTGACGGAAACCTAAGATCAATGATCCATTTACCATACATAGCTTGATATTACATAGCTTGAAATTATGAATTCAAATCTCACAGTATCAAATCCTAAAATACCGACAAAAATCACCCAAGTGAAATTAATGTTACATTAACACGCTGCAGGTATATGTGTAAGTTACAAAGATTGGTCTGAAATACGCCATATAGATATATGGAAATGTTTGCAGTAAATTATTATTGAGGAAGTGAACTTCAAATAATTTGTTCTACCAGTATTGTATTTATCATAGCAGTATTTCTCTTAACTTCCAAACTTGATATTGCGATATTCCATTCATAAACATGACGATTTTTTAATTGGACTCAGGTTTAGCCGACTATTTAACACTGCTGCAAAACACTTGACTGGCCTAAAATAATAACTCTTGCCACCCGTTTCTCTGTTGGCATATATATATATATATATATATATATATATATATAAATATACCCAATTTTGTATGCTGGCCTCTATGTTTTAACAGTATCCATGATGTGTACTTTCGTTTTCATTTTACGAGCCACGCCTATGAAATTTAGAAATGAGCTATAAATTTAGCAAAGGGCATGGGTCTGTTGCATGATGGCTGATATGAGGGTTGACTGCATTGCAATATTCCTGTTTATTCTGTCTTGGGTCTGGGCGGATTGGTACATTTTGGCAGATACAGTGTGTATCCATTCCTTTTACCGGTCACTTGCCGTGTGTATTATATACAACCCACTATAATACTGGTATGATCCTGACATGAGTCGGTATATTACTAATAGATCCATAACACACTCGTACGCATACCCGTGAAGTGCTAATTTATTGCTTATGATTCCCGTAACAGAATAGAATGGGTTAATGCGCGTAAGATAAACAGCTGAAAAGTGTATAGCACACTAATATGGTGTGTCCAGAAGTAATAGAATTTACGTTTTCATGGATGATAAACTCTGAAATCAACATAAGAAAACCTCGGGACACAGTACCACAGGACGCATTGATTTTGCTGTTCGGTATACACATAGAAAATGAAATAAGATAAAGTGAATGACGAGAAACTGACAAACTCAAATAGACGTTTTATTCTACCTTACAAGTGCGGCAATTTATAAGAACAATATTTGGCATAATAAAAGGCGTCAGACTAGCGTCTGACTAAACTAAACTAAAGTGATAAGGTTTTTATTTTCTAGCATCACGTTTCATTGTGTGATGTATTATATATTGTGGTGGTTTACTACAAGTAACTGTAATGTTACGTTTAGATTGAAATATTTCATTTTATGATATCGCATATCACATATAGCGTTATTACATACCCACTATTACTGTTCAGTCTACAAATAACGATTAGAAACGTGAGTATCATCTTGGATATGCCATCATTCTAAATACATACTCTGAAGGTTAATTAAATAACTCTAATTATTTCAATTAGATGTATTACAAGATGTAAGATATGATTGGTTTGATCTTAAAGTTTAAACACAGAGAGACAATACACAACGCATGTATATCGGAATAACTGTCGCTTAACGGCTAATCACACATTGTTTATTCATGGAAGAATATCGCTCAAAACTATGCGAAAAAAAACAAAAAACAATTTGCACATTTGTTCGACTATCTTTAGAATTTCCATAGTCACAAAAGATGAAATTAAGTGGAAAAAGTGAAAAGACTTTGTTTTGGCTCCACTTCTATTAATGAACACTTCTGATAATTCACAACGGTTATTCAAAATTCTAAATTACACTTACCGTTAAGCCAAATAAAATTACAGCAATGAAAGCGAAATTTCTCATGGTGCTGGAGCTGCTGGTTTCCGATGCCGACTGGTGATGAAATGAAATAACACTTAATAACAAATTAATATTAATTACTTTTTATAGGTTCTTGATTGGTTGACTGCTCCGGTAATAAAATGATTGACTTTTGCAGATCGCCCAATTTCATGAATTGAACCAACCTTCGTCCATGTGATCATAGATATTTTATAATTATTTAAATCACTTATTGTTATTCTGAGCATATACGTATGCTTGGACTACCAGCTTTATCTTTCATGGCAACCAAAGACGATCTTTTGTATCAACACTTATTTTATGACAAAAACAAAAAAACAAACAAAACAAAGCAGGTCTGTTGATTTGGTCACAGTTTTCTGCATTTATGTACAATTCCTATATTAATCTATAGTTTTTCAAATGTCATAATGGTAACACATGGCCATTACCATATTAGGTTGAATGACGCATCAGGAAGTAAGTGTTTTTTGTTTATTCAACTTATTAAATATTACGGCTAAGAGTGATTGCACTGTGTCACATTGTCGGAAACGTCTACTCTGATGTCCAACCCATTCGATCATTTAATCACCAATCACTATTGCCGTTGACGTGATTGTCTATTGAATTCCCATGGTATGTTGAAATGTACAGATCACAAAACACATATTGTAACTCTTGTACCCTTATATGCAGAATAAAATAATTGAAAACAAAACATCAACCGAAAACCCATTATTTAGCACAACCCCGACCCGTTCATATTTTTAAAGAGGTTTCATCCAGTGTACATTTTTCTAGGAGCATAATTTCAGTGGGTGTATCACTCACATACACCTATCGTTTCGAATTGTGTGACACATTATGTATAGTATGGAGCTTCGGTATTCGTATATCAAACACAGCCATCATTTCCAATTTTCCCATCCACAACTTCCGATGACAAATGTATATGCACATGTGCAAACTCAAGTTGTACATAATCAATCTTTCATAAGTGTTTGATAAAAATTTAACAAGACAAGATATTTTTAGTAATGCAATAATAAATAGAATAATTTTTAACTTTGCATTCATTTTTATAGTACTTACACAACAACTAGATGTGACCATAGAAACTAAAACTAGACGTCAAAAACTACATGTGTACATATGGATACATTGTGCATCAAAATGTTTACAAACAATAACACTGAGCGCAATAGCGGAGCTGGGCGAATGAAATGTGTCCACTTTTTCTAACTACAAAACATAATTCGCATTTATGGGCAAGACTAATGCGACCCTATATGAATTGGTACTGTCAATGTGCCACCACATAATCGGTTTTAATTAGTTTAGTGTTTTAATTAGCTTATGTTTATATACGAGAGTAAGGGTGTGAACAGGAGAAGGTGCTCACTGAGCTAACGTCTGGCACTGTACTATTGTTTTTCTTTTTGGTTTGGTTGTTCATTTGTCAGTTCTCGTTTCGTCTTCGCAAAACAGCGCCACACATTATCTCCGGCATTCGTCGCGAACTATCCCCATTAAACATGTACACATTATCTATCAACTGATCTATCTATTGTTTCCTGAGTGAAAAAATATTTTCTATTTTTTAATTAAATGCTATTTTAAATTGTCGAAGTCAGGTGCTGCAATTTTATATCCAACGGCACTCAAATATATATATATATATATATATTTAAGTGAATCATTTGTCTGCGGGGTGGTTATCTTTGGTATATTGAGCCAAACTTTGTTCCATGCATAAATCTGATCCGAGTTGTCGTGTGTTTCATCATAGTTTCACACTCAGCTTTAGTTTTCAAATTCTAGTTTCTTTCCTTTTTTATCTCAAGTAATCCTCCCTACATGAATCATGTTTATTAAGTCATACTGTTTAGTGCAACTTGAAAGGTCACATACCTACATGAATGTGATACACAACCTACACTGATAAACGTAATATTGCAAAGACAAAATAGAATAAAATTCCATTTTTTAAAAAGTCTGTTACACCTCCAATCACACCACACACATTTAAACCAAGAATGCGAATGAACATCTGTATCTGTATGGTATAAAGGTAATACGTAAAGATTAAATACAATTGGTTAACATAAAGGATGTTTGGTGTAAGTGTTAAAACGCACAGATTATCTCCAACTGGTTATCACAAAGCGATATAGTGATCCTGTAGCAGCAGATGGTCATGGTACAATAGCGTACGGTATTAATATCAGCACGTCACATGAGATATCTTTTGACTTAGTGTATTTCATCGCATGTTGTGGAATTACGGTGACATGACGGTATGTGTGGACCTGTACCGCGTGTTTTGTCGATAGGTTTTAGTAAATCGCAACATATAAAGCACAAACTAAAATGTGAATTCACCCAACAGCAAACTGTGTTTGTTTTTGCTCGAAACCTCGTCCGAAAAATACCCACAATGCAGTACAATAAAACAGTTCGGCTCAATGTGACACTATTCTGAAAAGGATTTCGGGTTCTCCAGTTGCCAGGATACTTTTCGTGCAATCGTATCATTTTCCTTTACAAAAGGCGGTTGCTATGCGGGTTGCCATGCACTCGGCTAATGGGCTTTAGACGCATATAGCCGCCACGAGACTTGTTTTGTGCGCATGACGTCATCCTTTCCCTGATCTACGTAACCATGGTATTGTGAATGGACACGATGACGAGAGGGAAAATAAGTTCCGTTGCTCTCTAGCTCTAAACGATTTAGACTAATTCACATTTTAATTTCAACTGTGACAAATAACTTGATAAAATGTCAACATTTTTAGCGAATTGGAATCCCCCCCTTTATTCCAAGACTACAGATACTGCTAGTGCATCAAAGGATCCTCAAGGGAAAAGTTTATTGTTCAATTGTTAAAACTCGTTCGTTTTGCTCAGAACAAGAACATTCTATACGATGTATCGCCTTGCAGTGGACCATTAGTTGTACACACTCATGTAGACAAAGTTTGTTTTTCGACTTATTCTATTATGTATTAAAGTAGAATGTACAGATGTATTTACGTTTAAGATCAGGAGATTAGTGTTACGTGCAACCACGAATACGAGTCATTTTACATATGTACGGCAGCAGTTTGTTATCATTAATATCGAATTTACAGAATTGTATCGATTTGTATAATTGTCTCTCCTAAATGTTTTATTCAAGCTGCTCGTGCGAGTGTTGACATTTATGACACAGAATCCATATCCCATGTTAGGGACTACGTGATGTGACTTTCTATCAAAATGGCATTATGCCAATGTAATGAACTATTCCGACGTCAGAAAGGCCAGGTACAACACAAATTTTACGTGACATCCCACAAATTACATTACCAATCACCTCCCGTGTACAACAGACATAATCAAATCACACGCACACAGTCGCGTGTTTCAAACAAATTAATAAATTAGTTGAACATTTTTGAGTTATGGCAGGTATGACTAATTAACATATTTATGTTGTGATGTAACCCCCCATTAGTTTTCATCAATTATTTGTTAAACTTGTTAGCTCCCCATCCAAAGACTGAATCGATGAACAATGTTATAGTAAAATTGTTCAATTAGTTCACCATTTAATTTGAAATTGTCTTCTTGTCACATTCTGCCATCTTCGCCAGTCATGGTTCGTTTAGTTGTTAAATGTATATTGTCATATTTAAATCATATAATACAAAATTCAAAGGTTTCGTTTGTTTTGCAACTAGATGCACTGATACACCCGTGAACTAATAGCATATTGGGAACAAAACACATACACACGCCCTCTTGGTTGAAGTTGGAACACTTTATACTTGACATGCGTGATATTCCATACGCTCAGATTAAAACTGTCAATTCTGTTGATTGAGACTCTTTATGACGTTTGCACATGTACACATTGATACCATCACAATCAGTTTAACATGATTGGCCAGTACGAATTCCAGGTAGAACATGATTGGTCAGTACGAATTCCAGGTAGAACATGATTGGTCAGTACGAATTCCAGGTAGAACATGATTGGTCAGTACGAATTCCAGATAGAACATGATTGGTCAGTACGAATTCCAGGTAGAACATGATTGGTCAGTACGAATTCCAGGTAGATGTATATACTGTAGTGTATGGTAAGATGACTATATAGGGTTATAGGCTCGTGATCTTGGCATTGAGTTCGACAAGCATATGACCATGGAAAATCGTGTGAATAGTATTTGTAAATCATCATACTTTCATATACGCAATATTAGTTCCATCAGGAAGTACCTAACTAATGTAACCACAAAACATTTAGTACATTCATTTGTTACATCAAGGATTGACCATGGAAACAGTCTCCTCTTCGGCATTGCCCAGACGAACATTCGTAAGCTCCAACTCGTTCAAAATACTGCGGCACGCCTCATCACAAGGACCAAGAAATTTGACCATATCACTGAAGTTCTTTACAACTTATTTCAAGATCATGTTAATCGCCTTTCGTGCAATTCACAACACCCTACCATCATACATTTGTGAACTGTTTGCATCTTACAAACCTACCCGCAGTCTACGCTCCACTAATAATTTTCTCCTAAACGTTCCGAAAATTAATACTAAATCTTACGGTCAACGCGCCATCTGCCATGCTGCACCTGCCTTATGGAATGAACTACCTCTACATATCAAACTATCTGGCAATATTGACATTTTTAAGAAGAAACTTAAAACTCATCTTTTTAAACAGACTTTTGAAACTCAGTAGTTTTTCTTTGTTGTTGCTATTAATGTTTTATTCATGATTTAATATTTTTTTTTTTATTTTTGTCTTGTAAAGCGCCTATGAACATTTATTTTGGATATATGGCGCTATATAAGTGCATACTTATTATTATTATATTGTGATTTTTGATAAGTACAAAAAACTCCCCAGAAGCCCCGAAGGCAGTCCATGAATTATCATCAAGGACAGAACTAAACATAAACCTGAAACAAAAATAGCACGTGTGTACGCGCTTCAGTGTTTGTGAGTGAGAACTCCATCAGTCAATATGGTTGAAAGTCGCAGATGACTATATGGGACTATATTGTAGTAGAGAGTCAGATGACTATATGGGACTATATTGTAGTGTAGGGTCAGATGACTATATGGGACTATATTGTAGTGTATGGTCAGATGACTATATGGGGTTATATTGTAGTGTAGAGTCAGATGACTATATGGAGCTATATTGTAGTGTATGGTCAGATGACTATATGGAGCTATATTGTAGTGTATGGTCAGATGACTATATGGGGTTATATTGTAGTGTAGAGTCAGATGACTATATGGAGCTATATTGTAGTGTAGAGTCAGATGACTATATGGAGCTATATTGTAGTGTATGGTCAGATGACTATATGGAGCTATATTGTAGTGTATGGTCAGATGACTATACGGAGCTATATTGTAGTGTATGGTCAGATGACTATATGGAGCTATATTGTAGTATAGAGTCAGATGACTATATGGAGCTATATTGTAGTGTATGGTCAGATGACTATATGGGGTTATATTGTAGTGTATGGTCAGATGACTATATGGAGCTATATTGTAGTGTATGGTCAGATGACTATATGGAGCTATATTGTAGTGTATGGTCAGATGACTAGATGGATCTATATTGTAGTGTATGGTCAGATGACTATATGGAGCTATATTGTAGTGTATGGTCAGATGACTATACGGAGCTATATTGTAGTGTATGGTCAGATGACTATATGGGACTGTATTGTAGTGTATGGTCAGATGACTATATGGGACTATATTGTAGTATAGAGTCAGATGACTATATGGAGCCATATTGTAGTGTATGGTCAGATGACTATATGGGGTTATATTGTAGTGTAGAGTCAGATAACTACATGGAGCTATATTGTAGTGTATGGTCAGATGACTATATGGAGCTATATTGTAGTGTATGGTCATGAGACTATATGGAGCTATATTGTAGTGTATGGTCAGATGACTATATGGAGCTATATTGTAGTGTATGGTCAGATGACTATATGGGACTATATTGTATTGTATGGTCAGATGACTATATGGAGCTATATTGTAGTGTATGGTCAGATGATTATATGGGACTATATTGTAGTGAATGGTCAGATGACTATATTTAAATAATAGCATATGCTTGAGAGGGTAATATAACGATTTGTTGCCTGTCCAAGGGATGGTGGTCATGACCATAATATTGATGATGCCAGAGCTGAAGACGACGGCATCATCTATATTATGGTCATAACCAATAGCCCGAGGGAAGACTACAAATCGTTATATTGCCCGAATAATCATGTGTTATTTATTTTATCACATCGAACAGACATCAACTATGCACAATCACATCGAACAGACATCAACTATGCACAATCACATCTACCATACATCACTCACACCCGCTCTCCCACAAAATAACAACACTTATATTTGTAGTATGCAATATTTTATTTCACTTATTATATAAAGTTTCACATTACTCAATAACATAAATACATTGTTTGCAGAAAAAAAAAACAACGAATTACGCTCAGTATAAAATGTTATTTTCAGCCATGGATACTCTTTTTTTAGTAACCGTGTTTCAGAAGTGTGAATCATTCAATTTATGGAGAAATGAGAATTTTTGAAATGAATTGAGAAATTCTCAAACGCAAGTTATTTGATCACTCTACAAATAAAAATGTCTGTGTGCCGTGGAAGTGACTGAAATTACTTTTTCACGAACATACCACACATATTCACCTTATATTTGCAACTTATATTTCGGTTTACATTTCGGTTTTAAATATTGTTCACTTGAATACATAATTCTTAGTATTTGTCGTAATATTGACGCCTTATAGTACGTAATGGTAATTTCTAACATTGCACATCATAGAATGCAAGGCGCCGGAGGCTCAAGAAAATATTTAAATTATTATGTATGTCATTTTTATCACCAACCATCAAATCTCTTTTATGATTTCTAGAAGAAAACAACTTACTCCTGAAATGCGTACACCGGTAACAGTATTTTGTAGCGAACGATGACGTACTAGACATATCCCTTTCACGACATCATCCATGTTGCATTGAAAGTTCGTGTAGTAATTAACATTTCGTTTCAATCATTCAATTATCTATCACAGTTGCGCCGCTGGATCCATGTACTCGCCTACTACCAAGCCACAAGCCAGCAAACAGATTCACGCATGTACTCAACATACTGATTTACTTGTTAAATTAATATTATTAATCCGTTTTATGTTTGTAAATCACATTTGTTTTTATTTTAACTTTTTTAGTTATTTAAAAATCTTAACCTAATGTTTCAGATATTTATTTGGTAATATTAAATTAATAATTTCTCTACAGCTCAGATGTGTGAGTTTGTTCAAATTACCGAAATATAAAAATAATTTTATTGATAAACTATTCACTGACATATTTAATTACATTCGAATTTGCAAAAATCTGCAGAGGTTCATACGTAATCAACTAACATAGCCAGTTGTGTAAATTTTAATATTGTATAAATGTATATATATGCCTATAATTTATTCAGGTTCTTGTCACACATATCTGAGTATTCATTCGATGAAACAATGACATTCTCTAATACGCATGCGCACTAGTTTTGGTTTTGATTTCACAGCTACATGTATAAATACTGTTGTGTTTAGTGTTCTGCATTATAATAAATCATAATCTGATTTGGACTACATTATTGAGTATTAAACAACAATGATAGCAAATATATGTTTTCATTCATATTGCATCTTTAAGTAAATTCGAAAGTAGAACCAAAAAGATCCTCTGCTGATGAAGGCGATAACGGTAGTGATAATAGCAATACCAATTCGCTTGCTTGTCATATGGTCAGACAATCACTAACAAATATAGTGTGTTTATTAAATTTCCTTTAGATATGAAATTAAAATGTCTAAAACCTTTTATAGATGTAATTCTTGCGGAAATTCTCATATTTTGAAAACCTGCATGAAATTTGAAATGGCAAAAGAAACCACTCTCTATTTTCAAATATAATATGCTATAAATGTCCTCGTACATTTGCTACGCAATGTGTAAGCATTAACCTATCGGAATTTGTAGTCAGTGTTCTCACACATTTGCGTATTCAAGTTAAGGCAGTTTGGCCAATATCATAGACAGAAATAGCCCAAAAGTGAACGACCGACATCGAGTTCTAGAGAGCTGAAAACGGTCTGATCGACCGTTGTGTGAAAACCGAGTTTTAACACGACTAGTTTCTTCTTACCAAAGTAAAACTTGCTCAGTATTACATATTTGATGTCACGTGATTCGTACAAACGTCCTAGAACAATTAATGTCGGTACTACTTTTATATTTACAGTCGAATCCACGTATTTTATGCTATACTGTATATGGGGTCTTATGTAATATGTAGTAGTAGTATATAATGTGTGGCACTCATACTGGACAAACTATATTACAGGTAATATCAATTTCAATATGCCGTTATTTGAGAGTTTACGAAATGGAGGTGGCTAATAGACTTTCGACACAGAAAGTTACTGACAGTTAATTCCCTATGGATGCGGATGAGTTGAAAGTTCAAAAAGACAACTTAGAGTAATGAAACTGGTAGTTTGAATTATGAACCTGAATTGTACGTAATTAACCACAAAATGGTGAAAAATGTGACTATTTTAAATTTTCCGGATTCGTTCTAGATCTAACACTCTGTATATTTTCACTTCTGCTCAATGATAATAGCGTGTGGCATTTCGACCCTCAACTATGACTATTCGGGTACCTTGAAAGTTGTAGTGGGACGCTTTTTCACATGAATGAGCGGTTGGTCTGAGGTTTATAATCGTTTTTGTGCCCGGCATACCTCGTTTGCTGTCTTACTAGATTGCCACTGGATATAGCTACGCAGGATACAATAATGCCGTGTTGACAACAGTATTAGTGGATATCACCACCTGTTACCCATAAATACCATTTATCATTATTTAAGAAGATTTGCGCATTACCAGCTTTTGTTGTTTGTTTCATCGGTGGCTGTATAGTATCAGCTTTTGTTGTTTGTTCCATCGATGTATGTATGTACAGTATCAGCTTTTGGTGTTTGTTCTATCGATAAATTCAAATTACTTAAAGCAGTATTTATATGGCAAAATCAAACAAGACCTACGATCAGTAGCATAATTCGGTTGTGACTGTTGCAACTACACGGGGAAAATGTCACTGCATTTAGAAATGCTTATTCAATTTAGAAATTCAACCAAATAATCGTTGTTTATATATAACAATTTTTTTGCGATTATTTCAGAAAATGTAGATAGCTAAATGTTTTTTCAGAACTGATAATTTTTTTGCAAATCAAATGCGAGCATCTCTGGAGTGAATGTGATCGGACATTGACATTCGAATGCAAACACCCCGGAGTGAATGTGATCGGACAGTGGCAATCGAATGCAAACACCCAGGAGTGAATGTGAACGGACAGTGACAATCATTGCACAGTTTGCGTGGGTATGTTCCCTGTTCATGCTTGCTCGTTACTGTCATCCTTGAAAATCAAATTAATCCAATAAGCCGGCTGTCAAGGCTTTCATGAAGTTGACTGGCATCTGTCCTACCACATGGTGTATTGCGATGTTTTGTACTATTTTGTTATTACGCATTATTCAGGCTGGTTAAGTAGTGGTTACATTGAAGTTAAATTGAAATATTTGAAAAAGACTTTTCAACTAAATCAGATATAAAGTACGTTTTTGGTATGAAAGTATGCTTCGATCATGAAAGCACCACCCCTAAAAGCTTGACTGGATGTGTGAGCACGAAAATCTAAAGCCAAATAACTTACATAAACTGTACAGAACCATGAACAGTTATATTATTATGTTGGTCCACAAGTGTAAGAGATTTATTTTTATGAAAACAAAGTGCGCACACAGACTCTATCATTCGTCGCTCTTACAGACGAATTCAGCCAATTTGGTCGGCGTTCGACCCATAATCATACTTTCTATATTTGCACATACAACGATTATCATGATTGTGTGTATGTATGCAGTATAGTGTCATGTGCAATTCAGTGTCTGTGTTTTTAAACAAAATATTACGGGGAAAAGGATTGCTTATTTGTAACTCGCTTTCTTGTAAACTTAGTAAGCGTAAGTTCTTACAGAGGACAGACAGGGTTATAACTACAGTCGCTTCATTATTGTACGCACATCGAACACGACACAGTGGACGAGGACTGTGGTGCCGTAGTGTGCTATTATTTTACGCACATCGAACACGACACAGTGCGAGGATTGTTGTGCCTTAGTGTGCTGTTATTGTACGCACATCGAATACGACACAGTGCGAGGACTGTGGTGCCTTAATGTGCTGTTATTCTCGTACTATCACATTCAAAATACTCAAAACACAACAATTACGTCATTTTGATTACATGAAGAATGAGGATACCACTTTTTAATTAATTTCTTATGCATTTAAAGTTTTACAGGTAAATTTGAGTAAAAGTTTAACTGGAACCGGAAGTCCAACGAATCCCTTGGAGCGATCTCATTCGTCTAGATAGATACACAACTAAAAAAAAATGAAAAAAAAAATGTGTGTTACGTTATTTGAATACCATTTCATGTCAAATGCCCATCGATCAACTGGTAACGTTTTAGTATTGTGTGTCTACCAACTGAACTGACTAAAACAAGGTATTAGCAAACATGATTAAGTTAAGTTAAGCGAAAGCACAGCGGGATCATGATATTGAATCGGAAATTAAACAATTCATGTAAAACATGAGAATCTAGGATCTAGGTGTGATTGTCAGTACACTGCCCTCTGTGGGTTACAGGCAAGGCGTTGACACAGGAAGATATTTAACATGTTATTTCTGAGCAAATGTGTGTTAATAGTCCTAAAGCCAGAACGAAGAATATCCGTGTTCAATTAAGCAAATGTGTGTTAATAGGCCTAAAGCCAGAACGAAGAATATCCGTGTTCAATTAAGCAAATGTGTGTTAATAGGCCTAAAGCCAGAACGAAGAATATCCGTGTTCAATTAAGCAAATGTGTGTTAATAGGCCTAAAGCCAGAACGAAGAATATCCGTGTTCAATTAAGCAGACTGAATGGTACAAAGCAGGCTTTCCTAAATCATTCAACTAGACTTTCATAGGAGTTTATGATTAATAGATATCTTAGTGTTTTCCAATTCATAATATTCCGCAAAATAAAATGTAAATCACAATCATTATAAATACATTTCTTAACTATTCTTTCCCGTTTGTCGCAAGATCCTCCGTCACACAGATATTGGTGGCGCTCTTCGCGATCAAGTTATGTTACTCGGTTGTCACTGATGGCACTTCGCAGTTGGTAAAACTGTAGAAGTGGAACTAGGTTTTTGATTCAGCATAGTTACATCACGTGATATTACTATAGACACAACAAAAAAGCTGCTTACCTTTTTGGCACAACCCAAGAGTCAGCAAATCGTGCAATTTCAATGGGACTGTCATCTTTAATCGTCAGTCCAGCATAAGTCACCAAGTCGTCGTAGTAAGCATTGATACCATTAGCATTTCCACACATACCGCACAGGGTCTCTATACCTTTATGTATTGGTTCCGGGTCAATGTCAACCTCTACGTGCCATGCACCATCCCAGTGTACGTGAATGCCATCAGCCATCAGAATAAGATATTCACCCTCTAAATGGATAATTACTTCGTGACCTTGGTTCACGTCATATGGGAAATATGGGTTCTCAATCAATACTCCGTCCACCTAGAAAACAAAATAAAAGTTCATTTGGCATTTTCTATCACAAATGTTTCTGTCTTATTCTACCGAAAGCTTATTCTCACAAAGTCTAATAATAGCTCAATGCCAGGAAGACCGTGTTGAATTGTTGTCATCAAGAGTGAAAAATCAATCCAGTATTAATGATTAGATGGAAAATATGGCTTACATCTACAATATCATTTTAAACAATAATATTTTCGCTATTGTTATTCACTAGCTACCAAAAAGTATATTCGCACTTTAGCGGCTAATTCAAGATGTAGCCATCAGAAAGTATATTCCCACTTTAGCGGCTAATTCAAGATGTAGCTATCAGAAAGTATAATCCCACTTTAGCGGCTAATTCAAGATGCAGCTATCAGAAAGTATATTCCCACTTTAGCGGCTAATTCAAGATGTAGCTATCAGAAAGTATAGTCCCACTTTAGCGGATAATTCAAGATGTGGCTATCGGAAAGTATATCCCCACTTTAGCGGATAATTCAAGATGTAGCTATCAAAAAGTATACTCCCACTTTAGCGGCTAATTCAAGATGCAGCTATCAGAAAGTATATTCCCACTTTAGCGGCTAATTCAAGATGTAGCTATCAGAAAGTATAATCCCACTTTAGCGGATAATTCAAGATGTGGCTATCAGAAAGTATATTCCCACTTTAGCGGATAATTCAAGATGTAGCTATCAGAAAGTATATTCCCACTTTAGCGGCTAATTCAGGATGTAGCTATCAGAAAGTATATTCCCACTTTAACGGATAATTCAAGATGTAGCTATCAGAAAGTATATCCCCACTTTAGCGGCTAATTCAGGATGTAGCTATCAAAAAGTATATTCCCACTTTAGCGGCTAATTCAAGATGCAGCTATCAGAAAGTATATTACCACTTTAGCGGCTAATTCAAGATGTAGCTATCAGAAAGTATAATTCCACATTAGCGGATAATTCAAGATGTGGCTATCAGAAAGTATATTCCCACTTTAGCGGATAATTCAAGATGTAGCTATCAGAAAGTATATCCCCACTTTAGCGGCTAATTCAGGATGTAGCTATCAAAAAGTATATTCCCACTTTAGCGGCTAATTCAAGATGTAGCTATCAGAAAGTATATTCCCACTTTAGCGGCTAATTCAAGATGTAGCTATCAGAAAGTATAATCCCACTTTAGCGGATAATTCAAGATGTGGCTATCAGAAAGTATATTCCCACTTTAGCGGATAATTCAAGATGTAGCTATCAGAAAGTATATCCCCACTTTAGCGGCTAATTCAAGATATAGCTATCAGAAAGTATATTCGCACTTTAACGGATAATTCAAGATGTAGCTATCAGAAAGTATATCCCCACTTTAGCGGCTAATTCAGGATGTATCTATCAGAAAGTATATCCCCACTTTAGCGGATAATTCAAGATGTAGCTATCAGAAAGTATATCCCCACTTTAGCGGCTAATTCAAGATGTGGCTATCAGAAAGTATATTCCCACTTTAGCGGCTAATTCAAGATGTAGCTATCAGAAAGTATATTCCCACTTTAACGGATAATTCAAGATGTAGCTATCAGAAAGTATATCCCCACTTTAGCGGCTAATTCAGGATGTAGCTATCAAAAAGTATATTCCCACTTTAACGGATAATTCAAGATGTGGCTATCAGAAAGTATATTCCCACTTTAGAGGATAATTCAAGATGTAGCTATCGGAAAGTATATTCCCACTTTAGCGGCTAATTCAAGATGTAGCTATCAGAAAGTATATTCGCACTTTAGCGGCTAATTCAAGATGTAGCTATCAGAAAGTATATTCGCACTTTAACGGATAATTCAAGATGTAGCTATCAGAAAGTATATTCGCACTTTAGCGGCTAATTCAAGATGTAGCTATCAGAAAGTATAATCCCACTTTAGCGGCTAATTCAAGATGCAGCTATCAGAAAGTATATTCCCACTTTAGCGGCTAATTCAAGATGTAGCTATCAGAAAGTATAATCCCACTTTAGCGGATAATTCAAGATGTGGCTATCGGAAAGTATATCCCCACTTTAGCGGATAATTCAAGATGTAGCTATCAGAAAGTATATTCCCACTTTAGCGGCTAATTCAAGATGTGGCTATCAGAAAGTATATTCCCACTTTAACGGATAATTCAAGATGTAGCTATCAGAAAGTATATCCCCACTTTAGCGGCTAATTCAGGATGTAGCTATCAAAAAGTATATTCCCACTTTAACGGATAATTCAAGATGTGGCTATCAGAAAGTATATTCTCACTTTAGCGGATAATTCAAGATGTAGCTATCAGAAAGTATATTCGCACTTTAGCGGCTAATTCAAGATGTAGCTATCAGAAAGTATATTCGCACTTTAGCGGCTAATTCAAGATGTAGCTATCAGAAAGTATATTCCCACTTTAGCGGCTAATTCAAGATGTAGCTATCAGAAAGTATATCCCCACTTTAGCGGCTAATTCAGGATGTAGCTATCAAAAAGTATATTCCCACTTTAGCGGCTAATTCAGGATGTGGCTATCAGAAAGTATATTCCCACTTTAGCGGCTAATTCAAGATGTAGCTATCAGAAAGTATATTCCCACTTTAGCGGCTAATTCAAGATGTAGCTATCAGAAAGTATATTCCCACTTTAACGGCTAATTCAAGATGTAGCTATCAGAAAGTATATTCCCACTTTAGCGGCTAATTCAGGATGTGGCTATCAGAATGTATATTCCCACTTTAGCGGCTAATTCAAGATGTAGCTATCAGAAAGTATATTCCCACTTTAGCGGCTAATTCAAGATGTAGCTATCAGAAAGTATATTCGCACTTTAGCGGCTAATTCAAGATGTAGCTATCAGAAAGTATATTCCCACTTTAACGGATAATTCAAGATGTGGCTATCAGAAAGTATATTCCCACTTTAGCGGCTAATTCAAGATGTAGCTATCAGAAAGTATATTCCTACTTTCGCAGCAAATTCAAGGTGATTGGCCAACCACAACTCATGTTAACATTCTCACCTTCATAGTTTTACCCTCACAAAGCTCAATATTGTAACCAGCGACCTCTACGTTGACTTGTATCACACGGGCAGTTTTCCCGAGGACCATGTTTGTAGCTTTTACCACAAATCGCTTGTTGGTTCGGTGAGAGGTGCAGTCACTGGTCAGAACGTAAGAGCAGTGTCCAGAAAACTCAAATTCATACCCATCAAATGTGGTATAGTGTGGATCGCCTTTCGCAATGCATGTTTTCCATCCTACAAAGAAAAAAAAAATCAAAGTTTTAAACCATAGATATGATTATACCATTCGTGGCTTTTACAGATAACTTAGTAGGTTATGAAAGAATAATTACTGCTGACAACACAATTGGTGTTATATAGATAGTTTTGTGCATATTCATGAACGATCCGTATCTGACGCACTAATATAATCTAATTCATAGAGTCCACGATAAAAACAACTTACCTGTCGGTGGGGGCACTGTTCTTTTTGCACCTTCCTATTAAAATGAAATGAATGACACAGTTAAAAAACGTCGTTGTCACATCCTAGAATTGATTGCGATGAATATCACAATATTAAAATATGTAGTAGGTTGTTTATAAAAGAATATAATATGACGTGAGCAAAGTCTAACATGACTCGTTTGGCGGTAACTAATGAAATATGTGTATACGGTACATAACAACATAAACTACATGTTCATAGTCGGACAACTATGCGCATGTAATCTGTGAACATCGTTTCGAACTTACCACTAAATACAAGATAGACACCACGACGAAAATTACTGATAAATGCTGCATGGCAATCTATGTAGGCAGAGAGATGCGAATACTAGTCGATGGATACAACCTGTTGAGTTATGTTTAACCACCCGCTTTTAAACTAACTTTTCAATGGTCTCAGTTTGTGACGTCATCTCATGAGGTTTCCCCAAGTTGTCCCGTTTATTTACAATCCAATAGCAAAATACGTTGAGCATTGTACCGAAACACTAATTAAGATTTAATTAATTTCACTCATTTAGGGAGTGCTAATAATTATGTAATTTCACCAGATGTCACATAGTAATTAGTATTAATCGCAACAAACACACTCAGTGCGCGTTAAAACAATAAAAGTTACACGTGAACAAAACCTTGGATGAACATCTGTCAGAGTTTACACCTGATTAATAAACGTAACAACTTATTATATAATTTGAAGTCTGATGCCAAATTATGTTCACGACCTACTTGATTGAAATCAGAATCGTTCACATGAAACAAGCGAACATCGTCCACGACGTATTCATATTAAGACTATATAATGTAGCAGTTTGTTTGAACGCTAAGTCAGTGGTACATGACAATTTAATTCATTTCTAGTCATTTTCACATCAGATGAAAACAATTTCATTTGATAGAGCTCTAACAAAAGCATGTTAAAGTTCTCGATTTCGCAACATAACAGATCGAAACACAAAGAAACAAACTGCAACAATTGGGTTAGTCATAAGATCATTGAAGTGTTTTGATGGTATTTACTTTTCAATGCTGAGTAAAAAGACTGCTATAACATTGTCACAGTATGTTTTACAGCGTCTACTGAGACGATTAATTTACGTCATCACTAATGTAGGATATTATTTTATGCTTGCACAAACTCGTATATCCGACTAATACATGTGATTATTATGACATGTCAAACGAAAGACGCGAATGAACAAATAAACGAATGAATCAATGAACGAATGAAAGAACGAATTAATTAAAGATCGGACGAGCAAATTGAATTATGTCATCTGTAATATGTCAACTGTCATAAAGTATACTGACATTATATTTTTTTTATTAATTTGTACGATATTCGGAGAAAGAGCTCAGTCATTTTTCTGGAAGCCAAGCTTTAATAGTGGCTAACAGAAAAGTAGAAGTTATAATTACTCGGCTACATGTCGCCACACCCACCCAAAACTAAACGAACTAAAATAAATAAAATGATATAGTGTTTACAAATGTTTCCGTAATCTTTTGAGGTCCTACGTAAACATTCAACTCATGCAATAATTGTATGTATAACACTTTAATATATTACTTAATTGTCATACCAATTGCATGAATTATGAAGTTACATGTAGACACTCCAGAACAACGCAATTGAAACTGACACACACCATATACTAGTATTAGTATTAGTAAATTGTGGTCTTCTAGTGTCACGTCATGACACCATCGCTAGCTATGTGTCCGGGCACGATGTCACATACATTTATTCCCTTACCATAGAGGGTTCCGAGATACAGTTTAGCAATATTCATCAACCAGTTTTTGATATAGCATACTATATTGCTATTTATTTTTCCAACATATTTTAGTAAAATTGACTGTAACTGTGGACAGATTCACGGTGATCGGTTTTTACACTAAATAAAGCAAAGTGTTCATTGCCGTGTTAAGTCACCGCAAAGGTCGTCTATAAATGTAATATATCGTGTATAATGTACTGGCTCGCATTTAACACAGTGTTTGCTTGAAATAAATGCTGTGGAAAAATGTAGCTCTAAGAAAAGAATTCTTCAGACGCTAGTTTATGCAGAAAATGGCGAAATCACTCGTAAAAACGACTCACCGTTTATAACCTACAATTAATTTTGTTTTTAATTTATCCACCCAATATATATGGTCAGTGATCCGAGATATGGATCCTTTAATATAATATTTTACCACAACCAATATTTTCCCAATTTTTTTGTATTGTAAATATTGAAAAATGTGTAGTTAATTAAAACATTAGTGACGTAAGCATTGTGTAACGCATAACACACACAAAAAACACGTATTCATTGTATTCAACTGACAATGCAAGGTTGAATAGTAACAGCTGTGTTGTCGTATTGTGTATATCATGTACACGTCATAGTTATAACAATATTTCCCCAGACTGCTCGACGAACAGTGTTACAGAGAGACATAACGCGCAAAGGACTGGCTGTGATGACGCGTATTCTACATTCACGCATTGGTTATTTCACTTACGGGCAAGTGTCGGTATGGTATATTGTGTTTCACGGTATTTACGCAAAAGCAGGCAATTCAACAATGATTGTAAAGTGACGTGTGGGGTGTACGTATACAGGATGACAACTATGCATAATAATTTATTGTTGCTATAGGATTCATATTGAAAGTCTAGTAGAAAAATCTCAGCTAACAAAAAATCATTCAAAATATGAAACAACCATGAAAACTGTACGTGTAGATTTGTAGATTTGTAATTCTATTCAAAATAATAGCAGGACACACGTTATATGTTCAGGTTCTGACAGGCTAATGTGGTTTAATAACAAAAATAAAATGTATTTATGCGCATAATTCGTAGTATTATATTATCTTAATCTTCTCGGATTACGTGTGTATTTTGAAGAGAATGTGAAAATACACATACATACAATTTTTTTGTTTCATCCCTGCCCAATCTGATTAAAATCTGATGTAGTGTACGGGCTCTAATTATTTTGGCTATAAACTTATTTTAATTTTATGTTTTATTACTTTTGTTATTAATGCCTTTTTATTTTATTATTTTACTTTGATTTTGATTTTGTGATTTTTTTAAAATTCCGCCCTACATACATCTGAGCCGATGCCTATGTAACGAGATTTCAACGAGACCCACTGTTGACGATTTTAGTCAACGAATCACAGACCTTCTTCTATAGCGCACATGATGACGTCACTGGGCAGAGTCAGGTGGCAAACACACTCAAACATAAAATGGCGGATTATACCGACGTTAGGACCGAGAAGAACACGGCTTTTCGGTAAGTTTATCATTGTCAAATGCAACGAAAGTCATTTTTTTATGTTTATATTGTGGCTCGAATGGTTCGAGTTTAGATCGTTACTTTGCGTAGTTATTCTGGGAGTGACGATTTTGTTTCCACCGGTTCGACCGAACACCGGTGTCTTTTTCCAGTCGCTTGCCCTGGAGACGGGTGATGTTTTGTTGACGATCGGGTCAAAACCGTCTACGGTATTGAAGCCGTAGCTGTAAATATTCATCAAAATGTATCAACATTTTGTACATTATACAATAACTCTTTATCAAAGTAATTGAGCTGATTTGGACTGGAATAACATATTTTTTATTTGGAACACATCGCAATTGATCAGGAAATATTTTATTGCTCCAATTTTCTGCGTCGATGCCGTGGGCCGGTGACCGTTATACAATTTAAAATTTGCATTGTTTACTATAGCTGTTTACAGTGTTCTAATCATTACGATTTACTTATTTTTTTGCTTCCATTCTAGATAATTATGCTCAGTGTTTGATGTAAAATTGAAGCGATGACTGAATAAACGAACCTTGGCTGGCGAAGATGTATCAGGAAGTGTACACATTTGTTGGAAGTGAACAAAATATTCAATGTAATGACAAAAATTGGAAAATGCTGTGGAATTTCTTTTGTAAATAAAAATATACTAGCAATTTTCTATTAATGGTTTATTCAAGTGGGCAAAATATAATGTACAGAAAGATTGCCCGTAGAGTATCGCTACACTGAAAAGCAACCGACAGCCTCTATAAAAGGGGGCCTGTGATTGGCTGTTACTTACGCGAGATTTGAACGGGACTTACGTAGGCGTCGGATCAGATGTATGTAGGGCGGAATTAAAAAAATCAAAATCAAAGTAAAATAATAAAATAAAAAGGCATTAATAACAAAAGTAATAAAAAATAAAATTAAAATAAGTTTATAGCCAAAATAATTAAAGCCCGTACACTACATCAGATTTTAATCAGATTGATCCCTGCCATAACAACATGCATTCAAAACAAATTGAGTGGATGATCAAATTTGTTACTGTAATTTATTAACGAGAAAAACGACGACTTCATTTACCGTGCGAGGAATCAACATACTCAGCTTTGTGTACGAATACATAATATAGTATATTTAAACTTATTTATATTACTTGCAACGTTTATAAGTTTACTTAAATGATTGCCTTCTTAGTTCACATGATAGTCACATGGCCAGTCTTTCCTCGTGGTATTCTTACTTTATGGTTGAGAAGTAGTTTCTGTTCTGAAGCAGAATTCGAAGAGAGAAACAACAAACCGTAATCCGAGGCTGTTTGCGGCATGACTTTCCGAAAACTTTTTTAAATGCGACCTGAGGGCGCTTGACAAACAATCAGTATGTGTGAACTGAAAATCCAACTGAAAAGCTGAAGCAGTATACTAGTACACAAAGAAACATACTTCATCAAAGAACAGGAGCCACTAAAACACCGTGTCATATTTAAGTCATCGTTTACCTGCGAATTCCACCTGCCATTATTGTAATAATCGCACAATTCATGTCAAACAGTACAGCTTCAGGAAAAACATTAGAAATATGTACACCGGCGAAATTAACTTCGATCACAGTGTAATCTACCACGTCTTTATAAAATAATCAGTTTTTTGGCAAGGCCAACGACAAAACAAACAAAGAAATTGATATGAACAACCAACAGCAAAATAAACGAGAGAACACCACAGAAAGATATCGACCGCATACATTCACTTCGACCTAGACGTATGAACAAACAAACAAACAAACAAAATATGATGCACTTATACAGGGTGACAACTATGCATAATAATTTATGGTTACTATAGGATTCATATTGAAAGTCTAGTAGAAAAATCTCAGCTAACAAACAATCATTCAAAATATGAAACAACCATGAACACTACGTGTAAATGTGTAGATTTGTAATTCTCTTCAAATTATGATAAAATCATAACATTTTGTATATATGTAGATTATATTGAGCCTATCATAATATATGATGGTTACACTTCGTATCTCTATTCTAAAGACAATTTTTTGAGTTAAAAAACAAAATTTTAAAATAGAAAACACTAACTTATGCATAAAATACAGCACGTATTTTAATAAGGATAATACAACAACGGTAAAAAATTAAGAAATATTACATATATTTCATTAAAAACGTGTTTTGAGTCAAACGATATAAACAATGATTATTTCACCTTAGTCTATAAACACTTCTGAGTGGAATCATAAAATTTGTCACAAATGTCGCAATCATTTTCAGATATAATAACAATTGAATAGCGCCCCCTAGTACACGTCAAAATATGAGATTAAACCATCTTAAATATAAACCCAACATTTTGAGGTTAAAACCAGTTTCAGCTTCAAAAAAATCAACATATAAAATAATTATGAATACTTCATTGTAGGTAATAGTTGTTGGGATACATGCGAAGATTTAGATGAACATATATGTGTGAGTATTCACTTGCAATGTATAACATTATTTAGTACACCGGGGAGTTCGCACACACGTTCAGACCCGAATAGCCTCATTAAAGAGTGACTGTAATATGTTTTCTAGACTTTATAGTGCCCGCCAAACACGAAAATTAAGCATTTCCACAGTGCTTGTTATTACAGAGTAAGCTCAGAGTATACCAGAAGTCAGATTTACTAAATTGTTTTGAAAAGGATACACAATTTCAGGCTACTAGACTGTGAGTGATGCGATACGACAAAGACAGAGTTTTACTTCAATGGATAAGCAACCTCGATGAGGTAGACTTCTACTCCGAGCAGCATATGTTAGTGTCAGAAATAGTCACTCCTGAATCATCATGATCAGTACTGCTGATACTGATCTTGTTGTATTTATTGGAAGATTTGTCATCCCAGAACGATGGCTGACATTTGGAGTTTGAAATAACTTTTGTTACATGCCATCCCACAGCATTGTTATTGCTTTCTGTCCGAACAAATGCAAATCTTTGCCATTCTTTTATTCTGTGACTAGATGCGATACAGTATCTGCCTTTTTTGGAATATAGAAAGTAACTACAAACACCGTAGAAATATGTTTACAAAGCTACTCAAGTTGGCAAACAAAAGAGTTCTGCTGCCGAGACTATGAATTACGGACTAATTTCCATTCACCTTATTCTGAGGAATATTTTTGAAACAATTATTAACAAAAAAATGATTACACTCATGGATAATTACAAAATCGAATTCCGCAAACAAGATAGAACTAAGCTTGCACTGGCTGACTTGGTCTCTGACATATCTGAATAAACTTGACCACTTGTTCACTGAAATCGAATGCGGTCTTGTTGTCCATCCCCATCTTATTAATCCTTGATATCACATACAACCGTGCACGTATATCTGAGTTGTCCATCCCCATCTTATAAATCATTGATATCACATACAACCGTGCACATATATCTGAGTTGTCCATCCCCATCTTATTAATCCTTGATATCACATACAACCGTGCACATATATCTGAGTTGTCCATCCCCATCATATCAATCATTGATATCACATACAACCGTGCACATATATCTGAGTTGTCCATCCCCATCTTATTAATCCTTGATATCACATACAACCGTGCACATATATCTGAGTTGTCCATCCCCATCATATCAATCATTGATATCACATAAACCGTGCACATATATCTGAGTTGTCCATCCCCATCTTATCAATCATTGATATCACATACAACCGTGCACATATATCTGAGTTGTCCATCCCTATCTTATCAATCCTTGATATCACATACAACCGTGCATGTATATCTGAGTTGTCAATCCCCATCTTATCAATCCTTGTTATCACATACAACCGTGCACGTATATCTGAGTTGTCCATCCCCATCATATCAATCCTTGTTATCACATACAACCGTGCACGTATATCTGAGTTGTCCATCCCCATCTTATCGATCCTTGTTATCCCATACAACCGTGCATGTATATCTGAGTTGTCCATCCCCATCTTATCAATCCTTGATATCACATACAACCGAGCATGTATATCTGAGTTGTCCATCCCCCTCTTATTAATCATTGATATCACATACAACCGTGCATGTATATCTGAGTTGTCCATCCCCATCTTATCGACCCTTGTTATCCCATACAACCGTGCATGTATATCTGAGTTGTCAATCCCCATCTTATCAATCATTGATATCACATACAACCGTGCACGTATATCTGAGTTGTCCATCCCCATCTTATTAATCCTTGATATCACATACAACCGTGCACGTATATCTGAGTTGTCCATCCCCATCATATCAATCCTTGTTATCACATACAACCGTGCACGTATATCTGAGTTGTCCATCCCCATCATATCAATCCTTGTTATCACATACAACCGTGCACGTATATCTGAGTTGTCCATCCCCATCTTATTAATCCTTGATATCACATACAACCGTGCACGTATATCTGAGTTGTCCATCCCCATCATATCAATCCTTGTTATCACATACAACCGTGCACGTATATCTGAGTTGTCCATCCCCATCATATCAATCCTTGTTATCACATACAACCGTGCACGTATATCTGAGTTGTCCATCCCCATCTTATTAATCCTTGTTATCACATACAACCGTGCACGTATATCTGAGTTGTCCATCCCCATCTTATCGATCCTTGTTATCCCATACAACCGTGCATGTATATCTGAGTTGTCCATCCCCATCTTATCAATCCTTGATATCACATACAACCGTGCATGTATATCTGAGTTGTCCATCCCCATCTTATCAATCATTGATATCACATACAACCGTGCACGTATATCTGAGTTGTCCATCCCCATCTTATCGATCCTTGTTATCCCATACAACCGCGCATGTACATCTGAGTTGTCCATCCCCATCTTATCAATCATTGATATCCCATACAACCGTGCATGTATATCTGAGTTGTCCATCCCCATCTTATCAATCATTGATATCACATACAACCGTGCATGTATATCTGATTTGTCCATCCCCATCTTATCAATCCTTGATATCACATACAACCGTGCATGTATATCTGAGTTGTCCATCCCCATCTTATCAATCATTGATATCACATACAACCGTGCATGTATATCTGAGTTGTCCATCCCCATCTTATCAATCCTTGATATCACATACAACCGTGCACGTATATCTGAGTTGTCCATCCCCATCTTATCAATCCTTGATATCACATACAACCGTGCATGTATATCTGTGTTGTCCATCCCCATCTTATCAATCATTGATATCACATACAACCGTGCATGTATATCTGAGTTGTCCATCCCCATCTTGTAAATCATTGATATCACATACAACCGTGCACGTATATCTGAGTTGTCCATCCCCATCTTATCAATCATTGATATCACATACAACCGTGCATGTATATCTGAGTTGTCCATCCCCATCTTATCAATCTTTGATATCACATACAACCGTGCATGTATATCTGAGTTGTCCATCCCCATCTTATCAATCATTGATATCACATACAACCGTGCATGTATATCTGAGCTGTGCATCCCCATCTTATCAATCATTGATATCACATACAACCGTGCATGTATATCTGAGTTGTCCATCCCCATCTTATCGACCCTTGTTATCCCATACAACCGTGCATGTATATCTGAGTTGTCAATCCCCATCTTATCAATCATTGATATCACATACAACCGTGCACGTATATCTGAGTTGTCCATCCCCATCTTATTAATCCTTGATATCACATACAACCGTGCACGTATATCTGAGTTGTCCATCCCCATCATATCAATCCTTGTTATCACATACAACCGTGCACGTATATCTGAGTTGTCCATCCCCATCATATCAATCCTTGTTATCACATACAACCGTGCACGTATATCTGAGTTGTCCATCCCCATCTTATTAATCCTTGATATCACATACAACCGTGCACGTATATCTGAGTTGTCCATCCCCATCATATCAATCCTTGTTATCACATACAACCGTGCACGTATATCTGAGTTGTCCATCCCCATCATATCAATCCTTGTTATCACATACAACCGTGCACGTATATCTGAGTTGTCCATCCCCATCTTATTAATCCTTGTTATCACATACAACCGTGCACGTATATCTGAGTTGTCCATCCCCATCTTATCGATCCTTGTTATCCCATACAACCGTGCATGTATATCTGAGTTGTCCATCCCCATCTTATCAATCCTTGATATCACATACAACCGTGCATGTATATCTGAGTTGTCCATCCCCATCTTATCAATCATTGATATCACATACATGTACAACCATGCACGTATATCTGAGTTGTCCATCCCCATCTTATCGATCCTTGTTATCCCATACAACCGCGCATGTACATCTGAGTTGTCCATCCCCATCTTATCAATCATTGATATCCCATACAACCGTGCATGTATATCTGAGTTGTCCATCCCCATCTTATCAATCATTGATATCACATACAACCGTGCATGTATATCTGAGTTGTCCATCCCCATCTTATCAATCCTTGATATCACATACAACCGTGCATGTATATCTGAGTTGTCCATCCCCATCTTATCAATCATTGATATCACATACAACCGTGCATGTATATCTGAGTTGTCCATCCCCATCTTATCAATCATTGATATCACATACAACCGTGCACATATATCTGAGTTGTCCATCCCCATCTTATCAATCCTTGATATCACATACAACCGTGCACGTATATCTGAGTTGTCCATCCCCATCTTATCAATCCTTGATATCACATACAACCGTGCATGTATATCTGTGTTGTCCATCCCCATCTTATCAATCATTGATATCACATACAACCGTGCATGTATATCTGAGTTGTCCATCCCCATCTTGTAAATCATTGATATCACATACAACCGTGCACGTATATCTGAGTTGTCCATCCCCATCTTATCAATCATTGATATCACATACAACCGTGCATGTATATCTGAGTTGTCCATCCCCATCTTATCAATCTTTGATATCACATACAACCGTGCATGTATATCTGAGTTGTCCATCCCCATCTTATCAGTCATTGATATCACATACAACCGTGCATGTATATCTGAGCTGTGCATCCCCATCTTATCAATCATTGATATCACATACAACCGTGCATGTATATCTGAGTTGTCCATCCCCATCTTATCAATCATTGATATCACATACAACCGTGCACGTATATCTGAGTTGTCCATCCCCATCTTATCAATCATTGATATCACATACAACTGTGCATGTATATCTGAGTTGTCCATCCCCATCTTATCAATCATTGATATCACATACAACTGTGCACGTATATCTGAGTTGTCCATCCCCATCATATCAATCCTTGATATCCCATACAACCGTGCATGTATATCTGAGTTGTCAATCCCCATCATATCAATCCTTGATATCCCATACAACCGTGCATGTATATCTGAGTTGTCCATCCCCATCATATCAATCCTTGATATCCCATACAACCGTGCATGTATATCTGAGTTGTCAATCCCCATCTTATCGATCCTTGTTATCACATACAACCGTGCACGTATATCTGAGTTGTCCATCCCCATCTTATCAATCCTTGATATCACATACAACCGTGCACATATATCTGAGTTGTCCATCCCCATCTTATCAATCCTTGATATCACATACAACCGTGCACATATATCTGAGTTGTCCATCCCCATCTTATCAATCCTTGATATCCCATACAACCGTGCACGTATATCTGAGTTGTCCATCCCCATCTTATCAATCCTTGATATCACATACAACCGTGCACGTATATCTGAGTTGTCCATCCCCATCTTATCAATCATTGATATCCCATACAACCGTGCACGTATATCTGAGTTGTCCATCCTCATCTTATCAATCCTTGATATAACATACAACCGTGCACGTATATCTGAGTTGTCAATCCCCATCTTATCAATCATTGATATCACATACAACCGTGCACATATATCTGAGTTGTCCATCCCCATCTTATCAATCCTTGATATCACATACAACCGTGCATGTATATCTGAGTTGTCCATCCCCATCTTATCAATCCTTGATATCCCATACAACCGTGCACGTATATTTGAGTTGTTAATCCCCATCTTATCAATCATTGATATCACATACAACCGTGCACATATATCTGAGTTGTCCATCCCCATCTTATCAATCCTTGATATCACATACAACCGTGCACGTATATCTGAGTTGTCCATCCCCATCGTATCAATCATTGATATCACATACAACCGTGCACGTATATCTGAGTTGTCCATCCCCATCTTATCAATCCTTGATATCACATACAACCGTGCACGTATATCTGAGTTGTCCATCCCCATCTTATCAATCATTGATATCCCATACAACCGTGCACGTATATCTGAGTTGTCCATCCCCATCTTATCAATCCTTGATATCACATACAACCGTGCACATATATCTGAGTTGTCCATCCCCATCTGATCATTCCTTGATATCACATACAACCGTGCACATATATCTGAGTTGTCCATCCCCATCTTATCAATTTTTGATATCCCATACAACCGTGCACGTATATCTGAGTTGTCCATCCCCATCTTATCAATCCTTGATATCACATACAACCGTGCACGTATATCTGAGTTGTCCATCCCCATCTTAGAAATCATTGATATCACATACAACCATGCACATATATCTGAGTTGTCCATCCCCATCTTATTAATCCTTGATATCACATACAACCGTGCACATATATCTGAGTTGTCCATCCCCATTATATCAATCATTGATATCACATACAACCGTGCACATATATCTGAGTTGTCCATCCCCATCTTATTAATCCTTGATATCACATACAACCGTGCACATATATCTGAGTTGTCCATCCCCATTATATCAATCATTGATATCACATACAACCGTGCACATATATCTGAGTTGTCCATCCCCATCTTATCAATCATTGATATCACATACAACCGTGCACATATATCTGAGATGTCCATCCCTATCTTATCAATCCTTGATATCACATACAACCGTGCACGTATATCTGAGTTGTCCATCCCCATCATATCAATCCTTGTTATCACATACAACCGTGCACGTATATCTGAGTTGTCCATCCCCATCTTATCGATCCTTGTTATCCCATACAACCGTGCATGTATATCTGAGTTGTCCATCCCCATCTTATCAATCCTTGATATCACATACAACCGAGCATGTATATCTGAGTTGTCCATCCCCCTCTTATTAATCATTGATATCACATACAACCGTGCATGTATATCTGAGTTGTCCATCCCCATCTTATTAATCCTTGTTATCACATACAACCGTGCACGTATATCTGAGTTGTCCATCCCCATCTTATCGATCCTTGTTATCCCATACAACCGTGCATGTATATCTGAGTTGTCCATCCCCATCTTATCAATCATTGATATCACATACAACTGTGCACGTATATCTGAGTTGTCCATCCCCATCTTATTAATCCTTGATATCACATACAACCGTGCACGTATATCTGAGTTGTCCATCCCCATCATATCAATCCTTGTTATCACATACAACCGTGCACGTATATCTGAGTTGTCCATCCCCATCTTATTAATCCTTGATATCACATACAACCGTGCACGTATATCTGAGTTGTCCATCCCCATCATATCAATCCTTGTTATCACATACAACCGTGCACGTATATCTGAGTTGTCCATCCCCATCATATCAATCCTTGTTATCACATACAACCATGCACGTATATCTGAGTTGTCCATCCCCATCTTATTAATCCTTGTTATCACATACAACCGTGCACGTATATCTGAGTTGTCCATCCCCATCTTATCGATCCTTGTTATCCCATACAACCGTGCATGTATATCTGAGTTGTCCATCCCCATCTTATCAATCCTTGATATCACATACAACCGTGCATGTATATCTGAGTTGTCCATCCCCATCTTATCAATCATTGATATCACATACAACCGTGCACGTATATCTGAGTTGTCCATCCCCATCTTATCGATCCTTGTTATCCCATACAACCGCGCATGTACATCTGAGTTGTCCATCCCCATCTTATCAATCATTGATATCCCATACAACCGTGCATGTATATGTGAGTTGTCCATCCCCATCTTATCAATCATTGATATCACATACAACCGTGCATGTATATCTGAGTTGTCCATCCCCATCTTATCAATCCTTGATATCACATACAACCGTGCATGTATATCTGAGTTGTCCATCCCCATCTTATCAATCATTGATATCACATACAACCGTGCATGTATATCTGAGTTGTCCATCCCCATCTTATCAATCATTGATATCACATACAACCGTGCACATATATCTGAGTTGTCCATCCCCATCTTATCAATCCTTGATATCACATACAACCGTGCACGTATATCTGAGTTGTCCATCCCCATCTTATCAATCCTTGATATCACATACAACCGTGCATGTATATCTGTGTTGTCCATCCCCATCTTATCAATCATTGATATCACATACAACCGTGCATGTATATCTGAGTTGTCCATCCCCATCTTGTAAATCATTGATATCACATACAACCGTGCACGTATATCTGAGTTGTCCATCCCCATCTTATCAATCATTGATATCACATACAACCGTGCATGTATATCTGAGTTGTCCATCCCCATCTAATCAATCTTTGATATCACATACAACCGTGCATGTATATCTGAGTTGTCCATCCCCATCTTATCAATCATTGATATCACATTCAACCGTGCATGTATATCTGAGCTGTGCATCCCCATCTTATCAATCATCGATATCACATACAACCGTGCATGTATATCTGAGTTGTCCATCCCCATCTTATCAATCATTGATATCACATACAACCGTGCACGTATATCTGAGTTGTCCATCCCCATCTTATCAATCATTGATATCACATACAACTGTGCATGTATATCTGAGTTGTCCATCCCCATCTTATCAATCATTGATATCACATACAACTGTGCACGTATATCTGAGTTGTCCATCCCCATCATATCAATCCTTGATATCCCATACAACCGTGCATGTATATCTGAATTGTCAATCCCCATCATATCAATCCTTGATATCCCATACAACCGTGCATGTATATCTGAGTTGTCCATCCCCATCATATCAATCCTTGATATCCCATACAACCGGGCATGTATATCTGAGTTGTCAATCCCCATCTTATCGATCCTTGTTATCACATACAACCGTGCACGTATATCTGAGTTGTCCATCCCCATCTTATCAATCCTTGATATCACATACAACCGTGCACATATATCTGAGTTGTCCATCCCCATCTTATCAATCCTTGATATCACATACAACCGTGCACATATATCTGAGTTGTCCATCCCCATCTTATCAATCCTTGATATCCCATACAACCGTGCACGTATATCTGAGTTGTCCATCCCCATCTTATCAATCCTTGATATCACATACAACCGTGCACGTATATCTGAGTTGTCCATCCCCATCTTATCAATCATTGATATGCCATACAACCGTGCACGTATATCTGAGTTGTCCATCCCCATCTTATCAATCATTGATATCCCATACAACTGTGCGCGTATATCTGAGTTGTCCATCCCCATCTTATCAATCCTTGATATCACATACAACCGTGCACGTATATCTGATTTGTCAATCCCCATCTTATCAATCATTGATATCACATACAACCGTGCACATATATCTGAGTTGTCCATCCCCATCTTATCAATCCTTGATATCACATACAACCGTGCACGTATATCTGAGTTGTCCATCCCCATCTTATCAATCATTGATATCCCATACAACCGTGCACGTATATCTGAGTTGTCCATCCCCATCTTATCAATCCTTGATATCACATACAACCGTGCACATATATCTGAGTTGTCCATCCACATCTGATCAATCCTTGATATCACATACAACCGTGCACATATATCTGAGTTGTCCATCCCCATCTTATCAATTTTTGATATCCCATACAACCGTGCACGTATATCTGAGTTGTCCATCCCCATCTTATCAATCCTTGATATCACATACAACCGTGCATGTATATCTGAGTTGTCCATCCCCATCTTATCAATCATTGATATCACATACAACCGTGCACGTATATCTGAGTTGTCCATCCCCATCTTATCGATCCTTGTTATCCCATACAACCGCGCATGTACATCTGAGTTGTCCATCCCCATCTTATCAATCATTGATATCCCATACAACCGTGCATGTATATGTGAGTTGTCCATCCCCATCTTATCAATCATTGATATCACATACAACCGTGCATGTATATCTGAGTTGTCCATCCCCATCTTATCAATCCTTGATATCACATACAACCGTGCATGTATATCTGAGTTGTCCATCCCCATCTTATCAATCATTGATATCACATACAACCGTGCATGTATATCTGAGTTGTCCATCCCCATCTTATCAATCATTGATATCACATACAACCGTGCACATATATCTGAGTTGTCCATCCCCATCTTATCAATCCTTGATATCACATACAACCGTGCACGTATATCTGAGTTGTCCATCCCCATCTTATCAATCCTTGATATCACATACAACCGTGCATGTATATCTGTGTTGTCCATCCCCATCTTATCAATCATTGATATCACATACAACCGTGCATGTATATCTGAGTTGTCCATCCCCATCTTGTAAATCATTGATATCACATACAACCGTGCACGTATATCTGAGTTGTCCATCCCCATCTTATCAATCATTGATATCACATACAACCGTGCATGTATATCTGAGTTGTCCATCCCCATCTAATCAATCTTTGATATCACATACAACCGTGCATGTATATCTGAGTTGTCCATCCCCATCTTATCAATCATTGATATCACATTCAACCGTGCATGTATATCTGAGCTGTGCATCCCCATCTTATCAATCATCGATATCACATACAACCGTGCATGTATATCTGAGTTGTCCATCCCCATCTTATCAATCATTGATATCACATACAACCGTGCACGTATATCTGAGTTGTCCATCCCCATCTTATCAATCATTGATATCACATACAACTGTGCATGTATATCTGAGTTGTCCATCCCCATCTTATCAATCATTGATATCACATACAACTGTGCACGTATATCTGAGTTGTCCATCCCCATCATATCAATCCTTGATATCCCATACAACCGTGCATGTATATCTGAATTGTCAATCCCCATCATATCAATCCTTGATATCCCATACAACCGTGCATGTATATCTGAGTTGTCCATCCCCATCATATCAATCCTTGATATCCCATACAACCGGGCATGTATATCTGAGTTGTCAATCCCCATCTTATCGATCCTTGTTATCACATACAACCGTGCACGTATATCTGAGTTGTCCATCCCCATCTTATCAATCCTTGATATCACATACAACCGTGCACATATATCTGAGTTGTCCATCCCCATCTTATCAATCCTTGATATCACATACAACCGTGCACATATATCTGAGTTGTCCATCCCCATCTTATCAATCCTTGATATCCCATACAACCGTGCACGTATATCTGAGTTGTCCATCCCCATCTTATCAATCCTTGATATCACATACAACCGTGCACGTATATCTGAGTTGTCCATCCCCATCTTATCAATCATTGATATGCCATACAACCGTGCACGTATATCTGAGTTGTCCATCCCCATCTTATCAATCATTGATATCCCATACAACTGTGCGCGTATATCTGAGTTGTCCATCCCCATCTTATCAATCCTTGATATCACATACAACCGTGCACGTATATCTGATTTGTCAATCCCCATCTTATCAATCATTGATATCACATACAACCGTGCACATATATCTGAGTTGTCCATCCCCATCTTATCAATCCTTGATATCACATACAACCGTGCACGTATATCTGAGTTGTCCATCCCCATCTTATCAATCATTGATATCCCATACAACCGTGCACGTATATCTGAGTTGTCCATCCCCATCTTATCAATCCTTGATATCACATACAACCGTGCACATATATCTGAGTTGTCCATCCACATCTGATCAATCCTTGATATCACATACAACCGTGCACATATATCTGAGTTGTCCATCCCCATCTTATCAATTTTTGATATCCCATACAACCGTGCACGTATATCTGAGTTGTCCATCCCCATCTTATCAATCCTTGATATCACATACAACCGTGCACGTATATCTGAGTTGTCCATCCCCATCTTAGAAATCATTGATATCACATACAACCATGCACATATATCTGAGTTGTCCATCCCCATCTTATTAATCCTTGATATCACATACAACCGTGCACATATATCTGAGTTGTCCATCCCCATTATATCAATCATTGATATCACATACAACCGTGCACATATATCTGAGTTGTCCATCCCCATCTTATTAATCCTTGATATCACATACAACCGTGCACATATATCTGAGTTGTCCATCCCCATTATATCAATCATTGATATCACATACAACCGTGCACATATATCTGAGTTGTCCATCCCCATCTTATCAATCATTGATATCACATACAACCGTGCACATATATCTGAGATATCCATCCCTATCTTATCAATCCTTGATATCACATACAACCGTGCACGTATATCTGAGTTGTCCATCCCCATCATATCAATCCTTGTTATCACATACAACCGTGCACGTATATCTGAGTTGTCCATCCCCATCTTATCGATCCTTGTTATCCCATACAACCGTGCATGTATATCTGAGTTGTCCATCCCCATCTTATCAATCCTTGATATCACATACAACCGAGCATGTATATCTGAGTTGTCCATCCCCCTCTTATTAATCATTGATATCACATACAACCGTGCATGTATATCTGAGTTGTCCATCCCCATCTTATTAATCCTTGTTATCACATACAACCGTGCACGTATATCTGAGTTGTCTATCCCCATCTTATCGATCCTTGTTATCCCATACAACCGTGCATGTATATCTGAGTTGTCCATCCCCATCTTATCAATCATTGATATCACATACAACCGTGCACGTATATCTGAGTTGTCCATCCCCATCTTATTAATCCTTGATATCACATACAACCGTGCACGTATATCTGAGTTGTCCATCCCCATCATATCAATCCTTGTTATCACATACAACCGTGCACGTATATCTGAGTTGTCCATCCCCATCTTATTAATCCTTGATATCACATACAACCGTGCACGTATATCTGAGTTGTCCATCCCCATCATATCAATCCTTGTTATCACATACAACCGTGCACGTATATCTGAGTTGTCCATCCCCATCATATCAATCCTTGTTATCACATACAACCGTGCACGTATATCTGAGTTGTCCATCCCCATCTTATTAATCCTTGTTATCACATACAACCGTGCACGTATATCTGAGTTGTCCATCCCCATCTTATCGATCCTTGTTATCCCATACAACCGTGCATGTATATCTGAGTTGTCCATCCCCATCTTATCAATCCTTGATATCACATACAACCGTGCATGTACATCTGAGTTGTCCATCCCCATCTTATCAATCATTGATATCCCATACAACCGTGCATGTATATCTGAGTTGTCCATCCCCATCTTATCAATCATTGATATCACATACAACCGTGCATGTATATCTGAGTTGTCCATCCCCATCTTATCAATCCTTGATATCACATACAACCGTGCATGTATATCTGAGTTGTCCATCCCCATCTTATCAATCATTGATATCACATACAACCGTGCATGTATATCTGAGTTGTCCATCCCCATCTTATCAATCATTGATATCACATACAACCGTGCACATATATCTGAGTTGTCCATCCCCATCTTATCAATCCTTGATATCACATACAACCGTGCACGTATATCTGAGTTGTCCATCCCCATCTTATCAATCCTTGATATCACATACAACCGTGCATGTATATCTGTGTTGTCCATCCCCATCTTATCAATCATTGATATCACATACAACCGTGCATGTATATCTGAGTTGTCCATCCCCATCTTGTAAATCATTGATATCACATACAACCGTGCACGTATATCTGAGTTGTCCATCCCCATCTTATCAATCATTGATATCACATACAACCGTGCATGTATATCTGATTTGTCCATCCCCATCTTATCAATCTTTGATATCACATACAACCGTGCATGTATATCTGAGTTGTCCATCCCCATCTTATCAATCATTGATATCACATTCAACCGTGCATGTATATCTGAGCTGTGCATCCCCATCTTATCAATCATCGATATCACATACAACCGTGCATGTATATCTGAGTTGTCCATCCCCATCTTATCAATCATTGATATCACATACAACCGTGCACGTATATCTGAGTTGTCCATCCCCATCTTATCAATCATTGATATCACATACAACTGTGCATGTATATCTGAGTTGTCCATCCCCATCTTATCAATCATTGATATCACATACAACTGTGCACGTATATCTGAGTTGTCCATCCCCATCATATCAATCCTTGATATCCCATACAACCGTGCATGTATATCTGAATTGTCAATCCCCATCATATCAATCCTTGA
Organism: Saccoglossus kowalevskii; assembly: GCF_978046115.1. Taxonomy (NCBI): domain Eukaryota; kingdom Metazoa; phylum Hemichordata; class Enteropneusta; family Harrimaniidae; genus Saccoglossus; species Saccoglossus kowalevskii. The sequence goes on from NC_140653.1 coordinate 34,734,513, forward strand.
TATCCCATACAACCGTGCATGTATATCTGAGTTGTCCATCCCCATCATATCAATCCTTGATATCCCATACAACCGGGCATGTATATCTGAGTTGTCAATCCCCATCTTATCGATCCTTGTTATCACATACAACCGTGCACGTATATCTGAGTTGTCCATCCCCATCTTATCAATCCTTGATATCACATACAACCGTGCACATATATCTGAGTTGTCCATCCCCATCTTATCAATCCTTGATATCACATACAACCGTGCACATATATCTGAGTTGTCCATCCCCATCTTATCAATCCTTGATATCCCATACAACCGTGCACGTATATCTGAGTTGTCCATCCCCATCTTATCAATCCTTGATATCACATACAACCGTGCACGTATATCTGAGTTGTCCATCCCCATCTTATCAATCATTGATATGCCATACAACCGTGCACGTATATCTGAGTTGTCCATCCCCATCTTATCAATCATTGATATCCCATACAACTGTGCGCGTATATCTGAGTTGTCCATCCCCATCTTATCAATCCTTGATATCACATACAACCGTGCACGTATATCTGATTTGTCAATCCCCATCTTATCAATCATTGATATCACATACAACCGTGCACATATATCTGAGTTGTCCATCCCCATCTTATCAATCCTTGATATCACATACAACCGTGCATGTATATCTGAGTTGTCCATCCCCATCTTATCCATCCTTGACATCCCATACAACCGTGCACGTATATCTGAGTTGTCAATCCCCATCTTATCAATCATTGATATCACATACAACCGTGCACATATATCTGAGTTGTCCATCCCCATCTTATCAATCCTTGATATCACATACAACCGTGCACGTATATCTGAGTTGTCCATCCCCATCGTATCAATCATTGATATCACATACAACCGTGCACGTATATCTGAGTTGTCCATCCCCATCTTATCAATCCTTGATATCACATACAACCGTGCATGTATATCTGAGTTGTCCATCCCCATCTTATCAATCATTGATATCCCATACAACCGTGCACGTATATCTGAGTTGTCCATCCCCATCTTATCAATCCTTGATATCACATACAACCGTGCACATATATCTGAGTTGTCCATCCCCATCTGATCAATCCTTGATATGACATACAACCGTGCACATATATCTGAGTTGTCCATCCCCATCTTATCAATTTTTGATATCCCATACAACCGTGCACGTATATCTGAGTTGTCCATCCCCATTTTATCAATCCTTGATATCACATACAACCGTGCACGTATATCTGAGTTGTCCATCCCCATCTTAGAAATCATTGATATCACATACAACCGTGCACATATATCTGAGTTGTCCATCCCCATCTTATTAATCCTTGATATCACATACAACCGTGCACATATATCTGAGTTGTCCATCCCCATTATATCAATCATTGATATCACATACAACCGTGCACATATATCTGAGTTGTCCATCCCCATCTTATTAATCCTTGATATCACATACAACCGTGCACATATATCTGAGTTGTCCATCCCCATTATATCAATCATTGATATCACATACAACCGTGCACATATATCTGAGTTGTCCATCCCCATCTTATCAATCATTGATATCACATACAACCGTGCACATATATCTGAGTTGTCCATCCCTATCTTATCAATCCTTGATATCACATACAACCGTGCACGTATATCTGAGTTGTCCATCCCCATCATATCAATCCTTGTTATCACATACAACCGTGCACGTATATCTGAGTTGTCCATCCCCATCTTATCGATCCTTGTTATCCCATACAACCGTGCATGTATATCTGAGTTGTCCATCCCCATCTTATCAATCCTTGATATCACATACAACCGAGCATGTATATCTGAGTTGTCCATCCCCCTCTTATTAATCATTGATATCACATACAACCGTGCATGTATATCTGAGTTGTCCATCCCCATCTTATCGATCCTTTTTATCCCATACAACCGTGCATGTATATCTGAGTTGTCAATCCCCATCTTATCAATCATTGATATCACATACAACCGTGCACATATATCTGAGTTGTCCATCCCCATCTTATCAATCCTTGATATCACATACAACCGTGCACGTATATCTGAGTTGTCCATCCCCATCTTATCAATCATTGATATCCCATACAACCGTGCATGTATATCTGAGTTGTCCATCCCCATCTTATCAATCCTTGATATCACATACAACCGTGCACATATATCTGAGTTGTCCATCCCCATCTTAGAAATCATTGATATCACATACAACCGTGCACATATATCTGAGTTGTCCATCCCCATCTTATTAATCCTTGATATCACATACAACCGTGCACATATATCTGAGTTGTCCATCCCCATCTTATTAATCCTTGATATCACATACAACCGTGCACATATATCTGAGTTGTCCATCCCCATTATATCAATCATTGATATCACATACAACCGTGCACATATATCTGAGTTGTCCATCCCCATCTTATCAATCATTGATATCACATACAACCGTGCACATATATCTGAGTTGTCCATCCCTATCTTATCAATCATTGATATCACATACAACCGTGCACGTATATCTGAGTTGTCCATCCCCATCATATCAATCCTTGTTATCACATACAACCGTGCACGTATATCTGAGTTGTCCATCCCCATCTTATCGATCCTTGTTATCCCATACAACCGTGCATGTATATCTGAGTTGTCCATCCCCATCTTATCAATCCTTGATATCACATACAACCGAGCATGTATATCTGAGTTGTCCATCCCCCTCTTATTAATCATTGATATCACATACAACCGTGCATGTATATCTGAGTTGTCCATCCCCATCTTATCGATCCTTTTTATCCCATACAACCGTGCATGTATATCTGAGTTGTCAATCCCCATCTTATCAATCATTGATATCACATACAACCGTGCACGTATGTCTGAGTTGTCCATCCCCATCTTATTAATCCTTGATATCACATACAACCGTGCACGTATATCTGAGTTGTCCATCCCCATCATATCAATCCTTGTTATCACATACAACCGTGCACGTATATCTGAGTTGTCCATCCCCATCATATCAATCCTTGTTATCACATACAACCGTGCACGTATATCTGAGTTGTCCATCCCCATCTTATTAATCCTTGATATCACATACAACCGTGCACGTATATCTGAGTTGTCCATCCCCATCATATCAATCCTTGTTATCACATACAACCGTGCACGTATATCTGAGTTGTCCATCCCCATCATATCAATCCTTGTTATCACATACAACCGTGCACGTATATCTGAGTTGTCCATCCCCATCGTATCAATCATTGATATCACATACAACCGTGCACATATATCTGAGTTGTCCATCCCCATCTTATCAATCCTTGATATCACATACAACCGTGCACGTATATCTGAGTTGTCCATCCCCATCTTATCAATCATTGATATCCCATACAACCGTGCATGTATATCTGAGTTGTCCATCCCCATCTTATCAATCCTTGATATCACATACAACCGTGCACATATATCTGAGTTGTCCATCCCCATCTGATCAATCCTTGATATCACATACAACCGTGCACATATATCTGAGTTGTCCATCCCCATCTTATCAATCCTTGATATCCCATACAACCGTGCACGTATATCTGAGTTGTCCATCCCCATCTTATCAATCCTTGATATCACATACAACCGTGCACGTATATCTGAGTTGTCCATCCCCATCTTATAAATCATTGATATCACATACAACCAAGCACATATATCTGAGTTGTCTATCCCCATCTTATTAATCCTTGATATCACATACAACCGTGCACATATATCTGAGTTGTCCATCCCCATCATATCAATCATTGATATCACATACAACCGTGCACATATATCTGAGTTGTCCATCCCCATCTTATTAATCCTTGATATCACATACAACCGTGCACATATATCTGAGTTGTCCATCCCAATCATATCAATCATTGATATCACATACAACCGTGCACATATATCTGAGTTGTCCATCCCCATCTTATCAATCATTGATATCACATACAACCGTGCACATATATCTGAGTTGTCCATCCCTATCTTATCAATCCTTGATATCACATACAACCGTGCACGTATATCTGAGTTGTCCATCCCCATCATATCAATCCTTGTTATCACATACAACCGTGCACGTATATCAGAGTTGTCCATCCCCATCTTATCGATCCTTGTTATCCCATACAACCGTGCATGTATATCTGAGTTGTCCATCCCCATCTTATCAATCCTTGATATCACATACAACCGAGCATGTATATCTGAGTTGTCCATCCCCCTCTTATTAATCATTGATATCACATACAACCGTGCATGTATATCTGAGTTGTCCATCCCTATCTTATCGATCCTTGTTATCCCATACAACCGTGCATGTATATCTGAGTTGTCAATCCCCATCTTATCAATCATTGATATCACATACAACCGTGCACGTATATCTGAGTTGTCCATCCCCATCTTATTAATCCTTGATATCACATACAACCGTGCACGTATATCTGAGTTGTCCATCACCATCATATCAATCCTTGTTATCACATACAACCGTGCACGTATATCTGAGTTGTCCATCCCCATCATATCAATCCTTGTTATCACATACAACCGTGCACGTATATCTGAGTTGTCCATCCCCATCTTATTAATCCTTGATATCACATACAACCGTGCACGTATATCTGAGTTGTCCATCCCCATCATATCAATCCTTGTTATCACATACAACCGTGCACGTATATCTGAGTTGTCCATCCCCATCATATCAATCCTTGTTATCACATACAACCGTGCACGTATATCTGAGTTGTCCATCCCCATCTTATTAATCCTTGTTATCACATACAACTGTGCACGTATATCTGAGTTGTCCATCCCCATCTTATCGATCCTTGTTATCCCATACAACCGTGCATGTATATCTGAGTTGTCCATCCCCATCTTATCAATCCTTGATATCACATACAACCGTGCATGTATATCTGAGTTGTCCATCCCCATCATATCAATCATTGATATCACATACAACCGTGCACGTATATCTGAGTTGTCCATCCCCATCTTATCGATCCTTGTTATCCCATACAACCGCGCATGTACATCTGAGTTGTACATCCCCATCTTATCAATCATTGATATCACATACAACCGTGCATGTATATCTGAGTTGTCCATCCCCATCTTATCAATCATTGATATCACATACAACCGTGCACGTATATCTGAGTTGTCCATCCCCATCTTATCAATCATTGATATCACATACAACTGTGCATGTATATCTGAGTTGTCCATCCCCATCTTATCAATCATTGATATCACATACAACTGTGCACGTATATCTGAGTTGTCCATCCCCATCATATCAATCCTTGATATCCCATACAACCGTGCATGTATATCTGAATTGTCAATCCCCATCATATCAATCCTTGATATCCCATACAACCGTGCATGTATATCTGAGTTGTCCATCCCCATCATATCAATCCTTGATATCCCATACAACCGGGCATGTATATCTGAGTTGTCAATCCCCATCTTATCGATCCTTGTTATCACATACAACCGTGCACGTATATCTGAGTTGTCCATCCCCATCTTATCAATCCTTGATATCACATACAACCGTGCACATATATCTGAGTTGTCCATCCCCATCTTATCAATCCTTGATATCACATACAACCGTGCACATATATCTGAGTTGTCCATCCCCATCTTATCAATCCTTGATATCCCATACAACCGTGCACGTATATCTGAGTTGTCCATCCCCATCTTATCAATCCTTGATATCACATACAACCGTGCACGTATATCTGAGTTGTCCATCCCCATCTTATCAATCATTGATATGCCATACAACCGTGCACGTATATCTGAGTTGTCCATCCCCATCTTATCAATCATTGATATCCCATACAACTGTGCGCGTATATCTGAGTTGTCCATCCCCATCTTATCAATCCTTGATATCACATACAACCGTGCACGTATATCTGATTTGTCAATCCCCATCTTATCAATCATTGATATCACATACAACCGTGCACATATATCTGAGTTGTCCATCCCCATCTTATCAATCCTTGATATCACATACAACCGTGCATGTATATCTGAGTTGTCCATCCCCATCTTATCCATCCTTGACATCCCATACAACCGTGCACGTATATCTGAGTTGTCAATCCCCATCTTATCAATCATTGATATCACATACAACCGTGCACATATATCTGAGTTGTCCATCCCCATCTTATCAATCCTTGATATCACATACAACCGTGCACGTATATCTGAGTTGTCCATCCCCATCGTATCAATCATTGATATCACATACAACCGTGCACGTATATCTGAGTTGTCCATCCCCATCTTATCAATCCTTGATATCACATACAACCGTGCATGTATATCTGAGTTGTCCATCCCCATCTTATCAATCATTGATATCCCATACAACCGTGCACGTATATCTGAGTTGTCCATCCCCATCTTATCAATCCTTTATATCACATACAACCGTGCACATATATCTGAGTTGTCCATCCCCATCTGATCAATCCTTGATATCACATACAACCGTGCACATATATCTGAGTTGTCCATCCCCATCTTATCAATTTTTGATATCCCATACAACCGTGCACGTATATCTGAGTTGTCCATCCCCATTTTATCAATCCTTGATATCACATACAACCGTGCACGTATATCTGAGTTGTCCATCCCCATCTTAGAAATCATTGATATCACATACAACCGTGCACATATATCTGAGTTGTCCATCCCCATCTTATTAATCCTTGATATCACATACAACCGTGCACATATATCTGAGTTGTCCATCCCCATTATATCAATCATTGATATCACATACAACCGTGCACATATATCTGAGTTGTCCATCCCCATCTTATTAATCCTTGATATCACATACAACCGTGCACATATATCTGAGTTGTCCATCCCCATTATATCAATCATTGATATCACATACAACCGTGCACATATATCTGAGTTGTCCATCCCCATCTTATCAATCATTGATATCACATACAACCGTGCACATATATCTGAGTTGTCCATCCCTATCTTATCAATCCTTGATATCACATACAACCGTGCACGTATATCTGAGTTGTCCATCCCCATCATATCAATCCTTGTTATCACATACAACCGTGCACGTATATCTGAGTTGTCCATCCCCATCTTATCGATCCTTGTTATCCCATACAACCGTGCATGTATATCTGAGTTGTCCATCCCCATCTTATCAATCCTTGATATCACATACAACCGAGCATGTATATCTGAGTTGTCCATCCCCCTCTTATTAATCATTGATATCACATACAACCGTGCATGTATATCTGAGTTGTCCATCCCCATCTTATCGATCCTTTTTATCCCATACAACCGTGCATGTATATCTGAGTTGTCAATCCCCATCTTATCAATCATTGATATCACATACAACCGTGCACGTATATCTGAGTTGTCCATCCCCATCTTATTAATCCTTGATATCACATACAACCGTGCACGTATATCTGAGTTGTCCATCCCCATCATATCAATCCTTGTTATCACATACAACCGTGCACGTATATCTGAGTTGTCCATCCCCATCATATCAATCCTTGTTATCACATACAACCGTGCACGTATATCTGAGTTGTCCATCCCCATCTTATTAATCCTTGATATCACATACAACCGTGCACGTATATCTGAGTTGTCCATCCCCATCATATCAATCCTTGTTATCACATACAACCGTGCACGTATATCTGAGTTGTCCATCCCCATCATATCAATCCTTGTTATCACATACAACCGTGCACGTATATCTGAGTTGTCCATCCCCATCGTATCAATCATTGATATCACATACAACCGTGCACATATATCTGAGTTGTCCATCCCCATCTTATCAATCCTTGATATCACATACAACCGTGCACGTATATCTGAGTTGTCCATCCCCATCTTATCAATCATTGATATCCCATACAACCGTGCATGTATATCTGAGTTGTCCATCCCCATCTTATCAATCCTTGATATCACATACAACCGTGCACATATATCTGAGTTGTCCATCCCCATCTGATCAATCCTTGATATCACATACAACCGTGCACATATATCTGAGTTGTCCATCCCCATCTTATCAATCCTTGATATCCCATACAACCGTGCACGTATATCTGAGTTGTCCATCCCCATCTTATCAATCCTTGATATCACATACAACCGTGCACGTATATCTGAGTTGTCCATCCCCATCTTATAAATCATTGATATCACATACAACCATGCACATATATCTGAGTTGTCTATCCCCATCTTATTAATCCTTGATATCACATACAACCGTGCACATATATCTGAGTTGTCCATCCCCATCATATCAATCATTGATATCACATACAACCGTGCACATATATCTGAGTTGTCCATCCCCATCTTATTAATCCTTGATATCACATACAACCGTGCACATATATCTGAGTTGTCCATCCCCATCATATCAATCATTGATATCACATACGACCGTGCACATATATCTGAGTTGTCCATCCCCATCTTATCAATCATTGATATCACATACAACCGTGCACATATATCTGAGTTGTCCATCCCTATCTTATCAATCCTTGATATCACATACAACCGTGCACGTATATCTGAGTTGTCCATCCCCATCATATCAATCCTTGTTATCACATACAACCGTGCACGTATATCAGAGTTGTCCATCCCCATCTTATCGATCCTTGTTATCCCATACAACCGTGCATGTATATCTGAGTTGTCCATCCCCATCTTATCAATCCTTGATATCACATACAACCGAGCATGTATATCTGAGTTGTCCATCCCCCTCTTATTAATCATTGATATCACATACAACCGTGCATGTATATCTGAGTTGTCCATCCCTATCTTATCGATCCTTGTTATCCCATACAACCGTGCATGTATATCTGAGTTGTCAATCCCCATCTTATCAATCATTGATATCACATACAACCGTGCACGTATATCTGAGTTGTCCATCCCCATCTTATTAATCCTTGATATCACATACAACCGTGCACGTATATCTGAGTTGTCCATCACCATCATATCAATCCTTGTTATCACATACAACCGTGCACGTATATCTGAGTTGTCCATCCCCATCATATCAATCCTTGTTATCACATACAACCGTGCACGTATATCTGAGTTGTCCATCCCCATCTTATTAATCCTTGATATCACATACAACCGTGCACGTATATCTGAGTTGTCCATCCCCATCATATCAATCCTTGTTATCACATACAACCGTGCACGTATATCTGAGTTGTCCATCCCCATCATATCAATCCTTGTTATCACATACAACCGTGCACGTATATCTGAGTTGTCCATCCCCATCTTATTAATCCTTGTTATCACATACAACTGTGCACGTATATCTGAGTTGTCCATCCCCATCTTATCGATCCTTGTTATCCCATACAACCGTGCATGTATATCTGAGTTGTCCATCCCCATCTTATCAATCCTTGATATCACATACAACCGTGCATGTATATCTGAGTTGTCCATCCCCATCTTATCAATCATTGATATCACATACAACCGTGCACGTATATCTGAGTTGTCCATCCCCATCTTATCGATCCTTGTTATCCCATACAACCGCGCATGTACATCTGAGTTGTACATCCCCATCTTATCAATCATTGATATCCCATACAACCGTGCATGTATATCTGAGTTGTCCATCTCCATCTTATCAATCATTGATATCACATACAACCGTGCATGTATATCTGAGTTGTCCATCCCCATCTTATCAATCATTGATATTACATACAACCGTGCACATATATCTGAGTTGTCCATCCCCATCTTATCAATCCTTGATATCACATACAACCGTGCACGTATATCTGAGTTGTCCATCCCCATCTTATCAATCCTTGATATCACATACAACCGTGCATGTATATCTGAGTTGTCCTTCCCCATCTTATCAATCATTGATATCACATACAACCGTGCATGTATATCTGAGTTGTCCATCCCCATCTTGTAAATCATTGATATCACATACAACCGTGCACGTATATCTGAGTTGTCCATCCCCATCTTATCAATCATTGATATCACATACAACCGTGCATGTATATCAGAGTTGTCCATCCCCATCTTATCAATCATTGATATCACATACAACCGTGCATGTATATCTGAGTTGTCCATCCCCATCTTATCAATCATTGATATCACATACAACCGTGCATGTATATCTGAGCTGTGCATCCCCATCTTATCAATCATTGATATCACATACAACCGTGCATGTATATCTGAGTTGTCCATCCCCATCTTATCAATCATTGATATCACATACAACCGTGCACGTATATCTGAGTTGTCCATCCCCATCTTATCAATCATTGATATCACATACAACTGTGCATGTATATCTGAGTTGTCCATCCCCATCTTATCAATCATTGATATCACATACAACTGTGCACGTATATCTGAGTTGTCCATCCCCATCATATCAATCCTTGTTATCCCATACAACCGTGCATGTATATCTGAGTTGTCCATCCCCATCATATCAATCCTTGATATCCCATACAACCGTGCATGTATATCTGAGTTGTCAATCCCCATCTTATCGATCCTTGTTATCATATACAACCGTGCACGTATATCTGAGTTGTCCATCCCCATCTTATCGATCCTTGTTATCCCATACAACCGTGCACGTATATCTGAGTTGTCCATCCCCATCTTATCAATCATTGATATCCCATACAACCGTGCACGTATATCTGAGTTGTCCATCCCCATCTTATCAATCCTTGATATCACATACAACCGTGCACGTATATCTGAGTTGTCAATCCCCATCTTATCAATCATTGATATCACATACAACCGTGCACATATATCTGAGTTGTCCATCCCCATCTTATCAATCCTTGATATCACATACAACCGTGCATGTATATCTGAGTTGTCCATCCCCATCTTATCAATCCTTGATATCCCATACAACCGTGCACGTATATCTGAGTTGTCAATCCCCATCTTATCAATCATTGATATCACATACAACCGTGCACATATATCTGAGTTGTCCATCCCCATCTTATCAATCCTTGATATCACATACAACCGTGCACGTATATCTGAGTTGTCCATCCCCATCGTATCAATCATTGATATCACATACAACCGTGCACGTATATCTGAGTTGTCCATCCCCATCTTATCAATCCTTGATATCACATACAACCGTGCACGTATATCTGAGTTGTCCATCCCCATCTTATCAATCATTGATATCCCATACAACCGTGCACGTATATCTGAGTTGTCCATCCCTATCTTATCAATCCTTGATATCACATACAACCGTGCACATATATCTGAGTTGTCCATCCCCATCTTATCGATCCTTTTTATCCCATACAACCGTGCACATATATCTGAGTTGTCCATCCCCATCTTATCAATCCTTGATATCCCATACAACCGTGCACGTATATCTTAGTTGTCCATCCCCATCTTATCAATCCTTGATATCACATACAACCGTGCACGTATATCTGAGTTGTCCATCCCCATCTTATCAATCCTTGATATCACATACAACCGTGCATGTATATCTGAGTTGTCCATCCCATCTTATCAATCCTTGATATCCCATACAACCGTGCACGTATATCTGAGTTGTCAATCCCCATCTTATCAATCATTGATATCACATACAACCGTGCACATATATCTGAGTTGTCCATCCCCATCTTATCAATCCTTGATATCACATACAACCGTGCACGTATATCTGAGTTGTCCATCCCCATCGTATCAATCATTGATATCACATACAACCATGCACGTATATCTGAGTTGTCCATCCCCATCTTATCAATCTTTGATATCACATACAACCGTGCACGTATATCTGAGTTGTCCATCCCCATCTTATCAATCATTGATATCCCATACAACCGTGCACGTATATCTGAGTTGTCCATCCCCATCTTATCAATCCTTGATATCACATACAACCGTGCACATATATCTGAGTTGTCCATCCCCATCTTATCAATCCTTGATATCACATACAACCGTGCACATATATCTGAGTTGTCCATCCCCATCTTATCAATCCTTGATATCCCATACAACCGTGCACGTATATCTGAGTTGTCCATCCCCATCTTATCAATCCTTGATATCACATACAACCGTGCACGTATATCTGAGTTGTCCATCCCCATCTTATCAATCCTTGATACCACATACAACCGTGCATGTATATCTGAGTTGTCCATCCCCATCTTATCAATCCTTGATATCCCATACAACCGTGCACGTATATCTGAGTTGCCCATCACCATCTTATCAATCCTTGATATCCCATACAACCGTGCACGTATATCTGAGTTGTCCATCCCCATCTTATCAATCATTGATATCACATACAACCGTGCATGTATATCTGAGTTGTCCATCCCCATCTTATCAATCCTTGATATCACATACAACCGTGCATGTATATCTGAGTTGTCCTTCCCCATCTTATCAATCATTGATATCACATACAACCGTGCATGTATATCTGAGTTGTCCATCCCCATCTTGTAAATCATTGATATCACATACAACCGTGCACGTATATCTGAGTTGTCCATCCCCATCTTATCAATCATTGATATCACATACAACCGTGCATGTATATCTGAGTTGTCCATCCCCATCTTATCAATCATTGATATCACATACAACCGTGCATGTATATCTGAGTTGTCCATCCCCATCTTATCAATCATTGATATCACATACAACCGTGCATGTATATCTGAGCTGTGCATCCCCATCTTATCAATCATTGATATCACATACAACCGTGCATGTATATCTGAGTTGTCCATCCCCATCTTATCAATCATTGATATCACATACAACCGTGCACGTATATCTGAGTTGTCCATCCCCATCTTATCAATCATTGATATCACATACAACTGTGCATGTATATCTGAGTTGTCCATCCCCATCTTATCAATCATTGATATCACATACAACTGTGCACGTATATCTGAGTTGTCCATCCCCATCATATCAATCCTTGTTATCCCATACAACCGTGCATGTATATCTGAGTTGTCCATCCCCATCATATCAATCCTTGATATCCCATACAACCGTGCATGTATATCTGAGTTGTCAATCCCCATCTTATCGATCCTTGTTATCATATACAACCGTGCACGTATATCTGAGTTGTCCATCCCCATCTTATCGATCCTTGTTATCCCATACAACCGTGCACGTATATCTGAGTTGTCCATCCCCATCTTATCAATCATTGATATCCCATACAACCGTGCACGTATATCTGAGTTGTCCATCCCCATCTTATCAATCCTTGATATCACATACAACCGTGCACGTATATCTGAGTTGTCAATCCCCATCTTATCAATCATTGATATCACATACAACCGTGCACATATATCTGAGTTGTCCATCCCCATCTTATCAATCCTTGATATCACATACAACCGTGCATGTATATCTGAGTTGTCCATCCCCATCTTATCAATCCTTGATATCCCATACAACCGTGCACGTATATCTGAGTTGTCAATCCCCATCTTATCAATCATTGATATCACATACAACCGTGCACATATATCTGAGTTGTCCATCCCCATCTTATCAATCCTTGATATCACATACAACCGTGCACGTATATCTGAGTTGTCCATCCCCATCGTATCAATCATTGATATCACATACAACCGTGCACGTATATCTGAGTTGTCCATCCCCATCTTATCAATCCTTGATATCACATACAACCGTGCACGTATATCTGAGTTGTCCATCCCCATCTTATCAATCATTGATATCCCATACAACCGTGCACGTATATCTGAGTTGTCCATCCCTATCTTATCAATCCTTGATATCACATACAACCGTGCACATATATCTGAGTTGTCCATCCCCATCTTATCGATCCTTTTTATCCCATACAACCGTGCACATATATCTGAGTTGTCCATCCCCATCTTATCAATCCTTGATATCCCATACAACCGTGCACGTATATCTTAGTTGTCCATCCCCATCTTATCAATCCTTGATATCACATACAACCGTGCACGTATATCTGAGTTGTCCATCCCCATCTTATCAATCCTTGATATCACATACAACCGTGCATGTATATCTGAGTTGTCCATCCCATCTTATCAATCCTTGATATCCCATACAACCGTGCACGTATATCTGAGTTGTCAATCCCCATCTTATCAATCATTGATATCACATACAACCGTGCACATATATCTGAGTTGTCCATCCCCATCTTATCAATCCTTGATATCACATACAACCGTGCACGTATATCTGAGTTGTCCATCCCCATCGTATCAATCATTGATATCACATACAACCATGCACGTATATCTGAGTTGTCCATCCCCATCTTATCAATCTTTGATATCACATACAACCGTGCACGTATATCTGAGTTGTCCATCCCCATCTTATCAATCATTGATATCCCATACAACCGTGCACGTATATCTGAGTTGTCCATCCCCATCTTATCAATCCTTGATATCACATACAACCGTGCACATATATCTGAGTTGTCCATCCCCATCTTATCAATCCTTGATATCACATACAACCGTGCACATATATCTGAGTTGTCCATCCCCATCTTATCAATCCTTGATATCCCATACAACCGTGCACGTATATCTGAGTTGTCCATCCCCATCTTATCAATCCTTGATATCACATACAACCGTGCACGTATATCTGAGTTGTCCATCCCCATCTTATCAATCCTTGATACCACATACAACCGTGCATGTATATCTGAGTTGTCCATCCCCATCTTATCAATCCTTGATATCCCATACAACCGTGCACGTATATCTGAGTTGCCCATCCCCATCTTATCAATCCTTGATATCCCATACAACCGTGCACGTATATCTGAGTTGTCCATCCCCATCTTATCAATCATTGATATCACATACAACCGTGCATGTATATCTGAGCTGTCCATCCCCATCCTATCAATCCTTGATATCCCATACAACCGTGCACGTATATCTGAGTTGTCCATCCCCATCTTATCAATCCTTGATATCACATACAACCGTGCATGTATATCTGAGTTGTCCATCCCCTTCTTATCAATCCTTGATATCCCATACAACCGTGCACGTATATCTGAGTTGTCCATCCCCATCTTATCAATCCTTGATATCACATACAACCGAGCATGTATATCTGAGTTGTCCATCCCCATCTTATCAATCCTTGATATCCCATACAACCGTGCACGTATATCTGAGTTGTCAATCCCCATCTTATCAATCATTGATATCACATACAACCGTGCACATATATCTGAGTTGTCAATCCCCATCTTATCAATCATTGATATCCCATACAACCGTGCACATATATCTGAGTTGTCCATCCCCATCTTATCAATCATTGATATCCCATACAACCGTGCATGTATATCTGAGTTGTACATCCCCATCTTATCAATCATTGATATCACATACAACCGTGCACGTATATCTGAGTTGTCCATCCCCATCTTATCAATCCTTGATATCCCATACAACCGTGCACATATATCTGAGTTGTCAATCCCCATCTTATCAATCCTTGATATCACATACAACCGTGCATGTATATCTGAGTTGTCCATCCCCATCTTATCAATCATTGATATCCCATACAACCGTGCACGTATATCTGAGTTGTCCATCCCCATCTTATCAATCCTTGATATCACATACAACCGTGCACGTATATCTGAGTTGTCCATCCCCATCGTATCAATCATTGATATCACATACAACCGTGCACGTATATCTGAGTTGTCCATCCCCATCTTATCAATCCTTGATATCACATACAACCGTGCACGTATATCTGAGTTGTCCATCCCCATCTTATCAATCCTTGATATCACATACAACCGTGCAAGTATATCTGAGTTGTCCATCCCCATCTTATCAATCCTTGATTTCACATACAACCGTGCACGTATATCTGTGTTGTCCATCCCCATCTTATCAATCCTTGATATCACATACAACCGTGCACGTATGTCTGAGTTGTCCATCCCCATCTTATCAATCCTTGATATCACATACAACCGTGCATGTATATCTGAGTTGTCCATCCCCATCTTATCAATCCTTGATATCGCATACAACCGTGCACGTATATCTGAGTTGTCCATCCCCATCTTATAAATCATTGATATCACATACAACCGTGCATGTATATCTGAGCTGTCCATCGCCATCTTATCAATCCTTGATATCCCATACAACCGTGCACGTATATCTGAGTTGTCCATCCCCATCTTATCAATCCTTGATATCACATACAACCGTGCATGTATATCTTAGTTGTCCATCCCCATCTTATCAATCCTTGATATCACATACAACCGTGCATGTATATCTGAGTTGTCCATCCCCATCTTATCAATCCTTGATATCCCATACAACCGTGCACGTATATCTGAGTTGTCAATCCCCCTCTTATCAATCATTGATATCACATACAACCGTGCACATATATCTGAGTTGTCCATCCCCATCTTATCAATCCTTGATATCCCATACAACCGTGCACGTATATCTGAGTTGTCAATCCCCTTCTTATCAATCCTTGATATCACATACAACCGTGCACATATATCTTAGTTGTCCATCCCCATCTTATCAATCCTTGATATCACATACAACCGTGCATGTATATCTGAGTTGTCCATCCCCATCTTATCAATCATTGATATCACATACAACCGTGCACATATATCTGAGTTGTCAATCCCCATCTTATCAATCCTTGATATCACATACAACCGTGCACATATATCTGAGTTGTCCATCCCCATCTTATCAATCCTTGATATCACATACAACCGTGCATATATATCTGAGTTGTCCATCCCCATCTTATCAATCATTGATATCCCATACAACCGTGCACATATATCTGAGTTGTCCATCCCCATCTTATCAATCCTTGATATCACATACAACCGTGCACGTATATCTGAGTTGTCAATCCCCATCTTATCAATCATTGATATCACATACAACCGTGCACATATATCTGAGTTGTCCATCCCCATCTTATCAATCCTTGATATCACATACAACCGTGCATGTATATCTGAGTTGTCCATCCCCATCTTATCAATCCTTGATATCCCATACAACCGTGCACGTATATCTGAGTTGTCAATCCCCATCTTATCAATCATTGATATCACATACAACCGTGCACATATATCTGAGTTGTCAATCCCCATCTTATCAATCCTTGATATCCCATACAACCGTGCACGTATATCTGAGTTGTCCATCCCCATCTTATCAATCCTTGATATCACATACAACCGTGCACGTATATCTGAGTTGTCCATCACCATCTTATCAATCCTTGATATCACATACAACCGTGCATGTATATCTGAGTTGTCCATCCCCATCTTATCAATCCTTGATATCCCATACAACCGTGCACGTATATCTGAGTTGTCAATCCCCCTCTTATCAATCATTGATATCACATACAACCGTGCACATATATCTGAGTTGTCCATCCCCATCTTATCAATCCTTGATATCCCATACAACCGTGCACATGTATCTGAGTTGTCAATCCCCATCTTATCAATCATTGATATCACATACAACCGTGCACATATATCTTAGTTGTCCATCCCCATCTTATCAATCCTTGATATCACATACAACCGTGCATGTATATCTGAGTTGTCCATCCCCATCTTATCAATCCTTGATATCCCATACAACCGTGCGCGTATATCTGAGTTGTCAATCCCCATCTTATCAATCATTGATATCACATACAACCGTGCACATATATCTGAGTTGTCCATCCCCATCTTATCAATCCTTGATATCACATACAACCGTGCACGTATATCTGAGTTGTCCATCCCCATCGTATCAATCATTGATATCACATACAACCGTGCACGTATATCTGAGTTGTCCATCCCCATCTTATCAATCCTTGATATCACATACAACCGTGCACGTATATCTGAGTTGTACATCCCCATCTTATCAATCATTGATATCCCATACAACCGTGCAGGTATATCTGAGTTGTCCATCCCCATCTTATCAATCCTTGATATCACATACAACCGTGCACATATATCTGAGTTGTCCATCCCCATCTTATCAATCCTTGATATCACATACAACCGTGCACATATATCTGAGTTGTCCATCCCCATCTTATCAATCCTTGATATCCCATACAACCGTGCACGTATATCTGAGTTGTCCATCCCCATCTTATCAATCCTTGATATCACATACAACCGTGCACGTATATCTGAGTTGTCCATCCCCATCTTATCAATCCTTGATATCACATACAACCGTGCATGTATATCTGAGTTGTCCATCCCCATCTTATCAATCCTTGATATCCCATACAACCATGCACGTATATCTGAGTTGTCCATCCCCATCTTATTAATCATTGATATCACATACAACCGTGCATGTATATCTGAGTTGTCCATCCCTATCTTATCAATCATTGATATCCCATACAACCGTGCACATATATCTGAGTTGTCCATCCCCATCTTATCAATCCTTGATATCCCATACAACCGTGCACGTATATCAGAGTTGTCCATCCCCATCGTATCAATCATTGATATCACATACAACCGTGCATGTATATCTGAGCTGTCCATCCCCATCTTATCAATCCTTGATATCCCATACAACCGTGCACGTATATCTGAGTTGTCCATCCCCATCTTATCAATCCTTGATATCACATACAACCGTGCATGTATATCTGAGTTGTCCATCCCCATCTTATCAATCCTTGATATCCCATACAACCGTGCACGTATATCTGAGTTGTCCATCCCCATCTTATCAATCCTTGATATCACATACAACCGTGCATGTATATCTGAGCTGTCCATCCCCATCTTATCAATCCTTGATATCCCATACAACCGTGCACGTATATCTGAGTTGTCAATCCCCATCTTATCAATCATTGATATCACATACAACCGTGCATATATATCTGAGTTGTCAATCCCCATCTTATCAATCATTGATATCACATACAACTGTTCACATATATCTGAGTTGTCCATCCCCATCTTATCAATCCTTGATATCCCATACAACCGTGCACGTATATCTGAGTTGTCAATCCCCATCTTATCAATCATTGATATCACATACAACCGTGCACATATATCTGAGTTGTCCATCCCCATCTTATCAATCCTTGATATCACATACAACCGTGCATGTATATCTGAGTTGTCCATCCCCATCTTAACAATCCTTGATATCCCATACAACCGTGCACGTATATCTGAGTTGTCAATCCCCATCTTATCAATCATTGATATCACATACAACCGTGCACATATATCTGAGTTGTCCATCTCCATATTACCAATCCTTGATATCACATATAACCGTGCACGTATATCTGAGTTGTCCATCCCCATCTTATCAATCCTTGATATCACATACAACCGTGCATGTATATCTGAGTTGTCCATCCCCATCTTATCAATCCTTGATATCCCATACAACAGTGCACGTATATCTGAGTTGTCAATCCCCATCTTATCAATCATTGATATCACATACAACCGTGCACATATATCTGAGTTGTCAATCCCCATCTTATCAATCATTGATATCCCATACAACCGTGCACATATATCTGAGTTGTCCATCCCCATCTTATCAATCATTGATATCCCATACAACCGTGCATGTATATCTGAGTTGTCCTTCCCCATCTTATCAATCATTGATATCACATACAACCGTGCATGTATATCTGAGTTGTCCATCCCCATCTTGTAAATCATTGATATCACATACAACCGTGCACGTATATCTGAGTTGTCCATCCCCATCTTATCAATCATTGATATCACATACAACCGTGCATGTATATCTGAGTTGTCCATCCCCATCTTATCAATCATTGATATCACATACAACCGTGCATGTATATCTGAGTTGTCCATCCCCATCTTATCAATCATTGATATCACATACAACCGTGCATGTATATCTGAGCTGTGCATCCCCATCTTATCAATCATTGATATCACATACAACCGTGCATGTATATCTGAGTTGTCCATCCCCATCTTATCAATCATTGATATCACATACAACCGTGCACGTATATCTGAGTTGTCCATCCCCATCTTATCAATCATTGATATCACATACAACTGTGCATGTATATCTGAGTTGTCCATCCCCATCTTATCAATCATTGATATCACATACAACTGTGCACGTATATCTGAGTTGTCCATCCCCATCATATCAATCCTTGTTATCCCATACAACCGTGCATGTATATCTGAGTTGTCCATCCCCATCATATCAATCCTTGATATCCCATACAACCGTGCATGTATATCTGAGTTGTCAATCCCCATCTTATCGATCCTTGTTATCACATACAACCGTGCACGTATATCTGAGTTGTCCATCCCCATCTTATCGATCCTTGTTATCCCATACAACCGTGCACGTATATCTGAGTTGTCCATCCCCATCTTATCAATCATTGATATCCCATACAACCGTGCACGTATATCTGAGTTGTCCATCCCCATCTTATCAATCCTTGATATCACATACAACCGTGCACGTATATCTGAGTTGTCAATCCCCATCTTATCAATCATTGATATCACATACAACCGTGCACATATATCTGAGTTGTCCATCCCCATCTTATCAATCCTTGATATCACATACAACCGTGCATGTATATCTGAGTTGTCCATCCCCATCTTATCAATCCTTGATATCCCATACAACCGTGCACGTATATCTGAGTTGTCAATCCCCATCTTATCAATCATTGATATCACATACAACCGTGCACATATATCTGAGTTGTCCATCCCCATCTTATCAATCCTTGATATCACATACAACCGTGCACGTATATCTGAGTTGTCCATCCCCATCGTATCAATCATTGATATCACATACAACCGTGCACGTATATCTGAGTTGTCCATCCCCATCTTATCAATCCTTGATATCACATACAACCGTGCACGTATATCTGAGTTGTCCATCCCCATCTTATCAATCATTGATATCCCATACAACCGTGCACGTATATCTGAGTTGT
Organism: Saccoglossus kowalevskii; assembly: GCF_978046115.1. Lineage (NCBI taxonomy): Eukaryota > Metazoa > Hemichordata > Enteropneusta > Harrimaniidae > Saccoglossus > Saccoglossus kowalevskii. Next base: position 34,755,906 of record NC_140653.1, read on the forward strand.
CCATCCCTATCTTATCAATCCTTGATATCACATACAACCGTGCACATATATCTGAGTTGTCCATCCCCATCTTATCAATCCTTGATATCACATACAACCGTGCACATATATCTGAGTTGTCCATCCCCATCTTATCAATCCTTGATATCACATACAACCGTGCACATATATCTGAGTTGTCCATCCCCATCTTATCAATCCTTGATATCCCATACAACCGTGCACGTATATCTGAGTTGTCCATCCCCATCTTATCAATCCTTGATATCACATACAACCGTGCACGTATATCTGAGTTGTCCATCCCCATCTTATCAATCCTTGATATCACATACAACCGTGCATGTATATCTGAGTTGTCCATCCCCATCTTATCAATCCTTGATATCCCATACAACCATGCACGTATATCTGAGTTGTCCATCCCCATCTTATTAATCATTGATATCACATACAACCGTGCATGTATATCTGAGTTGTCCATCCCTATCTTATCAATCATTGATATCCCATACAACCGTGCACATATATCTGAGTTGTCCATCCCCATCTTATCAATCCTTGATATCCCATACAACCGTGCACGTATATCAGAGTTGTCCATCCCCATCGTATCAATCATTGATATCACATACAACCGTGCATGTATATCTGAGCTGTCCATCCCCATCTTATCAATCCTTGATATCCCATACAACCGTGCACGTATATCTGAGTTGTCCATCCCCATCTTATCAATCCTTGATATCACATACAACCGTGCATGTATATCTGAGTTGTCCATCCCCATCTTATCAATCCTTGATATCCCATACAACCGTGCACGTATATCTGAGTTGTCCATCCCCATCTTATCAATCCTTGATATCACATACAACCGTGCATGTATATCTGAGCTGTCCATCCCCATCTTATCAATCCTTGATATCCCATACAACCGTGCACGTATATCTGAGTTGTCAATCCCCATCTTATCAATCATTGATATCACATACAACCGTGCATATATATCTGAGTTGTCAATCCCCATCTTATCAATCATTGATATCACATACAACTGTTCACATATATCTGAGTTGTCCATCCCCATCTTATCAATCCTTGATATCCCATACAACCGTGCACGTATATCTGAGTTGTCAATCCCCATCTTATCAATCATTGATATCACATACAACCGTGCACATATATCTGAGTTGTCCATCCCCATCTTATCAATCCTTGATATCACATACAACCGTGCATGTATATCTGAGTTGTCCATCCCCATCTTAACAATCCTTGATATCCCATACAACCGTGCACGTATATCTGAGTTGTCAATCCCCATCTTATCAATCATTGATATCACATACAACCGTGCACATATATCTGAGTTGTCCATCTCCATATTACCAATCCTTGATATCACATATAACCGTGCACGTATATCTGAGTTGTCCATCCCCATCTTATCAATCCTTGATATCACATACAACCGTGCATGTATATCTGAGTTGTCCATCCCCATCTTATCAATCCTTGATATCCCATACAACAGTGCACGTATATCTGAGTTGTCAATCCCCATCTTATCAATCATTGATATCACATACAACCGTGCACATATATCTGAGTTGTCAATCCCCATCTTATCAATCATTGATATCCCATACAACCGTGCACATATATCTGAGTTGTCCATCCCCATCTTATCAATCATTGATATCCCATACAACCGTGCATGTATATCTGAGTTGTCCTTCCCCATCTTATCAATCATTGATATCACATACAACCGTGCATGTATATCTGAGTTGTCCATCCCCATCTTGTAAATCATTGATATCACATACAACCGTGCACGTATATCTGAGTTGTCCATCCCCATCTTATCAATCATTGATATCACATACAACCGTGCATGTATATCTGAGTTGTCCATCCCCATCTTATCAATCATTGATATCACATACAACCGTGCATGTATATCTGAGTTGTCCATCCCCATCTTATCAATCATTGATATCACATACAACCGTGCATGTATATCTGAGCTGTGCATCCCCATCTTATCAATCATTGATATCACATACAACCGTGCATGTATATCTGAGTTGTCCATCCCCATCTTATCAATCATTGATATCACATACAACCGTGCACGTATATCTGAGTTGTCCATCCCCATCTTATCAATCATTGATATCACATACAACTGTGCATGTATATCTGAGTTGTCCATCCCCATCTTATCAATCATTGATATCACATACAACTGTGCACGTATATCTGAGTTGTCCATCCCCATCATATCAATCCTTGTTATCCCATACAACCGTGCATGTATATCTGAGTTGTCCATCCCCATCATATCAATCCTTGATATCCCATACAACCGTGCATGTATATCTGAGTTGTCAATCCCCATCTTATCGATCCTTGTTATCACATACAACCGTGCACGTATATCTGAGTTGTCCATCCCCATCTTATCGATCCTTGTTATCCCATACAACCGTGCACGTATATCTGAGTTGTCCATCCCCATCTTATCAATCATTGATATCCCATACAACCGTGCACGTATATCTGAGTTGTCCATCCCCATCTTATCAATCCTTGATATCACATACAACCGTGCACGTATATCTGAGTTGTCAATCCCCATCTTATCAATCATTGATATCACATACAACCGTGCACATATATCTGAGTTGTCCATCCCCATCTTATCAATCCTTGATATCACATACAACCGTGCATGTATATCTGAGTTGTCCATCCCCATCTTATCAATCCTTGATATCCCATACAACCGTGCACGTATATCTGAGTTGTCAATCCCCATCTTATCAATCATTGATATCACATACAACCGTGCACATATATCTGAGTTGTCCATCCCCATCTTATCAATCCTTGATATCACATACAACCGTGCACGTATATCTGAGTTGTCCATCCCCATCGTATCAATCATTGATATCACATACAACCGTGCACGTATATCTGAGTTGTCCATCCCCATCTTATCAATCCTTGATATCACATACAACCGTGCACGTATATCTGAGTTGTCCATCCCCATCTTATCAATCATTGATATCCCATACAACCGTGCACGTATATCTGAGTTGTCCATCCCTATCTTATCAATCCTTGATATCACATACAACCGTGCACATATATCTGAGTTGTCCATCCCCATCTTATCAATCCTTGATATCACATACAACCGTGCACATATATCTGAGTTGTCCATCCCCATCTTATCAATCCTTGATATCCCATACAACCGTGCACGTATATCTTAGTTGTCCATCCCCATCTTATCAATCCTTGATATCACATACAACCGTGCACGTATATCTGAGTTGTCCATCCCCATCTTATCAATCCTTGATATCACATACAACCGTGCATGTATATCTGAGTTGTCCATCCCATCTTATCAATCCTTGATATCCCATACAACCGTGCACGTATATCTGAGTTGTCAATCCCCATCTTATCAATCATTGATATCACATACAACCGTGCACATATATCTGAGTTGTCCATCCCCATCTTATCAATCCTTGATATCACATACAACCGTGCACGTATATCTGAGTTGTCCATCCCCATCGTATCAATCATTGATATCACATACAACCATGCACGTATATCTGAGTTGTCCATCCCCATCTTATCAATCTTTGATATCACATACAACCGTGCACGTATATCTGAGTTGTCCATCCCCATCTTATCAATCATTGATATCCCATACAACCGTGCACGTATATCTGAGTTGTCCATCCCCATCTTATCAATCCTTGATATCACATACAACCGTGCACATATATCTGAGTTGTCCATCCCCATCTTATCAATCCTTGATATCACATACAACCGTGCACATATATCTGAGTTGTCCATCCCCATCTTATCAATCCTTGATATCCCATACAACCGTGCACGTATATCTGAGTTGTCCATCCCCATCTTATCAATCCTTGATATCACATACAACCGTGCACGTATATCTGAGTTGTCCATCCCCATCTTATCAATCCTTGATACCACATACAACCGTGCATGTATATCTGAGTTGTCCATCCCCATCTTATCAATCCTTGATATCCCATACAACCGTGCACGTATATCTGAGTTGCCCATCCCCATCTTATCAATCCTTGATATCCCATACAACCGTGCACGTATATCTGAGTTGTCCATCCCCATCTTATCAATCATTGATATCACATACAACCGTGCATGTATATCTGAGCTGTCCATCCCCATCCTATCAATCCTTGATATCCCATACAACCGTGCACGTATATCTGAGTTGTCCATCCCCATCTTATCAATCCTTGATATCACATACAACCGTGCATGTATATCTGAGTTGTCCATCCCCTTCTTATCAATCCTTGATATCCCATACAACCGTGCACGTATATCTGAGTTGTCCATCCCCATCTTATCAATCCTTGATATCACATACAACCGTGCATGTATATCTGAGTTGTCCATCCCCATCTTATCAATCCTTGATATCCCATACAACCGTGCACGTATATCTGAGTTGTCAATCCCCATCTTATCAATCATTGATATCACATACAACCGTGCACATATATCTGAGTTGTCAATCCCCATCTTATCAATCATTGATATCCCATACAACCGTGCACATATATCTGAGTTGTCCATCCCCATCTTATCAATCATTGATATCCCATACAACCGTGCATGTATATCTGAGTTGTACATCCCCATCTTATCAATCATTGATATCACATACAACCGTGCACGTATATCTGAGTTGTCCATCCCCATCTTATCAATCCTTGATATCCCATACAACCTTGCACATATATCTGAGTTGTCAATCCCCATCTTATCAATCCTTGATATCACATACAACCGTGCATGTATATCTGAGTTGTCCATCCCCATCTTATCAATCATTGATATCCCATACAACCGTGCACGTATATCTGAGTTGTCCATCCCCATCTTATCAATCCTTGATATCACATACAACCGTGCATGTATATCTGAGTTGTCCATCCCCATCGTATCAATCATTGATATCACATACAACCGTGCACGTATATCTGAGTTGTCCATCCCCATCTTATCAATCCTTGATATCACATACAACCGTGCACGTATATCTGAGTTGTCCATCCCCATCTTATCAATCCTTGATATCACATACAACCGTGCAAGTATATCTGAGTTGTCCATCCCCATCTTATCAATCCTTGATTTCACATACAACCGTGCACGTATATCTGAGTTGTCCATCCCCATCTTATCAATCCTTGATATCACATACAACCGTGCACGTATGTCTGAGTTGTCCATCCCCATCTTATCAATCCTTGATATCACATACAACCGTGCATGTATATCTGAGTTGTCCATCCCCATCTTATCAATCCTTGATATCGCATACAACCGTGCACGTATATCTGAGTTGTCCATCCCCATCTTATAAATCATTGATATCACATACAACCGTGCATGTATATCTGAGCTGTCCATCGCCATCTTATCAATCCTTGATATCCCATACAACCGTGCACGTATATCTGAGTTGTCCATCCCCATCTTATCAATCCTTGATATCACATACAACCGTGCATGTATATCTTAGTTGTCCATCCCCATCTTATCAATCCTTGATATCACATACAACCGTGCATGTATATCTGAGTTGTCCATCCCCATCTTATCAATCCTTGATATCCCATACAACCGTGCACGTATATCTGAGTTGTCAATCCCCCTCTTATCAATCATTGATATCACATACAACCGTGCACATATATCTGAGTTGTCCATCCCCATCTTATCAATCCTTGATATCCCATACAACCGTGCACGTATATCTGAGTTGTCAATCCCCTTCTTATCAATCATTGATATCACATACAACCGTGCACATATATCTTAGTTGTCCATCCCCATCTTATCAATCCTTGATATCACATACAACCGTGCATGTATATCTGAGTTGTCCATCCCCATCTTATCAATCATTGATATCACATACAACCGTGCACATATATCTGAGTTGTCAATCCCCATCTTATCAATCCTTGATATCACATACAACCGTGCACATATATCTGAGTTGTCCATCCCCATCTTATCAATCCTTGATATCACATACAACCGTGCATATATATCTGAGTTGTCCATCCCCATCTTATCAATCATTGATATCCCATACAACCGTGCACATATATCTGAGTTGTCCATCCCCATCTTATCAATCCTTGATATCACATACAACCGTGCACGTATATCTGAGTTGTCAATCCCCATCTTATCAATCATTGATATCACATACAACCGTGCACATATATCTGAGTTGTCCATCCCCATCTTATCAATCCTTGATATCACATACAACCGTGCATGTATATCTGAGTTGTCCATCCCCATCTTATCAATCCTTGATATCCCATACAACCGTGCACGTATATCTGAGTTGTCAATCCCCATCTTATCAATCATTGATATCACATACAACCGTGCACATATATCTGAGTTGTCAATCCCCATCTTATCAATCCTTGATATCCCATACAACCGTGCACGTATATCTGAGTTGTCCATCCCCATCTTATCAATCCTTGATATCACATACAACCGTGCACGTATATCTGAGTTGTCCATCCCCATCTTATCAATCCTTGATATCACATACAACCGTGCATGTATATCTGAGTTGTCCATCCCCATCTTATCAATCCTTGATATCCCATACAACCGTGCACGTATATCTGAGTTGTCAATCCCCCTCTTATCAATCATTGATATCACATACAACCGTGCACATATATCTGAGTTGTCCATCCCCATCTTATCAATCCTTGATATCCCATACAACCGTGCACATGTATCTGAGTTGTCAATCCCCATCTTATCAATCATTGATATCACATACAACCGTGCACATATATCTTAGTTGTCCATCCCCATCTTATCAATCCTTGATATCACATACAACCGTGCATGTATATCTGAGTTGTCCATCCCCATCTTATCAATCCTTGATATCCCATACAACCGTGCGCGTATATCTGAGTTGTCAATCCCCATCTTATCAATCATTGATATCACATACAACCGTGCACATATATCTGAGTTGTCCATCCCCATCTTATCAATCCTTGATATCACATACAACCGTGCACGTATATCTGAGTTGTCCATCCCCATCGTATCAATCATTGATATCACATACAACCGTGCACGTATATCTGAGTTGTCCATCCCCATCTTATCAATCCTTGATATCACATACAACCGTGCACGTATATCTGAGTTGTACATCCCCATCTTATCAATCATTGATATCCCATACAACCGTGCAGGTATATCTGAGTTGTCCATCCCCATCTTATCAATCCTTGATATCACATACAACCGTGCACATATATCTGAGTTGTCCATCCCCATCTTATCAATCCTTGATATCACATACAACCGTGCACATATATCTGAGTTGTCCATCCCCATCTTATCAATCCTTGATATCCCATACAACCGTGCACGTATATCTGAGTTGTCCATCCCCATCTTATCAATCCTTGATATCACATACAACCGTGCACGTATATCTGAGTTGTCCATCCCCATCTTATCAATCCTTGATATCACATACAACCGTGCATGTATATCTGAGTTGTCCATCCCCATCTTATCAATCCTTGATATCCCATACAACCATGCACGTATATCTGAGTTGTCCATCTCCATCTTATTAATCATTGATATCACATACAACCGTGCATGTATATCTGAGTTGTCCATCCCTATCTTATCAATCATTGATATCCCATACAACCGTGCACATATATCTGAGTTGTCCATCCCCATCTTATCAATCCTTGATATCCCATACAACCGTGCACGTATATCAGAGTTGTCCATCCCCATCGTATCAATCATTGATATCACATACAACCGTGCATGTATATCTGAGCTGTCCATCCCCATCTTATCAATCCTTGATATCCCATACAACCGTGCACGTATATCTGAGTTGTCCATCCCCATCTTATCAATCCTTGATATCACATACAACCGTGCATGTATATCTGAGTTGTCCATCCCCATCTTATCAATCCTTGATATCCCATACAACCGTGCACGTATATCTGAGTTGTCCATCCCCATCTTATCAATCCTTGATATCACATACAACCGTGCATGTATATCTGAGCTGTCCATCCCCATCTTATCAATCCTTGATATCCCATACAACCGTGCACGTATATCTGAGTTGTCAATCCCCATCTTATCAATCATTGATATCACATACAACCGTGCATATATATCTGAGTTGTCAATCCCCATCTTATCAATCATTGATATCACATACAACTGTTCACATATATCTGAGTTGTCCATCCCCATCTTATCAATCCTTGATATCCCATACAACCGTGCACGTATATCTGAGTTGTCAATCCCCATCTTATCAATCATTGATATCACATACAACCGTGCACTTATATCTGAGTTGTCCATCCCCATCTTATCAATCCTTGATATCACATACAACCGTGCATGTATATCTGAGTTGTCCATCCCCATCTTAACAATCCTTGATATCCCATACAACCGTGCACGTATATCTGAGTTGTCAATCCCCATCTTATCAATCATTGATATCACATACAACCGTGCACATATATCTGAGTTGTCCATCTCCATATTACCAATCCTTGATATCACATATAACCGTGCACGTATATCTGAGTTGTCCATCCCCATCTTATCAATCCTTGATATCACATACAACCGTGCATGTATATCTGAGTTGTCCATCCCCATCTTATCAATCCTTGATATCCCATACAACAGTGCACGTATATCTGAGTTGTCAATCCCCATCTTATCAATCATTGATATCACATACAACCGTGCACATATATCTGAGTTGTCAATCCCCATCTTATCAATCATTGATATCCCATACAAACGTGCACATATATCTGAGTTGTCCATCCCCATCTTATCAATCATTGATATCCCATACAACCGTGCATGTATATCTGAGTTGTCCATCCCCATCTTATCAATCATTGATATCACATACAACCGTGCACATATATCTGAGTTGTCCATCCCCATCTTATCAATCCTTGATATCCCATACAACCGTGCACATATATCTGAGTTGTCAATCCCCATCTTATCAATCCTTGATATCACATACAACCGTGCACGTATATCTGAGTTGTCCATCCCCATCATATCAATCCTTGTTATCACATACAACCGTGCATGTATATCTGAGTTGTCCATCCCCATCTTATCAATCCTTGATATCCCATACAACCGTGCACGTATATCTGAGTTGTCAATCCCCATCTTATCAATCATTGATATCACATACAACCGTGCACATATATCTGAGTTGTCAATCCCCATCTTATCAATCATTGATATCCCATACAACCGTGCACATATATCTGAGTTGTCCATCCCCATCTTATCAATCATTGATATCCCATACAACCGTGCATGTATATCTGAGTTGTACATCCCCATCTTATCAATCATTGATATCACATACAACCGTGCACGTATATCTGAGTTGTCCATCCCCATCTTATCAATCCTTGATATCCCATACAACCGTGCACATATATCTGAGTTGTCAATCCCCATCTTATCAATCCTTGATATCACATACAACCGTGCATGTATATCTGAGTTGTCCATCCCCATCTTATCAATCATTGATATCCCATACAACCGTGCACGTATATCTGAGTTGTCCATCCCCATCTTATCAATCCTTGATATCACATACAACCGTGCACATATATCTGAGTTGTCAATCCCCATCTTATCAATCCTTGATATCACATACAACCGTGCATGTATATCTGAGTTGTCCATCCCCATCTTATCAATCATTGATATCCCATACAACCGTGCACGTATATCTGAGTTGTCCATCCCCATCTTATCAATCCTTGATATCACATACAACCGTGCACGTATATCTGAGTTGTCCATCCCCATCGTATCAATCATTGATATCACATACAACCGTGCACGTATATCTGAGTTGTCCATCCCCATCTTATCAATCCTTGATATCACATACAACCGTGCACGTATATCTGAGTTGTCCATCCCCATCTTATCAATCCTTGATATCACATACAACCGTGCAAGTATATCTGAGTTGTCCATCCCCATCTTATCAATCCTTGATTTCACATACAACCGTGCACGTATATCTGAGTTGTCCATCCCCATCTTATCAATCCTTGATATCACATACAACCGTGCACGTATGTCTGAGTTGTCCATCCCCATCTTATCAATCCTTGATATCACATACAACCGTGCATGTATATCTGAGTTGTCCATCCCCATCTTATCAATCCTTGATATCGCATACAACCGTGCACGTATATCTGAGTTGTCCATCCCCATCTTATAAATCATTGATATCACTTACAACCGTGCATGTATATCTGAGCTGTCCATCGCCATCTTATCAATCCTTGATATCCCATACAACCGTGCACGTATATCTGAGTTGTCCATCCCCATCTTATCAATCCTTGATATCACATACAACCGTGCATGTATATCTTAGTTGTCCATCCCCATCTTATCAATCCTTGATATCACATACAACCGTGCATGTATATCTGAGTTGTCCATCCCCATCTTATCAATCCTTGATATCCCATACAACCGTGCACGTATATCTGAGTTGTCAATCCCCCTCTTATCAATCATTGATATCACATACAACCGTGCACATATATCTGAGTTGTCCATCCCCATCTTATCAATCCTTGATATCCCATACAACCGTGCACGTATATCTGAGTTGTCAATCCCCATCTTATCAATCATTGATATCACATACAACCGTGCACATATATCTTAGTTGTCCATCCCCATCTTATCAATCCTTGATATCACATACAACCGTGCATGTATATCTGAGTTGTCCATCCCCATCTTATCAATCATTGATATCACATACAACCGTGCACATATATCTGAGTTGTCAATCCCCATCTTATCAATCCTTGATATCACATACAACCGTGCACATATATCTGAGTTGTCCATCCCCATCTTATCAATCCTTGATATCACATACAACCGTGCACGTATATCTGAGTTGTCAATCCCCATCTTATCAATCATTGATATCACATACAACCGTGCACATATATCTTAGTTGTCCATCCCCATCTTATCAATCCTTGATATCACATACAACCGTGCATGTATATCTGAGTTGTCCATCCCCATCTTATCAATCATTGATATCACATACAACCGTGCACATATATCTGAGTTGTCAATCCCCATCTTATCAATCCTTGATATCACATACAACCGTGCACATATATCTGAGTTGTCCATCCCCATCTTATCAATCCTTGATATCACATACAACCGTGCATATATATCTGAGTTGTCCATCCCCATCTTATCAATCATTGATATCCCATACAACCGTGCACATATATCTGAGTTGTCCATCCCCATCTTATCAATCCTTGATATCACATACAACCGTGCACGTATATCTGAGTTGTCAATCCCCATCTTATCAATCATTGATATCACATACAACCGTGCACATATATCTGAGTTGTCCATCCCCATCTTATCAATCCTTGATATCACATACAACCGTGCATGTATATCTGAGTTGTCCATCCCCATCTTATCAATCCTTGATATCCCATACAACCGTGCACGTATATCTGAGTTGTCAATCCCCATCTTATCAATCATTGATATCACATACAACCGTGCACATATATCTGAGTTGTCAATCCCCATCTTATCAATCCTTGTTATCCCATACAACCGTGCACGTATATCTGAGTTGTCCATCCCCATCTTATCAATCCTTGATATCACATACAACCGTGCACGTATATCTGAGTTGTCCATCCCCATCTTATCAATCCTTGATATCACATTCAACCGTGCATGTATATCTGAGTTGTCCATCCCCATCTTATCAATCCTTGATATCCCATACAACCGTGCACGTATATCTGAGTTGTCAATCCCCCTCTTATCAATCATTGATATCACATACAACCGTGCACATATATCTGAGTTGTCCATCCCCATCTTATCAATCCTTGATATCCCATACAACCGTGCACGTATATCTGAGTTGTCAATCCCCATCTTATCAATCATTGATATCACATACAACCGTGCACATATATCTTAGTTGTCCATCCCCATCTTATCAATCCTTGATATCACATACAACCGTGCATGTATATCTGAGTTGTCCATCCCCATCTTATCAATCCTTGATATCCCATACAACCGTGCGCGTATATCTGAGTTGTCAATCCCCATCTTATCAATCATTGATATCACATACAACCGTGCACATATATCTGAGTTGTCCATCCCCATCTTATCAATCCTTGATATCACATACAACCGTGCACGTATATCTGAGTTGTCCATCCCCATCGTATCAATCATTGATATCACATACAACCGTGCACGTATATCTGAGTTGTCCATCCCCATCTTATCAATCCTTGATATCACATACAACCGTGCACGTATATCTGAGTTGTACATCCCCATCTTATCAATCATTGATATCCCATACAACCGTGCAGGTATATCTGAGTTGTCCATCCCCATCTTATCAATCCTTGATATCACATACAACCGTGCACATATATCTGAGTTGTCCATCCCCATCTTATCAATCCTTGATATCACATACAACCGTGCACATATATCTGAGTTGTCCATCCCCATCTTATCAATCCTTGATATCCCATACAACCGTGCACGTATATCTGAGTTGTCCATCCCCATCTTATCAATCCTTGATATCACATACAACCGTGCACGTATATCTGAGTTGTCCATCCCCATCTTATCAATCCTTGATATCACATACAACCGTGCATGTATATCTGAGTTGTCCATCCCCATCTTATCAATCCTTGATATCCCATACAACCATGCACGTATATCTGAGTTGTCCATCCCCATCTTATTAATCATTGATATCACATACAACCGTGCATGTATATCTGAGTTGTCCATCCCTATCTTATCAATCATTGATATCCCATACAACCGTGCACATATATCTGAGTTGTCCATCCCCATCTTATCAATCCTTGATATCCCATACAACCGTGCACGTATATCAGAGTTGTCCATCCCCATCGTATCAATCATTGATATCACATACAACCGTGCATGTATATCTGAGCTGTCCATCCCCATCTTATCAATCCTTGATATCCCATACAACCGTGCACGTATATCTGAGTTGTCCATCCCCATCTTATCAATCCTTGATATCACATACAACCGTGCATGTATATCTGAGTTGTCCATCCCCATCTTATCAATCCTTGATATCCCATACAACCGTGCACGTATATCTGAGTTGTCCATCCCCATCTTATCAATCCTTGATATCACATACAACCGTGCATGTATATCTGAGCTGTCCATCCCCATCTTATCAATCCTTGATATCCCATACAACCGTGCACGTATATCTGAGTTGTCAATCCCCATCTTATCAATCATTGATATCACATACAACCGTGCATATATATCTGAGTTGTCAATCCCCATCTTATCAATCATTGATATCACATACAACTGTTCACATATATCTGAGTTGTCCATCCCCATCTTATCAATCCTTGATATCCCATACAACCGTGCACGTATATCTGAGTTGTCAATCCCCATCTTATCAATCATTGATATCACATACAACCGTGCACATATATCTGAGTTGTCCATCCCCATCTTATCAATCCTTGATATCACATACAACCGTGCATGTATATCTAAGTTGTCCATCCCCATCTTAACAATCCTTGATATCCCATACAACCGTGCACGTATATCTGAGTTGTCAATCCCCATCTTATCAATCATTGATATCACATACAACCGTGCACATATATCTGAGTTGTCCATCTCCATATTACCAATCCTTGATATCACATATAACCGTGCACGTATATCTGAGTTGTCCATCCCCATCTTATCAATCCTTGATATCACATACAACCGTGCATGTATATCTGAGTTGTCCATCCCCATCTTATCAATCCTTGATATCCCATACAACAGTGCACGTATATCTGAGTTGTCAATCCCCATCTTATCAATCATTGATATCACATACAACCGTGCACATATATCTGAGTTGTCAATCCCCATCTTATCAATCATTGATATCCCATACAACCGTGCACATATATCTGAGTTGTCCATCCCCATCTTATCAATCATTGATATCCCATACAACCGTGCATGTATATCTGAGTTGTCCATCCCCATCTTATCAATCATTGATATCACATACAACCGTGCACGTATATCTGAGTTGTCCATCCCCATCTTATCAATCCTTGATATCCCATACAACCGTGCACATATATCTGAGTTGTCAATCCCCATCTTATCAATCCTTGATATCACATACAACCGTGCACGTATATCTGAGTTGTCCATCCCCATCATATCAATCCTTGTTATCACATACAACCGTGCACGTATATCAGAGTTGTCCATCCCCATCTTATCGATCCTTGTTATCCCATACAACCGTGCATGTATATCTGAGTTGTCCATCCCCATCTTATCAATCCTTGATATCACATACAACCGAGCATGTATATCTGAGTTGTCCATCCCCCTCTTATTAATCATTGATATCACATACAACCGTGCATGTATATCTGAGTTGTCCATCCCTATCTTATCGATCCTTGTTATCCCATACAACCGTGCACGTATATCTGAGTTGTCAATCCCCATCTTATAAATCATTGATATCACATACAACCGTGCACGTTTATCTGAGTTGTCCATCCCCATCTTATTAATCCTTGATATCACATACAACCGTGCACGTATATCTGAGTTGTCCATCCCCATCATATCAATCCTTGTTATCACATACAACCGTGCACGTATATCTGAGTTGTCCATCCCCATCATATCAATCCTTGTTATCACATACAACCGTGCACGTATATCTGAGTTGTCCATCCCCATCTTATTAATCCTTGATATCACATACAACCGTGCACGTATATCTGAGTTGTCCATCCCCATCATATCAATCCTTGTTATCACATACAACCGTGCACGTATATCTGAGTTGTCCATCCCCATCATATCAATCCTTGTTATCACATACAACCGTGCACGTATATCTGAGTTGTCCATCCCCATCTTATTAATCCTTGTTATCACATACAACTGTGCACGTATATCTGAGTTGTCCATCCCCATCTTATCGATCCTTGTTATCCCATACAACCGTGCATGTATATCTGAGTTGTCCATCCCCATCTTATCAATCCTTGATATCACATACAACCGTGCATGTATATCTGAGTTGTCCATCCCCATCTTATCAATCATTGATATCACATACAACCGTGCACGTATATCTGAGTTGTCCATCCCCATCTTATCGATCCTTGTTATCCCATACAACCGCGCATGTACATCTGAGTTGTCCATCCCCATCTTATCAATCATTGATATCCCATACAACCGTGCATGTATATCTGAGTTGTCCATCTCCATCTTATCAATCATTGATATCACATACAACCGTGCATGTATATCTGAATTGTCCATCCCCATCTTATCAATCCTTGATATCACATACAACCGTGCATGTATATCTGAGTTGTCCATCCCCATCTTATCAATCATTGATATCACATACAACCGTGCATGTATATCTGAGTTGTCCATCCCCATCTTATCAATCATTGATATCACATACAACCGTGCACATATATCTGAGTTGTCCATCCCCATCTTATCAATCCTTGATATCACATACAACCGTGCACGTATATCTGAGTTGTCCATCCCCATCTTATCAATCCTTGATATCACATACAACCGTGCATGTATATCTGAGTTGTCCTTCCCCATCTTATCAATCATTGATATCACATACAACCGTGCATGTATATCTGAGTTGTCCATCCCCATCTTGTAAATCATTGATATCACATACAACCGTGCACGTATATCTGAGTTGTCCATCCCCATCTTATCAATCATTGATATCACATACAACCGTGCATGTATATCTGAGTTGTCCATCCCCATCTTATCAATCATTGATATCACATACAACCGTGCATGTATATCTGAGTTGTCCATCCCCATCTTATCAATCATTGATATCACATACAACCGTGCATGTATATCTGAGCTGTGCATCCCCATCTTATCAATCATCGATATCACATACAACCGTGCATGTATATCTGAGTTGTCCATCCCCCATCTTATCAATCATTGATATCACATACAACCGTGCACGTATATCTGAGTTGTCCATCCCCATCTTATCAATCATTGATATCACATACAACTGTGCATGTATATCTGAGTTGTCCATCCCCATCTTATCAATCATTGATATCACATACAACTGTGCACGTATATCTGAGTTGTCCATCCCCATCATATCAATCCTTGTTATCCCATACAACCGTGCATGTATATCTGAGTTGTCCATCCCCATCATATCAATCCTTGATATCCCATACAACCGTGCATGTATATCTGAGTTGTCAATCCCCACCTTATCGATCCTTGTTATCACATACAACCGTGCACGTATATCTGAGTTGTCCATCCCCATCTTATCGATCCTCGTTATCCCATACAACCGTGCACGTATATCTGAGTTGTCCATCCCCATCTTATCAATCATTGATATCCCATACAACCGTGCACGTATATCTGAGTTGTCCATCCCCATCTTATCAATCCTTGATATCACATACAACCGTGCACGTATATCTGAGTTGTCAATCCCCATCTTATCAATCATTGATATCACATACAACCGTGCACATATATCTGAGTTGTCCATCCCCATCTTATCAATCCTTGATATCACATACAACCGTGCATGTATATCTGAGTTGTCCATCCCCATCTTATCAATCCTTGATATCCCATACAACCGTGCACGTATATCTGAGTTGTCAATCCCCATCTTATCAATCATTGATATCACATACAACCGTGCACATATATCTGAGTTGTCCATCCCCATCTTATCAATCCTTGATATCACATACAACCGTGCACGTATATCTGAGTTGTCCATCCCCATCGTATCAATCATTGATATCACATACAACCGTGCACGTATATCTAAGTTGTCCATCCCCATCTTATCAATCCTTGATATCACATACAACCGTGCACGTATATCTGAGTTGTCCATCCCCATCTTATCAATCATTGATATCCCATACAACCGTGCACGTATATCTGAGTTGTCCATCCCCATCTTATCAATCCTTGATATCACATACAACCGTGCACATATATCTGAGTTGTCCATCCCCATCTTATCAATCCTTGATATCACATACAACCGTGCACATATATCTGAGTTGTCCATCCCCATCTTATCAATCCTTGATATCCCATACAACCGTGCACGTATATCTGAGTTGTCCATCCCCATCTTATCAATCCTTGATATCACATACAACCGTGCACGTATATCTGAGTTGTCCATCCCCATCTTATCAATCCTTGATATCACATACAACCGTGCATGTATATCTGAGTTGTCCATCCCATCTTATCAATCCTTGATATCCCATACAACCGTGCACGTATATCTGAGTTGTCAATCCCCATCTTATCAATCATTGATATCACATACAACCGTGCACATATATCTGAGTTGTCCATCCCCATCTTATCAATCCTTGATATCACATACAACCGTGCACGTATATCTGAGTTGTCCATCCCCATCGTATCAATCATTGATATCACATACAACCATGCACGTATATCTGAGTTGTCCATCCCCATCTTATCAATCTTTGATATCACATACAACCGTGCACGTATATCTGAGTTGTCCATCCCCATCTTATCAATCATTGATATCCCATACAACCGTGCACGTATATCTGAGTTGTCCATCCCCCATCTTATCAATCCTTGATATCACATACAACCGTGCACGTATATCTGAGTTGTCCATCCCCATCTTATCAATCCTTGATATCACATACAACCGTGCACATATATCTGAGTTGTCCATCCCCATCTTATCAATCCTTGATATCCCATACAACCGTGCACGTATATCTGAGTTGTCCATCCCCATCTTATCAATCCTTGATATCACATACAACCGTGCACGTATATCTGAGTTGTCCATCCCCATCTTATCAATCCTTGATATCACATACAACCGTGCATGTATATCTGAGTTGTCCATCCCCATCTTATCAATCCTTGATATCCCATACAACCGTGCACGTATATCTGAGTTGCCCATCCCCATCTTATCAATCCTTGATATCCCATACAACCGTGCACGTATATCTGAGTTGTCCATCCCCATCTTATCAATCATTGATATCACATACAACCGTGCATGTATATCTGAGCTGTCCATCCCCATCCTATCAATCCTTGATATCCCATACAACCGTGCACGTATATCTGAGTTGTCCATCCCCATCTTATCAATCCTTGATATCACATACAACTGTGCATGTATATCTAAGTTGTCCATCCCCTTCTTATCAATCCTTGATATCCCATACAACCGTGCACGTATATCTGAGTTGTCCATCCCCATCTTATCAATCCTTGATATCACATACAACCGTGCATGTATATCTGAGTTGTCCATCCCCATCTTATCAATCCTTGATATCCCATACAACCGTGCACGTATATCTGAGTTGTCAATCCCCATCTTATCAATCATTGATATCACATACAACCGTGCACATATATCTGAGTTGTCAATCCCCATCTTATCAATCATTGATATCCCATACAACCGTGCACATATATCTGAGTTGTCCATCCCCATCTTATCAATCATTGATATCCCATACAACCGTGCATGTATATCTGAGTTGTACATCCCCATCTTATCAATCATTGATATCACATACAACCGTGCACGTATATCTGAGTTGTCCATCCCCATCTTATCAATCCTTGATATCCCATACAACCGTGCACATATATCTGAGTTGTCAATCCCCATCTTATCAATCCTTGATATCACATACAACCGTGCATGTATATCTGAGTTGTCCATCCCCATCTTATCAATCATTGATATCCCATACAACCGTGCACGTATATCTGAGTTGTCCATCCCCATTTTATCAATCCTTGATATCACATACAACCGTGCACGTATATCTGAGTTGTCCATCCCCATCGTATCAATCATTGATATCACATACAACCGTGCACGTATATCTGAGTTGTCCATCCCCATCTTATCAATCCTTGATATCACATACAACCGTGCACGTATATCTGAGTTGTCCATCCCCATCTTATCAATCCTTGATATCACATACAACCGTGCAAGTATATCTGAGTTGTCCATCCCCATCTTATCAATCCTTGATTTCACATACAACCGTGCACGTATATCTGAGTTGTCCATCCCCATCTTATCAATCCTTGATATCACATACAACCGTGCACGTATGTCTGAGTTGTCCATCCCCATCTTATCAATCCTTGATATCACATACAACCGTGCATGTATATCTGAGTTGTCCATCCCCATCTTATCAATCCTTGATATCGCATACAACCGTGCACGTATATCTGAGTTGTCCATCCCCATCTTATAAATCATTGATATCACATACAACCGTGCATGTATATCTGAGCTGTCCATCCCCATCTTATCAATCCTTGATATCCCATACAACCGTGCACATATATCTGAGTTGTCCATCCCCATCTTATCAATCCTTGATATCACATACAACCGTGCACGTATATCTGAGTTGTCCATCCCCATCTTATCAATCCTTGATATCACATACAACCGTGCATGTATATCTGAGTTGTCCATCCCCATCTTATCAATCCTTGATATCCCATACAACCGTGCACGTATATCTGAGTTGTCAATCCCCCTCTTATCAATCATTGATATCACATACAACCGTGCACATATATCTGAGTTGTCCATCCCCATCTTATCAATCCTTGATATCCCATACAACCGTGCACGTATATCTGAGTTGTCAATCCCCATCTTATCAATCATTGATATCACATACAACCGTGCACATATATCTTAGTTGTCCATCCCCATCTTATCAATCCTTGATATCACATACAACCGTGCATGTATATCTGAGTTGTCCATCCCCATCTTATCAATCATTGATATCACATACAACCGTGCACATATATCTGAGTTGTCAATCCACATCTTATCAATCCTTGATATCACATACAACCGTGCACATATATCTGAGTTGTCCATCCCCATCTTATCAATCCTTGATATCACATACAACCGTGCATATATATCTGAGTTGTCCATCCCCATCTTATCAATCATTGATATCCCATACAACCGTGCACATATATCTGAGTTGTCCATCCCCATCTTATCAATCCTTGATATCACATACAACCGTGCACGTATATCTGAGTTGTCAATCCCCATCTTATCAATCATTGATATCACATACAACCGTGCACATATATCTGAGTTGTCCATCCCCATCTTATCAATCCTTGATATCACATACAACCGTGCATGTATATCTGAGTTGTCCATCCCCATCTTATCAATCCTTGATATCCCATACAACCGTGCACGTATATCTGAGTTGTCCATCCCCATCTTATCAATCCTTGATATCACATACAACCGTGCATATATATCTGAGTTGTCCATCCCCATCTTATCAATCATTGATATCCCATACAACCGTGCACATATATCTGAGTTGTCCATCCCCATCTTATCAATCCTTGATATCACATACAACCGTGCACGTATATCTGAGTTGTCAATCCCCATCTTATCAATCATTGATATCACATACAACCGTGCACATATATCTGAGTTGTCCATCCCCATCTTATCAATCCTTGATATCACATACAACCGTGCATGTATATCTGAGTTGTCCATCCCCATCTTATCAATCCTTGATATCCCATACAACCGTGCACGTATATCTGAGTTGTCAATCCCCATCTTATCAATCATTGATATCACATACAACCGTGCACATATATCTGAGTTGTCAATCCCCATCTTATCAATCCTTGATATCCCATACAACCGTGCACGTATATCTGAGTTGTCAATCCCCATCTTATCAATCCTTGATATCACATACAACCGTGCAAGTATATCTGAGTTGTCCATCCCCATCTTATCAATCCTTGATTTCACATACAACCGTGCACGTATATCTGAGTTGTCCATCCCCATCTTATCAATCCTTGATATCACATACAACCGTGCACGTATGTCTGAGTTGTCCATCCCCATCTTATCAATCCTTGATATCACATACAACCGTGCATGTATATCTGAGTTGTCCATCCCCATCTTATCAATCCTTGATATCGCATACAACCGTGCACGTATATCTGAGTTGTCCATCCCCATCTTATAATTCATTGATATCACATACAACCGTGCATGTATATCTGAGCTGTCCATCCCCATCTTATCAATCCTTGATATCCCATACAACCGTGCACGTATATCTGAGTTGTCCATCCCCATCTTATCAATCCTTGATATCACATACAACCGTGCACGTATATCTGAGTTGTCCATCCCCATCTTATCAATCCTTGATATCACATACAACCGTGCATGTATATCTGAGTTGTCCATCCCCATCTTATCAATCCTTGATATCCCATACAACCGTGCACGTATATCTGAGTTGTCAATCCCCCTCTTATCAATCATTGATATCACATACAACCGTGCACATATATCTGAGTTGTCCATCCCCATCTTATCAATCCTTGATATCCCATACAACCGTGCACGTATATCTGAGTTGTCAATCCCCATCTTATCAATCATTGATATCACATACAACCGTGCACATATATCTGAGTTGTCCATCCCCATCTTATCAATCCTTGATATCACATACAACCGTGCATGTATATCTGAGTTGTCCATCCCCATCTTATCAATCATTGATATCACATACAACCGTGCACATATATCTGAGTTGTCAATCCCCATCTTATCAATCCTTGATATCACATACAACCGTGCACATATATCTGAGTTGTCCATCCCCATCTTATCAATCCCTGATATCACATACAACCGTGCATATATATCTGAGTTGTCCATCCCCATCTTATCAATCATTGATATCCCATACAACCATGCACATATATCTGAGTTGTCCATCCCCATCTTATCAATCCTTGATATCACATACAACCGTGCACGTATATCTGAGTTGTCAATCCCCATCTTATCAATCATTGATATCACATACAACCGTGCACATATATCTGAGTTGTCCATCCCCATCTTATCAATCCTTGATATCACATACAACCGTGCATGTATATCTGAGTTGTCCATCCCCAGCTTATCAATCCTTGATATCCCATACAACCGTGCACGTATATGTGAGTTGTCCATCCCCATCTTATCAATCCTTGATATCACATACAACCGTGCATATATATCTGAGTTGTCCATCCCCATCTTATCAATCATTGATATCCCATACAACCGTGCACATATATCTGAGTTGTCCATCCCCATCTTATCAATCCTTGATATCACATACAACCGTGCACGTATATCTGAGTTGTCAATCCCCATCTTATCAATCATTGATATCACATACAACCGTGCACATATATCTGAGTTGTCCATCCCCATCTTATCAATCCTTGATATCACATACAACCGTGCATGTATATCTGAGTTGTCCATCCCCATCTTATCAATCATTGATATCACATACAACCGTGCACATATATCTGAGTTGTCCATCCCCATCTTATCAATCCTTGATATCCCATACAACCGTGCACGTATATCTGAGTTGTCAATCCCCATCTTATCAATCATTGATATCACATACAACCGTGCACATATATCTTAGTTGTCCATCCCCATCTTATCAATCCTTGATATCACATACAACCGTGCATGTATATCTGAGTTGTCCATCCCCATCTTATCAATCATTGATATCACATACAACCGTGCACATATATCTGAGTTGTCAATCCCCATCTTATCAATCCTTGATATCACATACAACCGTGCACATATATCTGAGTTGTCCATCCCCATCTTATCAATCCCTGATATCACATACAACCGTGCATATATATCTGAGTTGTCCATCCCCATCTTATCAATCATTGATATCCCATACAACCATGCACATATATCTGAGTTGTCCATCCCCATCTTATCAATCCTTGATATCACATACAACCGTGCACGTATATCTGAGTTGTCAATCCCCATCTTATCAATCATTGATATCACATACAACCGTGCACATATATCTGAGTTGTCCATCCCCATCTTATCAATCCTTGATATCACATACAACCGTGCATGTATATCTGAGTTGTCCATCCCCATCTTATCAATCCTTGATATCCCATACAACCGTGCACGTATATGTGAGTTGTCCATCCCCATCTTATCAATCCTTGATATCACATACAACCGTGCATATATATCTGAGTTGTCCATCCCCATCTTATCAATCATTGATATCCCATACAACCGTGCACATATATCTGAGTTGTCCATCCCCATCTTATCAATCCTTGATATCACATACAACCGTGCACGTATATCTGAGTTGTCAATCCCCATCTTATCAATCATTGATATCACATACAACCGTGCACATATATCTGAGTTGTCCATCCCCATCTTATCAATCCTTGATATCACATACAACCGTGCATGTATATCTGAGTTGTCCATCCCCATCTTATCAATCCTTGATATCCCATACAACCGTGCACGTATATCTGAGTTGTCAATCCCCATCTTATCAATCATTGATATCACATACAACCGTGCACATATATCTGAGTTGTCAATCCCCATCTTATCAATCCTTGATATCCCATACAACCGTGCACGTATATCTGAGTTGTCCATCCCCATCTTATCAATCCTTGATATCACATACAACCGTGCACATATATCTGAGTTGTCCATCCCCATCTTATCAATCCTTGATATCACATACAACCGTGCACGTATATCTGAGTTGTCCATCCCCATCGTATCAATCATTGATATCACATACAACCGTGCACGTATATCTGAGTTGTCCATCCCCATCTTATCAATCCTTGATATCACATACAACCGTGCACGTATATCTGAGTTGTCCATCCCCATCTTATCAATCATTGATATCCCATACAACCGTGCACGTATATCTGAGTTGTCCATCCCCATCTTATCAATCCTTGATATCACATACAACCGTGCACATATATCTGAGTTGTCCATCCCCATCTTATCAATCCTTGATATCACATACAACCGTGCACATATATCTGAGTTGTCCATCCCCATCTTATCAATCCTTAATATCCCATACAACCGTGCACGTATATCTGAGTTGTCCATCCCCATCTTATCAATCCTTGATATCACATACAACCGTGCACGTATATCTGAGTTGTCCATCCCCATCTTATAAATCCTTGATATCACATACAACCGTGCATGTATATCTGAGATGTCCATCCCATCTTATCAATCCTTGATATCCCATACAACCGTGCACGTATATCTGAGTTGTCAATCCCCATCTTATCAATCATTGATATCACATACAACCGTGCACATATATCTGAGTTGTCCATCCCCATCTTATCAATCCTTGATATCACATACAACCGTGCACGTATATCTGAGTTGTCCATCCCCATCGTATCAATCATTGATATCACATACAACCATGCACGTATATCTGAGTTGTCCATCCCCATCTTATCAATCTTTGATATCACATACAACCGTGCACGTATATCTGAGTTGTCCATCCCCATCTTATCAATCATTGATATCCCATACAACCGTGCACGTATATCTGAGTTGTCCATCCCCATCTTATCAATCCTTGATATCACATACAACCGTGCACATATATCTGAGTTGTCCATCCCCATCTTATCAATCCTTGATATCACATACAACCGTGCACATATATCTGAGTTGTCCATCCCCATCTTATCAATCCTTGATATCCCATACAACCGTGCACGTATATCTGAGTTGTCCATCCCCATCTTATCAATCCTTGATATCACATACAACCGTGCACGTATACCTGAGTTGTCCATCCCCATCTTATCAATCCTTGATATCACATACAACCGTGCATGTATATCTGAGTTGTCCATCCCCATCTTATCAATCCTTGATATCCCATACAACCGTGCACGTATATCTGAGTTGCCCATCCCCATCTTATCAATCCTTGATATCCCATACAACCGTGCACGTATATCTGAGTTGTCCATCCCCATCTTATCAATCCTTGATATCACATACAACCGTGCATATATATCTGAGTTGTCCATCCCCATCTTATCAATCATTGATATCCCATACAACCGTGCACATATATCTGAGTTGTCCATCCCCATCTTATCAATCCTTGATATCACATACAACCGTGCACGTATATCTGAGTTGTCAATCCCCATCTTATCAATCATTGATATCACATACAACCGTGCACATATATCTGAGTTGTCCATCCCCATCTTATCAATCCTTGATATCACATACAACCGTGCATGTATATCTGAGTTGTCCATCCCCATCTTATCAATCCTTGATATCCCATACAACCGTGCACGTATATCTGAGTTGTCAATCCCCATCTTATCAATCATTGATATCACATACAACCGTGCACATATATCTGAGTTGTCAATCCCCATCTTATCAATCCTTGATATCCCATACAACCGTGCACGTATATCTGAGTTGTCCATCCCCATCTTATCAATCCTTGATATCACATACAACCGTGCACATATATCTGAGTTGTCCATCCCCATCTTATCAATCCTTGATATCACATACAACCGTGCACGTATATCTGAGTTGTCCATCCCCATCGTATCAATCATTGATATCACATACAACCGTGCACGTATATCTGAGTTGTCCATCCCCATCTTATCAATCCTTGATATCACATACAACCGTGCACGTATATCTGAGTTGTCCATCCCCATCTTATCAATCATTGATATCCCATACAACCGTGCACGTATATCTGAGTTGTCCATCCCCATCTTATCAATCCTTGATATCACATACAACCGTGCACATATATCTGAGTTGTCCATCCCCATCTTATCAATCCTTGATATCACATACAACCGTGCACATATATCTGAGTTGTCCATCCCCATCTTATCAATCCTTAATATCCCATACAACCGTGCACGTATATCTGAGTTGTCCATCCCCATCTTATCAATCCTTGATATCACATACAACCGTGCACGTATATCTGAGTTGTCCATCCCCATCTTATAAATCCTTGATATCACATACAACCGTGCATGTATATCTGAGATGTCCATCCCATCTTATCAATCCTTGATATCCCATACAACCGTGCACGTATATCTGAGTTGTCAATCCCCATCTTATCAATCATTGATATCACATACAACCGTGCACATATATCTGAGTTGTCCATCCCCATCTTATCAATCCTTGATATCACATACAACCGTGCACGTATATCTGAGTTGTCCATCCCCATCGTATCAATCATTGATATCACATACAACCATGCACGTATATCTGAGTTGTCCATCCCCATCTTATCAATCTTTGATATCACATACAACCGTGCACGTATATCTGAGTTGTCCATCCCCATCTTATCAATCATTGATATCCCATACAACCGTGCACGTATATCTGAGTTGTCCATCCCCATCTTATCAATCCTTGATATCACATACAACCGTGCACATATATCTGAGTTGTCCATCCCCATCTTATCAATCCTTGATATCACATACAACCGTGCACATATATCTGAGTTGTCCATCCCCATCTTATCAATCCTTGATATCCCATACAACCGTGCACGTATATCTGAGTTGTCCATCCCCATCTTATCAATCCTTGATATCACATACAACCGTGCACGTATACCTGAGTTGTCCATCCCCATCTTATCAATCCTTGATATCACATACAACCGTGCATGTATATCTGAGTTGTCCATCCCCATCTTATCAATCCTTGATATCCCATACAACCGTGCACGTATATCTGAGTTGCCCATCCCCATCTTATCAATCCTTGATATCCCATACAACCGTGCACGTATATCTGAGTTGTCCATCCCCATCTTATCAATCATTGATATCACATACAACCGTGCATGTATATCTGAGCTGTCCATCCCCATCCTATCAATCCTTGATATCCCATACAACCGTGCACGTATATCTGAGTTGTCCATCCCCATCTTATCAATCCTTGATATCACATACAACCGTGCATGTATATCTGAGTTGTCCATCCCCTTCTTATCAATCCTTGATATCCCATACAACCGTGCACGTATATCTGAGTTGTCCATCCCCATCTTATCAATCCTTGATATCACATACAACCGTGCATGTATATCTGAGTTGTCCATCCCCATCTTATCAATCCTTGATATCCCATACAACCGTGCACGTATATCTGAGTTGTCAATCCCCATCTTATCAATCATTGATATCACATACAACCGTGCACATATATCTGAGTTGTCAATCCCCATCTTATCAATCATTGATATCCCATACAACCGTGCACATATATCTGAGTTGTCCATCCCCATCTTATCAATCATTGATATCCCATACAACCGTGCATGTATATCTGAGTTGTACATCCCCATCTTATCAATCATTGATATCACATACAACCGTGCACGTATATCTGAGTTGTCCATCCCCATCTTATCAATCCTTGATATCCCATACAACCGTGCACATATATCTGAGTTGTCAATCCCCATCTTATCAATCCTTGATATCACATACAACCGTGCATGTATATCTGAGTTGTCCATCCCCATCTTACCAATCATTGATATCCCATACAACCGTGCACGTATATCTGAGTTGTCCATCCCCATCTTATCAATCCTTGATATCACATACAACCGTGCACGTATATCTGAGTTGTCCATCCCCATCGTATCAATCATTGATATCACATACAACCGTGCACGTATATCTGAGTTGTCCATCCCCATCTTATCAATCCTTGATATCACATACAACCGTGCACGTATATCTGAGTTGTCCATCCCCATCTTATCAATCCTTGATATCACATACAACCGTGCACGTATATCTGAGTTGTCCATCCCCATCTTATCAATCCTTGATATCACATACAACCGTGCACGTATGTCTGAGTTGTCCATCCCCTTCTTATCAATCCTTGATATCACATACAACCGTGCATGTATATCTGAGTTGTCCATCCCCATCTTATCAATCCTTGATATCGCATACAACCGTGCACGTATATCTGAGTTGTCCATCCCCATCTTATAAATCATTGATATCACATACAACCGTGCATGTATATCTGAGCTGTCCATCCCCATCTTATCAATCCTTGATATCCCATACAACCGTGCACGTATATCTGAGTTGTCCATCCCCATCTTATCAATCCTTGATATCACATACAACCGTGCACGTATATCTGAGTTGTCCATCCCCATCTTATCAATCCTTGATATCACATACAACCGTGCATGTATATCTGAGTTGTCCATCCCCATCTTATCAATCCTTGATATCCCATACAACCGTGCACGTATATCTGAGTTGTCAATCCCCCTCTTATCAATCATTGATATCACATACAACCGTGCACATATATCTGAGTTGTCCATCCCCATCTTATCAATCCTTGATATCCCATACAACCGTGCACGTATATCTGAGTTGTCAATCCCCATCTTATCAATCATTGATATCACATACAACCGTGCACATATATCTTAGTTGTCCATCCCCATCTTATCAATCCTTGATATCACATACAACCGTGCATGTATATCTGAGTTGTCCATCCCCATCTTATCAATCATTGATATCACATACAACCGTGCACATATATCTGAGTTGTCAATCCCCATCTTATCAATCCTTGATATCACATACAACCGTGCACATATATCTGAGTTGTCCATCCCCATCTTATCAATCCTTGATATCACATACAACCGTGCATATATATCTGAGTTGTCCATCCCCATCTTATCAATCATTGATATCCCATACAACCGTGCACATATATCTGAGTTGTCCATCCCCATCTTATCAATCCTTGATATCACATACAACCGTGCACGTATATCTGAGTTGTCAATCCCCATCTTATCAATCATTGATATCACATACAACCGTGCACATATATCTGAGTTGTCCATCCCCATCTTATCAATCCTTGATATCACATACAACCGTGCATGTATATCTGAGTTGTCCATCCCCATCTTATCAATCCTTGATATCCCATACAACCGTGCACGTATATCTGAGTTGTCAATCCCCATCTTATCAATCATTGATATCACATACAACCGTGCACATATATCTGAGTTGTCAATCCCCATCTTATCAATCATTGATATCCCATACAACCGTGCACATATATCTGAGTTGTCCATCCCCATCTTATCAATCCTTGATATCACATACAACCGTGCACGTATATCTGAGTTGTCCATCCCCATCTTATCAATCCTTGATATCACATACAACCGTGCATGTATATCTGAGTTGTCCATCCCCATCTTATCAATCCTTGATATCCCATACAACCGTGCACGTATATCTGAGTTGTCAATCCCACTCTTATCAATCATTGATATCACATACAACCGTGCACATATATCTGAGTTGTCCATCCCCATCTTATCAATCCTTGATATCCCATACAACCGTGCACGTATATCTGAGTTGTCAATCCCCATCTTATCAATCATTGATATCACATACAACCGTGCACATATATCTTAGTTGTCCATCCCCATCTTATCAATCCTTGATATCACATACAACCGTGCATGTATATCTGAGTTGTCCATCCCCATCTTATCAATCCTTGATATCCCATACAACCGTGCGCGTATATCTGAGTTGTCAATCCCCATCTTATCAATCATTGATATCACATACAACCGTGCACATATATCTGAGTTGTCCATCCCCATCTTATCAATCCTTGATATCACATACAACCGTGCACGTATATCTGAGTTGTCCATCCCCATCGTATCAATCATTGATATCACATACAACCGTGCACGTATATCTGAGTTGTCCATCCCCATCTTATCAATCCTTGATATCACATACAACCGTGCACGTATATCTGAGTTGTACATCCCCATCTTATCAATCATTGATATCCCATACAACCGTGCAGGTATATCTGAGTTGTCCATCCCCATCTTATCAATCATTGATATCACATACAACCGTGCACATATATCTGAGTTGTCCATCCCCATCTTATCAATCCTTGATATCACATACAACCGTGCACGTATATCTGAGTTGTCCATCCCCATCGTATCAATCCTTGATATCACATACAACCGTGCACGTATATCTGAGTTGTCCATCCCCATCGTATCAATCATTGATATCACATACAACCGTGCACGTATATCTGAGTTGTCCATCCCCATCTTATCAATCCTTGATATCACATACAACCGTGCACGTATATCTGAGTTGTACATCCCCATCTTATCAATCATTGATATCCCATACAACCGTGCAGGTATATCTGAGTTGTCCATCCCCATCTTATCAATCCTTGATATCACATACAACCGTGCACATATATCTGAGTTGTCCATCCCCATCTTATCAATCCTTGATATCACATACAACCGTGCACATATATCTGAGTTGTCCATCCCCATCTTATCAATCCTTGATATCCCATACAACCTATGCACGTATATCTGAGTTGTCCATCCCCATCTTATCAATCCTTGATATCACATACAACCGTGCACGTATATCTGAGTTGTCCATCCCCATCTTATCAATCCTTGATATCACATACAACCGTGCATGTATATCTGAGTTGTCCATCCCCATCTTATCAATCCTTGATATCCCATACAACCATGCACGTATATCTGAGTTGTCCATCCCCATCTTATTAATCATTGATATCACATACAACCGTGCATGTATATCTGAGTTGTCCATCCCTATCTCATCAATCATTGATATCCCATACAACCGTGCACATATATCTGAGTTGTCCATCCCCATCTTATCAATCCTTGATATCCCATACAACCGTGCACGTATATCAGAGTTGTCCATCCCCATCGTATCAATCATTGATATCACATACAACCGTGCATGTATATCTGAGCTGTCCATCCCCATCTTATCAATCCTTGATATCCCATACAACCGTGCACGTATATCTGAGTTGTCCATCCCCATCTTATCAATCCTTGATATCACATACAACCGTGCATGTATATCTGAGTTGTCCATCCCCATCTTATCAATCCTTGATATCCCATACAACCGTGCACGTATATCTGAGTTGTCCATCCCCATCTTATCAATCCTTGATATCACATACAACCGTGCATGTATATCTGAGTTGTCCATCCCCATCTTATCAATCCTTGATATCCCATACAACCGTGCACGTATATCTGAGTTGTCAATCCCCATCTTATCAATCATTGATATCACATACAACCGTGCACATATATCTTAGTTGTCCATCCCCATCTTATCAATCCTTGATATCACATACAACCGTGCATGTATATCTGAGTTGTCCATCCCCATCTTATCAATCCTTGATATCCCATACAACCGTGCGCGTATATCTGAGTTGTCAATCCCCATCTTATCAATCATTGATATCACATACAACCGTGCACATATATCTGAGTTGTCCATCCCCATCTTATCAATCCTTGATATCACATACAACCGTGCACGTATATCTGAGTTGTCCATCCCCATCGTATCAATCATTGATATCACATACAACCGTGCACGTATATCTGAGTTGTCCATCCCCATCTTATCAATCCTTGATATCACATACAACCGTGCACGTATATCTGAGTTGTACATCCCCATCTTATCAATCATTGATATCCCATACAACCGTGCAGGTATATCTGAGTTGTCCATCCCCATCTTATCAATCCTTGATATCACATACAACCGTGCACATATATCTGAGTTGTCCATTCCCATCTTATCAATCCTTGATATCACATACAACCGTGCACATATATCTGAGTTGTCCATCCCCATCTTATCAATCCTTGATATCACATACAACCGTGCACGTATATCTGAGTTGTCCATCCCCATCGTATCAATCCTTGATATCACATACAACCGTGCACGTATATCTGAGTTGTCCATCCCCATCGTATCAATCATTGATATCACATACAACCGTGCACGTATATCTGAGTTGTCCATCCCCATCTTATCAATCCTTGATATCACATACAACCGTGCACGTATATCTGAGTTGTACATCCCCATCTTATCAATCATTGATATCCCATACAACCGTGCAGGTATATCTGAGTTGTCCATCCCCATCTTATCAATCCTTGATATCACATACAACCGTGCACATATATCTGAGTTGTCCATCCCCATCTTATCAATCCTTGATATCACATACAACCGTGCACGTATACCTGAGTTGTCCATCCCCATCTTATCAATCCTTGATATCACATACAACCGTGCATGTATATCTGAGTTGTCCATCCCCATCTTATCAATCCTTGATATCCCATACAACCGTGCACGTATATCTGAGTTGCCCATCCCCATCTTATCAATCCTTGATATCCCATACAACCGTGCACGTATATCTGAGTTGTCCATCCCCATCTTATCAATCATTGATATCACATACAACCGTGCATGTATATCTGAGCTGTCCATCCCCATCCTATCAATCCTTGATATCCCATACAACCGTGCACGTATATCTGAGTTGTCCATCCCCATCTTATCAATCCTTGATATCACATACAACCGTGCATGTATATCTGAGTTGTCCATCCCCTTCTTATCAATCCTTGATATCCCATACAACCGTGCACGTATATCTGAGTTGTCCATCCCCATCTTATCAATCCTTGATATCACATACAACCGTGCATGTATATCTGAGTTGTCCATCCCCATCTTATCAATCCTTGATATCCCATACAACCGTGCACGTATATCTGAGTTGTCAATCCCCATCTTATCAATCATTGATATCACATACAACCGTGCACATATATCTGAGTTGTCAATCCCCATCTTATCAATCATTGATATCCCATACAACCGTGCACATATATCTGAGTTGTCCATCCCCATCTTATCAATCATTGATATCCCATACAACCGTGCATGTATATCTGAGTTGTACATCCCCATCTTATCAATCATTGATATCACATACAACCGTGCACGTATATCTGAGTTGTCCATCCCCATCTTATCAATCCTTGATATCCCATACAACCGTGCACATATATCTGAGTTGTCAATCCCCATCTTATCAATCCTTGATATCACATACAACCGTGCATGTATATCTGAGTTGTCCATCCCCATCTTATCAATCATTGATATCCCATACAACCGTGCACGTATATCTGAGTTGTCCATCCCCATCTTATCAATCCTTGATATCACATACAACCGTGCACGTATATCTGAGTTGTCCATCCCCATCGTATCAATCATTGATATCACATACAACCGTGCACGTATATCTGAGTTGTCCATCCCCATCTTATCAATCCTTGATATCACATACAACCGTGCACGTATATCTGAGTTGTCCATCCCCATCTTATCAATCCTTGATATCACATACAACCGTGCAAGTATATCTGAGTTGTCCATCCCCATCTTATCAATCCTTGATTTCACATACAACCGTGCACGTATATCTGAGTTGTCCATCCCCATCTTATCAATCCTTGATATCACATACAACCGTGCACGTATGTCTGAGTTGTCCATCCCCATCTTATCAATCCTTGATATCACATACAACCGTGCATGTATATCTGAGTTGTCCATCCCCATCTTATCAATCCTTGATATCGCATACAACCGTGCACGTATATCTGAGTTGTCCATCCCCATCTTATAAATCATTGATATCACATACAACCGTGCATGTATATCTGAGCTGTCCATCCCCATCTTATCAATCCTTGATATCCCATACAACCGTGCACGTATATCTGAGTTGTCCATCCCCATCTTATCAATCCTTGATATCACATACAACCGTGCACGTATATCTGAGTTGTCCATCCCCATCTTATCAATCCTTGATATCACATACAACCGTGCATGTATATCTGAGTTGTCCATCCCCATCTTATCAATCCTTGATATCCCATACAACCGTGCACGTATATCTGAGTTGTCAATCCCCCTCTTATCAATCATTGATATCACATACAACCGTGCACATATATCTGAGTTGTCCATCCCCATCTTATCAATCCTTGATATCCCATACAACCGTGCACGTATATCTGAGTTGTCAATCCCCATCTTATCAATCATTGATATCACATACAACCGTGCACATATATCTTAGTTGTCCATCCCCATCTTATCAATCCTTGATATCACATACAACCGTGCATGTATATCTGAGTTGTCCATCCCCATCTTATCAATCATTGATATCACATACAACCGTGCACATATATCTGAGTTGTCAATCCCCATCTTATCAATCCTTGATATCACATACAACCGTGCACATATATCTGAGTTGTCCATCCCCATCTTATCAATCCTTGATATCACATACAACCGTGCATATATATCTGAGTTGTCCATCCCCATCTTATCAATCATTGATATCCCATACAACCGTGCACATATATCTGAGTTGTCCATCCCCATCTTATCAATCCTTGATATCACATACAACCGTGCACGTATATCTGAGTTGTCAATCCCCATCTTATCAATCATTGATATCACATACAACCGTGCACATATATCTGAGTTGTCCATCCCCATCTTATCAATCCTTGATATCACATACAACCGTGCATGTATATCTGAGTTGTCCATCCCCATCTTATCAATCCTTGATATCCCATACAACCGTGCACGTATATCTGAGTTGTCAATCCCCATCTTATCAATCATTGATATCACATACAACCGTGCACATATATCTGAGTTGTCAATCCCCATCTTATCAATCATTGATATCCCATACAACCGTGCACATATATCTGAGTTGTCCATCCCCATCTTATCAATCCTTGATATCACATACAACCGTGCACGTATATCTGAGTTGTCCATCCCCATCTTATCAATCCTTGATATCACATACAACCGTGCATGTATATCTGAGTTGTCCATCCCCATCTTATCAATCCTTGATATCCCATACAACCGTGCACGTATATCTGAGTTGTCAATCCCACTCTTATCAATCATTGATATCACATACAACCGTGCACATATATCTGAGTTGTCCATCCCCATCTTATCAATCCTTGATATCCCATACAACCGTGCACGTATATCTGAGTTGTCAATCCCCATCTTATCAATCATTGATATCACATACAACCGTGCACATATATCTTAGTTGTCCATCCCCATCTTATCAATCCTTGATATCACATACAACCGTGCATGTATATCTGAGTTGTCCATCCCCATCTTATCAATCCTTGATATCCCATACAACCGTGCGCGTATATCTGAGTTGTCAATCCCCATCTTATCAATCATTGATATCACATACAACCGTGCACATATATCTGAGTTGTCCATCCCCATCTTATCAATCCTTGATATCACATACAACCGTGCACGTATATCTGAGTTGTCCATCCCCATCGTATCAATCATTGATATCACATACAACCGTGCACGTATATCTGAGTTGTCCATCCCCATCTTATCAATCCTTGATATCACATACAACCGTGCACGTATATCTGAGTTGTACATCCCCATCTTATCAATCATTGATATCCCATACAACCGTGCAGGTATATCTGAGTTGTCCATCCCCATCTTATCAATCATTGATATCACATACAACCGTGCACATATATCTGAGTTGTCCATCCCCATCTTATCAATCCTTGATATCACATACAACCGTGCACGTATATCTGAGTTGTCCATCCCCATCGTATCAATCCTTGATATCACATACAACCGTGCACGTATATCTGAGTTGTCCATCCCCATCGTATCAATCATTGATATCACATACAACCGTGCACGTATATCTGAGTTGTCCATCCCCATCTTATCAATCCTTGATATCACATACAACCGTGCACGTATATCTGAGTTGTACATCCCCATCTTATCAATCATTGATATCCCATACAACCGTGCAGGTATATCTGAGTTGTCCATCCCCATCTTATCAATCCTTGATATCACATACAACCGTGCACATATATCTGAGTTGTCCATCCCCATCTTATCAATCCTTGATATCACATACAACCGTGCACATATATCTGAGTTGTCCATCCCCATCTTATCAATCCTTGATATCCCATACAACCTATGCACGTATATCTGAGTTGTCCATCCCCATCTTATCAATCCTTGATATCACATACAACCGTGCACGTATATCTGAGTTGTCCATCCCCATCTTATCAATCCTTGATATCACATACAACCGTGCATGTATATCTGAGTTGTCCATCCCCATCTTATCAATCCTTGATATCCCATACAACCATGCACGTATATCTGAGTTGTCCATCCCCATCTTATTAATCATTGATATCACATACAACCGTGCATGTATATCTGAGTTGTCCATCCCTATCTCATCAATCATTGATATCCCATACAACCGTGCACATATATCTGAGTTGTCCATCCCCATCTTATCAATCCTTGATATCCCATACAACCGTGCACGTATATCAGAGTTGTCCATCCCCATCGTATCAATCATTGATATCACATACAACCGTGCATGTATATCTGAGCTGTCCATCCCCATCTTATCAATCCTTGATATCCCATACAACCGTGCACGTATATCTGAGTTGTCCATCCCCATCTTATCAATCCTTGATATCACATACAACCGTGCATGTATATCTGAGTTGTCCATCCCCATCTTATCAATCCTTGATATCCCATACAACCGTGCACGTATATCTGAGTTGTCCATCCCCATCTTATCAATCCTTGATATCACATACAACCGTGCATGTATATCTGAGTTGTCCATCCCCATCTTATCAATCCTTGATATCCCATACAACCATGCACGTATATCTGAGTTGTCCATCCCCATCTTATTAATCATTGATATCACATACAACCGTGCATGTATATCTGAGTTGTCCATCCCTATCTTATCAATCATTGATATCCCATACAACCGTGCACATATATCTGAGTTGTCCATCCCCATCTTATCAATCCTTGATATCCCATACAACCGTGCACGTATATCAGAGTTGTCCATCCCCATCGTATCAATCATTGATATCACATACAACCGTGCATGTATATCTGAGCTGTCCATCCCCATCTTATCAATCCTTGATATCCCATACAACCGTGCACGTATATCTGAGTTGTCCATCCCCATCTTATCAATCCTTGATATCACATACAACCGTGCATGTATATCTGAGTTGTCCATCCCCATCTTATCAATCCTTGATATCCCATACAACCGTGCACGTATATCTGAGTTGTCCATCCCCATCTTATCAATCCTTGATATCACATACAACCGTGCATGTATATCTGAGTTGTCCATCCCCATCTTATCGATCCTTGTTATCCCATACAACCGTGCATGTATATCTGAGTTGTCCATCCCCATCTTATCAATCCTTGATATCACATACAACCGTGCATGTATATCTGAGTTGTCCATCCCCATCTTATCAATCATTGATATCACATACAACCGTGCACATATATCTGAGTTGTCAATCCCCATCTTATCAATCCTTGATATCACATACAACCGTGCACATATATCTGAGTTGTCCATCCCCATCTTATCAATCCTTGATATCACATACAACCGTGCATATATATCTGAGTTGTCCATCCCCATCTTATCAATCATTGATATCCCATACAACCGTGCACATATATCTGAGTTGTCCATCCCCATCTTATCAATCCTTGATATCACATACAACCGTGCACGTATATCTGAGTTGTCAATCCCCATCTTATCAATCATTGATATCACATACAACCGTGCACATATATCTGAGTTGTCCATCCCCATCTTATCAATCCTTGATATCACATACAACCGTGCATGTATATCTGAGTTGTCCATCCCCATCTTATCAATCCTTGATATCCCATACAACCGTGCACGTATATCTGAGTTGTCAATCCCCATCTTATCAATCATTGATATCACATACAACCGTGCACATATATCTGAGTTGTCAATCCCCATCTTATCAATCCTTGATATCCCATACAACCGTGCACGTATATCTGAGTTGTCCATCCCCATCTTATCAATCCTTGATATCACATACAACCGTGCTCGTATATCTGAGTTGTCCATCCCCATCTTATCAATCCTTGATATCACATACAACCGTGCATGTATATCTGAGTTGTCCATCCCCATCTTATCAATCCTTGATATCCCATACAACCGTGCACGTATATCTGAGTTGTCAATCCCCCTCTTATCAATCATTGATATCACATACAACCGTGCACATATATCTGAGTTGTCCATCCCCATCTTATCAATCCTTGATATCCCATACAACCGTGCACGTATATCTGAGTTGTCAATCCCCATCTTATCAATCATTGATATCACATACAACCGTGCACATATATCTTAGTTGTCCATCCCCATCTTATCAATCCTTGATATCACATACAACCGTGCATGTATATCTGAGTTGTCCATCCCCATCTTATCAATCCTTGATATCCCATACAACCGTGCGCGTATATCTGAGTTGTCAATCCCCATCTTATCAATCATTGATATCACATACAACCGTGCACATATATCTGAGTTGTCCATCCCCATCTTATCAATCCTTGATATCACATACAACCGTGCACGTATATCTGAGTTGTCCATCCCCATCGTATCAATCATTGATATCACATACAACCGTGCACGTATATCTGAGTTGTCCATCCCCATCTTATCAATCCTTGATATCACATACAACCGTGCACGTATATCTGAGTTGTACATCCCCATCTTATCAATCATTGATATCCCATACAACCGTGCAGGTATATCTGAGTTGTCCATCCCCATCTTATCAATCCTTGATATCACATACAACCGTGCACATATATCTGAGTTGTCCATTCCCATCTTATCAATCCTTGATATCACATACAACCGTGCACATATATCTGAGTTGTCCATCCCCATCTTATCAATCCTTGATATCCCATACAACCGTGCACGTATATCTGAGTTGTCCATCCCCATCTTATCAATCCTTGATATCACATTCAACCGTGCATGTATATCTGAGTTGTCCATCCCCATCTTATCAATCCTTGATATCACATACAACCGTGCATGTATATCTGAGTTGTCCATCTCCATCTTATCAATCCTTGATATCCCATACAACCATGCACGTATATCTGAGTTGTCCATCCCCATCTTATTAATCATTGATATCACATACAACCGTGCATGTATATCTGAGTTGTCCATCCCTATCTTATCAATCATTGATATCCCATACAACCGTGCACATATATCTGAGTTGTCCATCCCCATCTTATCAATCCTTGATATCCCATACAACCGTGCACGTATATCAGAGTTGTCCATCCCCATCGTATCAATCATTGATATCACATACAACCGTGCATGTATATCTGAGCTGTCCATCCCCATCTTATCAATCCTTGATATCCCATACAACCGTGCACGTATATCTGAGTTGTCCATCCCCATCTTATCAATCCTTGATATCACATACAACCGTGCATGTATATCTGAGTTGTCCATCCCCATCTTATCAATCCTTGATATCCCATACAACCGTGCACGTATATCTAAGTTGTCCATCCCCATCTTATCAATCCTTGATATCACATACAACCGTGCATGTATATCTGAGTTGTCCATCCCCATCTTATCAATCCTTGATATCCCATACAACCGTGCACGTATATCTGAGTTGTCAATCCCCATCTTATCAATCATTGATATCACATACAACCGTGCATATATATCTGAGTTGTCAATCCCCATCTTATCAATCATTGATATCACATACAACTGTTCACATATATCTGAGTTGTCCATCCCCATCTTATCAATCCTTGATATCCCATACAACCGTGCACGTATATCTGAGTTGTCAATCCCCATCTTATCAATCATTGATATCACATACAACCGTGCACATATATCTGAGTTGTCCATCCCCATCTTATCAATCCTTGATATCACATACAACCGTGCATGTATATCTGAGTTGTCCATCCCCATCTTATCAATCCTTGATATCCCATACAACCGTGCACGTATATCTGAGTTGTCAATCCCCATCTTATCAATCATTGATATCACATACAACCGTGCACATATATCTGAGTTGTCCATCCCCATATTACCAATCCTTGATATCACATATAACCGTGCACGTATATCTGAGTTGTCCATCCCCATCTTATCAATCCTTGATATCACATACAACCGTGCATGTATATCTGAGTTGTCAATCCCCATCTTATCAATCCTTGATATCACATACAACCGTGCACATATATCTGAGTTGTCAATCCCCATCTTATCAATCCTTGATATCACATACAACCGTGCACATATATCTGAGTTGCCAATCCCCATCTTATCAATCCTTGATATCACATACAACCGTGCACATATATCTGAGTTGTCCATCCCCATCTTATCAATCCTTGATATCACATACAACCGTGCACATATATCTGAGTTGTCAATCCCCATCTTATCAATCCTTGATATCACATACAACCGTGCACATATATCTGAGTTGTCCATCCCCATCTTATCAATCCTTGATATCACATACAACCGTGCATATATATCTGAGTTGTCCATCCCCATCTTATCAATCATTGATATCCCATACAACCGTGCACATATATCTGAGTTGTCCATCCCCATCTTATCAATCCTTGATATCACATACAACCGTGCACGTATATCTGAGTTGTCCATCCCCATCTTATCAATCCTTGATATCCCATACAACCGTGCACATATATCTGAGTTGTCAATCCCCATCTTATCAATCCTTGATATCACATACAACCGTGCATGTATATCTGAGTTGTCAATCCCCATCTTATCAATCCTTGATATCACATACAACCGTGCACGTATATCTGAGTTGTCCATCCCCATCTTATCAATCATTGATATCCCATACAACCGTGCATGTATATCTGAGTTGTCCATCCCCATCTTATCAATCATTGATATCACATACAACCGTGCATGTATATCTGAGTTGTCCATCCCCATCTTATCAATCATTGATATCCCATACAACCGTGCATGTACAGAGGGATAACTCTCTTAAACAGTCTTAGCAAGCTCTTCACAGCCGTATTGAAACAAAGGTTGACCAAACATGTAAAAAGCAATAATATCATAATTAAAG
The DNA here is from genome assembly GCF_978046115.1 of Saccoglossus kowalevskii. Lineage (NCBI taxonomy): Eukaryota > Metazoa > Hemichordata > Enteropneusta > Harrimaniidae > Saccoglossus > Saccoglossus kowalevskii. The sequence goes on from NC_140653.1 coordinate 34,797,515, forward strand.
AGCAAATTGGTTTTCTTCCAAAATTCAGCACAGCGGACCATATCTTTGTTCTCAAACAGCTAATAACAAAATATCTTAATAAAGGAAACTATTTATTTGCATGTTTCATCGACTTTAAGAAGGCGTTTGATTCCATTTGGCACCTCGGTCTTTTATATAAACTTCACAAAAACAAAATCTCAAGAAAATTTCACAACATAATTAAATCTATTTATCAGAATGCCACTGGCTGTGTTAAACTAAAAGGTGGTTTGACTGCTAGCTTTCCAGTTCAAAGGGGTATCAGACAGGGAGATGGTTTAAGCCCACTCCTTTTTAATCTTTTCATTAATCATATCAAATGCCAGATAGAATCATCCAATAATGAACCCCCTTTACTTGTAAACAATCATTTGTCATGTTTGATGTATGCGGATGACCTCCTCCTCCTATCACAATCTAAAAATGGTCTGCAAAATGCAATACGCACAGTGGAAACATACTGCAAACAATGGAAACTAGATATCAATGTGTCAAAATCAAAAATTATCATTTTCAACAAGCAAGGTAAAATATTAAGTAAGTTCCGATTTCAAATCAATAGCCAAAAATTGGAAAACGTCTCATCATACTCCTACCTTGGTGTTAAAATCAATGCTACTGGTAAACTGAACAGAGCTCAAGAAGACCTTAGTCACAGAGCAATGAAGGCACTTTTTAAACTAAAATAATTACTCTATGCAGACCCAAATATTCCAATCAAAACACATCTGAAATTGTTTGATGCTATGGTTAAACCAATTTTACTCTACTGTAGCGAAATCTGGGCAAGCGATATTATTAATATGCACTCAACAGACTTGTTTAAACAATCCTTGCCTATGGAAAAATTACATCACAAAATGTGCAAGTACCTACTACAAGTAAACTGTAAAGCCACAAACTTGGCATGTTTACTTGAACTGGGAAGATATCCACTTATCATCTCAAGCATCAAACGTATGATTAACTACTGGCTGAAAATAAAACATATGGATGAAACCACTCTGATCTCTGAGGCCTACAAACTTGGCACCAATTTGGACAAAGAAAACGTCAGTAATTGGACCACAGGCATAAAAAAATTACTGAACCTTTTGGAAATTAGTGATGTTTGCGAAAAAACTAGTATTATCCCATTAGCTACAAAAAAACTAAAAAATATGTTTGAGAAACACTGCACAGAAACAATGCATAATGACAATAAAGGCACTAATCACAAAAATAAACTTCGTACCTACAGACAGCTGAAAACTGATTTTGCACTTGAAAAATACCTTGAAATTATTAAAAACCCCATCCACAGATCATCTATGACTAAACTGAGGATAAGTGCCCACATACTTCAGATTGAAGTTGGGCGATATCACAACATAGATGTCTTAAATAGAACATGCCCTGTCTGTGACTCCAATGAAATTGAAGATGAAGAACACTTCCTCTTCAATTGTAACCAGTACAAATTTGAAAGAGATGCTTTGTTTGAAAACGTAAACTTATCCGGTAATCTGAAAGCACTTCTCAATAACAAAAATTCTGAAACCGTCCAAGCAATTGCCAAGTTTATCAGCGACTGTTTCAATAAAAGAGAGAATTTCATGAAAAGCAATTTACCAGCTGCCTCAAAATAACACCAAAAAAATATTTATATAATAATATTTTCACAGTATTACTATTTATTTCTTTATTATTATTATTATTATTATTATTATTATTATTATTATTATTATTATTATTATTATTATTATTATTATTATTATTATTATTATTATTATTATTATTATTATTATTACTTATGTATTTTATTGTTCCTTATATCCTTATTGTATTTTAATCTAGATCCCAGAAGGGATACGATATCAATAAAGGTTGTTATTATTATTATATCTGAGTTGTCCATCCCCATCTTATCAATCCCTGATATCCCATACAACCGTGCACGTATATCTGAGTTGTCCATCCCCATCTTATCAATCATTGATATCCCATACAACCGTGCATGTATATCTGAGTTGTCCATCCCCATCTTATCATTCCTTGATATCCCATACAACCGTGCACGTATATCTGAGTTGTCCATCCCCATCTTATCAATCATTGATATCCCATACAACCGTGCACGTATATCTGAGTTGTCCATCCCCATCTTATCAATCATTGATATCACATACAACCGTGCATGTATATCTGAGTTGTCCATCCCCATCGTATCAATCCTTGATCTCACATACAACAGGATATGCTACCCGAGCTGCATACCAGTATCTCAGAAATTCTTGTTATATCACGTGTATATAGATTTCGCTTACACAATCGTATAAATTCCTGCACACCTATGCACAATCGTCCAGTGGTTCTACAACAAATAACCGGTCAATATCTTACCAAGTTTATTCGATTTCAAAATCACGGTTTGTTACCACCACGTTCAAGTCTCATCGCGTGTGAATTTGTTACTCAGACATTCTTCTAAAAATTTATTCTTACCATTAGACGAATGTTGTTACTAAAAATTGGTGCCTACCATCAGGCCAACATGAAAAGTAGTGACAATGATAATGTATAACATCGGCATAGTATAGCACATCACCGTTTGGTATTCAGGTCGAGTAGTTAATGGCCTGTTTGGAGCAGAGATTTAAATAATTGTCCGAGGCGTTTAACAGCAACTCGCGCAGAACCCATATAAATACACGGTACAACATAGAACGTTTTGTGACGTATCTCCGCCACGAAAAAATCTGCAGTTACGTGACAATTTGTGTCTGTTGTTATAGGTTCATTATTTAACATGCAAATATTAAACTGAAATATAATTAAATATTAGGATTTATGACATCATCTGTTAGCATATGAGTAAAGCCACCAATATCAGATCACCGTTTGGCTATTACATGGAACATAATTCAATCAGTTGTCTATATCACACTGTAATGTCTCGACCATATTATTTTTTCATCGCTGAATGAATAGTTTAATTTTCAGACAAACAATGGAATGAACATGTAGCAATAATAATTTACCCGTAATTTATTTCTTGTTCCATTACAAACATATTTACGTCTAAAAATACCCGAGTCGCACAGCAATTTATATGACGTCATCTCCTTATCTTTTTCTGACAATGACGTCAATACAAAAAAGGGTAATACCAGTGGCGACATCCGTTATTTTGTCGTCGCGATCTGGACCAACTAAAGACGAATATTACGATAGTCAGATGATAAGCATTGTTAATTTCCTGATTCATTGTCGACGTGATGGTGATGACAACTTACTCACGATAACATCGAAAGCACGTCACTATATAGTATAATACTCAGGTATACACCGTTTAATTCATTGGTAACTACAGCAGCCATTTCTCACACACAAGTAAGTGGTTTCATTTATAAACGCTATTTTGGCTAATTAACCAGTTCAAATTATTTTTCCAAATAACGTAAGCTTGTGTCAAATGAAAAGATAGACACCTATGCCAAAGTTTGCCACCATTAATTGGTGATATTTCTCATATTTTTCACATGTTGTATTTATTCGAAACCATTGTATGTTAATACGATCGATACAGAAATCGTTCCTGCATTTGCCACAGTTAATGATATACACATATAATGACACTGAGTTGTGATACATATTGATACATATTGATATTGATATTTATCCATCGTATTACCACTTTCATTTTGTATTACATATTTTCCAGATTTTTCAAAGCACTGATTGAGGCTTGTTTTATTTATCAAAGTAAGTAGCAATAACATATAATTTAGATATACACTATGGCATCTGTGTTATGTGGATGTCACGTGACTGTCGGTCTTGTCAAGACTGAGATATTCATTTATTGAATCGTAGCATTGCTGGTTTAGATTACGCTAAAATAGTTAATGACAACTCATGGATACATGCAGAACACGCTATGTGTGTATATTTACACAAAACATACAGATAAAACCGTTAAAAGATAACATTAAAATCGCTGTTTTTATATGGTGTTACATTTTCTGACACTGCCTAATATGATACTACATTACCTGACATTGGCTAATATGGTACGACATTGCCTGACATTGCCTAATATGGTGCTACATTACCTGACATTGCCTAATATGGTACTGCATTACCTGACATTGGCTAATATGGTACGACATTGCCTGACATTGCCTAATATGGTGCTACATAACCTGACAGTGTCTAATATGCTACTGTATTACCCGATATTGCCTAATATGGTACTGCATGACATTGCCTAATATGGTACTGCATTACCTGACATTGCCTAATATGGTACTGCATTACTTGACATTGCCTAATATGGTACTGCATTAATTGACATTGCCTAATAAGGTACTGTATTACCTGGAATTGCCTTATATGGTGCTACATTACCTTACATTGCCTAATATGGTACCACATTACCCGACATTTTCTAATATGGTCATGTCACATCCTAAAACGTAATGTGATGAAAACCGAAGACACTATTTCATTTAACTAGAATGCAGGTGAGACCATAGTGTCGACCTAGTTGAAGCACTGCATAGTGTTGTCCTAGATCAAGCACTGCATAGTGTTGACCTAGTTGAAGCACTGCATAGTGTTGGCCTAGATCAAACACTGCATAGTGTCGACCTAGTTGAAGCACTGCATAGTGTCGACCTAGTTGAAGCACTGCATAGTGTTGACGTAGTTGAATGACTGCATAGTGTCGCTCTAGTTGAAGCACTGAATAGTGTTGGCCTAGATTAAGCACTGCATAGTGTTGACCTAGTTGAAGGACTGCATAGTGTCGACCTAGTTGAAGCTCTGAATAGTGTTGGCCTAGATTAAGCACTGCATAGTGTCGACCTAGTTGAAGGACTGCATAGTGTTGCTCAGGTTGAAGCACTGCATAGTGTCGCTCTAGTTGAAGCACTGAATAGTGTTGACCTAGTTGAAGCACTGCATAGTGTCGCTCTAGTTGAAGCACTGCATAGTGTCGCTCTAGTTGAAGCACTGCATAGTGTCGCTCTAGTTGAAGCACTGCATAGTGTCGACCTAGTTGAAGCACTGTATAGTGTCGACCTAGTTGAAGCACTACATAGTGTCGACCTAGTTGAAGCACTACATAGTGTCGACCTAGTTGAAGAACTGCATAGTGTCGAACTAGTTGAAGCACTGCATAGTGTCGACCTAGTTGAAGCACTGCATAGTGTTGGCCTAGATCAAGCACTGCATAGTGCTGACCTAGTTGAAGCACTGCATAGTGTTGGCCTAGTTGAAGCACTGCATAGTGTCGACCTAGTTGAAGCTCTGAATAGTGTCGACCTAGTTGAAGCACTGCACAGTGTCGACCTAGTTGAAGCACTGAATAGTGTCGACCTAGTTGAAGCACTGCATAGTGTTGCTCTAGTTGAAGCACTGCATAGTGTCGACCTAGTTGAAGCACTGCATAGTGTCGACCTAGTTGAAGCACTACATAGTGTCGACCTAGTTGAAGTACTACATAGTGTCGACCTAGTTGAAGCACTGCATAGTGTCGACCTAGTTGAAGCACTACATAGTGTCGACCTAGTTGAAGTACTGCATAGTGTCGACCTAGTTGAAGCACTACATAGTGTCGACCTAGTTGAAGTATTACATAGTGTCGACCTAGTTGAAGCACTGCATAGTGTCGACCTAGTTGAAGCACTACATAGTGTCGACCTAGTTGAAGCACTGCATCAACTGAAACAGTGTAGAATGATATATGCCAGAAATTTTTAATCAAAGATTTATTTTGTGCGAGGCCACGACCAGTAATTAAGGTTTTGGGGCGTTTCCAAGGCAACAGTGGGCAGACATATATCTTATTTTTTGTCTACCTAACTGAAGTATACTTTTGACCAGCCTAAAAGTTAAAACGCTGTTTTTGACAAAAATACCCCAACCTCCATGTCTAATTTTTTATCAATCAACCAATTAGTAACTTTGCGCCATGTGCCCAAATTATCAATTTTGTCAATCTTTCAGAATAATTACTGTGATTTGTATCTTCTTGAACATCTTATATGTGTAATGGTGTACAATGCAGTAACCAATTGATAGTGTGTCACTGTGTTTAAATTATTGTTATCATTACTTGTTTGCTTTTATTCAGTTTATCACATTGTGGTCGTGATTTTCTATGGAGTTATATTATCATGAATGGTAATCCAATACATATACGCATAATATTGTAGCACAAAGCATCAGAAGATCTTTGCGCAAACATTTATACGAGAACTGTAGAACACAAAGCGTAAATGTCACTCGCATATAATCGCATGTTAATACATCCTTCCGTTCTCCATTCATTTGACCTTCATTCCTGCGACCTCTGACACTTCATTTAGTATCCCATCAACATTCAAATTTTACCTATTTATGCATTTTGACACCTCAGCCAATCATATCTATATTTATTTATTTATTTATTGGCAAAAGACTGACTTTGGAATGTATAGCAGTAATTGATTGTGAAAGATGAAAAGTGAACACAAAGTTACGTTAACGTTTGCTGTCTTATTTTAAATCAATGTTCAATAAATTGTGCCGTGTTGATCTGTGTACTGCGACGACTCATTATGGAAATAAATTGACTATGAACTGACAATTTACTGAAAATATTTAAGTGTTTGGTTATATCTTCAACTAGACACGTTCTTTGCTGTTCATACTTTGGACATGACATTATTATATTGAATTCATCTCCAATTTCCTTTTTATTGTTTTTGGTTCTGTGTGACTCCCTAATCTACATTTGTCAATATATGTTATACATTTCTCGAATTATAATTTTATAATTATTATAGTTTATGTGTGTTTTTAATTTAGTTTTCCCTGTGGAGTATTTTTTGTTATTTTTGCTTTGTATTTGTTATGAAAGATAACTGAGGTAGTTGGTATGGACCTCTGCAATAGCACTTAACAGTTTTCAAACTGCCTAATTCTGTTCCTACTTTCACACAGTGAACATCGCCAAAGTTTTTTATCATTTCAGGTTTGTTTTGTTTCCTACGTAATTTGGTACTTGTTCACGTTCTACTTGGTAATAAATACAGTAATAAATCAATAAATACAGACAGGGGAAATATCACACAAGTAATCAACTTAGATTCCGTTTGGGCAACACGATGCCACATGCATAGGTGGCGCCCTCACTAGAGCACCATGTCGTACTTTCCATATTTTTGTCAAAAGCGACCGATATCGTGGGATAGGCGGCTAAGTGGCTCGCACACTTGTGTGTAATTTCCAGTGAATTAATGCTTATTAAAGTAGACCTCTTCTTCATTATTCGCCGCCCCTGATGACAATAATCACATATACTAAACGCCTAAATATATGTATCTCTATATCCTTATGTGAGAATATGTTGGTTTTAGACGCCCGTATAAATTTACCGAGTAGGGTACTCATCAAAACATACGTACAATAGCGTACGAAGTTTGTTATTAGCTCCACTGTCATTGAATATTACATTTGCGACTTATTCTGAAAAACTACAAGGCTAATGTTTTGATACTTGGTATGTAGGTAGAGATAATAGGACATCTGTCAGATTTGTTCATTTTGTAATGATATCTTCAATTCTCTATTTTTGCGATTATTTTTGTCATATTTGATAAAAATTTTATTTTCTACTTCTTCTGAAAACTATCAGTCATATTGCTTTGATATGCTATATGTTATAACTTAGGTGACCTCTATCAGATTTTTCACTTCGTGACGATATCATATTTTAGCTATTTGGGCATTTTTAGTGAAAATCCTATTTTTGACTTATGAAAACCACTAGCCCAATTGCTTTGATACTTGACATATGTGTACCTTGGACAGACCTCTATTGGATTATTTGCTTTCGTGAGGAACACTCTACTAGTTATATCCCTCAGTCGAACTTGATGATGAATCCATTAATTGGATAACAGTGATAAGATCTAAATATATGTGTTGAGACACTTATAATAGAATGTAAACAAAGCCAAGGTTTACCTATTATGATCTTTATCTCATACTAATATATCCATATTATTCTGCGTCTTCATGTAAATATACTTTCCTAAAAGTAGTATTTCATGACCCTGCTGAAACAGTCGGCATATTTCGAGCGTGAGTTCGCTATGTATTGTTGTTTTGGTACCGTAAACTTAGCATACGAAGTCTGTGAGATTGTAACGTTGGCACAATAAAACCATGCTTTATAGTGTTGCCATGGTGAAACCATGGCGAACGAAGTCTGTCATGTTATGCAGTATTGGCAAAATGAAACCATAACGTTTAATTATATTGGTTTAGTAGTGCCCAGGCAGGCAACTAAGCTGCTGGACCGTATTGATTTACATAATGAGTTGCCAAGTTACGATTTAAATAACAGTCAATTGATTAAAGTGCCAAATGTTTTGAACTGGAGACGTCAAAAGAAAACTACTATTTAGTCTGTTTCTTTTTCAGATGCGACTTCTGTTCAGAAGCTACCTTTTTATTATCGGACTCGTATTTATTCTACAACTACCACAAGATGCAACCGCATGTGGTCCATTTATGTGCAGATTCTGTCGTAATTGGGGAATTGTCTTTCGGTTCGAAGAAAGACGATGTAGCAGAGATCCTCACAGCTTCGCCTGCAATGCTTGTGCAACAGTGATGGAACTATATTAACGTTAACGTTTGCCGCCGAAATGTTAAACTCTGATTAAAACAGTTGTCCCAGTATACTCGAAATGGTAAATTTCGAACTGTTACCATAGTGACATCCAATAAACGTTGTTTTCACACGATGTTACACAATCACTTATGGACAAACACCTGCATGTTTAGGGTATATATTAAGGCGTAATTTAGACATATATATTTCATGTATTTCATAAACACATTGTATACTGACTGTATTTTGTAGTGACGAACTATGCAATGCTCAAAACTAGAAGATTAGATACCTGGTAATCACGTGGTCGTGCCAACGCCTGACGCCATTGGTCGATAACATGTTCATCCTGCTGAAAACAACGATTCAAGACTTTGGCAATGTTGTTGGGCAATCGCAACCATTGTTAGCGTGCAAAGCGAGTTAAATTCTTACCGTCTCGTTTGTAGCACGTGCTGCTGGAGAACTCGGGTAGCACGAGATAAAAATAGGAATGGTAAACGTAGACTTTAACTTGGGGATTGGGGATAGCATTGATACTGGAGAGGTATGAATGAATACACATCGGTTCCTTACAGAGAGTTCAGGTTTATTCCTAAAACTAACCCACGGCAATGGTTCCGATTGCCAAAGTATTACAATGTTTTCCAACCAGCCATATGTCGATACCATGACACAGTCGAGTCGCCCAGTTGCAAGAAAGTTAAGCCTCTAGCTAAATATTTTCATTCGTAGCAAAACTCAGACTTAAATGTCACACTGAGAGTATATTATAGATACTGTACAAGTGTTTGTATTTAATCATGGCACAATTGATACTTGGTGACATCATCTCAGTTTGAATATTTATATAACACAATGTATCGTGTGTTTCGTTAAAAAATGGAAAGAATTACATCAAAATAAAACGTCCATGGTACACGACGATTAGCAGTCTAGTTATGTTTACCAATCATTTTTTGCTATCTTGATAAATGACGGAATTTGCAAAGAAACGTGTTTAATGACTGTAATACTGAATCCAAACAATAAACAATATATATATACCAATCATCAATCGAATACTCCCATCGTAGATATATAGGGGTATTCTATATGAGCAGGTGTGAGAACAACATTTGACAACATTCATTTAAGATGTGTCAATATTACTAGTTTTTCATTGGCAATCACACATTTCCAGATTACATATAAACCATGGAATTCGCCGTCATGTATATTATGTCCACACAGCAACATACATACCTTTTCGTCCGTATGTCAGGCTATACTGTGCTCTTTATAACTCTATGTAAATTGTCTAAAGCTCGTAGCACTGTATATATTATCCTGGAACTAGCATATTTAAGCCAATTTGCACGCTATCAGAAACTACCTTCTCGCTCTACACACTATACAATTTGAAATTCGAGTGACGCGGATTCGTTGTGACATATTGACGCAACTGGAATTTGGTATGGGTAAGCTTACTGTATATTTAGATAATAACGCACTGCCCATTAAAGAATCACCACTCACAAAATGTATCTACTTTTTGTAACTCTGTTGGCTTTGCTTCACACATTTTCTGAACAGAGACTCTTCTTCTGACTTGGGGGGGGGGGTCATTATCGTTTAACAAGGCAATGACGAGGATGTTCGCATGAATGGGCAGGACGCAGTCGAGTCTTTTCTTCAAGCGTCTGAGCCTGTTATCGAGTAATAGTTTGTGGAGAAATCATAAAAAACGTCAGCACTACAATGGTGGATTTGGCAGGTGGGCATGTGATTGGTTGGCTAAGCAGGGGGTAGATGGGCATGTGATTGGTTGACTAAGCAGGGGGTAGATGGGCATGTGATTGGTCGGCTAAGTAGGAGGTAGGTGGGCATGTGATTGGTTGGCTAAGCAGGGGGTAGGTGGGCATGTGATTGGTTGGCTAAACAGGGGGTAGATGGGCATGTGATTGGTTGACTAAGCAGGAGGTAGGTGGGTATGTGATTGGTCGGCTAAGTAGGAGGTAGGTGGACATGTGCATGGACGTAGTAGCGTGGCTGGTAAGATTTGATTCAAATCATATATGGGTACATTGGAACATTTCAAGTTTTTTTTACAGTGGCTATATTTAGCCAAGATTAACTCAATAACTTTAGTAATGCCCAAAAGGCTGTTGATAATGTGAGGAGCCAGTCATAACTATTTATTATGAGACAGTTGTTAAAAACCCAACGTATAAAATGAACATTCATAAAGTGTCATTAAATTAACGTTCAGCCAATCAAATGAATATAAATAGCTAGTCAGAAATAAGAGAAGGTAATGTAGGAGGAACATATTTAAAAGCATATCATATTATTTTTACAGTAAACAGTGGAGTCTGGGTGTAAAATACATGCCTACAAAACGTCATAATATAGGTTGAATCACACTGCAACCTGCTTGGATGTTGATGTGACACAATCTTTAGTTTAGGGAAAGCCTTAACAAAATTGATAAACTGATTACAGCACAGGGGTTCTCACACATATAAGCAATGAAAGCACTGTTTAAAATGAAACATTCCCCCTGGAGTATACCATACCATACCATTGAGATGGCACTAATATAATTTGTTCGGTGTAGACGACAGGCTTCATTCGGAAACCTCTTTTTCATATGATTTGGCCATGTAGTGTAGCGTACTTGTCAGTTTTGTTTTGTTTTGTTTCGTTTTTGTGGATTATTTTGTCCGAGTCAATTGTTGTCAATTATTTTTTGTTTGTGTTTTTGGACTTTTAAATTTTCCTATACGACTTTTGTTTAAGAATATATGGTTTTCCCTTTTTACATATGTACTCAATTCAATAAATGCCATAATTCAGGAGAAACAAAAAAGGTAGGCATGTGTGCGGACAATTAACTAGACCTAAATGCAAATGGTATGAAATTGCTTTTTTGCACCGTTTGCATGCAAAACCACCTCGACAACAAACCAAAAATGAACAAAACTGAATGATTGGTCTGGGCAAAACAATTCTTGGTGGTGTACTGCACTGCACATGTGAACAAGCAGTGGTGTGAGCAGTGAGTTTGGCAGGCGGTTGTGTAATCAGTGACGTGTCAAGTAGGTGTGTAATGGTGAGTTAGTCCAGCATATCTGGACAGGGCAGGTCGACTGGACACGAATGTGTGAGTAGGTGAACTTGACAGGCAGATGTGTTATATTTGATTGGACAATATTAAAGGTCTGTGATGGTGAACTGGAAGGGAGGTGTGTGATGGTGCGTTTGTCAGACATGTGTGGGATGGAGTACTGGACAGGCAGGTTTGTGGTGGACTGGTCAGGCAGGTTTGTGGCGTACTGGACAGTGCAGGTGGGTGATGGTGAACTGGACAGGCAGGTTTGTGGCGTACTGGACAGTGCAGGTGGGTGATGGTGGACTGGACAGGCAAGTTCGTGGCGGACTTCTGGTGGTGAACTAGGCAGGCAGGCGTGTGAGCTAAACAAGCTGGTTTGTGATGGTGAGATATACAGACATGTGTGTTATCGGCGGTTGTGATGGTGTTTTGTTATAGATGAACTACCAGAACAAGCAGGTATGAGCTAAACAAGCTGGTTTGTGATGGTGAGATATACAGACATGTGTGTTATCGGCGGTTGTGATGGTGTTTTGTTATAGATGAACTACCAGAACAAGCAGGTATATAGTGGTAGGCCCAACATGAATGTATTGAAATAAGATTTTTATTGTGTAATAGTAATAATGGATACAAAATAGTTTCCATTGACTGCCGGGAAAACAATACATTATAATATTGATTTATTTAACAGCTAAATGTACTAGAGCACTATTGTAACTTCACATGTGTGTTGGCCATCAGACTCAGGTTATTACTAAAAGAAGCTGAACAAATCTTTAAGGCATTTGTCACAAGAAGAACCATCTCCACCACAGTCAGTTTCGTCTCTGATGAGCCCAGCAGCTGCACATGTACTACACTGAATAGCAGAACACGATGCGCCTATGTGCAATGGTAATGTCGTCATTATGAGACCAACCAGTAAGAGTGTTACAATTATTGTATTCATCTAAGGCATAAAACATAAGACATCTAGATTACTTATCGGTCACATATTTCTACTTTGATGACTAAATAAATCTTAAAAACATTTAATTTAAGACAATTGGTAACAATTGGTATACTTAGGAATTAGGATATGATAACTTCAGACATTAGGCGATAGTGCTGAATATTTAATATACGCCACAATTTTGATTATATCGCTTGTAATTAATTATAATACCATCAATATTTGTGAACAACAAGGCATGCTGAATCTTGATTTAAACCATTTGCACTTAAGTCCTGAACCCCGCATACCAAGTGCCAACTATATAATTGTAAATATGACAAACGTTTATTTTGCAGCCATGTTTCACAATATCACATTACCTAACAAATTTAATTAAACTTGCCACTTGTCAAGATTAAGTGAATTCAAACAATTAGATGGTCTTGCCATCCGCAAAATATGGCAACTCGTAAGAGTAACCGAACATAACTAAGTTGGACGTGTATACTTGTTGACCAGTATAGTAATGTTCGGCTTAACTTACGTGTAAACGATCTTACCAGATGATGTCAGTTCTAGCATGCATTTTGAACACCCAATGCCGAAACCTTGTGCAGTATATTCATAATTACCTAAAACAAACGATCATGAGTGAAAACAGACCTTTCTAGTAGCAGGATTTCTAGTAGCTTAGCTATGTATACAATTCGCTATGAGTACAAGTGGCCCATAAAATTGTATGCAGTGACGTCAGTGCCAGAATTATTTGGCTATCCGTATATTATTACATTATCTGTTATGAAATTTTCTGTACAGATTTGTATTATTACCCCATTTAACCTTTTTTGGTTTCATTCATTCATTCATTCATTCATTCATTCATTCATTCATTCATTCATTCATTTATTTATTTATTTATTTATTTATTTATTTATTTATTTATTTATTTATTTAATGCTTATGACAAACCATGTGTGATATTTGTAGAGTCGTAATAAAAATGTTGTAATTATCTGTTCATGTTTTCCCAAAACAAGCGTGTCATCAATTTGTACCTTACAGAATGGCTACATTGTGGACTGAACACAGCATTACTAACCACTGCTCTGTTTTAATCGTTTTTTAAGTTTTTTAGTGTGTTAGATGTATTTGCATAATAGTAATGTACTTACGTTGAACGATACGCATGATAAACGTACAGCTTTACAACCAGTTCTAATCTGTAAGTGAAATACATAGAAACACAAATAATTATTTTACACTTACAAGACCGAGCAGACCGAGCAACAAAGCGTTTACTGGTAATTGCGTGTATATCATGAATGTCCTAGAACGAATAAGAAGCTCACAGTGTGCCTAATTGGCCTAATATGCATTTGATCTATTCTGTATTGATTGATTTAGTATCTAGCTGACAACGTCTAAATCCATTTCTTCAGTTGTTGAGTTCAGTTCTCATGTTATCTTTAAATATCAACAGAAACAAAAGATAACGAGTTTAATTCAAATGTGCTTTTTTGGTCAAATGTGCTTTTAAAAAAATTAGCTTATAAACCATGCTTCTGTTTCCTGTCAAAATTGGTTTATGGGTACATCTGTTTACTATGAAGAAAGTGCTGTCTTGAAAACTGTCTACCAATTGTCAATTTTGTAGGGCAGCAGCTCAAATTTCACTACTTTAAGTTTATGCATAAATTAACACCCAGGCTAGTTGTCTGTACGATTGCTGTAACACTATTCAACTAAAAACAATGCCCTGACGACGTTTTGAAGATATACACATTGTCAATCATTTGTGAAAATTTCAAAATAAAGGGTCAAAGCGTCTAGGACCTATTTTTTTTTTTAAAGTTCTGGAATGTGCACTAAAAAGAAGCTGAGATAATTGCTAATTTGCATAACAATTCACTCAGTAAGAAGTTTGATAATGCTCATAATCAAAATGGCTGTAACAGTTCCAAATTTAAATGTATTATCGTTTTGTTAAAAGTTAAATATAGTGCATAATATGGAGATCCCGTCATTTCTTTTTTTCACCATGTTTTGTTTTTATTATTTATGTACAGCCTTGCTAAATCTTGCTAAGCATTCAAAAGAGATAATGTTTGCACCTGTTATCTATATTTTAAAATCGTTTTTTGAGTATGTTCCACTATTCACAATTCCGCAAAATTTCAACAGTCTATAGCCAAGACTTTTTGGATAATAAAAAGCAAAAAAAAAAATCATCCCCAAGTGCCCCACGAACCTGCATCTCTGCCTTAATATACTTGTTCTTGTCCTTTTTAATGTCTCGAACCCGTTGAAGATTTAACTCTCGGACACACGACGAATTCTCCGCATTGTCGTCACTAGTTATGTTGCACGTGAAGGAAAAAATAAATTCTACTACAACTGTGCATATATGTAGTTGAAGTTAAAATGAAAACTATTTTGAAAAAAAAAAGATAAATGTTGACCATTGAAGCTTTATTGCTTGTAACAATGATATGAGTATTGGACAATAATTTTTAGAACAATTGTGCTGGATTCTTTGTATTTGGCAATACCTACGTAATTCAACACATAATCTGATTCCTACAGACAACACTAGTGAAAACACTATGTAACCGCATGTTCCTCTGAAAATATTTACTTGTATATTGGCAGAATTCTGTGTTAAAACTAACCACTTTCAAGCGGTTTATGTGCATGCATTTTATTTGTAGTCATTGGTAAAAACGTAAATCGATGGAGGTTATAACGTTTTTCACCAACAGAATGGTAATATGTCAATTCTCACCAGCTCTGCATGTTTTTTTCTCATTAATTGTGTTTATACTATTGATGGCTCAGATTATGTTTGTTTTCGTTAACAACAATATGAATGAAATTGCAGGAGTTGTTTTTCACGTAGAATTCTCACAATTCTCTGTAGTGACAGTAAACTGATATATGCTTTCACTCATAATAATTGCGTATATGGATATAACAAAAGATCCTTCTCTATTTCTATTCAACTGCAACTAGAGTTTAATCTTAAGAATAGCGTATGAAAAAAAAAATACGACGTCCAACATAGTTAAGTACAATGACACCACGGCACATGAATAAAGTACGTAACACGTGTTATTTCATTCTTTAGAATGACATGTATTCTATACGACAACACGTGATGATTCCTCGTATTGTTTTGTAAGCTAAGATAAACGACTTTGTGTTTTGTGTATATTTACTTTGTGTGGATAATATTGTTTAGATTATTGGTGTTCGTTTAGTCATATTCATATTTTAATAGTTACGCATTTTGCGCCGACGCTCTATTCATGACTGACGTACTTTACTTTAGGGTTGTGACTGCATACGAAACCATTATTACATCGTTTGATAGGTAATATAACGATGTATTACCGTGGTGGATTTTTACAACCATTAGTATATGCCCACTGCATACGACTATGACATGTGTACACTGTACCTAATTATTACGTGGTGTTTTGAATGGGTTTTATAGATTCATAACAAAACAACGTGTGTCGTAATGTTTTATAGTAATATGCTCGATACCATAGTATGTATAGAATTGTAATATACACAATTATACTAATACTCGCATTGTGTTCAAATAATTAAATAGTATTTCTATTTTTGATAGGGTACATTTTGCATTGTGTTTTGTACGAAATTCGAACTCATTGGCGACTACGGCTCCTTAAAACCTGTAATTTCCCCCTTTACAATACGACACTGTAGTCGTACAAGATTTTTCCGTAATTCAAATCAATTACTAACAAATTGTAGGAGTTCAACATGCAAACCTAATTAATTTACCACCTTACCGGACACCAAAACTCTTGGTGGCAGTATATATGGTTATTATTATGGTAAATGAGAACGAAATTTATAAGTTGTTATAAAAAGGTAAACCCAACACAAATTCATGAAGATACAAATGTTTACGAGAAAGATATACAAGACAAGCCACCAGCCACCAACACCAACAAAGTTAAAATACACTTACATAATGTATAATATAGGTAATGCAATCCACTGCAGTGAGAACCAACTATACCTTTGTGACGTGGGTCTATACTGGCCCACAGCTGGTTTTATATACTTTATATTTATTAGTTTTTGGTAACTCTCATAGATAAGACTATTATTATTCATGACCCATCGTGTGCACAGGTTACGTAATCTTGATGAAACATCTTGTTTAAAGTATGTAATATATTCATATTGTAGCCACACCTCACTTAAAATGAAACCATTAAAACAACATATTTATATCACACAATATCAGACGCACGGCGTTGTACGACTTGTCCTGGGACGCCATGAATGCAACTATTAAAAGATTGTTAACACCACATTGTTATTAATTTAATCCAATTAAATGTAATAACAGTGTGACACGGGTGTTGAATGTTATATGGGGCGTTGTCCACAATTAAATTAATTAAAACGAGCAGCAGTGTTGGTATTTGCAACAAAAGATTCTATTAATTAAGTGTCACAGCTGGTTATTAGTTATGACACTGATATCGACTTCAATTAATATTGATATACGGTGTGAGATAGTAGGTAACATGTATTGAGGTAGTTTTATACTTGACTTTTCAGTTCCCGCCCACAATTCCATTATTAAACAAATTTCCTATTAATTCCTTGATGTTTTTCTGTTTTTATTTCCATAAGATGACAAGAACTTTAAAACCTAGCAAGTCCCCGCGCTTTAAATTTATCAAGATATAAAATGCAAAGTAAGTATTTCAAATTTGCCCATAATTCAGTCCATCATAATTTTCTATTTATGCATTCTCGCATTGCCAACAATTAAATATAACCATGCCAACTCAAGATATTAATATTACATTCTATATTTAATTCCAGTGGCATTATTTGGTTTTTCTGTGGTAAACAGTGGCCTGACATCTGAACATGATTGAGCTAATATTTATTATACTTATTCATAGAGAAAAACGGTGATTCTATGTCCATGTATCATTGAACCAAATTGTCTTAATAGTCAGCACGTTGAAGGTATTACTTTCATTGGATAATAACAACGATATAACGGTATATGTCTAGGTATTTTATCCTTCTGATCATTTTGATCATTTTTCCTGCAACAGTGTTTGATTCTTTGACTAAACTGTTTCAGAAATATCTCAGGATTGCTTACCGGCTGTTCAATCCTCACCATACAAAAGCCATATTAGAAAAAAAAAAAAATTGACGAGGGTTGCCCAAGATACCCTTCCCGCAATGTAGATAATTTTTAACATAATATAACTAGCTTTGAAATATCGGTTAGTATTACCTCATAGCCCTAACAGCCAATCAGATTCGCGTATTTGGCAGTCAATATATTTGAGTATTGACTTCTCGGTGGTCAAAGACTTAATATTCGGGTTCTGGGTTTGCGCAGACGTTACGATCGATCAAAGAAATGCTGATTCACCTTTGAGGTTTGTAGGCGTTTTCACCTGTAATTTATGACTCAACATTTTCAGCTCCACAAGGTATCTTGTATTACTTGGGCCGAGTTATGTTTGGTGTGAATACTTTTAACCAGGAGAACAACACGACTACATCTTTCTTTCGGTCGGTCGGTCGGTCGGTCGGATCCTAGTCGCCACACCGTCTATGTAGCTAATAATTTGAATTTCTCACGGTATTCCTGGATTTGTTGACGTCGGATATAGTGCTTCTATTTATTTAATCATTTTATTACTCGTTGTGTATCGTACATACATGTGAAATGTGTTATATTGCGTTTTATTTTGTCCCAGGTGACCCCAGTGCGGCGTGCTATTTTTATCTGTATGCGTGTAAACGTCAAGCTTCTAAAATGTCAAACAGTCGCCCGTAGCAAGTTGTCACCTACAAACATCTTCAAGCTTTCTAATTGAAGAGATTATTGCCTTTAGATACCAACTGTTTTCTTGTTGAAGCCTAATACATCTTAAATAAAATAAGCAATTCAATATTATTATAATCTGCCCGGACTTCCTCTCCATAATAGAACCATTTCTCATACAACAATCTTAGTTTTGAATCTGAGTTAATCTGCATTGCTAGATGTCTACAATATACGATTTATGTAGCCATATTGGTACGTGAGTACTATCGAATATGTCATCTGCATACATTAAAATAATTACAGAAATTAACACCTCATTTACGTAGACGATATCACTTGAATCGTCCATATAATTAGCTAATTCATCTTCGCATACAACCTTGTATCGTACCAACAACACAATTAAAATAATCAATTATGCCGTTGTCAAAACAGAAACATGACTGTGAGTTTTAATACATAGACTTCAGTACTTATAAAACCATCTAGCCCACAACCCAGAGGATAATAGCCTATTTCAACAGGTAACCATGCTTAATTCTATCAAATGCTTCAAAAAAATGAAAATACAATCACGCTGTCATCATTACGGAAGGAATATTTCTGTGCCAAAGACTGTAATTAAATAAATTGCAAATTGTTTTATGGAATTCAGTCTGAGCTTCAACTATAAGAGTTGTTGTTTACCTGTCATGTCAAACGGCTGTTTACATATTTAGTAAACATTTACCAACATCAATGTTGAGAAAACACATATACGTTCAGTCACCACTAAACATGAATGATTGATTTGTTGTAATATTGCAATACAATATTTATTAACGTTGCAATATACTGACCAGCGCTACTATAGACTATATTATTTCTGACAAAACAAGTTTATGGTGCATTTTAGGAGCTACTTTTGCACATGTTGCCAGTATGTAGTTAATATCCATTGTAATGTAAATACATCAAGCAAGTGACAATTATTGACGAACATTACGGTTCCACAGCATCACTGACTGTTTACGATTAAGCTACAGCTCAAGTGCATCTGATGAGACTTAATAAACATTTAAATATACACTTCATCTGAGCATGGAGTACAATTTATTGCGAAATAAATAAATTCTTCATTTGTATTAATGAGTAGGCTTCTACCTTAAGTGTATGGTCAAAATATGTGTTAAAATATGCATGTGTCGCCGAGACACTTCCTTTTATTAGATACTTATGTAGCAAAATTCCTTATCTATGTCTAAATTATCACCAGAATTATAACTTTGTTTTGTATGTCATTTGCGTAATTGTTATTGTTGAAAAATGCCAAAACATTCATTTTATTCGGCATTAAACAGATTACGGTTATTTTCAGGTTTCCGAAGAAAGTTTTTGATTTTTTTATAGTATACACTGTATACTGAGTGGTCAATGCGTATTACAGTGCCTAATTACCAGTCATAACTGTAATATAGCGAGATATATACATACAACAAGTAGCATAATCATGGCATCCGACGAAAAATAAAACTAAGAATAAAATGACCATGTGTTGCGTAACTGTAATATCCCATGCACTTTAACAGAACGAGACATACAGCCAGTGTTCTAATAATATATTATTATTGCCATATATGGTCATGGGAATTCATTAATATGCATAACTGTAATAATTATACACTCTTGCATATAGAGGCATGAAGCTATTTATTCTACTGATGGGCCCGGGATCGGATACAGTGCAGTATTGAAGGCATTATATCTTTTTAACATGCATAACAAATATCCCAAACACTGTAAATAATGGGGATATACAACAAGTGTTATAATGAAGGCAATAAACAAGAGATATGACTTACATGTCAAAGGACAATTCACGTACATTGTTACGTTGTGTATGGATCGTAAATATAAAACACGAATCACGTGTTGCACACGTACAGATTTATTTATGTATTCAATTACTATCACAGTATAAACAAATAACCGCTCACATTTAGAGATAGGAATTATAGATTTATAGGTGCATTTATAACTACATATACAAATGTACGAAATTATTTCGTACTACAAGTACATGCCCCACACTTACTCGAAGAGTATCAATATGATGAATGCACAGGTGTTGTCAATTAATGATTGATACGATAGACTGTGTGATTTCATCGCTGGTACTTGGCTTCTACGGCATGTTTCTACGAAGCTCTTGCTCAAGAATTTGACCGGAAAGGAGAGTTATTGTAACCGAACCCAACATTTAACATCGAAGTCTAAAATCCAACGAAAATGGAAACCTGGTGACACAGTTGCGAAGGTGGGTTTCAATGTTTGAACTCCAGTCGCCAGTTACATGCTATTCACGTGGGTGACCAACACCAGTGTTGATGTATCGTTCTCTTAGACCATCTGTTATGGCATTTAAATCGTCAGCTGGTATCAAATTGAAATACTATAGTCAATGTAAATTTCCGAAAAATAATTTTCTAAACACGGAATACCATGTGGTTCACCCATGTTATAAATTACTAAATTTTCAACACTTCTGTATGTGGATACAAGGTAAAGGTTTCATTTGAGATTAGATATAGATCGATCAAATTCTAAATAAATTCAGGAGCGATATTGCCGACACTGAGATAACAACATTGTAATTAGAGTGAAGGAAATCGTTTATTTCACAGAGCGTTAATTGGTACTTTAGTTTACTCGGTCATCCAAGGCCCTAATTACATTGGGGGTGTATTTTTATTGCAAACAGAAATTTGCAGCGTACCGATTGCATAATGGAGACGCATGTATTTAAGATTGCATATGTCTGTGAATTGTGAAGAAAAAGAACCGACTTAATCAGAGTACATAGTTGATACTACTATACGAAACAGTCTTGATTAACTAGCTAAGGTTGTGTAACATAGCTCCAAATTGTTTGTAACTACTGAGTGGCCAAGTAACTATTTTAATTAAGAATGAAAATTAAACTTGAACAACACATTAAACATGCTTCCATATATAATTATTTCAAACAATTCAATTGTTTTTATTTGTTCTAATGCTAGTGAGACTGATACTAATAATACGTATCGTTATATAGTTTTTGACAACACTTGTGAACAAAGAATAAACACACTTTTTAATTTGAACGTTGTTCATGTATTATGTATTATGTTTCTTTCTATTGGCAATACGTACACAATCGAGTGTAAATGTCTTACTACACAATCCGTTTCCCAGACCCCATTGCAAGAAACGTAATTGTTCCCGTTACCATAACACCACCAGCTATACTAAAAACCGGAACCCAGCTACCAAAATGTTTTAGTAAAATACCACTGCTATAAACACTAATAAAGCCAGGCAGAGCTGCTAAAGTGTTCATTACCCCTGAAAAATAAATAGTCTTGTAGTATATATTAAGCAAAATAAGAGTATAATTAACGCATTTGATATTCAAATCTTCACTACACTGTTTATGTCATATGTATATTATTTCGCGTTATGTTGTTATGATGACGAGCAAAGTTTATGTTAAATTCTCAAAAACGCCGTGCTGTTATTCATAAGATGTTACATAGAACTATTGTTATTAACAGCTCAGTATATCGTATGCTAATTATATGCAAAACGTTGTTAACACAATCAGTGGTAATCAGATAACAGGATTAAACTATTCTATGACAAACTGAACAAATGTGCTTACCATACAACGCACCAGTGTGATTTGGCGCCAAATCCTGTGGGTTAGAATAAGCTCCACCCGCTGTTAGTCCGTCTGCACATGCGCATGCACAAAATAAACCAAGGGCACTGACAAATGTAGTACTATATCCAATAGCAAACATACAGCTAGCATAAACAATTGCTGAGAACAACTGTAATAAATAGTAACAAGAACGTCTCAGATGTTATGAATTCACGGTGTATCTGACATTGGTGTGATTACATATTTGGTTCGAATAAAAAGTAATAGTGTATTCCATGTGATTCACTGTTATTGACCTCACGGCGATGGATTAGTTTAGCATAAATGGGATACATGTAAATAATCATTGTTTTCATGGGATTAGTTATGTCGAACGAAACATTGACACTGTCGTAATCAAGAATATTTTACTGGTCACGTTAGATGACTAATAACAGAAAGTTTCATCTCATTAATTACTCACGTATGCAATCCCAAGTATAATTACGTGCATACATCAACTCAATGAATGTCAATCATATTGAGAATGGCGTATATAACTTACTTGAATGTATTTTCTAGCTAACGTTATCGAACAGTAGTTTGCTATAAGCCAATCAGCAATATATCCACTGGCAACGGATGATGGTGCGTGTATAGTCCAAGGCAAAACGTTGAAAACCCAACCCTGGAAAAAACAACTCTCACTCATTTAGTATTTAAAAGTTCAATACCGATCAGTGTCATATAAAACATCATATTATCGTCATCACAAGATAACATTCTTTGCTGATTCTTTTCATGATTTTTTACTAAAATTTTAATTTGTATGTGGATTAGAATGTGCAATGCACCATGAGTAAAACATTACAGTACTATTTACATGAATAATATTAATACAGTAACGTGGAATGTAAAATCCAGTATACTTATATTACCTTTTCACTAGGATATCTTTCTTCTAAGTATGCTGGGAACCAAGAATATACTAAATGCCATGTATATCCAATACATACATTACACCATACCATGCCCCTTTAAAATAAATACATAATCACGATTTATATTACTTGTGTAGTCAGACTCACAATATATTTGTCAGACTAGACGGTGAACACAATAGTGTAACCAGACCACCAGAAAGAAATGTAGTTGAGCAGACGGTAAACAACAATGTATAGTCAGACACACCAGAATGCTTTACAGAAAAGTAACACATTCCATACTCAATGGTAGTGAAACACATTCCAGATGCGCCAGGATGCTTTACAAAAGAGTAACATATTCCAGACTATCCTATGGTAGTGGAACACATTCAAAATCCACCAGAATTCCACAAGACAATGATAGACATTCGAAACTTACCAGCATGACTTATGGCAAATTCAGACTCACCAAAATTCTATTTGACAGAGAAACACATTCCAAGTTTACCTGAACGCCCCACTTCTCATCACAGAGAAACACATTCCAAGTTCACCTGAACGCCCCACTTCTCATCACAGAGAAACACATTCCCAGTTTACCAGAACGCCCCACTTCTCATCACAGAGAAACACATTCCATGTTTACCTGAACGGCCCACTTCTCATCACAGAGAAACACATTCTAAGTTTACCTGAACGCCCCACTTCTCATCACAGAGAAACACATTCCATGTTTACCAGAACGCCCCACTTCTCATCACAGAGAAACACATTCCAAGTTTACCAGAACGCCCCACTTCTCATCACAGAGAAACACATTCCAAATTTACCTGAACGCCCCACTTCTCATCACAGAGAAACACATTCCAAGTTTACCTGAACGCCCCACTTCTCATCACAGAGAAACACATTCCATGTTTACCAGAACGCCCCACTTCTCATCACAGAGAAACACATTCCAAGTTTACCAGAACGCCCCACTTCTCATCACAGAGAAACACATTCCAAGTTTACCTGAACGCCCCACTTCTCATCACAGAGAAACACATTCCAAGTTTACCTGAACGTCCCACTTCTCATCACAGAGAAACACATTCCAGGTTTACCTGAACGTCCCACTTCTCATCACAGAGAAACACATTCCAAGTTTACTTGAACGCCCCACTTCTCATCACAGAGAAACACATTCCAAGTTTACCTTAACGCCCCACTTCTCATCACAGAGAAACACATTACAAGTTTACCTGAACGCCCCACATCTCATCACAGAGAAACACATTCCAAGTTTACCAGAACGCCCCACTTCTCATCACAGAGAAACACATTCCATGTTTACCAGAACGCCCCACTTCTCATCACAGAGAAACACATTCCATGTTTACCTGAACGCCCCTCTTCTCATCACAGAGAAACACATTCTAAGTTTATCTGAATGCCCCTCTTCTCGTCACAGACAAAACACATTCCAAGTTTACCAGAACGCCCCACTTCTCATCACAGAGAAACACATTCCAAGTTTATCTGAACGCCCCTCATCTCATCACAGAGAAACACATTCCAAGTTTACCTGAACGCCCCACTTCTCATCATAGAGAAACACATTCCAAGTTTATCTGAACGCCCCTCTTCTCGTCACAGAGAAACACATTCTAAGTTTACCTGAACGCCCCTCTTCTCATCACAGAGAAACACATTCCAAGTTTACCAGAACGCCCCACTTCTCATCACAGAGAAACACATTCCAAATTTACCTGAACGCCCCACTTCGCCCCACTTCTCATCACAGAGAAACACATTCCAAGTTTACCAGAACGGCCCACTTCTCATCACAGAGAAACACATTCCAAGTTTACCAGAACGCCCCACTTCTCATCACAGAGAAACACATTCCAAGTTTACCTGAACGCCCCACTTCTCATCACAGAGAAACACATTCCAAGTTTACCTGAACGCCCAACTTCTCATCACAGAGAAACACATTCCATGTTTACCAGAACGCCCCACTTCTCATCACAGAGAAACACATTCCAAGTTTACCTGAACGCCCCACTTCTCATCACAGAGAAACACATTCCAAGTTTACCTGAACGTCCCACTTCTCATCACAGAGAAACACATTCCAGGTTTACCTGAACGTCCCACTTCTCATCACAGAGAAACACATTCCAAGTTTACTTGAACGCCCCACTTCTCATCACAGAGAAACACATTCCAAGTTTACCTTAACGCCCCACTTCTCATCACAGAGAAACACATTACAAGTTTACCTGAACGCCCCACATCTCATCACAGAGAAACACATTCCAAGTTTACCAGAACGCCCCACTTCTCATCACAGAGAAACACATTCCATGTTTACCAGAACGCCCCACTTCTCATCACAGAGAAACACATTCCATGTTTACCTGAACGCCCCTCTTTTCATCACAGAGAAACACATTCTAAGTTTATCTGAATGCCCCTCTTCTCGTCACAGACAAAACACATTCCAAGTTTACCAGAACGCCCCACTTCTCATCACAGAGAAACACATTCCAAGTTTATCTGAACGCCCCTCATCTCATCACAGAGAAACACATTCCAAGTTTACCTGAACGCCCCACTTCTCATCATAGAGAAACACATTCCAAGTTTATCTGAACGCCCCTCTTCTCGTCACAGAGAAACACATTCTAAGTTTACCTGAACGCCCCTCTTCTCATCACAGAGAAACACATTCCAAGTTTACCAGAACGCCCCACTTCTCATCACAGAGAAACACATTCCAAATTTACCTGAACGCCCCACTTCGCCCCACTTCTCATCACAGAGAAACACATTCCAAGTTTACCAGAACGGCCCACTTCTCATCACAGAGAAACACATTCCAAGTTTACCAGAACGCCCCACTTCTCATCACAGAGAAACACATTCCAAGTTTACCTGAACGCCCCACTTCTCATCACAGAGAAACACATTCCAAGTTTACCTGAACGCCCAACTTCTCATCACAGAGAAACACATTCCATGTTTACCAGAACGCCCCACTTCTCATCACAGAGAAACACATTCCAAGTTTACCAGAACGCCCCACTTCTCATCACAGAGAAACACATTCCAAGTTTACCTGAACGCCCCACTTCTCATCACAGAGAAACACATTCCAAGTTTACCTGAACGTCCCACTTCTTATCACAGAGAAACACATTCCAGGTTTACCTGAACGTCCGACTTCTCATCACAGAGAAACACATTCCAAGTTTACTTGAACGCCCCACTTCTCATCACAGAGAAACACATTCCAAGTTTACCTTAACGCCCCACTTCTCATCACAGAGAAACACATTACAAGTTTACCTGAACGCCCCACATCTCATCACAGAGAAACACATTCCAAGTTTACCAGAACGCCCCACTTCTCATCACAGAGAAACACATTCCATGTTTACCAGAACGCCCCACTTCTCATCACAGAGAAACACATTCCAAGTTTACCAGAACGCCCCACTTCTCATCACAGAGAAACACATTCCAAATTTACCTGAACGCCCCACTTCTCATCACAGAGAAACACATTCCAAGTTTACCTGAACGCCCCACTTCTCATCACAGAGAAACACATTCCATGTTTACCAGAACGCCCCACTTCTCATCACAGAGAAACACATTCCAAGTTTACCAGAACGCCCCACTTCTCATCACAGAGAAACACATTCCAAGTTTACCTGAACGCCCCACTTCTCATCACAGAGAAACACATTCCAAGTTTACCTGAACGTCCCACTTCTCATCACAGAGAAACACATTCCAAGTTTACTTGAACGCCCCACTTCTCATCACAGAGAAACACATTACAAGTTTACCTGAACGCCCCACATCTCATCACAGAGAAACACATTCCAAGTTTACCAGAACGCCCCACTTCTCATCACAGAGAAACACATTCCAAGTTTATCTGAACGCCCCTCATCTCATCACAGAGAAACACATTCCAAGTTTACCTGAACGCCCCACTTCTCATCATAGAGAAACACATTCCAAGTTTATCTGAACGCCCCTCTTCTCGTCACAGAGAAACACATTCTAAGTTTACCTGAACGCCCCTCTTCTCATCACAGAGAAACACATTCCAAGTTTACCAGAACGCCCCACTTCTCATCACAGAGAAACACATTCCAAATTTACCTGAACGCCCCACTTCGCCCCACTTCTCATCACAGAGAAACACATTCCAAGTTTACCAGAACGGCCCACTTCTCATCACAGAGAAACACATTCCAAGTTTACCAGAACGCCCCACTTCTCATCACAGAGAAACACATTCCAAGTTTACCTGAACGCCCCACTTCTCATCACAGAGAAACACATTCCAAGTTTACCTGAACGCCCCACTTCTCATCACAGAGAAACACATTCCATGTTTACCAGAACGCCCCACTTCTCATCACAGAGAAACACATTCCAAGTTTACCAGAACGCCCCACTTCTCATCACAGAGAAACACATTCCAAGTTTACCTGAACGCCCCACTTCTCATCACAGAGAAACACATTCCAAGTTTACCTGAACGTCCCACTTCTCATCACAGAGAAACACATTCCAGGTTTACCTGAACGTCCCACTTCTCATCACAGAGAAACACATTCCAAGTTTACTTGAACGCCCCACTTCTCATCACAGAGAAACACATTCCAAGTTTACCTTAACGCCCCACTTCTCATCACAGAGAAACACATTACAAGTTTACCTGAACGCCCCACATCTCATCACAGAGAAACACATTCCAAGTTTACCAGAACGCCCCACTTCTCATCACAGAGAAACACATTCCATGTTTACCAGAACGCCCCACTTCTCATCACAGAGAAACACATTCCATGTTTACCTGAACGCCCCTCTTCTCATCACAGAGAAACACATTCTAAGTTTATCTGAATGCCCCTCTTCTCGTCACAGACAAAACACATTCCAAGTTTACCAGAACGCCCCACTTCTCATCACAGAGAAACACATTCCAAGTTTATCTGAACGCCCCTCATCTCATCACAGAGAAACACATTCCAAGTTTAGCTGAACGCCCCACTTCTCATCATAGAGAAACACATTCCAAGTTTATCTGAACGCCCCTCTTCTCGTCACAGAGAAACACATTCTAAGTTTACCTGAACGCCCCTCTTCTCATCACAGAGAAACACATTCCAAGTTTACCAGAACGCCCCACTTCTCATCACAGAGAAACACATTCCAAATTTACCTGAACGCCCCACTTCGCCCCACTTCTCATCACAGAGAAACACATTCCAAGTTTACCAGAACGGCCCACTTCTCATCACAGAGAAACACATTCCAAGTTTACCAGAACGCCCCACTTCTCATCACAGAGAAACACATTCCAAGTTTACCAGAACGCCCCACTTCTCATCACAGAGAAACACATTCCAAGTTTACCTGAACGCCCCACTTCTCATCACAGAGAAACACATTACAAGTTTACCTGAACGTCCCACTTCTCATCACAGAGAAACACATTCCAAGTTTACCTGAACGTCCCACTTCTCATCACAGAGAAACACATTCCAAGTTTACTTGAACGCCCCACTTCTCATCACAGAGAAACACATTCCAAGTTTACTTGAACGCCCCACTTCTCATCACAGAGAAACACATTCCAAGTTTACCTGAACGCCCCACTTCTCATCACAGAGAAACACATTCCAAGTTTACCAGAACGCCCCTCTTCTCATCACAGAGAAACACATTCCAAGTTTACCACAACGCCCCACTTCTCATCACAGAGAAACACATTCCAAGTTTACCAGAACGCCCCACTTCTCATCACAGAGAAACACATTCCAAGTTTACCACAACGCCCCACTTCTCATCACAGAGAAACACATTCCATGTTTACCAGAACTCCCCACTTCTCATCACAGAGAAACACATTCCAAGTTTACCTGAACGGCCCACTTCTCATCACAGAGAAACACATTCCAAGTTTACATGAACGCTCCACTTCTCATCACAGAGAAACACATTCCAAGTTTACCTGAACGCCCCACTTCTCATCACAGAGAAACACATTCTAAGTTTACCTGAACGCTCCACTTCTCATCACAGAGAAACACATTCCAAGTTTACCTGAACGCCCCTCTTCTCATCACAGAGAAACACATTCTAAGTTTATCTGAACGCCCCTCTTCTCATCACAGAGAAACACATTCCAAGTTTACCAGAACGCCCCACTTCTCATGACAGAGAAACACATTCTAAGTTTATCTGAACGCCCCTCTTCTCATCACAGAGAAACACATTCCAAGTTTACCTGAACGCCCCACTTCTCATCACAGAGAAACACATTCCAAGTTTATCTGAACGCCCCTCTTCTCATCACAGAGAAACACATTCCAAGTTTACCTGAACGCCCCTCTTCTCATCACAGAGAAACACATCCCAAGTTTACCAGAACGCCCCACTTCTCATCACAGAGAAACACATTCCAAGTTTACCTGAACGTCCCACTTCTCATCACAGAGAAACACATTCCAAGTTTACCTGAACGCCCCTCTTCTCATCACAGAGAAACACATTCCAAGTTTATCTGAACGCCCCACTTCTCATCACAGAGAAACACATTCCAAGTTTACCAGAACGCCCCACTTCTCATCACGGAGAAACACATTCCAAGTTTACCTGAACGCCCCACTTCTCATCACAGAGAAACACATTCCAAGTTTACATGAACGCCCCACTTCTCATCACAGAGAAACACATTCCAAGTTTACCAGAACGCCCGACTTCTCATCACAGAGAAACACATTTCAAGTTTATTTGAACGCCCTCTTCTCATCACAGAGAAACACATTTCAAGTTTATCTGAACGCCCCTCTTCTCATCACAGAGAAACACATTCCAAGTTTACCAGAACGCCCGACTTCTCATCACAGAGGAACACATTCCAATTTTACCAGAACGCCCCACTTCTCATCACAGAGAAACACATTCCAGCAAGTTTACCAGAACGCCCCACTTCTCATCACAGAGAAACACATTCCAAGTTTACCTGAACGCCCCACTTCTCATCACATAGAAACACATTCCAAGTTTACCTGAACGCCCCACTTCTCATCATAGAGAAACACATTCCAAGTTTATCTGAACGCCCCTCTTCTCATCACAGAGAAACACATTCCAAGTTTACCTGAACGACCCTCTTCTCATCACAGAGAAACACATTCCAAGTTTACCAGAACGCCCCACTTCTCATCACAGAGAAACACATTCCAAATTTACCTGAACGCCCCACTTCGCCCCACTTCTCATCACAGAGAAACACATTCCAAGTTTTCCAGAACGGCCCACTTCTCATCACAGAGAAATACATTCCAAGTTTACCAGAACGCCCCACTTCTCATCACAGAGAAACACATTCCAAGTTTACCAGAACGCCCCACTTCTCATCACAGAGAAACACATTCCAAGTTTACCTGAACGCCCCACTTCTCATCACAGAGAAACACATTCCAAGTTTACCTGAACGTCCCACTTCTCATCACAGAGAAACACATTCCAAGTTTACCTGAACGACCCACTTCTCATCACAGAGAAACACATTCCAAGTTTACTTGAACGCCCCACTTCTCATCACAGAGAAACACATTCCAAGTTTACCTGAACGACCCACTTCTCATCACAGAGAAACACATTCCAAATTTACCTGAACGCCCCACTTCTCATCACAGAGAAACACATTCCAAGTTTACCAGAACGCTCCACTTCTCATCACATGGAAACACATTCCAAGTTTACCTGAACGCCCCACTTCTCATCACAGAGAAACACATTCCAAGTTTACCTGAACGCCCCACTTCTCTTCACAGAGAAACACATTCCAAGTTTACCAGAACGCCCCACTTCTCATCACAGAGAAACACATTCCAAGTTTACCTGAACGCCCCACTTCTCATCACAGAGAAACACATTCCAAATTTACCTGAACGCCCCACTTCGCCCCACTTCTCACCACAGTGAAACACATTCCAAGTTTACCAGAACGGCCCACTTCTCATCACAGAGAAACACATTCCAAGTTTACCAGAACGCCCCACTTCTCATCACAGAGAAACACATTCCAAGTTTACCAGAACGCCCCACTTCTCATCACAGAGAAACACATTCCAAATTTACCAGAACGGCCCACTTCTCATCACAGAGAAACATATTCCAAGTTTACCAGAACGCCCCTCTTCTCATAACAGAGAAACTCATTCCAAGTTTACCAGAACGCCCCACTTCTCATCACAGAGAAACACATTCCAAGTTTACCACAACGCCCCACTTCTCATCACAGAGAAACACATTCCAAGTTTACCACAACGCCCCACTTCTCATCACAGAGAAACACATTTCAAGTTTACCAGAACTCCCCACTTCTCATCACAGAGAAACACATTCCAAGTTTATCTGAACGCCCCACTTCTCATCACAGAGAAACACATTCCAAGTTTACCTGAACGCTCCACTTCTCATCACAGAGAAACACATTCCAAGTTTACCTGAACGCCCCACTTCTCATCACAGAGAAACATATTCCAAATTTACCTGAACGCTCCACTTCTCATCACAGAGAAACACATTCCAAGTTTACCTGAACGCCCCACTTCTCATCACAGAGAAACACATTCCAAGTTTACCTAAACGCCCCACTTCTCATCACAGAGAAACACATTCCAAGTTTACCTGAACGCCCCACTTCTCATCACAGAGAAACACATTCCAAGTTTGTCTGAACGCCCCACTTCTCATCACAGAGAAACACATTCCAAGTTTACCTGAACGCCCCACTTCTCATCACAGAGAAACACATTCCATGTTTACCAGAACGCCCCACTTCTCATCACAGAGAAACACATTCCATGTTTACCTGAACGCCCCTCTTCTCATCACAGAGAAACACATTCTAAGTTTATCTGAACGCCCCACTTCTCATGACAGAGAAACACATTCCAAGTTTATCTGAACGCCCCTCTTCTCATCACAGAGAAACACATTCCAAGTTTACCTGAACGCCCCACTTCTCATCACAGAGAAACACATTCCAAGTTTATCTGAACGCCCCTCTTCTCATCACAGAGAAACACATTCCAAGTTTACCTGAACGCCCCTCTTCTCATCACAGAGAAACACATTCCAAGTTTACCAGAACGCCCCACTTCTCATCACAGAGAAACACATTCCAAGTTTACCTGAACGTCCCACTTCTCATCACAGTGAAACACATTCCAAGTTTACCTGAACGCCCCTCTTCTCATCACAGAGAAACACATTCCAAGTTTATCTGAACGCCCCACTTCTCATCACAGAGAAACACATTCCAAGTTTACCAGAACGCCCCACTTCTCATCACGGAGAAACACATTCCAAGTTTACCTGAACGCCCCACTTCTCATCACAGAGAAACACATTCCAAGTTTACCTGAACGCCCCACTTCTCATCACAGAGAAACACATTCCAAGTTTACCAGAACGCCCGAATTCTCATCACAGAGAAACACATTCCAAGTTTACCTGAACGACCCACTTCTCATCACAGAGAAACACATTCCAAGTTTACTTGAACGCCCCACTTCTCATCACAGAGAAACACATTCCAAGTTTACCTGAACGACCCACTTCTCATCACAGAGAAACACATTCCAAATTTACCTGAACGCCCCACTTCTCATCACAGAGAAACACATTCCAAGTTTACCAGAACGCTCCACTTCTCATCACATGGAAACACATTCCAAGTTTACCTGAACGCCCCACTTCTCATCACAGAGAAACACATTCCAAGTTTACCTGAACGCCCCACTTCTCTTCACAGAGAAACACATTCCAAGTTTACCAGAACGCCCCACTTCTCATCACAGAGAAACACATTCCAAGTTTACCTGAACGCCCCACTTCTCATCACAGAGAAACACATTCCAAATTTACCTGAACGCCCCACTTCGCCCCACTTCTCACCA
Source organism: Saccoglossus kowalevskii (assembly GCF_978046115.1). Classification (NCBI taxonomy): domain Eukaryota; kingdom Metazoa; phylum Hemichordata; class Enteropneusta; family Harrimaniidae; genus Saccoglossus; species Saccoglossus kowalevskii. The sequence continues at coordinate 34,830,635 of NC_140653.1, forward strand.
CAGTGAAACACATTCCAAGTTTACCAGAACGGCCCACTTCTCATCACAGAGAAACACATTCCAAGTTTACCAGAACGCCCCACTTCTCATCACAGAGAAACACATTCCAAGTTTACCAGAACGCCCCACTTCTCATCACAGAGAAACACATTCCAAATTTACCAGAACGGCCCACTTCTCATCACAGAGAAACATATTCCAAGTTTACCAGAACGCCCCTCTTCTCATAACAGAGAAACTCATTCCAAGTTTACCAGAACGCCCCACTTCTCATCACAGAGAAACACATTCCAAGTTTACCACAACGCCCCACTTCTCATCACAGAGAAACACATTCCAAGTTTACCACAACGCCCCACTTCTCATCACAGAGAAACACATTTCAAGTTTACCAGAACTCCCCACTTCTCATCACAGAGAAACACATTCCAAGTTTATCTGAACGCCCCACTTCTCATCACAGAGAAACACATTCCAAGTTTACCTGAACGCTCCACTTCTCATCACAGAGAAACACATTCCAAGTTTACCTGAACGCCCCACTTCTCATCACAGAGAAACATATTCCAAATTTACCTGAACGCTCCACTTCTCATCACAGAGAAACACATTCCAAGTTTACCTGAACGCCCCACTTCTCATCACAGAGAAACACATTCCAAGTTTACCTAAACGCCCCACTTCTCATCACAGAGAAACACATTCCAAGTTTACCTGAACGCCCCACTTCTCATCACAGAGAAACACATTCCAAGTTTGTCTGAACGCCCCACTTCTCATCACAGAGAAACACATTCCAAGTTTACCTGAACGCCCCACTTCTCATCACAGAGAAACACATTCCATGTTTACCAGAACGCCCCACTTCTCATCACAGAGAAACACATTCCATGTTTACCTGAACGCCCCTCTTCTCATCACAGAGAAACACATTCTAAGTTTATCTGAACGCCCCTCTTCTCATCACAGAGAAACACATTCCAAGTTTACCAGAACGCCCCACTTCTCATGACAGAGAAACACATTCCAAGTTTATCTGAACGCCCCTCTTCTCATCACAGAGAAACACATTCCAAGTTTACCTGAACGCCCCACTTCTCATCACAGAGAAACACATTCCAAGTTTATCTGAACGCCCCTCTTCTCATCACAGAGAAACACATTCCAAGTTTACCTGAACGCCCCTCTTCTCATCACAGAGAAACACATTCCAAGTTTACCAGAACGCCCCACTTCTCATCACAGAGAAACACATTCCAAGTTTACCTGAACGTCCCACTTCTCATCACAGTGAAACACATTCCAAGTTTACCTGAACGCCCCTCTTCTCATCACAGAGAAACACATTCCAAGTTTATCTGAACGCCCCACTTCTCATCACAGAGAAACACATTCCAAGTTTACCAGAACGCCCCACTTCTCATCACGGAGAAACACATTCCAAGTTTACCTGAACGCCCCACTTCTCATCACAGAGAAACACATTCCAAGTTTACCTGAACGCCCCACTTCTCATCACAGAGAAACACATTCCAAGTTTACCAGAACGCCCGACTTCTCATCACAGAGAAACACATTTCAAGTTTATCTGAACGCCCCTCTTCTCATCACAGAGAAACACATTTCAAGTTTATCTGAACGCCCCTCTTCTCATCACAGAGAAACACATTCCAAGTTTACCAGAACGCCCGACTTCTCATCACAGAGAAACACATTCCAATTTTACCAGAACGCCCCACTTCTCATCACAGAGAAACACATTCCAGCAAGTTTACCAGAACGCCCCACTTCTCATCACAGAGAAACACATTCCAAGTTTACCTGAACGCCCCACTTCTCATCACAGAGAAACACATTCCAAGTTTACCTGAACGCCCCACTTCTCATCACAGAGAAACACATTCCAAGTTTACCAGAACGCCCCACTTCTCATCACAGAGAAACACATTCCAAGTTTACCAGAACGCCCCACTTCTCATCACAGAGATACACATTCCAAGTTTACCAGAACGCCCCACTTCTCATCACAGAGAAACACATTCCAAGTTTACCAGAACGCCCCACTTCTCATCACAGAGAAACATATTCCATGTTTACCAGAACGCCCCACTTCTCATCACAGAGAAACACATTCCATGTTTACCTGAACGCCCCTCTTCTCATCACAGAGAAACACATTCTAAGTTTATCTGAACGCCCCTCTTCTCGTCACAGAGAAACACATTCCAAGTTTACCAGAACGCCCCACTTCTCATCACAGAGAAACACATTCCAAGTTTATCTGAACGCCCCTCATCTCATCACAGAGAAACACATTCCAAGTTTAGCTGAACGCCCCACTTCTCATCATAGAGAAACACATTCCAAGTTTATCTGAACGCCCCTCTTCTCATCACAGAGAAACAGATTCCAAGTTTACCTGAACGCCCCTCTTCTCATCACAGAGAAACACATTCCAAGTTTACCAGAACGCCCCACTTCTCATCACAGAGAAACACATTCCAAATTTACCTGAACGCCCCACTTCGCGCCACTTCTCATCACAGAGAAACACATTCCAAGTTTACCAGAACGGCCCACTTCTCATCACAGAGAAACACATTCCAAGTTTACCAGAACGGCCCACTTCTCATCACAGAGAAACACATTCCAAGTTTACCAGAACGCCCCACTTCTCATCACAGAGAAACACATTCCAAATTTACCAGAACGCCCCACTTCTCATCACAGAGAAACACATTCCAAGTTTACCTGAACGCATCACTTCTCATCACAGAGAAACACATTCCAAGTTTACCTGAACGTCCCACTTCTCATCACAGAGAAACACATTCCAAGTTTACCTGAACGTCCCACTTCTCATCACAGAGAAACACATTCCAAGTTTACCAGAACGCCCCACTTCTCATCACGGAGAAACACATTCCAAGTTTACCTGAACGCCCCACTTCTCATCACAGAGAAACACATTCCAAGTTTACCTGAACGCCCCACTTCTCATCACAGAGAAACACATTCCAAATTTACCAGAACGCCCGACTTCTCATCACAGAGAAACACATTTCAAGTTTATCTGAACGCCCCTCTTCTCATCACAGAGAAACACATTTCAAGTTTATCTGAACGCCCCTCTTCTCATCACAGAGAAACACATTCCAAGTTTACCAGAACGCCCGATTTCTCATAACAGAGAAACACATTCCAATTTTACCAGAACGCCCCACTTCTCATCACAGAGAAACACATTCCAGCAAGTTTACCAGAACGCCCCACTTCTCATCACAGAGAAACACATTCCAAGTTTAGCTGAACGCCCCACTTCTCATCATAGAGAAACACATTCCAAGTTTATCTGAACGCCCCTCTTCTCATCACAGAGAAACAGATTCCAAGTTTACCTGAACGCCCCTCTTCTCATCACAGAGAAACACATTCCAAGTTTACCAGAACGCCCCACTTCTCATCACAGAGAAACACATTCCAAATTTACCTGAACGCCCCACTTCGCGCCACTTCTCATCACAGAGAAACACATTCCAAGTTTACCAGAACGGCCCACTTCTCATCACAGAGAAACACATTCCAAGTTTACCAGAACGGCCCACTTCTCATCACAGAGAAACACATTCCAAGTTTACCAGAACGCCCCACTTCTCATCACAGAGAAACACATTCCAAATTTACCAGAACGCCCCACTTCTCATCACAGAGAAACACATTCCAAGTTTACCTGAATGCATCACTTCTCATCACAGAGAAACACATTCCAAGTTTACCTGAACGTCCCACTTCTCATCACAGAGAAACACATTCCAAGTTTACCTGAACGTCCCACTTCTCATCACAGAGAAACACATTCCAAGTTTACCAGAACGCCCCACTTCTCATCACGGAGAAACACATTCCAAGTTTACCTGAACGCCCCACTTCTCATCACAGAGAAACACATTCCAAGTTTACCTGAACGCCCCACTTCTCATCACAGAGAAACACATTCCAAGTTTACCAGAACGCCCGACTTCTCATCACAGAGAAACACATTTCAAGTTTATCTGAACGCCCCTCTTCTCATCACAGAGAAACACATTTCAAGTTTATCTGAACGCCCCTCTTCTCATCACAGAGAAACACATTCCAAGTTTACCAGAACGCCCGATTTCTCATCACAGAGAAACACATTCCAATTTTACCAGAACGCTCCACTTCTCATCACAGAGAAACACATTCCAGCAAGTTTACCAGAACGCCCCACTTCTCATCACAGAGAAACACATTCCAAGTTTACCTGAACGCCCCACTTCTCATCACAGAGAAACACATTCCAAGTTTACCTGAACGCCCCACTTCTCATCACAGAGAAACACATTCCAAGTTTACCAGAACGCCCCACTTCTCATCACAGAGAAACACATTCCAAGTTTACCAGAACGCCCCACTTCTCATCACAGAGGTACACATTCCAAGTTTACCAGAACGCCCCACTTCTCATCACAGAGAAACACATTCCAAGTTTACCAGAACGCCCCACTTCTCATCACAGAGAAACACATTCCATGTTTACCAGAACGCCCCACTTCTCATCACAGAGAAACACATTCCATGTTTACCTGAACGCCCCTCTTCTCATCACAGAGAAACACATTCTAAGTTTATCTGAACGCCCCTCTTCTCGTCACAGAGAAACACATTCCAAGTTTACCAGAACGCCCCACTTCTCATCACAGAGAAACACATTCCAAGTTTATCTGAACGCCCCTCATCTCATCACAGAGAAACACATTCCAAGTTTAGCTGAACGCCCCACTTCTCATCATAGAGAAACACATTCCAAGTTTATCTGAACGCCCCTCTTCTCATCACAGAGAAACAGATTCCAAGTTTACCTGAACGCCCCTCTTCTCATCACAGAGAAACACATTCCAAGTTTACCAGAACGCCCCACTTCTCATCACAGAGAAACACATTCCAAGTTTACCAGAACGCCCCACTTCTCATCACAGAGAAACACATTCCAAGTTTAACAGAACGCCCCACTTCTCATCACAGAGAAACACATTCCAAATTTACCTGAACGCCCCACTTCGCGCCACTTCTCATCACAGAGAAACACATTCCAAGTTTACCAGAACGGCCCACTTCTCATCACAGAGAAACACATTCCAAGTTTACCAGAACGGCCCACTTCTCATCACAGAGAAACACATTCCAAGTTTACCAGAACGCCCCACTTCTCATCACAGAGAAACACATTCCAAATTTACCAGAACGCCCCACTTCTCATCACAGAGAAACACATTCCAAGTTTACCTGAACGCCCCACTTCTCATCACAGAGAAACACATTCCAAGTTTACCTGAACGTCCCACTTCTCATCACAGAGAAACACATTCCAAGTTTACCAGAACGCCCCACTTCTCATCACAGAGAAACACATTCCAAATTTACCAGAACGCCCCACTTCTCATCACAGAGAAACACATTCCAAGTTTACCTGAATGCATCACTTCTCATCACAGAGAAACACATTCCAAGTTTACCTGAACGTCCCACTTCTCATCACAGAGAAACACATTCCAAGTTTACCTGAACGTCCCACTTCTCATCACAGAGAAACACATTCCAAGTTTACCAGAACGCCCCACTTCTCATCACGGAGAAACACATTCCAAGTTTACCTGAACGCCCCACTTCTCATCACAGAGAAACACATTCCAAGTTTACCTGAACGCCCCACTTCTCATCACAGAGAAACACATTCCAAGTTTACCAGAACGCCCGACTTCTCATCACAGAGAAACACATTTCAAGTTTATCTGAACGCCCCTCTTCTCATCACAGAGAAACACATTTCAAGTTTATCTGAACGCCCCTCTTCTCATCACAGAGAAACACATTCCAAGTTTACCAGAACGCCCGATTTCTCATCACAGAGAAACACATTCCAATTTTACCAGAACGCCCCACTTCTCATCACAGAGAAACACATTCCAGCAAGTTTACCAGAACGCCCCACTTCTCATCACAGAGAAACACATTCCAAGTTTACCTGAACGCCCCACTTCTCATCACAGAGAAACACATTCCAAGTTTACCTGAACGCCCCACTTCTCATCACAGAGAAACACATTCCAAGTTTACCAGAACGCCCCACTTCTCATCACAGAGAAACACATTCCAAGTTTACCAGAACGCCCCACTTCTCATCACAGAGGTACACATTCCAAGTTTACCAGAACGCCCCACTTCTCATCATAGAGAAACACATTCCAAGTTTATCTGAACGCCCCTCTTCTCATCACAGAGAAACAGATTCCAAGTTTACCTGAACGCCCCTCTTCTCATCACAGAGAAACACATTCCAAGTTTACCAGAACGCCCCACTTCTCATCACAGAGAAACACATTCCAAGTTTACCAGAACGCCCCACTTCTCATCACAGAGAAACACATTCCAAGTTTAACAGAACGCCCCACTTCTCATCACAGAGAAACACATTCCAAATTTACCTGAACGCCCCACTTCGCGCCACTTCTCATCACAGAGAAACACATTCCAAGTTTACCAGAACGGCCCACTTCTCATCACAGAGAAACACATTCCAAGTTTACCAGAACGGCCCACTTCTCATCACAGAGAAACACATTCCAAGTTTACCAGAACGCCCCACTTCTCATCACAGAGAAACACATTCCAAATTTACCAGAACGCCCCACTTCTCATCACAGAGAAACACATTCCAAGTTTACCTGAACGCCCCACTTCTCATCACAGAGAAACACATTCCAAGTTTACCTGAACGTCCCACTTCTCATCACAGAGAAACACATTCCAAGTTTACCAGAACGCCCCACTTCTCATCACAGAGAAACACATTCCAAATTTACCAGAACGCCCCACTTCTCATCACAGAGAAACACATTCCAAGTTTACCTGAATGCATCACTTCTCATCACAGAGAAACACATTCCAAGTTTACCTGAACGTCCCACTTCTCATCACAGAGAAACACATTCCAAGTTTACCTGAACGTCCCACTTCTCATCACAGAGAAACACATTCCAAGTTTACCAGAACGCCCCACTTCTCATCACGGAGAAACACATTCCAAGTTTACCTGAACGCCCCACTTCTCATCACAGAGAAACACATTCCAAGTTTACCTGAACGCCCCACTTCTCATCACAGAGAAACACATTCCAAGTTTACCAGAACGCCCGACTTCTCATCACAGAGAAACACATTTCAAGTTTATCTGAACGCCCCTCTTCTCATCACAGAGAAACACATTTCAAGTTTATCTGAACGCCCCTCTTCTCATCACAGAGAAACACATTCCAAGTTTACCAGAACGCCCGATTTCTCATCACAGAGAAACACATTCCAATTTTACCAGAACGCCCCACTTCTCATCACAGAGAAACACATTCCAGCAAGTTTACCAGAACGCCCCACTTCTCATCACAGAGAAACACATTCCAAGTTTACCTGAACGCCCCACTTCTCATCACAGAGAAACACATTCCAAGTTTACCTGAACGCCCCACTTCTCATCACAGAGAAACACATTCCAAGTTTACCAGAACGCCCCACTTCTCATCACAGAGAAACACATTCCAAGTTTACCAGAACGCCCCACTTCTCATCACAGAGGTACACATTCCAAGTTTACCAGAACGCCCCACTTCTCATCACAGAGAAACACATTCCAAGTTTACCAGAACGCCCCACTTCTCATCACAGAGAAACACATTCCATGTTTACCAGAACGCCCCACTTCTCATCACAGAGAAACACATTCCATGTTTATCTGAACGCCCCTCTTCTCATCACAGAGAAACACATTCTAAGTTTATCTGAACGCCCCTCTTCTCGTCACAGAGAAACACATTCCAAGTTTACCAGAACGCCCCACTTCTCATCACAGAGAAACACATTCCAAGTTTATCTGAACGCCCCTCATCTCATCACAGAGAAACACATTCCAAGTTTAGCTGAACGCCCCACTTCTCATCATAGAGAAACACATTCCAAGTTTATCTGAACGCCCCTCTTCTCATCACAGAGAAACAGATTCCAAGTTTACCTGAACGCCCCTCTTCTCATCACAGAGAAACACATTCCAAGTTTACCAGAACGCCCCACTTCTCATCACAGAGAAACACATTCCAAGTTTACCAGAACGCCCCACTTCTCATCACAGAGAAACACATTCCAAGTTTAACAGAACGCCCCACTTCTCATCACAGAGAAACACATTCCAAATTTACCTGAACGCCCCACTTCGCGCCACTTCTCATCACAGAGAAACACATTCCAAGTTTACCAGAACGGCCCACTTCTCATCACAGAGAAACACATTCCAAGTTTACCAGAACGGCCCACTTCTCATCACAGAGAAACACATTCCAAGTTTACCAGAACGCCCCACTTCTCATCACAGAGAAACACATTCCAAATTTACCAGAACGCCCCACTTCTCATCACAGAGAAACACATTCCAAGTTTACCTGAACGCCCCACTTCTCATCACAGAGAAACACATTCCAAGTTTACCTGAACGTCCCACTTCTCATCACAGAGAAACACATTCCAAGTTTACCTGAACGTCCCACTTCTCATCACAGAGAAACACATTCCAAGTTTACTTGAACGCCCCACTTCTAATCACAGAGAAACACATTCCAAGTTTACCTGAACGCCCCACTTCTCATCACAGAGAAACACATTCCAAGTTTACCTGAACGCCCCACTTCTCATCACAGAGAAACACATTCCAAGTTTACCAGAACGCCCCACTTCTCATCACATGGAAACACTTTCCAAGTTTACCTGAACGCCCCACTTCTCATCACAGAGAAACACATTCCAAGTTTACCTGAATGCCCCACTTCTCATCACAGAGAAACACATTCCAAGTTTACCAGAACGCCCCACTTCTCATCACAGAGAAACACATTCCAAGTTTACCTGAACGCCCCACTTCTCATCACAGAGAAACACATTCCAAATTTACCTGAACGCCCCACTTCGCCCCACTTCTCATCACAGAGAAACACATTCCAAGTTTACCAGAACGGCCCACTTCTCATCACAGAGAAACACATTCCAAGTTTACCAGAACGCCCCACTTCTCATCACAGAGAAACACATTCCAAGTTTACCAGAACGCCCCACTTCTCATCACAGAGAAACACATTCCAAGTTTACCAGAACGCCCCACTTCTCATCACAGAGAAACACATTCCAAGTTTACCTGAACGCCCCTCTTCTCATCACAGAGAAACACATTCCAAGTTTACCAGAACGCCCCTCTTCTCATCACAGAGAAATACATTCCAAGTTTAGCAGAACGCCCCACTTCTCATCACAGAGAAACACATTCCAAGTTTACCACAACGCCCCACTTCTCATCACAGAGAAACACATTCCAAGTTTACCAGAACGCCCCACTTCTCATCACAGAGAAACACATTCCAAGTTTACCTGAACGGCCCACTTCTCATCACAGAGAAACACATTCCAAGTTTACCTGAACGCTCCACTTCTCATCACAGAGAAACACATTCCAAGTTTACCTGAACGCCCCACTTCTCATCACAGAGAAACACATTCCAAGTTTACCTGAACGCTCCACTTCTCATCACAGAGAAACACATTCCAAGTTTACCTGAACGCCCCACTTCTCATCACAGAGAAACACATTCCAAGTTTACCTGAACGCCCCACTTCTCATCACAGAGAAACACATTCCAAGTTTACCTAAACGCCCCAATTCTCATCACAGAGAAACACATTCCAAGTTTACCTGAACGCCCCACTTCTCATCACAGAGAAACACATTCCATGTTTATCAGAACGCCCCAGTTCTCATCACAGAGAAACACATTCCATGTTTACCTGAACGCCCCTCTTCTCATCACAGAGAAACACATTCTAAGTTTATCTGAACGCCCCTCTTCTCATCACAGAGAAACACATTCTAAGTTTATCTGAACGCCCCTCTTCTCATCACAGAGAAACACATTCCAAGTTTATCAGAACGCCCCACTTCTCATGACAGAGAAACACATTCCAAGTTTATCTGAACGCCCCTCTTCTCATCACAGAGAAACACATTCCAAGTTTACCTGAACGCCCCACTTGTCATCACAGAGAAATACATTCCAAGTTTATCTGAACGCCCCTCTTCTCATCACAGAGAAACACATTCCAAGTTTACCTGAACGCCCCTCTTCTAATCACAGAGAAACACATTCCAAGTTTACCAGAACGCCCCACTTCTCATCACAGAGAAACACATTCCAAGTTTACCTGAACGTCCCACTTCTCATCACAGAGAAACACATTCCAAGTTTACCTGAACGCCCCTCTTCTCATCACAGAGAAACACATTCCAAGTTTATCTGAACGCCCCACTTCTCATCACAGAGAAACACATTCCAAGTTTACCAGAACGCCCCACTTCTCATCACGGAGAAACACATTTCAAGTTTACCTGAACGCCCCACTTCTCATCACAGAGAAACACATTCCAAGTTTACCTGAACGCCCCACTTCTCATCACAGAGAAACACATTCCAAGTTTACCAGAACGCCCGATTTCTCATCACAGAGAAACACATTTCAAGTTTATCTGAACGCCCGACTTCTCATCACAGAGAAACACATTCCAATTTTACCAGAACGCCCCACATCTCATCACAGAGAAACACATTCCAGCAAGTTTACCAGAACGCCCCACTTCTCATCACAGAGAAACACATTCCAAGTTTACCTGAACGCCCCACTTCTCATCACAGAGAAACACATTCCAAGTTTATCTGAACGCCCCTCTTCTCATCACAGAGAAACACATTCCAAGTTTATCTGAACGCCCCTCTTCTCATCCCAGAGAAACACATTCCAAGTTTACCAGAACGCCCCACTTCTCATCACAGAGAAACACATTCCAAGTTTACCTGAACGTCCCACTTCTCATCACAGAGAAACACATTCCAAGTTTACCTGAACGCCCCTCTTCTCATCACAGAGAAACACATTCCAAGTGTATCTGAACGCCCCATTTCTCATCACAGAGAAACACATTCCGAGTTTACCTGAACGCCCCACTTCTCATCACATAGAAACACATTCCAAGTTTATCTGAACGCCCCTCTTCTCATCACAGAGAAACACATTCCAAGTTTATCTGAACGCCCCACTTCTCATCACAGAGAAACACATTCCAAGTTTATCTGAACGCCCCACTTCTCATCACAGATAAACACATTCCATGTTTACCAGAACGCCCCACTTTTCATCAGAGAGAAACACATTCCAAGTTTACCAGAACGCCCCACTTCTCATCACAGAGAAACACATTCCAAGTTTACCTAAACGCCCCACTTCTCATCACAGAGAAACACATTCCAAGTTTACCAGAACGCCCGACTTCTCATCACAGAGAAACGCATTCCAAGTTTACCAGACCGCCCCACTTCTCATCACAGAGAAACACATTCCAAGTTTACCAGAACGCCCCACTTCTCATCACAGAGAAACACATTCCAAGTTTACCAGAACGCCCCACTTCTCATCACAGAGAAACACATTCCAAGTTTACCAGAACGCCCCACTTCTCATCACAGAGGTACACATTCCAAGTTTACCAGAACGCCCCACTTCTCATCACAGAGAAACACATTCCAAATTTACCAGAACGCCCCACTTCTCATCACAGAGAAACACATTCCATGTTTACCAGAACGCCCCACTTCTCATCACAGAGAAACACATTCCATGTTTACCTGAACGCCCCTCTTCTCATCACAGAGAAACACATTCTAAGTTTATCTGAACGCCCCTCTTCTCGTCACAGAGAAACACATTCCAAGTTTACCAGAACGCCCCACTTCTCATCACAGAGAAACACATTCCAAGTTTATCTGAACGCCCCTCATCTCATCACAGAGAAACACATTCCAAGTTTAGCTGAACGCCCCACTTCTCATCATAGAGAAACGCATTCCAAGTTTATCTGAACGCCCCTCTTCTCATCACAGAGAAACAGATTCCAAGTTTACCTGAACGCCCCTCTTCTCATCACAGAGAAACACATTCCAAGTTTACCAGAACGCCCCACTTCTCATCACAGAGAAACACATTCCAAGTTTACCAGAACGCCCCACTTCTCATCACATGGAAACACTTTCCAAGTTTACCTGAACGCCCCACTTCTCATCACAGAGAAACACATTCCAAGTTTACCTGAATGCCCCACTTCTCATCACAGAGAAACACATTCCAAGTTTACCAGAACGCCCCACTTCTCATCACAGAGAAACTCATTCCAAGTTTACCTGAACGCCCCACTTCTCATCACAGAGAAACACATTCCAAATTTTCCTGAACGCCCCACTTCGCCCCACTTCTCATCACAGAGAAACACATTCCAAGTTTACCAGAACGGCCCACTTCTCATCACAGAGAAACACATTCCAAGTTTACCAGAACGGCCCACTTCTCATCACAGAGAAACACATTCCAAGTTTACCAGAACGCCCCACTTCTCATCACAGAGAAACACATTCCAAATTTACCAGAACGCCCCACTTCTCATCACAGAGAAACACATTCCAAGTTTACCTGAACGCCCCACTTCTCATCACAGAGAAACACATTCCAAGTTTACCTGAACGTCCCACTTCTCATCACAGAGAAACACATTCCAAGTTTACCTGAACGTCCCACTTCTCATCACAGAGAAACACATTCCAAGTTTACTTGAACGCCCCACTTCTAATCACAGAGAAACACATTCCAAGTTTACCTGAACGCCCCACTTCTCATCACAGAGAAACACATTCCAAGTTTACCTGAACGCCCCACTTCTCATCACAGAGAAACACATTCCAAGTTTACCAGAACGCCCCACTTCTCATCACATGGAAACACTTTCCAAGTTTACCTGAACGCCCCACTTCTCATCACAGAGAAACACATTCCAAGTTTACCTGAATGCCCCACTTCTCATCACAGAGAAACACATTCCAAGTTTACCAGAACGCCCCACTTCTCATCACAGAGAAACTCATTCCAAGTTTACCTGAACGCCCCACTTCTCATCACAGAGAAACACATTCCAAATTTACCTGAACGCCCCACTTCGCCCCACTTCTCATCACAGAGAAACACATTCCAAGTTTACCAGAACGGCCCACTTCTCATCACAGAGAAACACATTCCAAGTTTACCAGAACGCCCCACTTCTCATCACAGAGAAACACATTCCAAGTTTACCAGAACGCCCCACTTCTCATCACAGAGAAACACATTCCAAGTTTACCAGAACGCCCCACTTCTCATCACAGAGAAACACATTCCAAGTTTACCTGAACGCCCCTCTTCTCATCACAGAGAAACACATTCCAAGTTTACCAGAACGCCCCTCTTCTCATCACAGAGAAACACATTCCAAGTTTAGCAGAACGCCCCACTTCTCATCACAGAGAAACACATTCCAAGTTTACCACAACGCCCCACTTCTCATCACAGAGAAACACATTCCAAGTTTACCAGAACGCCCCACTTCTCATCACAGAGAAACACATTCCAAGTTTACCTGAACGGCCCACTTCTCATCACAGAGAAACACATTCCAAGTTTACCTGAACGCTCCACTTCTCATCACAGAGAAACACATTCCAAGTTTACCTGAACGCCCCACTTCTCATCACAGAGAAACACATTCCAAGTTTACCTGAACGCTCCACTTCTCATCACAGAGAAACACATTCCAAGTTTACCTGAACGCCCCACTTCTCATCACAGAGAAACACATTCCAAGTTTACCTGAACGCCCCACTTCTCATCACAGAGAAACACATTCCAAGTTTACCTAAACGCCCCACTTCTCATCACAGAGAAACACATTCCAAGTTTACCTGAACGCCCCACTTCTCATCACAGAGAAACACATTCCATGTTTATCAGAACGCCCCAGTTCTCATCACAGAGAAACACATTCCATGTTTACCTGAACGCCCCTCTTCTCATCACAGAGAAACACATTCTAAGTTTTTCTGAACGCCCCTCTTCTCATCACAGAGAAACACATTCCGAGTTTACCTGAACGCCCCACTTCTCATCACATAGAAACACATTCCAAGTTTATCTGAACGCCCCACTTCTCATCACAGAGAAACACATTCCAAGTTTACCTGAACGTCCCACTTCTCATCACAGAGAAACACATTCCAAGTTTACCTGAACGTCCCACTTCTCATCACAGAGAAACACATTCCAAGTTTACTTGAACGCCCCACTTCTAATCACAGAGAAACACATTCCAAGTTTACCTGAACGCCCCACTTCTCATCACAGAGAAACACATTCCAAGTTTACCTGAACGCCCCACTTCTCATCACAGAGAAACACATTCCAAGTTTACCAGAACGCCCCACTTCTCATCACATGGAAACACTTTCCAAGTTTACCTGAACGCCCCACTTCTCATCACAGAGAAACACATTCCAAGTTTACCTGAATGCCCCACTTCTCATCACAGAGAAACACATTCCAAGTTTACCAGAACGCCCCACTTCTCATCACAGAGAAACTCATTCCAAGTTTACCTGAACGCCCCACTTCTCATCACAGAGAAACACATTCCAAATTTACCTGAACGCCCCACTTCGCCCCACTTCTCATCACAGAGAAACACATTCCAAGTTTACCAGAACGGCCCACTTCTCATCACAGAGAAACACATTCCAAGTTTACCAGAACGCCCCACTTCTCATCACAGAGAAACACATTCCAAGTTTACCAGAACGCCCCACTTCTCATCACAGAGAAACACATTCCAAGTTTACCAGAACGCCCCACTTCTCATCACAGAGAAACACATTCCAAGTTTACCTGAACGCCCCTCTTCTCATCACAGAGAAACACATTCCAAGTTTACCAGAACGCCCCTCTTCTCATCACAGAGAAACACATTCCAAGTTTACCTGAACGCTCCACTTCTCATCACAGAGAAACACATTCCAAGTTTACCTGAACGCCCCACTTCTCATCACAGAGAAACACATTCCAAGTTTACCTGAACGCTCCACTTCTCATCACAGAGAAACACATTCCAAGTTTACCTGAACGCCCCACTTCTCATCACAGAGAAACACATTCCAAGTTTACCTGAACGCCCCACTTCTCATCACAGAGAAACACATTCCAAGTTTACCTAAACGCCCCACTTCTCATCACAGAGAAACACATTCCAAGTTTACCTGAACGCCCCACTTCTCATCACAGAGAAACACATTCCATGTTTATCAGAACGCCCCAGTTCTCATCACAGAGAAACACATTCCATGTTTACCTGAACGCCCCTCTTCTCATCACAGAGAAACACATTCTAAGTTTTTCTGAACGCCCCTCTTCTCATCACAGAGAAACACATTCTAAGTTTATCTGAACGCCCCACTTCTCATCACAGAGAAATACATTCCAAGTTTATCTGAACGCCCCTCTTCTCATCACAGAGAAACACATTCCAAGTTTACCTGAACGCCCCTCTTCTAATCACAAAGAAACACATTCCAAGTTTACCAGAACGCCCCACTTCTCATCACAGAGAAACACTTTCCAAGTTTACCTGAACGTCCCACTTCTCATCACAGAGAAACACATTCCAAGTTTACCTGAACGCCCCTCTTCTCATCACAGAGAAACACATTCCAAGTTTATCTGAACGCCCCACTTCTCATCACAGAGAAACACATTCCAAGTTTACCACAACGCCCCACTTCTCATCACAGAGAAACACATTCCAAGTTTACCAGAACGCCCCACTTCTCATCACGGAGAAACACATTTCAAGTTTACCTGAACGCCCCACTTCTCATCACAGAGAAACACATTCCAAGTTTACCTGAACGCCCCACTTCTCATCACAGAGAAACACATTCCAAGTTTACCAGAACGCCCGACTTCTCATCACAGAGAAACACATTTCAAGTTTATCTGAACGCCCCTCTTCTCATCACAGAGAAACACATTTCAAGTTTATCTGAACGCCCCTCTTCTCATCACAGAGAAACACATTCCAAGTTTACCAGAACGCCCGACTTCTCATCACAGAGAAACACATTCCAATTTTACCAGAACGCCCCACATCTCATCACAGAGAAACACATTCTAGCAAGTTTACCAGAACGCCCCACTTCTCATCACAGAGAAACACATTCCAAGTTTACCTGAACGCCCCACTTCTCATCATAGAGAAACACATTCCAAGTTTATCTGAACGCCCCTCTTCTCATCACAGAGAAACACATTCCAAGTTTACCAGAACGCCCCACTTCTCATCACAGAGAAACACATTCCAAGTTTATCTGAACGCCCCTCATCTCATCACAGAGAAACACATTCCAAGTTTAGCTGAACGCCCCACTTCTCATCATAGAGAAACGCATTCCAAGTTTATCTGAACGCCCCTCTTCTCATCACAGAGAAACAGATTCCAAGTTTACCTGAACGCCCCTCTTCTCATCACAGAGAAACACATTCCAAGTTTACCAGAACGCCCCACTTCTCATCACAGAGAAACACATTCCAAGTTTACCAGAACGCCCCACTTCTCATCACAGAGAAACACATTCCAAGTTTACCAGAACGCCCCACTTCTCATCACAGAGAAACACATTCCAAATTTACCTGAACGCCCCACTTCGCGCCACTTCTCATCACAGAGAAACACATTCCAAGTTTACCTGAACGCCCCACTTCTCATCACAGAGAAACACATTCCAAATTTACCTGAACGCCCCACTTCGCCCCACTTCTCATCACAGAGAAACACATTCCAAGTTTACCAGAACGGCCCACTTCTCATCACAGAGAAACACATTCCAAGTTTACCAGAACGCCCCACTTCTCATCACAGAGAAACACATTCCAAGTTTACCAGAACGCCCCACTTCTCATCACAGAGAAACACATTCCAAGTTTACCAGAACGCCCCACTTCTCATCACAGAGAAACACATTCCAAGTTTACCTGAACGCCCCTCTTCTCATCACAGAGAAACACATTCCAAGTTTACCAGAACGCCCCTCTTCTCATCACAGAGAAACACATTCCAAGTTTAGCAGAACGCCCCACTTCTCATCACAGAGAAACACATTCCAAGTTTACCACAACGCCCCACTTCTCATCACAGAGAAACACATTCCAAGTTTACCAGAACGCCCCACTTCTCATCACAGAGAAACACATTCCAAGTTTACCTGAACGGCCCACTTCTCATCACAGAGAAACACATTCCAAGTTTACCTGAACGCTCCACTTCTCATCACAGAGAAACACATTCCAAGTTTACCTGAACGCCCCACTTCTCATCACAGAGAAACACATTCCAAGTTTACCTGAACGCTCCACTTCTCATCACAGAGAAACACATTCCAAGTTTACCTGAACGCCCCACTTCTCATCACAGAGAAACACATTCCAAGTTTACCTGAACGCCCCACTTCTCATCACAGAGAAACACATTCCAAGTTTACCTAAACGCCCCACTTCTCATCACAGAGAAACACATTCCAAGTTTACCTGAACGCCCCACTTCTCATCACAGAGAAACACATTCCATGTTTATCAGAACGCCCCAGTTCTCATCACAGAGAAACACATTCCATGTTTACCTGAACGCCCCTCTTCTCATCACAGAGAAACACATTCTAAGTTTATCTGAACGCCCCTCTTCTCATCACAGAGAAACACATTCTAAGTTTATCTGAACGCCCCTCTTCTCATCACAGAGAAACACATTCCAAGTTTATCAGAACGCCCCACTTCTCATGACAGAGAAACACATTCCAAGTTTATCTGAACGCCCCTCTTCTCATCACAGAGAAACACATTCCAAGTTTACCTGAACGCCCCACTTCTCATCACAGAGAAATACATTCCAAGTTTATCTGAACGCCCCTCTTCTCATCACAGAGAAACACATTCCAAGTTTACCTGAACGCCCCTCTTCTAATCACAAAGAAACACATTCCAAGTTTACCAGAACGCCCCACTTCTCATCACAGAGAAACACATTCCAAGTTTACCTGAACGTCCCACTTCTCATCACAGAGAAACACATTCCAAGTTTACCTGAACGCCCCTCTTCTCATCACAGAGAAACACATTCCAAGTTTATCTGAACGCCCCACTTCTCATCACAGAGAAACACATTCCAAGTTTACCAGAACGCCCCACTTCTCATCACGGAGAAACACATTTCAAGTTTACCTGAACGCCCCACTTCTCATCACAGAGAAACACATTCCAAGTTTACCTGAACGCCCCACTTATCATCACAGAGAAACACATTCCAAGTTTACCAGAACGCCCGACTTCTCATCACAGAGAAACACATTTCAAGTTTATCTGAACGCCCCTCTTCTCATCACAGAGAAACACATTTCAAGTTTATCTGAACGCCCCTCTTCTCATCACAGAGAAACACATTCCAAGTTTACCAGAACGCCCGACTTCTCATCACAGAGAAACACATTCCAATTTTACCAGAACGCCCCACATCTCATCACAGAGAAACACATTCTAGCAAGTTTACCAGAACGCCCCACTTCTCATCACAGAGAAACACATTCCAAGTTTACCTGAACGCCCCACTTCTCATCATAGAGAAACACATTCCAAGTTTATCTGAACGCCCCTCTTCTCATCACAGAGAAACACATTCCAAGTTTATCTGAACGCCCCTCTTCTCATCCCAGAGAAACACATTCCAAGTTTACCTGAACGTCCCACTTCTCATCACAGAGAAACACATTCCAAGTTTACCTGAACGCCCCTCTTCTCATCACAGAGAAACACATTCCAAGTTTACCTGAACGCCCCTCTTCTCATCACAGAGAAACACATTCCAAGTGTATCTGAACGCCCCATTTCTCATCACGGAGAAACACATTCCGAGTTTACCTGAACGCCCCACTTCTCATCACAGAGAAACACATTCCAAGTTTATCTGAACGCCCCTCTTCTCATCACAGAGAAACACATTCCAAGTTTACCAGAACGCCCCACATCTCATCACAGAGAAACACATTCCAAGTTTACCTGAACGTCCCACTTCTCATCACAGAGAAACACATTCCAAGTTTACCTGAACGCCCCTCTTCTCATCACAGAGAAACACATTCCAAGTGTATCTGAACGCCCCATTTCTCATCACGGAGAAACACATTCCGAGTTTACCTGAACGCCCCACTTCTCATCACATAGAAACACATTCCAAGTTTATCTGAACGCCCCTCTTCTCATCACAGAGAAACACATTCCAAGTTTATCTGAACGCCCCACTTCTCATCACAGAGAAACACATTCCAAGTTTATCTGAACGCCCCACTTCTCATCACAGATAAACACATTCCATGTTTACCAGAACGCCCCACTTTTCATCAGAGAGAAACACATTCCAAGTTTACCAGAACGCCCCACTTCTCATCACAGAGAAACACATTCCAAGTTTACCTAAACGCCCCACTTCTCATCACAGAGAAACACATTCCAAGTTTACCAGAACGCCCGACTTCTCATCACAGAGAAACGCATTCCAAGTTTACCAGACCGCCCCACTTCTCATCACAGAGAAACACATTCCAAGTTTACCTGAACGCCCCACTTCTCATCACAGAGAAACACATTCCAAGTTTACCAGAACGCCCCACTTCTCATCACAGAGAAACACATTCCAAGTTTACCAGAACGCCCCACTTCTCATCACAGATAAACACATTCCAAGTTTACCTAAACGGCCCACTTCTCATCACAGAGAAACACATTCCAAGTTTACCAGAACGCCCGACTTCTCATCACAGAGAAACACATTCCAAGTTTAACAGAACGCCCCACTTCTCATCACAGAGAAACACATTCCAAGTTTACCTGAACGCCCCACTTCTCATCACAGAGAAACACATTTCAAGTTCACCTGAACGCCCCACTTCTCATCACAGAGAAACATATTCCAAGTTTACCAGAACGCCCCACTTCTCATCACAGAGAAACACATTCCAAGTTTACCAGAACGCCCCACTTCTCATCACAGAGAAACACATTCCAAGTTTACCTGAACGCCCCACTTTTCATCACAGAGAAACACATTCCAAGTTTACCAGAACGCCCCACTTCTCATCACAGAGAAACACATTCCATGTTTACCAGAACGCCCCACTTCTCATCACAGAGAAACACATTCCAAGTTTACCTGAACGCCCCACTTCTCATCACAGAGAAACACATTCCAAGTTTACCTGAACGCCCCACTTCTCATCACAGAGAAACACATTCCAAGTTTACCTGAACGCCCCACTTCTCATCACAGAGAAACACATTCCAAGTTTACCTGAACGCCCCACTTCTCATCACAGAGAAACACATTTCATACTGGCTCTAATGTCTCACAGTAGAGTAACAATTTCCACACATCTAAATTCCCTATTCAACTATAGCAGCCTAACCTATGGCAAACTCACCAGAATGCTCTATGGCAAAGTAACAACTTCCAGATCTCTTTCATAGACCTTTGTTGCACTGTGTCTTTTTCAACGTTCTGCATTTTGCAAGGATGTGCACACTTTCTTTTCAGGACTAAAATTCTAGTTGCAATCGCCCAAACGATAGTTAATGTTCCAAAGACATAATATAAACTTCTCCAATTCAGTCTTTCCAGCAAAAGAGAGCCAATGCTACCTGATACAATGAGCCTTTTGAACAAATCATTATGAATAGACAGAATTAAGATTTGATGCATGTTTGCAATAGTGTTTATTATTGTTGTATATGTATACTACTTATTTATTTCTAGTTCATTTTGCAATATATTTTTCCACAATTTGGTAAATCGTTCACTTGTTATTGCGCAAACAACATGTTTTACTAGACACAGTTATGGCACCATTTGACTAAGTGTTTATACATGTTGTGAATAATTTGTATGAGAAAAGCACTATGTATTGTATTATCTTACCCACCCTATTGATAAACCAGCCGCGAAGCACGTGTAAATACACGTTCTGTTTCTAATGTGTATTTTACTTGCTACCACATTTGCTACAGCCGGATAATGGAATCCTGAGAAAGTACAAACATTACTCAGAATACGGGACAAATAGTTTCTGATTCTAATTTAAAAGTACGACATGATGCAATGAAAATTTCGATTTTTCAAATATTTGTCGTAAGAATTTTTTTTAGTCATATTTGTTAGTAAACATACCTTGCAAAATAGCGAAAATAGTTCTTATGACTACAATTATCGCCAGCTGCGTCGACTGGTCACGTGATACATCGACACAATATGGATATACAATAGTGGTTATCCCCCAACCAATTGCAGCTAATGTGATCACTTGGTTGCCACCGATATAGTCGCTAAGAAAACCTGATATAATCTGAGTGGACACATATCCAATATAAAAGCAGGACAGCACAAGACCCTAAAAAGGAATCACGATAACTTATATATACTTATATATTGCAGTTTAAATGATTTTAGTAACCATACTAAACCCATTCGTCATTACGTGGACCATAGAATGCTGATATAGAATAAATATTTATAAATACAAGTTAATTTAATAAATACACGTTACAAAACAGCCTGGTCTATTATAACAATGATTGTACTACAATTAACAATTTATTGTGGTTTTGGCAAAACATATTGGAATATCTGACACAATATAAAGTGATTCATCTGTAAATTCACCTGCATGCTACAAAAATACATGACTTTTGCGCACGCGTCGGAAGATTATGTGTATTCTAGCATTTTTATTTATAGAAATTATTTAGCAGGTAGCTTAGTTTGAGTATTATCTCAAAAGATATTGTATTATACGTTATGAATTCACTCACCATTTGCGACTTGTCCCAATTGTATTCAGATGCTTGAGATACAATACTAATTGCCGTGATATTTCTGCATGCGTAGGCTAGTACTGTTAGTACAATCAAAGAGGGTACGTTCACACTCATCTCTCTCCTGTATTTAAAATAATAAAGCTAGAATCTGCTAAAGCTAGATTCCTAATTAATTAATAACTTTGTTTGATAACATTTTAAATGAAATAACAGTTTATACCGAATATCTACGCTTTGCGTGTGCGCATTTAACATCGAAAAGAATAATTCATCAGGCGGTCTATCATATCAAGTAACGCACCTTGTCCAATAATGGACGTCATTCTCATTATCTTGATCTTCATGTTCGACGTCAAGAAGAGGGTTGTTCGGTGCATATGTTATGTGGTCGTTATCGTGGGTCAGAACGGCATTTGTTGCACGTGTATCCATAGAACTAACGTCGCTGGTCACAGTATATTGGTGGGCCCGGCGTTTTAATATGATCACACGAGCGTCACGTGGGTGTCACGTGGGCATCTGTCATGGGAAGCGGGACAACTGTAACACCCCATACACTTCAACATCTTATGAAATGGTGCTCAGGAAAACATGCGCTACGTATGGTGGAGATTGTGCCCATGGTATTCAAAATAGTATACGATGCAGTAGTACGCGTTCTCTGTGTGTAACTGTCATATATTCACTGATATTAGCTTATTGTGGACACCCATCATTGCGTTCAACCATCATGTTATGGTACACATTCAACATGTTATTGAGTTCAACCATCATGTTATGGTGCATATTCATCATGTTATTGAGTTCAACCATCATGTTATGGTGCACATTCATAATGTTATTGAGTTCAACCATCATGTTATGTTGTACATTCATCATGTTATTGAATTCAACCATTATGTTATGATGCACATTCATCATGTTATTGAACTCAACCATTATGTTATGTTGTACGTCAATCATGTTATTGAGTTCAACGTTCATGTTATGGTGCACATTCATCATGTTATTGAGTTCAACCATCATGTTATGGTGCACATACATCATGCTATTGAGTTTAACCATTAAGTTATGTTGTACATTCATCATGTTATTGAATTCATTCAATCATCATGTTATGCTGTACACAATGATGTTATTGAATTCAACAATTATGTTATGTTGTACATTCATCATGTTATTGAGTTCAACCATTAAGTTATGATGTACATTCATCATGTTATTGAATTCAACCATTATGCTATGTTGTACATTCAACATGTTTTTGAATTCAACCATTATGTTATGTTGTACATTCATCATGTTATTGAGTTCAACCATTATGTTATGTTGTACATTCATCATGTTATTGAGTTCAACCATTATGCTATGTTGTACATTCATCATGTTAATGAGTGGAACACATCGTGTCGTGGTGTACATTCCTCATATTATTGAGTTGAATCATCATGGTATGGTGTACATTCATCATGTTATTTCAGTCAACCATTATGTTATGGTGTACATTCATCATGTTTTTGAATTCAACCATTATGTTATGTTGTACATTCATCATGTTATTGAGTTCAACCATTAAGTTATGTTGTACATTCATCATGTTATTGAATTCAACCATTATGCTATGTTGTACATTCAACATGTTATTGAATTCAACCATTATGTTATGTTGTACATTCATCATGTTATTGAGTTCAACCATTATGTTATGTTGTACATTCATCATGTTATTGAGTTCAACCATTATGCTATGTTGTACATTCATCATGTTAATGAGTGGAACACATCGTGTCGTGGTGTACATTCCTCATATTATTGAGTTGAATCATCATGGTATGGTGTACATTCATCATGTTATTTCAGTCAACCATTATGTTATGGTGTACATTCATCAGGTTTTTGAATTCAACCATTATGTTATGCTGTACATTCATTATTTTATTGAATTCAACCATTATGTTATGTTGTACATTCATCGTGTTATTGGGTTCAACTATTATGTTATGGTGTTCATTCATTATGTTATTGAATTCAACCATTATGTTATGTTGTACATTCATCATGTTATTGAATTCAACTATCATGTTGTCGCATACGACTTGCTTACCACTTCCGTGTGACTGAGAATGTTCTAGAACCGTACTGTGTCTGGGTGGAATTTTTAGAAGCTGGTTGAATAAGTAATAGAACACTGTAGAAGGCAATAGAAGGTAATGGAACATTCTAGAAATTTGTAGTAAATTCCAGACTCATTATGTATGCTGAATGTCTATTTATAGACAGTGTGGGTATATATAGGGAGTTGTTCAGCACTGAGATCAGATCGGAGATCTCGTTGAATTGTATTGGAGTTTAAGTATCTAGTTATTGGAGTAGTGGAGTTTTACCGCGTTATTGTACTTGATGTTTGCAGAGTATAATAATACCAGTACCAGTTGGAACCTCATCTGTTGGCTCCGTGTTCGTATTTTATCATCGCCGCCAGGGAAGTCTTTTTGTTACTGTTGCCATTTTGGTATTTGAACCATCACACCTGTACCATACCAATTACGGTAATATTACGTTGCGTGTGACATCTGGGGCTCGTCCGGGAGCAGTGAAGACATATAGAAGAGAACATGGCCAGCGAGATAAAAGATATGTCGAAACAAGAGTTGATGGAATGGGTGGATGAACTGGGAGTGACTGGAGAAGACAAAAGGAAATTTATTTTGGAGCAACTGAGTTCTCAGCGAGCTGACAGACAAGCGGCGAGGGAAGAGAGAAAGGCAAAAATGGAAATAGAAGTAGAGGTGAGGAAAATGGAGACTGGGGAAAGAAAGGAAAAATTATGGCTGGAAGCGGAAGCAGGTGAAAGAGAGAAATTGCGAATGGAAGCAGAACAGCGAGAAAAGGAAAGGGAAGCAGAGGTAAGGAAAATGGAGATTGAGGAAAGAAAGGAAAAGTTACGACTGGAAGCAGAAGAAAAGGAAAGAGAATTTGAGTTGAGGAAATTAGAGCTGCAAGCAGCAATGCCTGGGTTCCAACAGGCTGATTTTGGCGGTCAACGAAATGTGGTCAGTGATGCACAGTCACCAAAGTTGCCTGCATTTGTTGATGGTAAGGACGAACTTGATAGTTATTTATTGCGGTTTGAGAGGTTTGCAACGAATGCGAGTTGGCATAGAAATGGATGGGCCACAAAACTGAGTGCGCTGTTGACTGGTAGAGCACTGGAAGTATATTCCAGGATGTCCGACACTGATGCAGTTGACTATGATCGTGTGAAGGTGGCGCTGTTGACAAGATACGATTTCACAGAGGATGGGTACAGGAAGCGATTCCGTGAAATTAAACCTGAAAGTTCCGAGAGTCCTGACCAGTTAATTGTGCGACTTAAGAATTATTTTGCTAAATGGGTTGAGTTGTCAGGCACTGCAGCAACATATGCTGGTGTTACCTACTTGATGGTGAAGGAGCAGTTTATTGGTGCCTGTACAAAAGATCTTGCAGTTTATCTTAAAGAAAGAGCACTCAAAGATTTAGATGAGTTGGCAGTAATAGCAAAGCAGTACCTAGTGGCACATGGTCGAAAGTTATCCACAAAGAACCAGGTGAGGCGTAACGATAATAAGACGGCCATTAGAAATACTGATGTGGGACAGGGTAGTAGTATTCGGTGTTATGTATGTCAGGGTGTTGGTCATCGAGCAGTACAATGTCCATCCCGCGTTACTGATGTCAACCATGACAAAAGTGGACAGTGCCTTCAGTGTGGTGCTATAGGACATGTGGCTAAGTTCTGCCTTAGTGGACAACACAGGGGTCAAGAAAGAAAGAGTGTCAAACCCAGCACTACTACTGGTGCAGCTGCAGTGGTTAAAGAGGAGTCTAATATCAGTGCTAGCTGTGCTGTTCAAACTGACAATGATGTGCCTAAAATGATTGAGAAGGACCATTTGTTGTTAGCATCGGGGAGCAGTTAAAGGTTATGAATGGTGCATGTATGGAACGGAGTGGCGTTGTGGAGGACAGGACTTTGCCTGTGGGTCAAGGGAAGGTTGGTGACACAGTTGTGACCATGTTGAGAGACACTGGGTGTAATGGCATTATAGTCAAGAAGAGCTTGGTACCAGATGACCAGTATACAAAAAAGATGGGTCATATGTTTATGGTTGATCGCACTGTAAGAAGGGTTCCAGTCGCCATGGTGGAAATTGATACGCCATATTTGAGAGGCACGGTTGAAGCATTATGTGTGCAGGACCCAATCTATGAGTTAATTGTTGGGAATGTGAGTGGAGCAGTAACAACCAGAGCGCAAGCGAAGAAATCTGGTAAGCTGAAGCCGCTCAAAGTGTGTGATGTAAAGACTGGAGCACATGTAACAAAAGGCAAATTAATCGAGATGCAGCAAGCAAACACATCGTTGAAGAAGTATTATAATAAGAGAGAACCAGAAGTGAGAGGGCACCATACAACCGAGTTCCAGGTATATGGAGGCTTGCTATATCGTGTGTATCGGGATCGTTCAGTTCCAGGAGGCAAGACGGTACGTCAAGTGGTTGTGCCGAAACTGTTGAGGACTCGTGCTATGGAGATTGCCCATGATTCAATATTTGGTGGACACATGGGGATAAAGAAGACAGAAGACCGGATTGTGACTAGCTTTTATTGGCCTGGGCTACATCAAGATGTTACCAGTTTTTGTAGGTCGTGTGATGTGTGCCAGAAGACTGTTTCAAAGGGATCAGTTGTGAAGGCCCCATTAGGTAAGATGCCTTTAATTGATATGCCATTCAAGCATATGGCTATAGATTTGGTTGGACCAATTACACCAGCCAGTGACGGGGGTCATCGATACATCTTAACTATGGTGGACTATGCTACACGGTATCCAGAGGCCGTTCCACTTAAAAATATAGATACAGAGACTGTAGCCGAGGCGTTGATTGACTTTTATAGCCGATTGGGGGTTTCAGAAGAAGTACTAAGTGACATGGGGTCTCAGTTTGTGTCAGAATGCACGCAAGAAGTATCAAGATTACTCAGCATTAAGAGGCTGACGTCTACGCCCTATCACCCCATCTGTAATGGGCAGGTGGAAAAGTTTAATGGTACTTTGAAGAAGATGTTAAAGCGGTTGTGCCATGAACAACCAAGGCAATGGCATCGGTATATTAGTGCTTTACTCTTCGCATATAGAGAGGTACCACAGGAGTCAACTGGTTTTTCCCCATTTGAGCTGTTATATGGTCGAACGGTTACAGGCCCAATGAAGATCCTTAAAGAGTTATGGACCAAAGGAAGCGATACTCCTGATATAGTTAATAGTTACCAGTATGTGTTTGAGTTGAGAGATCGGTTAGAACAGACTTTAGAGATTGCTCGAGAGGAATTACAAAAGGCACAGAACCGATACAAGTGTTACTATGATCGTAAAACGAAGAAACGAGTGCTTAAGGAAGGAGATAAGATGTTAATTTTGCTGCCAACTGACAACAACAAGCTATTGATGCAGTGGAAGGGTCTTTATGTGGTGGAGCAGGTAATAGGCGAAAACGATTATCGAGTGAGGGTAGGTGACAAAGTGAAGACGTATCATGTAAATATGTTAAAGTTGTATGTTGAGCGGGAGATGTCACCTCAACCAGATGGAAGTGAGACAAGTTACTCACCAAATACGGCCATAGACTTGATGAATGCTGTTCGCGCAGCTACAGCGGGGTGCAACAAGTCAGATGAAGAGAATGCTGTAGACGAAGATGATCTTCTAGAGTTAGGAACTTGTAAAACCAAGGAGTCAGGTAAAGATGTTCAAATTGGTACAGACCTGACAGAACACCAGAGAAAAGAACTGGTGGGTTTAGTCAATACTTATGATAAGGTGTTTACTGACTTGCCACGAAGGACCAAGATAATCAGTCATAAGATTGACCTGACAAATGATACACCAATACGATCTAAGCCATACTCACTACCATATGCAATAAGGGAGAACCTTAGGCAAGATATTGAAGATATGTTAAAAATGGGAGTAATCAGGAAGTCTACATCACCCTATGCGTCACTGGTGGTGATTGTAAAGAAGAAGGATGGATCGAATCGCATATGTGTAGACTATAGAAAATTAAATAAGGTCACTGTAACCGCCCCTGAGCCAATGGTAACAACAGGGGACATATTTCAGAGGCTACATAATAGTAAGTTCCTGTCAAAAATTGATTTAAGTAAGGGTTATTGGCAGATACCAGTAGCTGAAGAAGATATACCAAAGACAGCATTTGTTACTCCCGATGGAACTTATGAATTTTTAAGGATGCCATTTGGAATGAAGAATTCGGGAGCTACTCTGGTGCGGGGAATCAGGAAATTATTGTCAGGTATGGAGGGGTTGGAAGCTATATAGATGACCTGATAGTTTATTCAAGCTGCTGGGATGAGCATGTGCAAGTATTATCTGAGTTGTTATGAAGACTGAGGGCAGCGGACATAACACTAGACCATCCAAGTGTGTTCTGGGTGCAACATCAGTAGAATTCCTGGGTCATGAAATTGGACACAATTGGGTGAGTCCGAGTCACGATAACATGGAAAAAATTCGAGAAGCGCAAAGACCAGCAACCAAGAAAGGTGTCCGATCATTCTTTGGGCTGGTCAATTACTACAGAGACCACATCCCCTTATTCGCAACTATTGCAGCACCCCTGAGTGATCTACTAAGGAAAGGACAACCCAACAAAGTTGTATGGGGAGAGGCCCAGGAGAAAGCATATAACACTTTGCGGAATACTTATTGGGCAAACCAATTTTGAAGTTGCCAGACCCACAGAAACCATTTGTGTTGCGGACGGACGCGTCTCAGGTAGGAAATGGAGCAGTACTTATGCAGAATCATGGTGAGAAGCTTCATCCAGTTGCGTATGCAAGTAAGAAGTTATCCGATGCAGAAAAGAAATATTCAACTGTAGAAAGGGAATGTTTAGCCATTGTATGGGGCGTGAATAAATTTCGCCTATATTTAACTGGTGTGGAGTTCATTTTGCAGACGGATCATAAACCATTGTCTTACCTGGATAAAGCCAAGTTTGCAAATGACCGAGTGATGAGATGGGCGATGACTCTGCAAGTATATAATTATCGTGTTGAGGATATTCCAGGACGGGACAATGTGGTAGCGGACTATCTGAGTAGATTGATGGACTGAGGAATTTTTGAACAGTATAGTAGAATGTTATTCGTTTATGACTGTATTTCATATTTTATTATATTCTACTGTATGTGATTTTCGAATTTATGTACTCAAAGCTTTATTCAGTTCGATTTGATATATTGTATTGTTGTTTTATTTGAAATTGTTATCGTATTCGTATCATTGACGTCGTTGCTAGTCATGTAATATTATATGTTATAATATTCTTGAGAGGGGAGGCATGTCGCATACGACTTGTTTACCACTTCCGTGTGACTGAGAATGTTCTAGAACCATACTGTGTCTGGGTGGAATTTTTAGAAGCTGGTTGAATAGGTAATAGAACACTGTAGAAGGCAATAGAAGGTAATGGAACATTCTAGAAATTTGTAGTAAATTCCAGACTCATTATGTATGCTGATGTAATGGTCTATTCATGGAGAGTGTGAGTATATATAGGGGAGTTGTTCAGCACTGAGATCAGATCGGAGATCTCGTTGAATTGTATTGGAGTTTAAGTATCTAGTTATTGGAGTAGTGGAGTTTTACCGCGTTATTGTACTTGATGTTTGCAGAGTATAATAATACCAGTACCAGTTGAAACCTCATCTGTTGGCTCCGTGTTCGTATTTTATCATCGCCGCCAGGGAAGTCTTTTTGTTACTGTTGCCATTTTGGTATTTGAATCATCACACCTGTACTATACCAATTACGGTAATATTACGTTGCATGTGACACATGTTATGGTGTACATTCCTCGTGTTATTAAGTTCAACCATCATGTTATGTTGTACATTCATCATGTTATTGAATTCAACCGTCATGTTATGGTGTACATTCCTCGTGTTATTGAATTCAATCATTATGTTATGTTGTATATTCATCATGTTATTGCATTCAACCATCAAGTTATGGTGTACATTCCGCTTGTTATTGAGTTCAACCATCATGTTTTGTTGTACATTCATCATGTTATTGAATTCAACCATTATGTTATGGTGTACATTCATCATGTTATTGAATTCAACCATCATTTTATGGTGTACATTCCTCGTGTTATTGAGTTCAACCATCATGTTATGTTGTACATTCATCATGTTATTGAATTCAACCGTCATGTTATGGTGTACATTCCTCGTGTTATTGAATTCAATCATTATGTTATGTTGTATATTCACCATGTTATTGCACTCAACAATCATGTTATGGTGTACAATCCTCGTGTTATTGAATTCAATCATTATGTTATGTTGTATATTCACCATGTTATTGCACTCAACCATCATGTTATGGTGTACATTCCGCGTGTTATTGAGTTCAACCATCATGTTTTGTTGTACATTCATCATGTTATTTAATTCAACCATCATGTTATGGTGTACATTCCTCGTGTTATTGAGTTCAAACATCATGTTTTGTTGTACATTCATCATGTTATTGAATTCAACCATTATGTTATGGTGTACATTCATCATGTTATTGAGTTCAACCATCATGTTATGGTGTACATTCCTCGTGTTATTGAGTTTAACCATCATGTTATGTTGTACATTCATCATGTTATTGAATTCAATCATTATGTTATGGTGTACATTCATCATGTTATTGAATTCAACCATTATGTTATGGTGTATATTCATCATGTTATTGAATGCAACCATTACGTAATGGTGTACATTCATCATGTTATTGAATTCAACCATTATGCTATGGTGTACATTCATCATATTATTGAATTCAACCATTATGTTATGTTGTACATCCATCGTGTTATTGAGTTCAACCATTATGTTATGTTGTACATTCATTATGTTATTCAATTCAACCATTATGTTTTGTTGTACATTCATTATGTTATTGAATGCAATCATCATGTTATGGTGTGCATTCGTCCTGTTATTGAATTCAACATCATGTTATGGTGTACATTCATCATGTTAATGAGTTCAAGAACATCGTGTTGTGGTGTACATTCCTCATATCATTGAGTTGAACCATCATGGTATGGTGTGCATTCATCATGTTATTGAATTCAATCATCATTTTATGGTGTACATTCAACACGTTATTGAATTCAACCATTATGTTATGTTGTACATTCATCATGTTAATGAGTTCAACAACATCGTGTTGTGGTGTACATTCCTCATGTTATTGAATTCAATCATTATGTTATGTTGTACATTCATTATGTTATTGAGTTCAACAACATCATGTAATGGTGTACATTCATCATGTTCTTGAATTCAATCCTCATGTTATGGTGTACATTCGTCATGTTATTGAGTTCAACAACATCGTGTCGTGGTGTACATTCTCATTACATTGACTTGAACCATCATGGTATGGTGCACATTCATCATGTTGTTGAATTCAATCATCATGTTATGGTGTACATTCATCATGTTATTGAATTCAACCATTATGCTATGTTGTACATTCATCGTGTTATTTAGTTCAACAACATCATGTTATGGTGTACG
The DNA here is from genome assembly GCF_978046115.1 of Saccoglossus kowalevskii. Lineage (NCBI taxonomy): Eukaryota > Metazoa > Hemichordata > Enteropneusta > Harrimaniidae > Saccoglossus > Saccoglossus kowalevskii. Next base: position 34,862,204 of record NC_140653.1, read on the forward strand.
TTCGCCATGTTATTGAGTTCAACAACATCATGTTATGGTGTACATTCATGTTAATGAGTTCAACAACATCGTGTTGTGGTGTACATTCCTCATTACATTGAGTTGAACCATCATGGTATGGTGTACATTCATCATGTTGTTGAATTCAACCATCATGTTATGGTGTATATTCATCGTGTTATTGAATTCAAACATTGTGTTATGTTATACATTCATCACGTTAATGAGTTCAACCATCATGTTATGGTGTACATTCATCATGTTAATGAGTTCAACAACATCGTGGTATGGTGTACATTCATTATGTTATTGAATTCAACAAACATGTTATGGTGTCCATTCATCATGTTATTGAATTAAATCATTATGTTATGTTGTACATTCATTATGTTATTGAATTCAACCATTATGTTATGTTGTACATTCATCATGTTATTTACTTCAACAAAATCATGTTATGGTGTACATTCATCATGTTAATGAGTTCAACAACATCGTGTTGCGGTGTACATTCCTCATATCATTGAGTTGAACCATCATGGTATGGTGTACATTCATCATGTTATTGAATTCAACCATCATGATATGGTGTATATTCATCGTGTTATTGAATTCAACCATTATGTTATGTTGTACATTCATCATGTTAATGAGTTCAACCATTATGTTATGGTGTACATTCATCATGTTATTGAATTCAACCATCATGCTATGTTGTACATTCATCATGTTAATGAGTTCAACCATTATGTTATGGTGTACATTCATCATGTTATTGAGTTGAACCATCATGGTATGGTGTATATTCATCATGTTATTGAATGCAACCATTATGTAATTGTGTACATTCATAATGTTATTGAATTCAACCATTATGCTATGTTGTACATTCATCATGTTATTTACTTCAACAACATCATGTTATGGTGTGCATTCGTTCTGTTATTGAATTCAACATCATGTTATGGTGTACATTCATCATGTTAATGAGTTCAACAACATTGTGTTGTGGTGTACATTCCTCATATCATTGAGTTGAACCATCATGGTATGGTGTACATTCATCATGTTATTGAATTCAACCATTATGTTATGATTCACATTCCTCATGTTATTGAGTTAAACCATCATGTTATGGTGTACATTCGTCATGTTATTGAAATTCAACAACATCGTGTAATGATGTCCATTCATCATGTTATTGAGTTCAACAACATCGTGTTATGGTGTACAATGTCAGTTAGAACATTCTGCCAATGTCGGTTAGAACATCTCGCCAATGTCGGTTAGAAAATCTCGCCAATGTAAGTTAGAACATCTCGCCAATGTAAGTTAGAACATCTCGCCAATGTAATTTAGAAAATCTCGCCAATGTTGGTTAGAACATCTCGCCAATGTCGGTTAGAACATCTCGCCAATGTCGGTTAGAAAATCTCGCCAATGTAAGTTAGAACATCTCGCCAATGTAAGTTAGAAAATCTCGCCAATGTTGGTTAGAACATCTCGCCAATGTCAATTAGAACATCTCTAATACATTAGTCATATTACATTGTCAGATGCCTTCATTATAACACTGTTTGCATGTCACTATCTGCAGCAGTGTGTAGTACATTGCCAAGTTTCATTAAAATTCGTTGAATGTTACTTGTGTAACAAGTGAAAATACTTAAAATTAGATAATATGCAAATTAGGTAATTAATATGCACAGATTTCGACCAAAAACTCCTTAGGTCTGCGCAGTGTCCCAGAGCATCTATGTATCAAGTTCCATTGACATTTTTGAATGGCTCTTGAGAAAAAATTGAAAAGGGCTTAAGTCATTAATATGCACAGGATTTCAATCAATACTTGTACCAAGTTTCATTGAAATCTGTTGTGAAACAAGTGAAAATGCCAAAAATTGGCTACTTAATATGCATATTTGATGATTATTATGCATGGATTTTAACAAAAAACTAATCAGGTCTTCGCATTATCCCAGAGCTTCTATGTATCAAGTTTCATTGAAATCTGATAATTGGTTCTTGAAGATATCAGGGAAACAGACACAGAACGCACTAAACGCAAAAAATTCCATTGTGAATATATTCACTAAACATTTAAAATTGAAGATATCATCATGAAGCAAAGAAATCGGTCAAAGGTAAACCCAAGCGACCTACCTACATACTAAGCATCAATATAGCTGGTAGTTTTCAAGAAGTTGAAAATGGCATTTGTTAACACCCAAGTTACCTACATACTGAGTATCAAACGGTTCAGTGAAAGTGAACAGATATAAAATTGGCTAATTAATATGCAAATTAGGCCAATCATAAGCACAGATTTTCAAGCAAAAACTAATCAGGTCTGTAAATTATTCCAGAGCATCTATATACTAAATTTCATTGAAATATGAGAATTGGTTCTTGAAATATCTGTGGAAGACATACACACACTAATAGCAAAAAATTATATTGTGTGCTTACTCATAGTATAAAAAAATAGACGATCAAATATAATCATGAAACAAAGCATGTGCCATAGCAACCTACTATGTGTGATGTTCTAGCTTCCAAATTTTGTTTTATATCACATGTACTGAACGATACAAAAAGTAAGGCAAACTTTGGATTGTATCGCATAAACTGGACGATACAAGAAGTAAGAAAAACCTTTGATTGTATCGCATGTACTGGACAATGCAAGACAAACCTTTGATTGTATCGCATAAACTGGACGATACAAGAAGTAAGAAAAACCTTTGATTGTATCGCATGTACTGGACAATGCAAGATGTAAGACAAACCTTTGATTGTATCGCATAAACTGGACAATGCAAGATGCAAGACAAACCTTTGATTGTATCGCATAAACTGGACGATACAAGAAGTAAGAAAAACCTTTGATTGTATTGCATGTACTGGACAATGCAAGATGTAAGACAAACCTTTGATTGTATCGCATAAACTGGACGATACAAGAAGTAAGAAAAACCTTTGATTGTATCGCATGTACTGGACAATGCAAGACAAACCTTTGATTGTATCGCATAAACTGGACGATACAAGAAGTAAGAAAAACCTTTGATTGTATTGCATGTACTGGACAATGCAAGATGTAAGACAAACCTTTGATTGTATCGCATAAACTGGACGATACAAGATGCAAGACAAACCTTTGATTGTATCGCATAAACTGGACGATACAAGAAGTAAGAAAAACCTTTGATTGTATCGCATGTACTGGACAATGCAAGATGTAAGACAAACCTTTGATTGTATCGCATAAACTGGACGATACAAGAAGTAAGAAAAACCTTTGGATTATATCGCATGTACTGGACAATGCAAGATGTAAGACAAACCTTTGATTGTTTTGTATTTATTATCACAATTTAAAACAGTAAATAAAACAATGTTTTTCCAATAATACACCTTTGTTTGCAGCATTGACAATTCTAACAAAAACAATTATCATAAAATTGAATCCGTGTTTTTGAAGTACTTAATCAGCGAAGTTTACATAAATATAAAATAATTTCTACAAAAATGGGAGACTGCAATATAAATAAATCATTGTAATATAAACTAATCTTATGTTTTGAAGACTTTTTTGAAACTATGGAGCATTGCTGATACACGTTCCTGGAGCTGTTTTGGAATCCAGAGACTTGGCACGTCTGTGTGTCAATCCATGGTCTTGTTCATGAATTATACGCAGAGAGTTAGGCGACATGTTTATTGCAACTGAAGATCTGGAAAAAAAAAAAAGCATTTCAAATTAAACATTCAGTGAATTTTTAAGTTTGAAGTTAATAAGTTTTCTACACAAAGCAATAAATTGCATTGCTTACAGTCCAGTCCAGTCCAGTCAAGTTTATTTATTTTTATTTAATTATTTTACCAGAATGACCATTATTACAGAACTTATAAACAAAATACAATAGTAGTAATTCTGGTGTGGACCATGGAAATAGTCCTTATGGACTAGTCAAGTAGAAATTTACAATGTACTAGTAAAGGAAAATTACTATTTACATAACAAAAAGTAAAAAGTAATCTATATGATTTAGATATAAAAATGACAAAAATATTATGTGTAATAATAATATAAACAAACTACTGGTACAACGAATATTTATATGCAGAAGAAAAGAAATGAAAAATGCAGAGAAGTGGTGGTAATCGAGGAATTTAACAAAGCAAATAATGTTTCATTTCATATTCAAATTTGAGGGAGTCTGGAAGTGAATTCCTAACCTTGACACTGACACTGACCTTGTTGAATAGCAATGTGGGAAATCATTAACATACTTATTGAGGCTATGTGCATATCTGTTGTGTTTAAGGTTGAAGATAAATAGGCAGGTTTGTAATTTACAAGGTTTGTGAATATCTAGTATGCGTAATTGGATAAAAAAAGTAGCAGAATGTGCTTTAAAGTGCGAGAAGGTGATAAGGCGGACAAGAGCAGAACTGGTTCAAGAAGTGTTGGGTATATATTTCCCCAGATTTCAATGCAGTACATTAAGTGCGGAAGAATAAGTGTGTTGTAAAGTAGGATAAGAATTGATTTGGGAACATAGTGACGAATGCGAGATATAATGCCCACTTTGGGACTAACGGTTTTCACAAGTTTTTCAATATGAGAATTCAAATTTAGGCATGGGTCAATGGTTACTCCCAGATAAGTGGCTTTAGACACGCCCTCTAACAACGTATCATTGATTCCGACCTGTCCCTCCACTTTTACTTTTCTTTGCTGGGTTTCAGGATCATATAGTTTGTTTTTTCTACATTAACATTTCCAAAATCATTGTTAATATTAGAAAGATCAATAGATCGGTATCATCCGCAAAGAGGCAGGAATTGAAAGCATCAGTAGAGTGGTTAATATCATTTATGTAGAAAAGAAAAAGTAAAGGCCCTAATATTGATCCCTGGGGCACCCCGTATTGAATCTGTGTGGATGTGGATGCAGTTCCGTCAATGTTTACTGTTTGGTGTCTATTAGTTAGGTAGCTTTGGAACCACGAAAGCAGGAGACCCCTTATCCCAGAATAAGCCAGTTTTTCAAGGAGAATATTGTGGTCAATAGTATTGAATGCTTTTTTTAAGTCAATGAATACCCCAAATGTAACAAAACCGTTGTCCATGTTGGCAGTGAAATCAGAAACAAGGTCAACTAGAGCAAGGCCGGTACTGTATGTAATGTGTCCATATTGTTGTATGTAGTATGGACCCCACATGTGTGTCCACATTGCTGTATGTAGTAGGGACCCCACATGTGTCCTCATTGCTGTATGTAGCATGCAACCCACATGTGTCCACATTGATGTATGTAGCATGCAACCCACATGTGTCCACATTGATGTATGTAGTATGGAACCCACATGTGTCCACATTGATGTATGTAGCATGCAACCCACACGTGTCCACATTGCTTTATGTAGTATGCAACCCACATGTGTCCACATTGATGTATGCAGTATGCAACCCACATGTGTCCACATTGATGTATGTATCCCACATGTGTCCACATTGCTGTATGTGGTATGCAACCCACATGTGTCCATATTGATGTATGTAGTATGAAGTCCACATTGATGTATGTTGCATGCAACCCACATGTGTCCACATTGATGTATGTAGTATGGAGCCCACATGTGTCCCATTGATGTATGTAGCATGCAACCCAATGTGTCCACATTGCTGTATGTAGTATGCAACCCACATGTGTCCACATTGATGTATGTAACATGCAACCCATATGTGTCCACATTGCTGTATGTAGTATGGAGCCCACATGTGTCCACATTGATGTATGTAGCATGCAACCCACATGTGTCCACATTGATGTATGTAGTATGGAACCCACATGTGTCCACATTGATGTATGTAGCATGCAACCCACATGTGTCCACATTGCTTTATGTAGTATGCAACCCACATGTGTCCACATTGATGTATGTAGTATGCAACCCACATGTGTCCACATTGATGTATGTATCCCACATGTGTCCACATTGCTGTATGTGGTATGCAACCCACATGTGTCCATATTGATGTATGTAGTATGAAGTCCACATTGATGTATGTTGCATGCAACCCACATGTGTCCACATTGATGTATGTAGTATGGAGCCCACATGTGTCCCATTGATGTATGTAGCATGCAACCCAATGTGTCCACATTGCTGTATGTAGTATGCAACCCACATGTGTCCACATTGATGTATGTAACATGCAACCCATATGTGTCCACATTGCTGTATGTAGTATGGAGTCCACATTGCTATATGTAGATTGGACCCCACATGTATATGCATTTCTATGCATAGTATGGAACCCACATGATGAATACATGTAGTTACAACAATCATCACCCTTCAAGGTGTTTGTAAAGAAATACACAAGATATGAAACATGTTTATTAAATAGTGTGCTAAGATAAACTAATCATGGTGTGCTGGGATATTTGATACATAAATAATATATCATAAACATAATTGTGCTGTGAGTGTGTACTTAAATTTTGAACACATGCTTTTTATGAAAGCCTAAGAACTGCAGTGCTTGTGGAAGTATTAAATGAATGGATGAACTTGGATGGATTTTTGTGCTTACACATGCTTTTAAACAAAGCCCAATTCCTGATGTGACAGTGAATGGTGTCTGGAAATGTGGAACGAAAATAAATATGAAAACAAAACAAATGCAGAGGTATCATGAATGTAATGGAGAAGGATAAATGAAGAAGCTTAGCAACTAATAAATGTATTCTATTTGAGATGTGAAATGTCAAAACATTGTTGAAGTTTATAATACTTATAATACAGAATAAATTTCAACATTAAACTAATCATGTCTTACTCCAAAGTATCTATGAACCATATGTCAATGAAATGTGATTGTACATTATTCAAATTAAGCAAATAGTATAATCAAATTTCACTTCAAAACTAATCAGATCATTAGCATTGTTACCAGGCACTTCATATCCCAAGTCTTACTGAAATGCAATAATAGGTTTGTGGATATATATATATATAGGAAATTGGGTAATTATTATGCAAATTAAGCAATAATTATGCATAGTTTTTAATCCCAAACTAATTAGGTCTGTGCATTGTTCCAGGGCACATATGTACCAAGTTTCATTATAATGTGATGATTTTATTCTTGATTATTAAACCAAGTACTTGTAAACCAAGTAATTGACTAATTATACAAAATAGGTAATGGAGAAGGATAAATGAAGAAGCTTAGCAACTAATAAATGTATTCTATTTGAGATGTGAAATGTCAAAACATTGTTGAAGTTTATAATACTTATAATACAGAATAAATTTCAACATTAAACTAATCATGTCTTACTCCAAAGTATCTATGAACCATATGTCAATGAAATGTGATTGTACATTATTCAAATTAAGCAAATAGTATAATCAAATTTCACTTCAAAACTAATCAGATCATTAGCATTGTTACCAGGCACTTCATATCCCAAGTCTTACTGAAATGCAATAATAGGTTTGTGGATATATATATATATAGGAAATTGGGTAATTATTATGCAAATTAAGCAATAATTATGCATAGTTTTTAATCCCAAACTAATTAGGTCTGTGCATTGTTCCAGGGCACATATGTACCAAGTTTCATTATAATGTGATGATTTTATTCTTGATTATTAAACCAAGTACTTGTAAACCAAGTAATTGACTAATTATACAAAATAGGTAATTAATAAATTAACTAATCAAGTCTACACAACGTCCCACAGCATCTATGTATCAAGTTTCATCGAAATCCATTCAGCAGTTATTTAGATATCAGTTAAACAGTCATGGATTGGTGATTATCATGCAAATTAGGTAATTAATATGCACAGATTTCAACTAAAAACTAATCAAATATGTGCATTAACCCAGAGCATCTATGTACTAAGTTTCATCGAAATCCAATCAGTGGAACAGGCACATACATACAGGCACATACATACATACAGATGCACTGACTGCAAAGATTCTGATTGTGTGCTTCGCACACGGGAGTCAAAATAAAATTTACACGGCAGCATTTTATTGGAGCTGAACTTTTGCTCCTCCCAATTAACAGAACATTATCTCTAGTGTGTTTATACACCATTGTAGCCGATCAAAAGTTTGGTCTTATTCATTCAGAGCCAAACAGAACAGCTCCCCTAATCAATCAATAAACTCTCAATATTTTTGAATCTGCTTTGAATCCAGATGACAATACCTCAATGTTGATGTCACATGATGACTATCCAGATTCCCTTTTATGACAGGACTTAAATTCTTTGAGAAATAAGTACAAATACAGCAAACAATTTGTGCTAATTGTCGTCACTGAACAACACTTACTTTTGACTCTTGAAATGCCATGATTTGAATGCGATGTTTATGGGATGTAGTTTATTTAGAATGTTACTAACTGAAACAATTTATTGTTACTGTTCACTGAACATCAACTTAAGAGGTATAATATCCAAATAAGTACATTTCCATTGTGCATCTTCTGACCAAGCTGTACACCGAGAGTACTGTAAATCATGAATACAGTTAGTACATAGTTGCAATGATATGAACAATAGTAGAATGATTTCATAACTGCTCTCACCTGTTATGTACCATGTGACTTTTAACAAGATGACCAGCAGCTAATGCCGACATTAATGAAAGCTCACCAGCTAGTACTGTACCACAAATTACCCGTGCCAATGTACGAGAATTGTCACCTGGTTCTTTTAAAGACGATCCACGTACACCTAACATCTGTGAATAAAAATAAGGAGTCAAACTGTCATTGATTTAGAATATCTACATAGCATTATAGCACTCAAACAACAGTATTTATTTTGAAAACTTGTAGTATTAATCTAGAAGAAGAAGTGCTTTATTGCTCTGCATCTACTAGTTGCCATGGATATACATAGGTGTAACAGTGATGTAAAATGCAGAATATAATAAAATGTAGTAACCCTAACCTACAAAAGTAGGTAAATCCAGGCACTTTCTAGAATTTTGATAATAACTTACATCTAGACAAGCAGACTGAGGTTGGAGAATTGTACCGCCACCGACAGTACCGACCTCCACTGATGGCATTGTACAGGTTATATATAAATCATTTTGCATTGGGCCTGTGGTCTCCATTAATGTTATACAACTAGAACTTGAAATAACTTGTGCAGCATCCTGAAAGCAAATCAATTTATAGTCTTAATTACAGGTTAGTTATGATTATAATTTACAAAAGGAGAGGTTGCAAACTTCATGACAGAAACTAGTTTGCAAAAAGTATACAACTAAATTACTTTAACTTACCTGTCCAGTGGCAATGTAAATAGCTGCGACAATATTCGCTGCATGTGCATTGAATCCTCCAATACTTCCAGCCATAGAAGAACCAACTAAATTTTTACTAATATTCAGATCAACCAAGGCATTAGCTGACGTTTTAAGAACCTGTAGAACAAAAGAAAGCATCAGTAATTTATAAATACTGAAGTAATAAAACAATCAAGCCTAGAGATCAAAGGTACAAAACAAATTATAATTCAAAGTCTGTGGATTACTAAACCTGTCACATACTGACCTTTTCAACAACATGAGCGGGAATAGTTGCCTCACACACAACAGACTTGCCACGCCCTTCTATCCAATTCATAGCTGCTGATTTTTTATCCGTACAATAGTTGCCACTTAAACTGAGAACCTCCAACTCTGGAAAATGATCTTTTAATAAAAGTAAAGACTTCTCAACTGCCTGTAAAACATAATACATGCATGTAAGACATCATAGGACATAATATATGTATAACCCAAACCAAGTTTGCATTTTATTATAACACACCATGTAAGTATGTGTAATACACTACATTGTGAACATACACTAACCACTTTTACAGCATGTCTGTACTATATATATTTTGAACATTTTGAAATGAATATAAAGCAGTTTATCAGCTACTACAATCTTACCTTTGAAACCATATTCATACCCATGGCATCACCAGTTATAGCTTGGAAACGAATATAAACTAATCTACCAGCAACAGCAATCTGCAGCCTTTGAAGACGGGCAAATCTACTGGTGGAGTTGAAACTCTCTCCAACAAGTTCAAAGTTATCATGGTCTTCTAGCCATTTTTTCACTTCACTGTAAAAACAATTTAATATGACTATTGTTGGATGATGAACAGAAAACATCTTCCTGAATTGCTCCCCACACTCAAAAACAAACTTGCGCCATCCTGAATTTCCCCGACTTTTAAACTTTCTGAAAAGATTTGTAATGTCTCAATCTGTTCTGCAAATAGGATGACTAGCATGCATACAGTGATAAGAGACACATACCTTGCTAGCTGTGCACTGGGTAAACGAACCACTGGTGCTCTGGTCATACCGTCAGCTAATAAACTACTTCTAAGGCCACCACTCATCTGTAATGCAGACATTGTAAACTAGTTATTGTAATATCAAGTAAGCTCTATATTGGTACACAAGATATAATATATGACCTGGCTTGAAATTCACTCGCTTGTTCTGAATGTATGTTGTAGTGTTTATCGATGGTAACTCACATACATGTACTAGTATAGGAACACAAGAAAACTCAAATATTGGTACACAACTCACATATGGGTACACAAGACATAACTTAAATATGGGTACACAAGACATAACTCAAATATGGGTACACAAGACATAACTCAAATATGGGTACACAAGACATAACTTAAATATGGGTACACAAGACATAACTCAAATATGGGTACACAAGACATAACTCAAATATGGGTACACAAGACATAACTCAAATATGGGTACACAAGACATAACTTAAATATGGGTACACAAGACATAACTCAAATATGGGTACACAAGACAACCTAAATATGGGTACACGAGACATAACTCACACACAGGGTACACAAGACATAACTCACATATGGGTACACAAGACAACTTGCATATGGGTACACAAGACAACATGCATATGGGTACACAAGACAACTTGCATATGACTACACACGACAACTCACATATGGGTACACAAGACACAATTCAAGTATGGGTACAACTCACATATGGGTACACAAGACAACTCACATATGGGTACACAAGACATAACTCCCATATGGGTACACAAGACAACTCACATATGGGTACACAAGACATAACTCAAATATGGGTACACAAGACATAACTCACATACAGGGTACACAAGACAGAACTCAAATATGGGTACACAAGACAACTTGCATATGGGTACACAAGACTACTTGCATATGGGTACACAAGACAACTTGCATATGGCTACACACGACAACTCACATATGGGTACACAAGACACAATTCAAGTATGGGTACAACTCACATATGGGTACACAAGACAACTCACATATGGTACACCACAAGACATAACTCTCATATGGGTACACAAGACAACTCACATATGGGTACACAAGATATAACTCATATGGGTACACAGGACATAACTCACATATGGGTACACAGGACATAACTCACATATGGGTACACAAGACAACTCACATATGCGTACACAAGACATAACTCACATATGGGTACACAAGACATAACTCACATGGGTACACAAGACATAACTCACATATGGGTACACAAGACAACTCACATATGGGTACACAAGACATAACTCACATATGGGTACACAAGACATAACTCACATATGGGTACACAAGACAACTCACATATGGGTACACAAGACATAACTCACATATGGGTACATGTACACAAGACACTCACATATCGGTACAGAAAGACATAACTCTTGTAAAGCCTACAATTAATTTTAAGGTCAAAACTGATATGCATTATAATACTATTATTGAATCATCAAAAAAGTCTTAAAAGATTTGTAATGTCTCAATCTGTTCTGCAAATAGTAAAGTTTTAAATGGAACCAATGGAAGTAATTTAATGGCAATGACTTTAATGACCCCAGCATTTAGAGCAGGCTTAAGGAAGCACAAGGTGCACTTAAAACAATATAGCAGATGTGGGTACAGTACCTGAAGTGCTCTACATCCTCTGTTTGTACTAGCAACTAGACATCCTTCAGTGGTTGCCATGGGAACATGAAATAGTTTACCATCCATTGGTAGCGGTCCAGCAACGCCAACAGGTAACGGCATATATCCAATAACATTTTCACAGCATGCACCAAGCACCTGTCAATTGGAAATGTAAAATTCTAATACACACATATAAGTAAACTGTTTAATTTTCATTGCTATAAATTTTCAAGATTGTATAGTATTTGTGTATCAAATTTGCACACTGCTATAAATTTTCACTGACTCACAAAATTCGTGCAATTTAAGATGTCAAGATGTTGTCGTGACTGCAAAGTAAGATGTCAAGACTTGGTTGTAACTGCAGGTTAACACAAGTCAATTATAAGAAATAATCATTATTGTATGCTACACTTACCATGGAATAATCATAATTTGTATATGGTAGATTGTTAAGGATTTCACTGGATGCCATTTTACTTGAAAGAATCTGACGTCTGATAGACACACCCCTCTCTGGATCACAAAGTATGTTTTCTAGTTTATAAGCAGCAATGTGTTTGGAGTCTACCAACATTTTAACTTCTTCATCAATTAATTCTGAAGGTCCTTTCTATGAATCAAACAGTTATGCATCAACTATTATATTGTGGCCAATGTGACTCACTGCAGTAAGTGATACAAGACATAAGCAATAAATTCAAGATAATGGTCAAACATTTTCTACTGCATGCATGGTAGTAAAATGTACATGTCATAAAACTACACATTGTCAACCATCTACTTGACAATACATGTCAGCCTGTTTCACATATTTGTCAGAGAAACATTGGCTGGACTACAGGTTACATATACAGGTACTTTTTTCACATAAAATCAGCTCTTGCAATTTTGTGCCTAAAAAAACTTTTTCACACAAGTATATGGTAACAAAGCTTCATCATTAAGAGTATAAACTGCCATGCAGTGCACAGACTGATTGAACTGTACACATGTGCATACTATTATTTTACAATTTATTCATACTTCTTAAAGTATAAAGTATAGTAGCAAAACTGTGGGTTCAACCATGAGTGAATTTTAACCTTTGCTTGAAAAACATGTGAACAGATTAAGATTAACCCAGTGTTGACCCAGTCTACTTTTAGCTTAGAGTCAAGTTTAGAGTTTAACTATGTTAAAAATGTTTCCGAGTCCAAACCATGCCCGGTAATTATGACCTAATAGAAGGTGAGTAGACTTCAAAACAAGAATAGAATACAGGTTTATCAAGCAATCTAGCTGCCTACCAGCATATATGAACAATTTGCCTTTGACTGAAATTTGTAACTTTCAATTATATGACTAACCTCAGGATTATTGAGAATAGCCACACATTCTTGTAATGACCTTGGTTCCTTAGCAACAACATTTGCATCATCATCACCATCAAGAGTTTGAATTTCCTCTGCATCGCTGGCTGTATCAGAGTCCGTATCAACACCAATTTCAAAATGAATATCATTGGCTTTCATATCTGAGTCTAAGGTTTCTACTTTCTGATGGCTAAGTGAGTTTAATTCAGGGTTTATATCATTTCCATCTTGACATGAATTTTCCAATGTATGACTAACATCATTTTTATCCACATGTAACTTTCCTATCAAAGGTACAAAACAAAGAGTCAGTCAACTGAAATGAACCAAAACCAAGAAAGCTATGCTCTCTGTAAAGCAAGAAAAAGGATTTTTTTTCTCTTACACAATTTCTATTTTTTTTATACATATAACATAAACACAATGACAAAAAAATTCATACTAGATGAGTTATAATGACGATATATTCTTAAGTCCAATATCTAAATACACATAAAATATTAATTTAATGTATTCCATAGAAAACAATTTACTAATTCATGAAAATAAAAGGTAAGTCCACTAAATCAGTATATAGAGATTTGTAAACTGTCAGCACATGTCCATGAAGACATTAAATTGATAATTCAATGGAATACCGTATTTGCTCTATTAATAGTATATGTCTAACGATCTGGCATACAACAAATGTTTGCTTCTAATAGAGCAAATACAGTATTAGTTTTTTTCAGTTACATACCTGAAATAACATTGTCTCCTGATTTGGTTTCATTGTCAAGACATTTTACAGTTGTTGTCATGACAACAGTTCGTTTAGCCTCACCCTTGTCTAGGAATATATATTTAACTGACAACAAAAGAGCCAATGTAAGGGTAACTATTTGTTCTATGTTCATTGTGAATGCCCTGAAAAGAAAAATTGAGTTAGGTTACAACACATCATGTTAATGTCACTCTGTTATAACTTATATAGAAATAATCTACTGGAATGGCCCAACTTTGTTGTTTGAAAGTTTTTTTTAAAATATGCCTCAACTGGGGGAAATAAATTACAGGGTAGGTAAACATTATTCATGGTAATAGTCATACATTGAGACTACCAGAAATTTGTATGGTTTAGTTCACTGAAATTTCATCCACCTCAGATTTTTTTTTCAGACCAATGATTTGACTCTAATTTAGGCTTCAATTAATGAAAACATAAATCATTAAACCAACTGTATGTGGGATACATTGATACTATATAGATTGTCTCTTACATTATTCCATGTAACTTACCTGGTGATATAAAACTGCCATAATGGAATATCTGGTTGAATTCTTTTATTATCATTCATATCAAACAGTGGTTGATTATTATGCATTGATGGATCAGATGATGTGGCAATCCATCTACTGTGTGCATGCACCAATACCAATCCTGCAGACTGGTCATAATAATTATTCTATTGTTAACTACATGCATAAGTTTTTTTGGATACAAGTTCACACTTAATGGACCAAATGTACATTATTGTTGTGCATTAGACATAATATTTTTCAATTTCAAGAAATAAAACTGATTTTTATCTCATTTTAATGATGCCTCTGTATGTAATATGTATTACAACACTGAGTATTAATTATCAAATACATATCATCAAATACATTAATTATCAAATACATATAAATAATAATAATAATAAATATTATCAAATACATTAATTATCAAATGAATTTAAAACATAGCTAATATACTCAAAATAGTGAAATGAAATTCAGGTGAAAATTTAGCTTTTACAAATGTATACATAATAATTTCATAGTAATTACCATAATGATTTTAACACGCTGTACAACTGGGTTTGGCTTCTTGTCTTCTTCTTCTTCTAAAACCTTAGCAAACTGACTGAGTTGCCACACTGGTCGGCCTTCTTTCATTTCCTCTGTAAGCTACAATTAGTAACAAGAAAGTCGTTAGAGATGGCAGATCTCTGGACATCTTGATTACAATTGGTTAAAACAATATTCAATATAACAGTGTGAACATCTCTATCTGCAATAGTGCTTCTAATATTTCTCAATATCGACATATTTTGGTATTCACTACATTCTTCGCCTTAAACGTGCAGGGGGAGAGGTTGTTTTAATAACATAAGTATAATATAGCTCTAATATTCAGTAACATGCTAGCTTGCTTCTATTTATAAACCAAAGCAAATAATACCTCCAAACATTTATTTCCAATGCCATTCACTTTATGTGCTACATATTTTATTTATACAAGTCATGCAGTAATCTATCCTGGGCTTAGTTATGGTAACTACCAAAACTGACAGGAAATAACAGAAGATGTCATACTCAGGACTTTAAAAGCAAAAAGTAGTTATTAAAACTGATTTTTTATACAAATAAAAACTTACCTCTAATACCAACGACAGGCAGGCAGGAAAGAATGTCATGAATACTAAATAGTTGGCAACAACGGAAAGACAACCAAAACAACACATGACTTCAAGTTGTTTAACACCTGATAGCGTTCCAACACCAATAACTAACGATTCAACAACAGCATCCAAGGTTATAACAGGACCAAGTATAGCCATGCCACTGGCAATGTTTTCTCGTACTTCTTTCTGCAATAAAGTATATTTACTCTCATCAAAATGTAGAAGGTTGTATTAAAACATTCTTCCATACGGTTTTGATAAAGTACTCCAGATGGCACACAGTCTTGTTTTCAATGTGGCTCCCATTCAATGTTTACAACACATGTGAAATATTTACATGCAATTTGAACATACGCTGACTGACATATAATTCTAATCTCATGACAATAGTATCCCATGATGCAATGGTTCATCAGGCACAGGGAGGAACAGTGCTATGAGGGGCAGTCACTTCCAACTCACTCCTAACCTGTCTAAGTTTAACACTGACTGTTGCCATAGTAGCAGTAGTAAAGTACAACTTGAACATTCTTATAGCTGTATTTACCTGTGATGATGCACTCAATGCAAATTTAGCCAAAGCACTGGCCTTAGAGAGGTCAATCAGAAGTAGAAAGAATGGCATTGCCTCACTAAAAGAAAACATATTACAATTATATATGGTAGATTCATTGGTTATATTAAATTTTCATCAACACTGTAAAATTTGCAGCAATATATAGACTGAAATATATTAAGCAGTCAAATAATTGATAACAAGTGAAACTAACTGTAATCCTGTGACTTCCTTGTCCATAAAATTCACTACTGCAGTGCTGAACACAAAGCTTGAAAACATAGTAAATAGCCCTGCAATACCTAAAAAACAAACATGTAAACAATAATAAGAATCTATTTTTTGGATCAGAATAATGCAATTATTATAAATACTGTAAAAACATTTTCACTGGTGTTTAATTCTATTGTTGTTTTGAGCTTATTTACTAGGTTTTAAATTCACACTTTTGTCAGAAAAAAATAAAAAATTAAAACCTGGTGAATAAGGAAGAATTTCATATAAAATAGAAGTATTTTATAATATTTGGTATTAGTGCTAGTTTCCATCATGAACTTTAGTAATTTTGGCTTCGAAAATCCTGTCTTCAAAATATTTTGAAATCATGCATAACGAAAACGTACTCACCCAAGATATATTTTGATCCAATTCTACGTAAATTTTGAAATTGCAAATAAATATAGAATACAGCCAAGCATCGTGTGATTGTCATTATTATGATATCAGAACTCATTATATCCTAACAAAAAAACAAAGAAATCAATATAAACAATACATTTGGGGGCAAGTAGAAGAAAATCTGACAATAACTATGTAATGAGAAATAATATTATGTGATTAGAATTAAAACTCAAAAGGCTAATGTTCAATCAGTCAGAACATGCAATGTAGCAAATACCTCATTTTGAGAGCAGTCATAATTCCATCCACATATCTTATCATTGCCAGTAAACATATTCATTGACATCATACAGATAGTGACAGTCAGTGTTCCAACTATTACCTCCCATGGATGGGCAGCACAGAAACGACCATGCATTTGAAATATCCCAGACAACATCCTGCGACTTAATCTAAAATAAAGAAGAGAAAAATAATTGATATTTAGTGATGTAGAAAATTGCCAAAAAGTGACGAAAAACTGTGGCTGTAAACAAAATACTTCTGCCTGTGAAAAGTGAGTGTTGGTTGAGCCATCTCCATGCTGGCAGAAGTGTTGGCTGAGCCATCTCCATGCTGGCAAAAGTGTTGGCTGAGCCATCTCCTTGCTGGCAAAAGTGTTGGCTGAGCCATCTCCATGCTGGCAAAAATGTTGGCTGAGCCATCTCCATGCTGGCAAAAGTGTTGGCTGAGCCATCTCCATGCTGGCAAAAGTGTTGGCTGAGCCATCTCCATGCTGGCAAAAGTGTTGGCTGAGCCATCTCCATGCTGGCAAAAGTGTTGGCTGAGCCATCTCCATGCTGGCAAAAGTGTTGGCTGAGCCATCTCCATGCTGGCAAAAGTGTTGGCTGAGCCATCTCCATGCTGGCAAAAGTGTTGGCTGAGCCATCTCCATGCTGGCAAAAGTGTTGGCTGAGCCATCTCCTTGCTGGCAAAAGTGTTGGCTGAGCCATCTCCACGCTGGCAAAAATGTTGGCTGAGCCATCTCCATGCTGGCAAAAGTGTTGGCTGAGCCATCTCCATGCTGGCAAAAGTGTTGGCTGAGCCATCTCCATGCTGGCAAAAAGTGTTGGCTGAGCCATCTCCATGCTGGCAAAAGTGTTGGTTGAGCCATCTCCATGCTGGCAAAAGTGTTGGCTGAGCCATCTCCATGCTGGCAAAAGTGTTGGCTGAGCCATCTCCATGCTGGCAAAAAGTGTTGGCTGAGCCATCTCCATGCTGGCAAAAAGTGTTGGCTGAGCCATCTCCATGCTGGCAAAAAGTGTTGGCTGAGCCATCTCCATGCTGGCAAAAGTGTTGGCTGAGCCATCTCCACGCCGGCAAAAGTGTTGACTGAGCCATCTCCATGCTGGCAAAAAGTGTTGGCTGAGCCATCTCCACGCCGACAAAAGTGTTGACTGAGCCATCTCCATGCTGGCAAAAGTGTTGGCTGAGCCATCTCCACACCGGCAAAAGTGTTGGCTGAGCCATCTCCACGCCGGCAAAAGTGTTGGCTGAGCCATCTCCACGCCGGTAAAATTGTTGGCTGAGCCATCTCCGCGCTGGCAAAAGTGTTGGCTGAGCCATCTCCGCGCTGGCAAAAGTGTTGGCTGAGCCATCTCCACGCTGGCAAAAGTGTTGGCTGAGCCATCTCCACGCCGGCAAAAGTGTTGGCTGAGCCATCCATGCTGACAAAAGTGTTGGCTGAGCCATTTCCATGGTGGCAAAAGTGTTGGCTGAGCCATCTCAATGTTTGCAAAAGTGTTGGCTGAGCCATCTCCATGCTGGCAAAAGTGTTCAACATGGCTACTTCTCTCATTTACTATATTACTATTTCTATCACTATTGGAAAAACCTCATAACTAGCATTATCAGCAGCAAATGGGCAATAACAGTGATATAGCTAGGAATATTGGATAAAATAGCAAAATAAAAGGAGCCTGGGATCTTAATGCAACGGTTTCTAGGTCCCTAGATTAGATGCAAAGGAGTGGCAGTTTTTATTTCTATCTGAATGTTTATCTTTATATGTACTACTGTTTCACAAGATTATTTTTTCTCATCATTTTCAACAGTGATAAAACTTCCTCCTCCCTCATTTTCAACATTGCCATCACTACTCTATCTCCACTTATATAATTCAAAAGTGATATCACTACTCTACCTTGTACAATATTCTCTGATATAAATAAGGTGTATCTGCTAAAAAAGTATGCAGCTAAATCAAATTTGTAACGACTCAGTAAATTAAAGATTAAAAAATTGGGTTTATGATGAAATATTATCTAGACAGACAACTAGTTGTCCCAACCCCAAACTCTTGCTTTAGTTACAGTAATTACTGTAATTGCAGCTTTGCAATACACACACATTACAGATGTATACATGTATGTACTATGAAAATAAATAAATTACTGAATAAAATCGTCAAAACAAATCAGAAAATATTCTGACACAAAATGAACAATTCTACACTAACTCAGTACAAAATTTATAAAATGAATGTATTCTATTAAACTAACATGATGCAATAGACAACAAATATTTTC
This sequence comes from Saccoglossus kowalevskii, assembly GCF_978046115.1. Classification (NCBI taxonomy): domain Eukaryota; kingdom Metazoa; phylum Hemichordata; class Enteropneusta; family Harrimaniidae; genus Saccoglossus; species Saccoglossus kowalevskii. Next base: position 34,881,799 of record NC_140653.1, read on the forward strand.
ACAGTAATCACGTACCCATTACATGTAAGGGGGCTTCAGTAGTCAATTTTCTAGCCTAATATTAAGACATTACTAACACATTATTAATTAATCTATACACAGAAAACTAAATGACAATGTTACATTGCACTAAAAAAATTGAATTACCTGTAAATATCATTCATGCTGGTGAAGAATAAATAAGACTAGAGATTAGAAATACAGATAGAACCGACTTCAGACACAACACAAGGCAACTGAGTGCCTGATATGTTAATGGCCAAATTTATGCAAAACATCAGACCACTGAGCTTATGAATATTAAGCAGATACCTTGATGACACACTGAGAGTGAGCATGAACAAATCACATGATTTCAACTCCTGTGTCTGAAATGGAGATCGGAATATTCCATTCTCTTCTCTCAACTGCTAGTGTAGGGTTATTTAAATATTTACCTCTCAGCTAAAAGAACATAAACTTCATTCCCCTAATTAAGTTTGAGGGTAAACCACATGAAACAAAACCAACGAGGCAAACAGAAGTAACAATTAATGTTTTTTAAAAACATGCACTGCTGTGTTTCTACCCCCAAATAATAAATGGTATCATCCAAAAGCACTCTATGTGAGCGTGCTCAATAAAATCAGTAGTCAGCTTATACCCTAACACTACATTGGTCCAAATGGATCAGCTCATCTATTCATATGTAAATTAGATTGGGATATCCAAGGATATATTCAGTGAATCATACTACTTGCAATCGTACCATATGAAACAGAGATTATTTTTCTGAAACTAAACCAGCAGCTTCAAATGAGTGGAACCATAAATTATGTAACTGGGTGTCAGTGATAATTTCCGTACTGTAGTAATTCTTAACAGCAATAATGTAAAAAAGAATTCATAGACTCTAAATATAAAAATAACATTTTCTAAACATGTTTCTTGCATAATAGTTACTGAAATATTTCATTTAACTTTTTTTGTGTGTATGCTTATTCAAAGTCAAGCTGAACTTGAATATGAAGGTTAATAGTTCAATTGATAGTGGTAATGATAAAGTAAACAAGTTATGCATGGCACAGTCCCTGTTAGTTATGGAATTTAAGATAGTTTTGTTTATAGTAATATAGCTGGAATATAACCATGTCAGGAATATGTTTATGATGATTGTTTAACATTAAAATGATTGACATTTGTATCTGATCGTCAAATGAGTACTTGTCAACATTGAGAGATATTGCTCTGGAACAGCCTTAATTAAAACAAAATCAGCCATTTTAAATACATGTGTATATCTATAACATGTTGTATAATGAATATATAAAATTTGATTATAATCAGTCAAGCCTGTCAGAGATATGGCACTAGAAGCCCATTCATTAAAACAAAATGGCCGCCAATCAGCCATTTTTAATTCAATCTGAAAAATAAAATGATGTGCATCAAGGTCCCATAACGTCCAACGTAAGTACCAAGTTTGAAAAAAATCCATCCATAAACTCCAAGATCCAGTTCTGGAATGCCAGAAATGCTTGATTTTTGAAGATTATTTAGTACACAAAAATGGCTGCCATTTGGCCATTTTGAATATGATATTTAAAATAATATGTCTATGTCATGGGGTATAATGAATATATAAAATTTGATTATAATCAGTCAAAGCATGGAAGAGATATGGCACTAGAACTGCATTCATTAAAACAAAATGTCTGCCAGTCGGCCATTTTAAATTGGATCTGAAAAATAAAATGATGTGCATCAAAGTCCCGTAATGTCCAACTCGTATGTACAAAGTTTAAAAAAAAATACATCCATAAACGCTAAGATTCAGTTCTGGAATGTCAGAAATGCTTAATTTTTGAAGATTTGTTGGCACTAAAATGGCTGCCATTTTACAATTTTATAGTCAAACCACTATATCTATGTCATGGGGTATAATGAATATATAAAATTTGATCATAATCAGTCAAAGCATGGCAGAGATATGGCACCAGAACTGCATTCATTAATACAAAATATCCGCCAATCAGCCATTCTCAATTCAATCTGAAAAATAAAATGATGTGAATCAAGGCCCCATAATGTCCAATGTATGTTGAAACAAAATCCATCCATAAATGCTTGATTTTGATGATTTTTTTAGCACAATCAGATTGTGAAACAAATTGATGTGCATATGTATAATATTATGTATGATGTATGTGTGAAGTTTGATTGTGATTGGTCCAGGCATGTCTAAGATACAAGTCCGGATGCACGGATGCACGCACACACACACACACACACACACACACACACACACATGTCAAAACATAAGTCCCTGACTGGGTCCGAACAAGAACTAAAAAGGTATATTTGCTGGATTTTATTTACACTGAATCATTCCGTCAGCGAAAATAGCAAAAATTAATTCCAAGCGAAAATAAAGAATTTTACAGTATGGCCCGAAAGCAAGATGGATGTTCTATTGTCTGTTGCCACAAACTGCTTGATATCACCATACTAAATGCATGATATATGCAATCAAATTGGATATATAGTACTGGTCATGTGAAAAGGTAAAGTGTGTCTGAATGAATTTTTAGTGTATGGTTAGTAATTGAGAGTAAATAATCTAACCTACTAGTATAAACAAAAATCAGATTGATTAAATGACTTCTAAATTTGAGAATATACAACTTTGAGTGATACAACTTTGATCATTAACACATTTCCAAAATTCCCATATTATGTTACATTATATAACACCTTACAATACGGTACGTTTTGTTATTTTTCCATTGGACATACACTTATTTAAAAACAAAGATCTATGTTTGTGGATTTCACAGTATTTGTTTTCATAATAATAATAATAATAACTTTATTACACTACCAAACCATCCTTGGGTTCAGTATGGTAAATAAAAGACAAATACAAAAAGTAAAACAATGCATTACAGTATTAAGCTAAAATAAAAATAATAAAATAGCTAAAAGACTATAATAAATACAAATAAGATAGATAAAACTAGAATAAAGCTTACTGTCATCGCCATATTATTCCGAACACCAAAACAGCAACATATAAAATAAAAATAAGACTAAAATAAAGCTAAAATAAACTGAACCCCCTTCATTCATATGTGATTATTTATTTAATAATGTAATCAATACTAAATATATATTCATTTTGTAGCGAAGTACCGAGTAAAAATAGCATTCGTTTCATAATAGTGTAATAGTTACAATGTGCATATCCATTTCGTATGTAATAATTATTATTATACATGTCTCACCGTAATGCCATAAGTTACAGTGTGTGGTATTTTACGTGGTATTTTCATCCTACCATATTAGGAAATGCAAATTCCATATATGGAATGATTACGCGCATATGCGTCCTCTAATAATAAAAACAAACATGGCTGCCACGAGGAATTGACCAGACTCCATACAAAGAAGTTCGATTTTGTTCTACACTTTTTAGATTATGGCATACCCATCATGTATACTTAGTAGGAAAAGATGTATAATAATAAGGTTATTACGAAGATATTTCAAAATATGCACCCAGACAGTACGCTGTCACATTGACCTCCACTGCACGTCAGTCGATACTGCCTCTGTACTGTCTTTGTGCATACTTTGAGGTATCTTCGTAATAACCTTATAGTACGTATTTATTACCATAGTGCAATTGTTTCAAAGTACTATTTATTACATAAAAGTGTAATCGTTACATGGTACGAATTAATTTCATAATGAAATATACGTATTCATTACATTATAGTGCAATTATTACATCGTTCGTATGCATTATAATGGTGTAATCCTAACTAGATAGGTATTTATTTCATAGTGTTACTGTAATTGTTACGGGTACGTATTAATTTCATAATGCTTACAATGTACATAATTGTTTCATAACAAGCTATATAATTGCTGATTCTTCGGGATGACATAATAATAACTTCAGACAAGGTTTAATATTTGCTTTTGTGTGTTTGCGACAAATGTGGTTTTGTGCGTCAATAGAAATGGTGTTTTTTTGACTTTTATATGCCTCTCCACGTTTTTTTTTTCCAATCCCTAAGTGGAGTCTGCCAATTTTAGTGTATTAAAACCTATTATTATACATCTGTCACCATAACGCCATAAGTTACAGCTTGCCATAACTTTGCGGTATTTCACGGGGTATTTTCATCCTACCATATAAGGAAATGCAAATTCCAAACATGGAATAATAACGTGCGTAAGCGTCCTCTAATAATAAAAAAACAAACATGGCTGCCATTGAGGTTTGACCAGACTTTTCACGAAGAAGTTCGCTAATTCTGTTCTAAAATTTTGGGATTTCGGCATTCCCATGATGTATCATTGTAAGGAAAAGATGTATAATAATAAGGTTTTTACGAGAATACCTCAAAGTATGCACTCAGACAGTACGCCTCGCATCGACCTACGCGCACTCCAGCTGTACTGTCTTCGTGCATACTTTGAGGTATTCTCATAAAAACCTTTTATTACTAAAAAGTTTTAAACTGTCGGCCAAAAAAAAATGCTGCTAAACCCACAGGATTACGGAGCTATTATTACGAATTTAACCACAGTGTATCAAAAAAACAACAAATCTTTATTTGTAGGAGGCACATGCTGATGTACACATTTCGTACTGTATTACTGTCACAGGTATCATCACCTTTGATTTTGAAAAGGCAAGAGGATAAGGCAGATGATAGCTTTGCCAAAGGCATAAACATCAACTCAATAATAAAGAAAAACTTGCTGTGTTGTATTGAAAAAAAAAATAATTAAAAATGAACAATAAGTTTGTCAACAGCAACCTGGAAATTAACTTCTTTGACATTCAAACTACAGCTTTTAAAGTGACACTTCGAATAGACTAAGTGTAGACACAAATGCTCTAGAACTACTTCAACTATGTAACAAATTATAAGAGGCTCGATATTAAAAAAAACAAAACACCAACGTCACCCCGTAAGGGGACTTCGTCCAAGGAGCTTCTGCTGCTTTCGTTGCAGTTTTGACGACTTCAATGCAGACAAAACAACCGAACTGATTTGTCGCCTGACCGACTTTTAGGCCACCATACACCTCCACTCCTCTCCCATTTCTCTCATCATTGCAGAAGAAACGCGGGACAGCCACTCTGGACAATATGTTCTCAAAGTTGTCTGGGCGAAACTCGCTTGTCGCTACCGACCTCTCGTATAGCTGTGTAAACGTATCCCTTTCCAACGTCAATTGCGTACCAGTCTACAAAAATCTCTCCGTTTCACCTCTGAACTTTTATGCTCACGTATTTTGGTGGTGTGGTCGCCATGTTGGATCATTTATGGCAAAATTTGCATGTTTTGAGGCAATCTCTTTCCCATAGGTCTTTGCGCTTTACGTAACGCGCATCTAACTGTGCGGAGTTTGGTTTTGAGGTAGTCCAAAACGAGTTTTACGACAAGTCGGCGCTTTGCGACAATATGAGTCGACAAGTTCCGGACAGAAAACTGATCTGTGGAGACTCGTCGTCGTTGATTTTTTTTTTTTTGAGAGAGAACAGGCGAAAACTAATGCGCACGCGGATGTCATCCATAAAATTAAATCGATGTAGCCTAAGTCAAAATTAAAAGAAATCTATGTTGAAAAAGTTTGGCTACCAACAGTCCAGACAACCCAAAACAATAAATTACGTACATACACTCAGTTCAAACCTACATATAAATTTGAACCATATTTGAATCAAGTAAAAAATGCACAACATAGAACCAACTTCACCAAATTTAGGATATCTGCACATACCCTACCAATTGAAAAACTTAGATATCAAGGGATACCTCCAGAGGAAAGAAAGTGCCAACTTTGTAACAATGGGGCTATTGGCAATGAAATCCATGCACTTTTAGACTGTAACCATACTGGAATAACAAATGCTCATACTGAATTTCTGAATGTAGTTAGCATTTATAATGAAAGTATCCTTAAACTATCAAAACAACAAATGTTTACATAAATTTTAAGTTCGAGAGATGGGTTCATTGCCAATAGTGCTAGCAAATTTATTGACAGCATATTATTTTACTATAAGTAATTTTACTTAGACTTTAGTTATTTATGTATTTCTTTTGTCTCGTGTGTGTACTTGTGTTTTATTATATTTAATGTCTTTTGACCACAGATAATGTAACAAAATATATTATTTAGTGTCAAATAAAATATACTATACTATAAATGAAGCCCAGATGATGAGATTATAGAATTTAGTCTACCTTGTATTGTTGCATATAACTTCATAGTAGGGCAAAATATTTGTATTGTGTCAGTCCATTAGTTTAGCAACTCTATATAGAAAGTGGCATGTTAAATACAAGAGGTGTCGGTAAAAAGTTATGTTTGAATTAGTGCTCCTCACACTGATCAAAATTAGAAATCTAAGTTGTTGTTTTTTTCCCATGGATGTTAATTATCAGACATACTATTTTACACATGTTAAATTGATCGGATTTCGTCAAATTGGTATATTAGCTTAATTGCTACAAATCAGTGGAACAATCCATATAATAATTATTACAAATAAAGTACTTTAACCCACCCTAAAGGATAAATAAATTGCTAACAAAGTTACAACCTTTCCGGTCTTTAAAACATATACGATAAATTATGTTGTAAGTTTCGTATTCATTGTTAACGACCCAAATGTGTATTACGGTAATTTAATATAGTGGCTGCAGCGAGAACAACGACCTACTGCATTCAAAACACTGGCAAAGCATTTCCGCATGCATGTTGTGAATCACGATTTTTATTTGGCATATACTGATATAGCAACAACATTATAACCAAATGTGTTATGCTCTTTTGGAGGACTATTGGGTCCAAATATTTTTAATTTCATGTTCCGGTTCCGGTTCCGGGTTTTCTGGACAACCAACAAAAAGTGACTTTACTACCATGATCATCCCCTAACCCATTCGACCACTCTTTGTCAGTATTTCTTATTTTGGTCTTCCTACCTTCCTTCGTGGTTCCAGAAACATCAGTGTATGCGCGAATCGAGGTGTACTGTCCTACCTCGCCCGATGTGTGATGCCGGTATTTATATTCGATAGTTTCTTTAACCCGAATTATTTTCTGAGTCCCTATAGCTGTGGGTGTCACTGTCCCGGGATTAACCCCATACTAATCCCATATTAATCGGGATTTACATTGACTGGCGCATAACGACATTCATCAATACGTATAGAGGATCATAAATGAAATGACTGTGCATTGAGACTCGTGAATGGTTAAAAAATAAAGCGATTTGTCCCTCACCTTCGGCTTCTTGCCGTTCCTTTGATTGATCAAAACAGTGATTACGACTCTGATTACTTATATATTTAATTTTCCTTCTTCGATAGTGGAAAGATGAGCGTGTCAGCTTATTTCCAACATGATTTCGTTATGTTACGTGTTGTTTCACGACGGGAAATGACGCAATATTCCCGTGATTCATCAAAATGACCGGCTAGCTTGCCAACAAATATTATCGAACTACGTAGGTAACATCAGAAAAATCGTTATTCAAAATTTACAATTCGCAAACTTGGTGACCACCGAACTCGGCCAGAATTCTACTCGGCCAGTGACCGATCACGGCCAGTGACCGTACTCGGCCAGCATATGTGTTAATGGGTTTGTCAAAGGGTGTCGATTTCAGTGACGCAACAGTAAAATGTTTAAAAAAAATACACGGGCACCAAGGGTTATCGATCTCAGTGATGCAATAGCGAGCGCGATTTCAGTGATGTCTATCGTGCTTTATTAATAAAAAAAAGGGCTGTCGATCTCAGTGATGCAAGAGCGAGCGCTGTGTCTTTTGTCATATCACAGTAAAATGTTAAAAAAAATACACGGGCACCAAGGGTTGTCGATCTCAGTGATGCAATAGCGAGCGCTGTATTACAGACTGCCAGAGTCAAATCACAATACAATATAAAAAAATGTACAGGCGTCAAAGGGTGTCGATTTCAGTGATGCTGAAAGGGTTGTCGATTGTTAAAAAATAAAATATGGCCACAAGGATTATCGGTTTCAGTGACGCAGTACTTTATGGTTAAAAACGTTGGAGTTCGTGTAACCGTGGTGTAACTCTCATGGTTAATTAACACATCTTGCAAGGTGTGATTCTTGTATTAGACGCTTGTTATTGTTTCCGTGTCACAAGCGGCAGCAACGAGCACTGCGTTATTTATGTAAAAATAAATACTGCACGGACGGCAAGGGTTTAATCAAGAATGGTGAGAGGCATGTAGTTCTCTTCAGTGGAAATGAAATACAACAGTTTTGAAACTATGCCATGTTATTGTATATACAAACCGGAAGGCTGTTGGCGATCCACTCCACTCAAGCAAGCAACATGTTGCCATGACGATCCGGCCCTGGTTTGGACGATCCAAAACAGATTGGGTATAAATTATTTTCGATATGCGTTCATATCTGAACAAACTGTTTCTTTGCACGTTGTGCTTATGGTTGTTGAGCAATACATTTCAGGGTCCGCATTTTTGTGGTTTGTTAGGATGTGTTTTCGTGGGGGAGATTGCGTGAATAAATTGAGAACTGAAGTCGGAATGTAACAATCATGGAACTATAGTTCCATGGTAACAATGTAGCAAGATGTCCCACTCTGTCGCCAAGTTAAATGCCCGACTTCTTGTACTTTATACGCTAAGTTGCAAACAATGACCTGTCAATTGGCGGCAGATCATTGTTTAAAGAAAAAAATTCACGGCTTAAAGGTGTTAACAACATGACTAGAAGTGAGTACGTAATTGATGATGCCGCCTGTACTAAACTTCGACCTGTCGCTTTCGAGGCATAGTTTGCAATAGAAAAGGTTACAACAAATAAATAAAATAAAACGAACTAAAATTGTCACTGGGGTTGGTGTCTTTTTTCAAAATAAATTCTTTCCGGGTACTTCGCCACAGGGAGTGTTAGACCACTGTTGTTTAGCAAGGCTATGAATTGTGTCTTTGGTGGAAAAGTTTTGGTTTTTGCCGTTTCAAATAGAACATTTCTTTCGGGGGTGTTTCTTTGTGTCTCAATTTTCAAGTTATGGTCACTGAGGTAGAATTTAGTTAGATTTTCGCGCATCTCAATATTTTGCAGGGTAACAAGGTAGGTTTCTAAAGCAAAATTGTTTTTTAATTCACATTATGTTCCTTAACTTATTTTTTAAATGTGGCGCAATCGTTATTCGAAATAACAGTTTTCACTGTTTTCATATTTCCATGTATATTATCAATTTGTGTCATGTTTTTTTTTTCAACTTTATGGTCACAAAAACAATGGAGTTCGCGTGATCGGTGCGTAAAATACTTCATAGCTACAAGCGTGGGCATACTAACTTGTAATCGACAGACATGGATGAATAAACACCTCGTGCGAGGCGCGATTTGACTGGTGGCATACGACAGGGGAGCTCTTCTTTAACAAGTCGGTAAAAGGTGTGACCACGTGTAGTTATCAACAGTATTTCCATTGTGATTTTTATGCCAAATATGTCCATTCTTTTTTTGAAACACACAACTTATTACTGCTGGTTTATATTTTATGGGTTGCGTCGATCTCTCAAGATACGCACAGACACAAGCACTCATGATATTGCCAGGTTGTCCCGTGACTTTCAACAACTAAAATAGAATTTCCCCTATGTACAACAACTTGTACCTTATAAGCGCGGCGTAATTGCATTTATTTACCAATAACTCGTATCTTACAAGAACGGTGTATTTGTATTTATTTACCAATTGCAGTGTTCAAATTGGTCTGTACTTTTCCTAAATAAAACTATTTTTTTGAAAGTAGCAAGTCGTGTAAAGGTGTTTTCATTCCTAGCAGAATTTGGCAAAGAATTATGCTTATGGCTATCAGCCGCTAGAGGGTGCAGCCATGGCTGTGAACGTTCCAATAAAACAGGGACGCTTTGCCAAAATGTTTTTGTTATTCCTTGGAGGTATCTTATTAAATCCATGGGTTTTTTTCCAGCGATTAACCGTTATAATGTTCTTATTATTTTTATTTTCATTCATATATACTGCTCCCCCAGCTACAGACAATATATATGTGTGAGTGTAATCACATTGGGTGAGAAAAATGGTATAGATGATGTAACAATCTGGTAATAACCGCGTTGTGTTTTTAAATATATATGCAATGTATACATAGCTTGGTTCCGCGCATGAAGCATTGTAGCCTTTTCCTGTTTGCCAAGCAGAGTGACAAGTTAAAAATAAAGAACTTTTGGTGAGTAAATCTTGCATAAATCTTGTTTACCCACTACAAAGCCATCCGTGAATCGATCTAAACATGGAACTATAGTTCCATGATCTAAAACACTACTGCCTTAGTTCATTTAAACACACCGTGGGTTAGCGCCGATTGTGAATCACACTTGTAGCCTTGTCAAATGGTTTATTATCACGGTGACATGAGTCAAGACGCATGTGAATCATACTCAAGCATAGTTCATTATTATATATACTAGTAGTTTATTTTACCGTAACATAAAGTTTATCTATAACAGAAGTGATTTATTAAATGCAACTCGTAAATCTTCACAATATTTTGTCATGGATCTGAAAAATAAAATGCATTAAGGATCACACAATAAAATGTTGCGCCATACAAAACTGCTACAAATTGAAACATTAGTTTTAGTGTTTTTACATAGCAGAGCCTTTTCTTTGAAAACTTGCGTCACTGAAATCGACAATAGTCGGGGAAACAGGAGCGTTTCTTTTTTTGTGTGTTGTGTTGTTACACAGCGTAGCCAGACGGTCGCCGACGTGATGTCTGTGATTCCGATGTAATGTCTGTGTTTTTTCTTTGAAAAGAAAATTTGCGTCACTGAAATCGACAATATTCAGCCAATGTTGAAATCAACAACTTGAACATGTCGGAGAACCAGTAGCGTTTGTGTGTGTATGTAAACTTGCGTTGTTGAAATCGACAATAAAACAGTCACGGGAGTTAGTCAAAAACAGTCAGTGAAACGGATGCGTCACTGGGTATGTTGTGTAGCATATAACATCTGGAAATAAAATGCCGCCACGGCAACAGACGTGAAAGAAGGTGACAATTGTTGAATGAATGACCAATGACCAGTTTACACCTCGACATTCACAACTGACCGAGTTGTGCATTTTTTTCTTGGCCGAGTTGAAATCTGGCCGAGTTCGGTTGTATTCCGCAAACTTTAGTACCCGGGCTTCAGTAGTTCTGGTTAAATTTGGTACAGTGCATACGTGCTACGGATGCCTACCAAAGATACAAGATAGGAAAATGCACCAAAAGCTCAGCTGTTTCGTGCGCTATTTTCTCGACCGCGGACTGATGTCACACTTTTCAACTCGTACTCCCGGGTCCATAGTTTAGGTACGGATTAGCCGTGGTTTCGCTGCGTTTTGGGTCTGGGAAGGTATTTTGCTTTTGTCTGTCAATTATATATAAAGAGAAATTAGCTTTCCGGACTCAAAACGCCGCGAAACCACGGCTAGTTTAGTTTAGTATTTATTAATACACAACATCCCCCGCTGTTCTGACCCCACCATTTTATAATTTTGGAGTGGTTCGTTCGCTGCATGGTTCCCGGCGTCCCTTGCCGAATGACTTGGTGTGCTATGATGACACTTGAGACGGGGACCAGCTAAAATAGTTCAAAGCCAGTTGCAAACCGGGCCCAAAATAATCAACGTCGAGGGCGTTTTTGGCACAAATATTCGTGTAACCCCCCCTCCACGTTACTGGTTATTTTGTTTGGTAGAGGTATGCAGCCCGGAAGTAAAACCACAGACCCCATCATAGACAATTTTCACCTTAAAAACTATACCCCATTATATACAAAATAGAGATTTTGTATATCCCACCTTAGACCAAATTGTCACTAAATTTATTCAATTAGTATAGTATATTTTGTTACATTATCTGTGGTCAAAAGACATTAAATATCATAAAACACAAGTACACACAAGAATAGGTTGAATCTACTCATCAATAAAAGTACTAAAACTCTGGTAAAAACATGGTAATTAAAAAAAACAGACCCCAGCCCCATCCTATACAGGCAAATTTACCTTACATTGGACCTAAAGGCAAACAAATCTATATATACTCCATTTTAGAACAAACAGCTAAAAATTATGGCCACAAAAGGCAGCACATCCCTGTAATGTGATTTGCATTAGTGACCCCTTGACTATACCCAGATGCCCACGTTCAAGATATCTTATGGTGCATCGCCCATAGTAGTACATACCTCAAATTATGGGTGGACCATTAAAAAGTGATGACCTGATTGGAAAAATCCTATGGGAAAAAATATTTCACCTAAAAATTCATTTATAAAACATCAACAAAATAAAAATAACATAATAAAATATAATAAAAATAAAAGAGGTAGACAAATAAATGCCCAATATAAACTAAAAATTTACATAACATTTGGAAAAAAAAAATGGAAGAGTATTTATTCAGCACACAGAAAATGTAGTAAACAGTTCGGACAAGTAAACATTTGAACAATGTAAAAAAACGAAACTAAAGATGAATTGCTTTTAAAAATAAAATGGAAGAGTATTTATTCAGCACACAGAAAATGTAGTAAACAGTTCCGTGAACAACTGACTATTTAAAGTTCGGACAAGTGAACATTTGAACAATGTAAATAACAAAACTAAAGAATCAAAAATCAAAAAAGATGTGTTATATTATCATTGATAATTGATGCCAACAAGCTTGATGATAAAAAATAGGTCTGTGGTACCGATACTCATCGGTAATTATAACATTAGCCAAGCAACAAATTAGAAGTATAATATACAATACTTTCCCAAGTGTGTCATGGCCAAGATGAATCTGTATGTGTTTTTAGCTGAAATTAGAAAATGTCACAACAAATTGGAATAACAAATATTGCTTTAAGCATGTAATGTATAGATAAGCAATGCCGTATGTGAGTGATCACTGTATGAATTGTTTACTCCTTGCCACAATACATTGACATCAAAAAACTCAAATAGGGAAATTGTCCAGTTTAAAAAAAAAATGCAGCATCATGAGAGGGCACTGCAGATCCTAGAGATTGTCTATAAAAGTAATTGTTGAAAAGAAAAATTTAGATGTTTTGGCATTTCTGCAGATTTATTAGTCAATCTACACAACTTGAACAAATTATCAATCAAAAAACCTTCACACCTGAAAAAGAAACTAACAATCTAGCAGTTTGAAAAAAAATCTTGAAAGTAGCATTTCTGCCAAAAAATTCAACAAAGTAGCTTCTAAAAAATCACTAAAAATACAAAATTAAAGATTACTCCACCATATGAAAAATCACAGAGGATTATATCAAGTAACTTTATGGTTGACATGAAAGCAATGTGTATGACGGCTGGAGACAAATTTCTCAAAAGTTATGATTTGGACAAAAAAATATAAACAAATTTGAAGATAATGCTTCCACGTCAACAGGCCAAACAGAGGACTGTCCTACATACTCAATATGAACTCTAACAGACTGGTGGTTTTTTGAAAAATTGTCAATTTTTAGCTTTTTTGACCCAATTTGCAGAATTATAGACTGATCTATTCACAAATTCCAATCTCTTACAGCAAGTCTCAGAAGTATTGGGGCAGCGAATTTGCAAACTCGCTAGCGAATTGGCTAACTGCTTTGGTTTTGACTGAACGGTTGGCTTTCGAATCTCACTGGCACCGTCATGAGGTCACTCTCTGGGTGAATCTATATAACAGTAGGGGCCGTCATACTTTAGATGGATGGCGATTTCTTTCAAATATACCAGGGAAAGTGTTCTATTTTCTTCGTGTAATGAGGTGTTCGTATACAGGAATTGTCCACACAAAAACGCCGAATGAAGTCGAATTTTATTAGAGGTTAGTTTAATATTACCCCAACGAATCGTTTTGATGTAAAAATTTATTTTCTCCCTGATTTGTAGGCAACTGTTTCTCAACTTTTCTCTTTATTTAATAGTTTCATTCAGTGTTCAAGATGGTAAATATCGGTGGATTTATCGCATTTATCATATTATCACTTGTACGCCAGCTGACTGTGGCCATTCTCAGGCTGACCAAGGAAACTACTTTCACATTATCACACCTCGCAAAGCAAATCATTCAGGAGAATCCAGACATGTATCACTGAGGCTACGTAAAAGCATACTATTTTCCCTAATGCAATATAGACTTGCCCAGAGTGGACACGACCACGAGTCGGCGCAAGCAAGATTTGAAAGCCAACTGTTTAGTCAAAACCCAAGCAGAAAGATAATTTGCTAGCGAGTTTGCTAATTGGCTGCCCCAATACATGTACTTATGAGACTTGCTATAAAGAAATTTCAATCTCTACCCCACAGAGTACCTTCACACCAAAACTCAAAGCTGATGGTCACTGCTTACACTTGGGCCTATGCATTCTGCAAGTTCCATGTTTTACCGCTGGGGAGTCAAAAATAAAAAAAAAATAATCAGTAAAAATTCATGAATTGCACAAAATTGAAGATATCATTATGAAATGAACAACCTTGAGAGAGGACTCCAGATCCCTAAATATGAAAGAAATATTACTGTGTGTGTGTGTGGGGGGGGGGGGGTGTATTGATCCATCACTCAGTCAGGAAAACAAAGGAACGATTACGTGAACCAAAAGACTGAAAATCAAAAAAAAAAAAATAAGTGAATTAAAAACCATAGTCTGCGAGGCTAGAAAGAAACAATATAGAATCGGCCGGGATAACCAAGACCTGGGCAATAGGTGATTTTCCGTACAATTGCGAGATCTCGCGAGATGCATGAAAGACGCGCGTCGAACGTTTGCTGCAAAAATCAAACGATTTGATTTTGAACTAGAATTTCTTTATTTCGCAGCTTACATTGACCGGCCGATCTTTGACAGAGGAATATTGCTTCCAAATACCCTTACTTTGTTTGTCCTGTTTTTACGTTCGATTTCACGCATAACGCGTGATTCTCGCAGTGTACGGAAAATGGTCTATTGACATGTACTTGGTCTGACAACAGTTTTTAAATTTATAAATATTGCCATGTCTATACCATAGGCTGGTACATGTAAAAAAATTTAATTACTGGAGAAATAAGTTTACAGCTTACTGTCTCGTGCCAAGATGTCATACTATTTGGCCATCCTAGAAAATGGGGACTGGGTTCACTTTATCTTATTCAAATGTATGTAGTTACATTTATTTATTTTACTTAATTTAGATTGTATTCTCTTTCTTTATTTTATGTCCAGACTCATTATGTATGCTGATGTAATGGTCTATTCATAGAGAGTGTGAGTATATATAGGGGAGTTGTTCAGCACTGAGATCAGATCGGAGATCTCGTTGAATTGTATTGGAGTTTAAGTATCTATTTATTGGAGTAGTGGAGTTTTACCGCGTTATTGTACTTGATGTTTGCAGAGTATAATAATACCAGTACCAGTTGAAACCTCATCTGTTGGCTCCGTGTTCGTATTTTATCATCGCCGCCAGGGAAGTCTTTCTGTTACTGTTGCCATTTTGGTATTTGAACCATCACACCTGTAACTATACCAATTACGTTAATATTACGTTGCGTGTGACATTATTATTATTACAACTTGTTCCATGTGAAAGTAATCGCTCTCCACCAAAATGAACCAAGAAATCAAGACAGACATGGTAAACACAAGTTTACTCGATTAAAACTTAACTTACAAGAATTGGCTGTGTTGCCTAGTAAATAAGTGGTTGCGTATGGTTCGAGGCAATATTGAATTGATGTTATTTTGTAAGAAAACGTCCGATAATGCCAATGTTCAACACGAGTTGCTTCAAGTTTTATTGTACAACTCCTGGTGTATTCAATTTTACGCTCTGTTTATTCACATTTTGAAAAGCAGTTCTCAATTCTGTGTTTTGCATGTCTTATCCTGTTAAAATAAAGAATCTTATAAAGGATTTTGACTGTGTTAACATTTGCTTCTGAAGGTGATTATGACTGTTTTCTCTAATAGTTGTTACACTGTGAATTCTGATGGTATGTAAATGATATTGTAATAAAATGTGCATATTTTTTGTGAACATTTCTGTTTTTTCATTGTAAAAGTGTTGATGGCAATGATGACATTTTCCACAACACAATTGGTCATTTGAATAATTGGAGCTGATTACCCTGGGTGCTAAGTTGAGTATAGTATCTTTGAAATCAATGTCCATAACTGCTGTACTATTTTTATTTAGGTCAAGATATAAATTTAATTTATTTGAACCACACAATTAATTGATGCGAGATGAACACCTACAGTACAATTCGACAATTCCTAAGGCTCAGTTCCATCATTTTACATGTCAGGGATGTAAATACTCAGATAAAGTAAATTCTAAGTACGTACCAGTCAAATGCATGGAGGTGCTAGTTTGGTGGAACATTCCCGACCACTTTTTGATCAGTGCCCTTCATACACGTAGTATCCTTATCAGCAATGCCTTTTCTGACGTCTCAGGGTTTGGCTCAGGGCACACATGATGGACCTCCAGACCCTGGGTCTCTGGAACACCGCACAATAAGTTATAACAATAAATTATGATATCTTCCCTGATATATATCTGGTGCATACTACGTACATACCTATTTTAATACATACTGTAGGCATCACAAGCTCCCACAGGTATTACAGTCTTACGCCACCAACTAGAAACGCGTACTCTGGTTATATCGTATATTTATTCCATATGGTCAATCGTTACGGAATCAAAACAAGTTAGTACATCTCCAGAATATGTAACAATAAATAACAATGCTAACTGAAATATATGTCAACCATTTTGACGAGCCAAAGCACACATTGCACACCATGTGCTCTATTAAACGTGCAGCTGACCACATGTACGCAATGTGTTTGGGCACAAAAAATGGGTGGCAAATAGTATAAATAACAAAACAATTTTCAAGAAATAAGTCTTAACGAATACTAACGAATACTAACATTTACAGACTTGCAATAATAACCCAAAGTAAGAGTGATAAAATCGAGTTCATAGAGTACTCAAACTTGTAACAAATCACTGCCAATAATTTCATACTGATGAAGCCAACAATGAAAAGAAAACCTTCCTTACCTCGTTTAGTGGCACCTTCCTGGACCGGTGTACAAATGTTAGCAAACCTAGCAAGTTTCAGAAAACCCAATGCGGCAGGGCAATTCAGAGCAGACACAGAGACGTCTTCACTCTTCAGAAGCACATGCTGAACTGAAGACAATAGCCTGCCGAGCCCAGAGTTCACCACAGGTCAAACAGGTGAAACAAAGGAATCTAACTATGTAATCAATAACCAATCAGAGGGGAGGTTTGCACAACTTACACACCGCCCCCGAAAGGCGCACGTCACGAGGAGCCTTTCTAAATTTAAAGTTGCAGAACCGACAACTAAATGAATCATGTACATGAAAAGAAAAATCATTGTTCTGTTCAACAAAAGTTCATTGTTCTATTTTCTTCTTGTGATGTAGTCTTTTACTACGACGTGGCATCGAATGATCACATCCATCTACTTGTTCATGCATTTCCTTGGTGTCTTCTGCACCGATCTCTGCTGCTCTAGTTACTCCATCTTGTCTTTCCATCACAGTCTTGTGATCCATGTTGCCTTCCAATAAACAGAGCTTGCGCACATCTCTCCGTAAACATCCAGTGGAAGTCTTCACAAGAACATGACGAGTTGTACCAAATCGATCAGCAAAGGTCTGTTCGACTTTTCCCAAAGGCCATTCACCTCGAGGAATATTTTCATTGACAACAAGTACCAAATCACCAATGGATAGGTTCCTTTTCGGCCTGCACCATTTCTGCCTTTCTTGTAGAGTTGGCAAGTACTCACGTACCCACCGTTTCCAAAACTCAGTTGCAAGATGTTGAGTTTCGGTTCTTCTTCTGTGATGACCATTTTCTTCTATGATTTCAGTCACCGACGTACAAGGATTTGGGCGTAGCAAAAGTAAATGGTTTGGTGTGAGTGGTTCAAGATCATCTGGATCATCAGATAAATGTGTTAGTGGTCGATTATTAAGAATCTTCTCCACTTCTGTAGTGAAAGTGAGTAGCGTTTCATCATCCACTAACCTGTTCCCTAATAAAGATCAAAGAATCTTTCTTATCGAACGAATCATCCGTTCCCAGACTCCACCTGCATGACTTGCTGCTGGTGGATTAAAATGCCATTGAATATTTCTTCTGCTAAGTTTACCGTTAATAAAAGCTTGGTTCCATTTATCAAGCATCTGTTTCAGCTCAGTCTCGGCTCCCCGGAAATTGGTACCATTATCACTGTAGAGATGTGTAGGTGGTCCACGCCGACTAATAAATCTCCACACAGATTGTATAAAGGAATCTGTGGATAAATCATGGCCACTTTGATATGTACAGCCCGAATGGCCAGGCAGGTGAACACGCATCCATATCGTTTAATGGTACCTCTTCTGTACTTAACATACAGTGGTCCAAAATAATCTATCCCGACATGGGAGAATGGTGGCTCACCTGGTGTCACTCTAGCTGCAGGAAGTGGAGCAATTTTTTGATTCCCGGGTTGTGCATTCCATCGACGACACTTAATACACCTACCAATCACACGCTTTACAGTAGCTAGTCCATGAACAATCCAGAACTTCTGTCGTATCTCTGACAACACTTGGTTTGGGCCAATATGTCCTTGTTGTTCATGGTAATGTTGAACGATCAACTCAGTCACATGATGATTGCGAGGTAATATAATTGGATGTCTAGCTTGCTGACTAATGGGTGCGTTCACTAGTCATCCTCCGACATGTAGAACTCCATTTTCTAATTTAGGGTTTAACTTTCGCAGTGGACTGACATAACCTTCAGCATCAGGTTTCTCACTCAGAATCTTTTGCGGTGAAGCAAACTCTCTTGGAAATGAACTTCGTTGGACAATTCTGCAAATGTCAGTGGTAGCAATGGAAAGTTCATGAACTGTTAACGGGCCTATTTTCAATAAGGCAGATCTTCTCAAGTACATCTTAAACCGGATGAGCCATGCAACACTCACTTGTAATTTATACCAAGAGGAGTATTGATGGAGCAAACGACTCCAAACATCTGTACCCATTGTATTGCACTGGGTAATGGTTGTTGCTTGGACCTTCCTTCTCAGCTCTTTGTCGTCACGATCAATTTCTGGTAGGTCAGTAGGTTGGCCTGGCCATTCTGATTCAGGTTGCCATAGAAATGCCGCACCATGGAACCATGTGGTTATTGCTGCCTCATTAGAACCATTCAATTTTATTCCTCATGATGCATGGTCTGCTGGATTGAACTCTGAACTGACGTGGTACCATTGTGATGGAGATGAAGCATCGTGAATAATCTGGAGGCGGTTAGAGACAAAGGTTTGGAATCGTGTTGCCATGTTGCGAATATATTGGATGACTATTGTTGAATCTGTCCAAAATAGGGTTCTCTGGATTGGGAGTTGAATTTCATCTTGAATTTGTCTGCTGACCTTAACTGCAACTGTAGCTGCTGTTAGTTCAAGCCTCGGTACTGTCATGGCTTTGAGCGGAGCGACCCTGGACTTTCCCATCAGCAAACTGCAATGAATTGTACCATTTGTATCTATCAGCCGCAGGTAAGATGCAACCCCATAACCTCCTAAGGAGGCATCAGAGAAATTATGGAGTTCCACTGTTTGTATTTGACTGAAACCAGATGGTTTGTAGCATCTAGGTATAGCTAGTGTCATCAAAGTAGGTAGTTTTTTTTCCTCCATTCTCTCCAATTCGACAGTTGATCTTCTGGTACCTTTTCATCCCATCCATATCCAACACGACATAATTCTTGTAAGATTCGTTTTGCCGGTAAAACAAAGGGGGCAGCGAATCCAAGTGGGTCGTAGACTGAAGCCACGAATGATAACATCTCCCTGCGTGTCTCTTCTTTCAGTCTGTCGCCAATTCTGAAGTTAAAGGCATCCTTTTCAACATCCCATTGGATGCCAAGAGCTCTGTCAATCGGCAAGTTCTCCATATCTAGATTCATCACTGAAGAAGCACGCTCAGCTTCTGGGATCAGTGCTAAGATTTCCCGACAGTTGGATATCCATTTTGTTAGATGAAAACCTCCTTTAGCTAACATTTCAGGTAACAGTTTCACCAGTTCCTTGGCTTCTTCAACACTAGCAACAGACTTCAGACAATCATCGACGTAGAAGTTTCTATAAACAGTATCCACAATATGAGTGTCATAATTACTTCTGTTGTCATCTGCAGTTCTCTTCAGAGCATATGCTGCACAGCTTGGTGAAGATGTGGCACCAAATGGATGCACCAACATTTGATGATCGGCTGGATCTTTAGATAAATCTCCTTCCGGCCACCATAAGAATCTTAGTGCATCGCAGTCCGCCTTCTTCACCTTAACTTGATGGAACATTTGCTTGATGTCAGCGACAATGGCAACTGGCTCTTTTCGAAATTGAAGAAGTACTCCCACAAGGGTATTATTTAGATCAGGACCTTGCAGAAGCTGATCATTAAGAGATGTGCCTTGGTATTTGGCAGCGCAGTCAAAAACAACTCTCACCTTCTCTGGTTTATTCGAGTGGATTACTGGATGATGAGGTAAATACCAAGTAGAGCCAGACTTCGTTGCTGATGAATCCACATTGGGCATTCTTCTTGCATGACCCTGGGAGATGTAACCATCCAATGTGTCTTTATATTTCTTCATAAGTGCAGGATCTTTCAATAGACGCCTCTTCAGTAGCTTCAACCTCTTTAGAGCAGACCATTTGTTGTTGGGTAAGCAGGGATCATCATATCGCCAAGGAAGAGCCAGCTGGTAGTGACCCTCAATCAGACAAACTGAACTGTCCATGATCGCCTTTGCTCTTCTATCTTCCAGCGACATACATGCCTTGGTATCAAACAAGGACTCTGTGAAATCTGCATTGTACATGCGATGAAGCTGAGAAGTTATAGGTTCGAGACACTGAATTGGGGAATCAGAGTCCAAGACTTGGTCAACATTAATAAAATTGATGCTGTTACCTCCACGCTTCTTTCTGCCCATTGGTCCAATGAATGTCCAACCAAGTAGTGTTCGAATACCATATGGTTGCTTCCTTTCACCACGACGCTCCTCAAGAACCCAATGTGCCTCGGGGACATCGTTCCCAATGAGGAGAGTAACATCTTTAACTTCTATCTCTGGCAATTCTATATCATTCAGGTGAGACCATCCTTTTATATCCAACTTGGTCGGAATACTGTCAGCTGCTATCGGTAATCTATCCGTTGTCCAAACTTTATCCAGTCTCACACCATTGACCAAATTTAGACCTCTTACATCCATCTGTAATTCATGACCATTAATCTGCCTCTCTGCATTCAGTGTGGACAATGTGTAATTGACAGGTTTACCTGTAATGCCTAATTTATCAGCAAGGCTGTAAAAGCAGATAGACGAATCAGAACCACTGTCGAGAAATGCATAGGTTTCAATCTCTTGGCCTCCATCTACCCCACTGACACGAACAGGAATCACCTGCAAACTTATGCGTGGTTGATTGGTTTGTGTAGCACTACATTGCGCCTTGCTTCCAATGACATTACTATGTCTCTCATTTTGAGCTGTGGCGGGAGCTTTCAGATTACTATTGCTGAATGTCTTGGGAGTTGCAGATGTTTGATATGCTGAGTTCGATGTTGCAGGATGAAGCAAAGGATGATGTCTTTTACCACAGCCTACGATAGGGCAAATACGACCACTTCTACAATTCCTAGCCAAGTGAGGAGGTCTTGCTTCTAGGCAACAGTCACAGAGCCTGTGTTCCCTGATGAAGTCTTTTCTCTCTTGGAACGGTTTGAACGTAAATTTTCGACAATGTTCAAATGCATGGCTACCACTGCAAAACAGACAACCTCTCCTGCCATTAACTTCGATCATGGAAGTATCATCAGCACCAACATCATTGGAGGCAAACTTGGAAGGACGATTTATGGGAGGCGTGTCAGCTACATGTGTAGCCAATGTAGTAGCTTTACTTGGCTTTTGTCTTGATCTGGCATTTGAATCTTTTTCTCCATCAGGCTTAGATCCTACCAATTTACCAAATCTTGTATTTGCAATTGCTGATCTGTTCTCCAGAAAGTGGGTAAGGTGCAGGAATTCAGGTTCAGTGCCCACACTGATCAACTTGCCAGCTTGCTTGGCCCAATCTGATTGCAAGTATGATGGTAACCGCCTAACCACCTTTTCCAGGGTATCCATTGAATTGATGTCAGCATGGAAATTCATTTGCTCAGAACTGAGGTGGCAATTCTTCATATCACGAGCCAATTTCTGAAGCTTATCCACTTCATATGCCTTTATCTGAGGGCCTTTCACCACTTTGTCAATTGTAGCATGCACTATGACGTGTTTCTGACCAAAGCTTGTAGAAAGGATCTTCCGGGCTTCTGTATATCCTCGCTCTGGAGGGAGAATTACACAGCTTCTGATTGCTTCCTTAGCAGCTCCAGTACAGTGTTGGATAAGATATGATAGTTTGACAGTATCATCCTTGACTAATTGTTCTATGTTCACCTCAAAGTTTTTGATAAAGGTTGGATATGCGACTGGGTCACCATCGAAGGTATGAAACTCGTGTTTTGGTAGACTCAAGTTAATGGCTAATGCTTTGGTAGTCTCCAGCTGATTCTGCACAATGCATTCCATTGTCTTCTGTTGACTTTCTAACAGTTTCTGTAATTGGAACGTTTCAGAGAGAGCAGCACCATTACCTGACTTCTTAGTGGTCATCTGCTTCCCTATAGGCCATCCTCTGTCATCACGATATTGTTCGCTGGTACCATGTGCATTATCAACAAAGCTTTTATGTTGTGGACTTGACGCCCCTGTAGTCCTGAATTGACTATTGGCTGGACTGCACGACGGTATATACGATTGGAAATAATTGCTCATCATTTCTTGTTGGGTCTGCCTCTGCAAACCAGGGAGTATATCAGACTTCTGGTCAGATTCATTTTCTTCATCTATAAAGTCTACTTCTACCTTGGCTTGTTTCACCCGATTTTGAGCTTGCATAATTTCCATTTCTGCTTCCTGCTGCTCCCTCTCTTGACGCATCAGAAGCAGACGTTTTTCTGTTTCTTCTCGAAGCTGCAACACTTTTATGCGTTGCTTTATCTGTTTTTCAACTTTGAGTTGGTCTAACTCACACCGGGCTAAAGCGAGTTTCCTCCTTGCTTCCCTAGACACACGACTCGTCTTTGTATTGGAGTTAGAACCTATTCTACCATCCTCAATATCCACATCCAAAAATTCATTCTTGCCAGTATCCCATGGATTTGTCTTGTTTTCTTGTGGGAGTTGAGGCCAAGATGAAGTGTGAGAATCTACCGACGCATTTGGTTCTGTGGTTAGAGTTGGCATGTGGACTTTCCTTTCCAAGAGAAATCCATGTTCCAATGCGTCTTCCATTTGGTCGTCAATCCTTTCCTTTGGGCCAGGAGACTCCATTGTTTGGAATACCCATTCTCTGTGTCTCTGATCAAAATACTCCTTTCTTTCAAGCTCAACCTCGTATTCACTTTCGACAGCACCTCTTGCCATTGGAGGTAGACACTGCATATATTCACGACAAGTTTTTTTATACGAGTTGAATATTTTCTCAAGAGCACATCTTTTCTTGCTTACTTCTTGGTATGCTGCTTTTGTGGACATCATACTGTCTATCTCAGTGTAGACTCTGGTAAGATGACCGCCATATGAAGCTGTTGATTTCTTCAAACGATGTATCTTATCAAGTTGCATACTGGCTCGGTCCAGGTCGAATAACGCGTTCCTATTTTGCGAATATCCTTGATTCAGACTCATTTCCCTGTCTTGCACGGGTTTATGATCTTGGATATGACATTCACAGCACGATATTCACTTGACTGACCGCAGTATTACCAGTATGTACAAGGTATGAAGGCAACACAAAATTATTATCTTCAGCGAAGGTTAAACGAGAACTATGTAGGCATCACAAGCTCCCACAGGTATTACAGTCTTACGCCACCAACTAGAAACGCGTACTCTGGTTATATCGTATATTTATTCCATATGGTCAATCGTTACGAAATCAAAACAAGTTAGTACATCTCCAGAATATGTAACAATAAATAACAATGCTAACTGAAATATTTGTCAACCATTTTGACGAGCCAAAGCACACATTGCACACCATGTGCTCTATTAAACGTGCAGCTGACCACATGTACGCAATGTGTTTGGGCACAAAAAATGGGTGGCAAATAGTATAAATAACAAAACAATTTTCAAGAAATAAGTCTTAACGAATACTAACGAATACTAACATTTACAGACTTGCAATAATAACCCAAAGTAAGAGTGATAAAATCGAGTTCATAGAGTACTCAAACTTGTAACAAATCACTGCCAATAATTTCATACTGATGAAGCCAACAATGAAAAGAAAACCTTCCTTACCTCGTTTAGTGGCACCTTCCCGGACCGGTGTACAAATGTTAGCAAACCTAGCAAGTTTCAGAAAACCCAATGCGGCAGGGCAATTCAGAGCAGACACAGAGACGTCTTCACTCTTCAGAAGCACATGCTGAACTGAAGACAATAGCCTGCCGAGCCCAGAGTTCACCACAGGTCAAACAGGTGAAACAAAGGAATCTAACTATGTAATCAATAACCAATCAGAGGGGAGGTTTGCACAACTTACACATACAAAGCTACATATACTGAATCAAATTATGTATTATATTTTATTATATGATAATAATATCAAGTAACATTGTTTTTTTGTTTACAATATTTAAGGAAAACCTCCTGGCAAATTTTACATTATGATACAAGTCATTACATTAAAATAAAGTTGTATAATTGTCTTATTGTATGATTAATATGAATTTCATAACTATTATTTGTTCAACTACTAAACCATGTTTAACTTGAACTGAAAAATCTATCAAGTGTGGGTGTATTTGATGACATCATGTTGACAGTTTTTCTTTTTTTCTTGCTTGAAGATTGACTGCTAGATTGAAGAGGCCTGAAATAATAAAATATACATGACAGAATTATGTAAAACATAGGCAGATCATGTACTCACAGAATGTTATGTGTAGCTTTGAATTATGGTACATAGAGCATTCTTATGACACAAGAGAGTGCTGACGAGAGAAACTTCTCTGCACAAATCTGTAGCTGAGACTTCCCTATCGCCTAAGCACAGAGAACCCTGTGGTCATCCCGGCTAGGTCAACAATCAAAGTCTGACCCGCGACGACAGGACCCACCCTAAAAGGCCTTCCTCAATTGATTGCGTGTCTCTTAGGTAATAATTGATAAAAACGTTTTGCGTTCTCCAGAAGCCTGCCCTAAGCATGTGTTCGAGGGGGGCACCTGACGCAAAAGTTAATGAGTGTCTCTGTAGACCCTGTGCCGAGGATCGCCATTCGGTCGTAAACCTCAAACACTGTCAAAGTGGTCCACCTAGAAATGGAAGTCGGGGAGGCTGGTCTACCCTGCTTACCCTGACCATAACAAATAAATATGTGCTTGCTGCCTTGCCTCGACTCCCTAGTACATCTCTCATAGAAGCAACTCCTCCTGATCCTCAGGGCCGACAATATTGGCGGGGGATGATGATCAGCTATGGAGCTGCACACAACCAACAAATCCCAATTGGGTGGTGCACTAGATTAGGGTCTAGGTCTCAAAGTATGAAAAGTATGTCTCCAAAGAGTTCTCAATGGCGCGTGACAAGGCTGACCTATAGCCAATGAATGCTGCATAGGACAATCCAAATTCGTCAAACAGATGGACGAAAAAATCAGCTACCTGGCCAACAGTGGGTGGCATGGATCAACCTCCCTTCCAATACATCAGTCAAAGTATGCCCGTCACTTGGAATCGTAGGCTGATTTGTGGAACCCCTATTCGCCCTGACCAGACATTGGCAGCCCGCTCAGATAAACCTTTCGTCAGTGCAAGTCTACTGAGAGCCTTCATGCGTGTAAGTGGTATGGAAACTGAGTCGCGGCGAGAGGACGTACGTTTGACTGTTCTGCACCCCTGGAAGATGGTGTGCAGTTAGCTCCACATTGCATTCTAGGCACCAATGGAGGATTTGTTCCGCCAGAGCTGACAGTGATGGGGATTTGGTCCCCCCCTCCTTGTTGATGTAGTAGACCACCACTGTGTTGTCTGTGCAGAGCAAGACACTGTGGCCCCGAACTGTGGGTCAAATCAGTGCTAAGTGTACTGCTTTCAGTTCGAGCCAATTGATATGGCGACCCTGAATCCAATGCAGGGGCCATATTCCTTGGAATTTTTCGTCCATTAGGTGCGCTCCCCAACCTGTGAGGGAGGCATTCGTTATCAGAGTCATAGCGACAATACTATCAAGAATGACTGCTTCAGGATCCAGGGCGAGGGTATGAACATTAGGTCACTAGGACCGACGACTTCCCACATCACCCCACTACGTCGTTTCGGAGAACGGATTCCGAGGGGCTGCCTGAGGTTGTACTCACAGAATCAGACATCACCATCACCAAACCAAACAATGCACACTTGGTGCAGAAAAAACAGACACTAGGCATGTCATTTGGCCATCTTGAATAAAGTATAAATGAGGATCACAGAAGTAGAAATATATATTACGTACTGCGATTACATCACTCTAGTACAAAAAACGTGCAATTTTCAAACATATTACAATACAAGGTAGAATACTAAATATGTTCTGACCTTTTATTTGGCGAGTAACACTTAGAAGAGTTCAATTTGGGAGACACTGCTGAAAACAAAGATATTAATATATATCAAGATACATTGTAGAAAACACGGTAGAGTAGTAGTACAAGTAAGTACAGTTTAGTTAACATCTTCAAGCTGTCTTAATATAATAAATATAAACTAAATGTTTAATTTTCTAATCCATAGTACATATCTACACTACCTCTTGGAGTTCAAAGGTCATGTTTTCAACAGATTTTTAGATACAGTACAAACTTTTTACAGCTATTTGATTTTCCAATTCAAATTGTGAATGAATTAAATGGAAATGACCAAATCAGTTTTCTATGAAAACAAGCTTACTACAGGAGATACAATAAATGTTGGTATCCAATTTAATACAATTATACTTATATGAATACTTATTACACTTACCTTCATCATTCTGCAACATGTTTTGAATTGCTTTTTTATTAAGACACATGTCAACATGTGAATTAAACACAAATAAATCACTGCTTTTTTGTTCAGAATTACAAACAGGGCAAGTTAATGTTTCTTTATTTACACACGGTGTCTTGTCATGAGGGTAATATACTCCAGCAGGGCTATTACATTCAACAATAGTTTGCAGTAAGTCTTCATTTGTGTGTTTATAATCATCTTCCCTATCAACAGTAACCTTTGTCTCTTTCATCTGAGAATACTCATTGAAACTCACACTGGAAGTTGAGGCATGTATTGTTTCTACGTGTTCTAGTTTTGTATGTAAATTTGGTTTTACAAACATTTCTTTCATGACGAGTTGAGATGTTATACTGCCAGTAATAATTCCATCTTCCTTCAATCCATGTGATTCAGACTGAGTGGGTATTACAGCATTGATGACATAAATAGAATTATTTGATGAGGATGAAATAGACAGCTCAGGATTCCTTGAGTTTTGCGTCTTTAGAAAATGTTTGATGGATCCTTGTTTTCCCACTGCGTTATTAGAAATAAAGCTGGACATTCGAACACCTACAATAATAGATCATTGTTATATTAGCCATTGGCTGTTAGTAAAAACCTGTATCAAATATAGTATTCATACTTGTATTGTATTTCTTTGTATTTATGTTCTTACCATACAAAAACCCTCTGAAGATTTTTAGTAGTGTAATAAAGTTATTATTATAATTATATAATTCCAGAAAAAGTAAACATGTCTTGAAATCATTGAAAGTAGTTTAAAGAAGTTTAATAATAAGGTTTAATATTAGGGTAGGGAAACCAGAGAGTATATATTATACTATTGTCATGTATGTGCCAAAATAGGAATGTCAAATTTTATTTATGGTGATTCTATTCTATTCTATTCTATTCTATTCTATTCTATTCTATTCTATTCTATTCTATTCTATTCTATTCTATTCTATTCTATTCTATTCTATTCTATTCTATTCTATTCTATTCTATTCTATTCTATTCTATTCATGTCAGTCAATGCTACATGATGCATAATCATGCAATGAGCAGTGTAAATTGTAAACAAATATCAGTGTATTCCAATGTTTTAGTAGGTTTGCATGATTTATCATGTTCCAAGCTTTTATTCAATAGGGTACAGTTAAACAGTAAAAACATGACTTGATCTTCACGGAGACATGAATGGCAAATACTATCCAAATAATACCCAATAAAGAGTTTGCCATAGTGTCCGGTTCAATATTTCCTCATTATTGCTTGATAATAGATGCCGACTCAACTCTGAAGTTCTGGTGTACATGTCATATAATGTGAACCCAACAAGCAGCCTGTCGGCTGAGATAGCTCTGCTGTTAGCAATGCACATTTCAATTAAAGAACTGAAGATATCATTAGAAATGAACAACATGTATAGCAATATGACTTGCTGTTTTCAACAAGAATTCAAAAATATCACTTTTCACCAAAAATGACAAAAATATTCACCAAAATTGGAGAATTGTAGATATCACCATGAAATGAACAAATCTGAGAGAGGTCCACATGTAGTATCTATATATGTAATATCAAAGCAATTGAACTTATGGTTTTCAACAAGAAGTCGAAAATATTACTTTTTACCAAAAATGACAAAAATATTTACCCAAATTGGAGAATTGAAGATATCATCACGAAATGAACAAATCTGAGAAAGGTCCACATGTAGTATCTGTATATGTAATATCAAAGCAATTGGACTTGCGGTTTTTAACAAGAAGTCAAAACAAGCAGCCTGTCGTCTGAGATACACGTAGCTCTGCTGTTAGCAATGCACTTTTTAATTTAAGAATATCATTAGAAAATGAACAATATGTATAGTATCAAAACAACGGGACTTGCAGTTTTCAACAAGGATTAAAAACAAGCAGCCTGTCGGCTGAGATAGCTCCGCTGTTAGCAATGCACATTTCAATCAAAGAACTGAAGATATCATTAGAAAATGAGCAATATATTTACCGTATTACCCCGGGCACGTGCGCCCCTCCCCCTGTTTTCACAAAAGTTACATGTTGGGGACATCCTCGGTTAAATGCCCAGGGTGATTTTTAGCCAAGAACGGTGTCAACAATAAAGTTTTATTTGTCAAAAACAAACACATTTGATTTATTTAAATAGTGTTTGTTACAGTAGTTCTCTTTTTGGAGTGTGTGGTGGCCCTGAAAAGGACCGTTTTGTTTGTGTTTTTACGTAAACACTCATTGGAACTTAATGTCGTAAGATGAACCACGCAGCATGTGGCGCGCACGTTTTGCTTTCTCTTCATTCATCGTACACTCATTGGAACTTAATGTCGTAAGATGAACCACGCAGCATGTGGCGCGCACGTTTTGCTTTCTCTTCATTCACGATGAATCCAATATTGCAATAATCCATACCTTGGTGAGTGGTTTGAAGCACTTAGCTTTGGTTTCAAAACGTAGCATTTTGCTGACTGTGAATCCATAACGGGAGCTAGCAATTTTGAGACATCACGTCGTAAACTTGCCACTTTCTTTCCATCCTTCATCACAGCTAATTGCGATGCGATGTATCAATACGTACGTGAACAAAATTATGCTAATGAGGTCATCGCCATCTTGGATTACAAGCGGTAGTTTTTCGCGGCCATTTCGACTTGCACTGATCACGGTTACTAAAAAGTAACCTTGCATTGATTACAATACTACCACACTTTGTAGCCAATCTCAGTGAGTAATACAACTTCATTCGCTGACATAAAACAAGTTTTATTCTTGAAATTCGACCCTGTGTCTTAGTGTTCCCACAGTTCTTGACTGAGTGCTCACGTTTATTAAAACCTTGCATAAATCAAGAAATAAGTACGTGTACAAAGTGGACGAACACAAAATCACATACGATCACAAAAACAACTTTTTAAAATCTTTTTTGGGGTGGTCCTCGGGTAAGTGCCCACCCCCAATTTTTCCCGATTTTGTATGTTCAGGCCCCTGGGCGCGTACCCGGGGTAATGCGGTAGTATCAAAGCAATCAGACTTACTGTTTTCAACAAGAATTTGAAAATATAACTTTTTACCAAAAATATTCATCAAAATTAGATAATTGAAGATATTATCACGAAATAAACAAATCTGAGGTATCTATATGTATAGTATGAAAGCAATCAGACTTGTGGTTTTTATCAAGATGTCAAAAATATCACTTTATACCAAAAATTACAAAAATATTCACCAAAATTGAAGAATTGAAGATATCATCACGAAATGATCAATTCTGGGAGAGGTCAACATGTAGTATCTATATATGTAATATCAAAGCAATTGGACTTGCCTTTTTTAACAAGATGTCAAAAATATCACTTTTTACCAAAAATGATAAAAATATTCATCAAAATTAGACAATTAAAGATATCATCACGAAATGAACAAATCTGAGAGAGGTCCACATATAGTACCTATACCGGGTTATATGTAATATCAAGCAATCAGACTTGTGGTTTTTAACAAGATGTCAAAAATATCACTTTTTACCAAAAATTACAAAAATATTCACCAAAAATAGAGAATTTGAGATTTTGACATGAAATAAACAAATCTGAGAAAGAACCAACCAAAGTACATATCAAATTTGAAAACATTTTGACTTGCGGTTTTGAAGAAGAAGTTGAAATTGTAAAGTTGACGACGACGGACAATCAGTAATATTAACAGCTCCGCTGTGACGACATTGTTGACAGCCCTTCAATATTTCCTCATTATTGCTTGATAATAGATGCCGACTCAACTTGAAGTTCTGGTGTACATGTCATATAATGTGAACCCAAAAATGTACACACTGACATGTACATGCTCACAATGTGATCTAGTCAATGTCTTTTATCCAGATTAGGTGAATGTAATCCTGCCACTGTTTTAATGTAGTACGGTACTCAGTAAATTAGTGGATATAAACAAAGTTACTGACAAATTAACCATGGATAAAACAAACATCTACAAAAAATACACTTGATTTGATTTCCTCTTACCCATAAGTCTCAATCTGAGTGGTTCTGGTTGCATTGTTTGTATTTCCACTCTCAGGAGTTCTTTAGCAGCATTGTATATATCACTCAATGTGTTTGTAACACAGGAAACTGTCACAGCTCTTGTCTTTGTCTCAAATGTCACCAACTTTATCTTCAATGTGATGGTTTTGCCCTATGTCAATGTATAGTAAGTTGTATATCAGTCTCTATTACCGGTATAAACAAATAAATGTATCTCTCTGTAAAATCTAAAACAGTTCACTACATATTCACTTGATCTACTTAAAATACTCATTTGCTTAAAGAGTTACAGTTGTCTGTTCACATCAACATATATAACGCATATAAAATATTGCTTGTTTACATTAAATTTAAATATGCTCTGCATGACGACTATAGCCAACGAACATCTGATCAGTGCACAACCCAATAACATTCTAATCAACTGACTTTTTACCAAAGAACCCAAAATTTTATACAGGTATAGGCAAGGTAATATGTTCATGGATATGTAGCAGGCAAAACTATCCCATTAAACAGTGAGTTACTCCAAAAACGTTAAATACTTGCAACAGAAAAGTAAAATTCAGTCTTTGAAGCTATAACATTTTGTATTTACCGGTAAATACTTTTTGTTAGTTTTGTGAATGAATACATGTACTGTGCATTATGTGTTGTATCAGAGGTACATTACTTGGGGTTTGCAATGCACATAGTACTGTTTGGTGACATCATGCCAAGATCCCATTCTAGTTTCTTCTCGTAGATAGCGAGACTGATGCTACTACCTTCGGACATGACATAGGCAGTTTGTAATAAATTAATGAAACATGTATTACCACATTCATAGCGAAAAAATGTAATGCATAGAAAATGTACAGAAAATATAGTTATCGTAATTGGTCATATCTTGAGCAGCTATTTTGATACACCCAGACATCCCAGTATCCTAGTTACCTTGGGCATGCGCATTCGCATTTTTCTGAATTGGAACACTTATGCGAGAGCGAGGTTGTAACAGGATCTTGATATCACGTCACCGTAGTTGCAAACCCCAAGTAATGTACCTCTGGTTGTATAAATTATAGAAGTTTAAGTTGAATGGTCGATGGAAGGCGATTTTAAAGTGGCATAGCAACTCGTCATTTTGGGGTATTATAATGCTGGACATTGTTTTCAAGTACACAGACTAAATATATTCATTCATACATATACAAGTTTTACTTGCATAATAAGTGATGTACACCAACTTATATTCAGTCATCAACATACAAACCTGATCTGCATGATAAATTATGTACACCAACTTATATTCAGTCATCACCATACAAACCTTATTTGCATAATAAATTATGTGTACCAACTTATATTCAGTCATCACCGTACAAACCTGATCTGTATAATAAATTATGTGTACCAACTTATATTCAGTCATCACCATACAAAACTTATTTGCATAATAAATTATGTACACAAACTTATATTCAGTCATCACCATACAAACCTTATCTGCATAATAAATTATGTACACCAACTTATATTCAGTCATCACCATACAAACCTGATCTGCACAATAAATTATGTACACCAACTTATATTCAGTCATCACCATACAAACCTTATCTGCATAATAAATTATGTACACCAACTTATATTCAGTCATCACCATACAAACCTGAT
Organism: Saccoglossus kowalevskii; assembly: GCF_978046115.1. Taxonomy (NCBI): domain Eukaryota; kingdom Metazoa; phylum Hemichordata; class Enteropneusta; family Harrimaniidae; genus Saccoglossus; species Saccoglossus kowalevskii. The sequence continues at coordinate 34,914,775 of NC_140653.1, forward strand.
CTGCATAATAAATTATGTGTACCAACTTATATTCAGTCATCACCATACAAACCTGATCTGCATAATAAATTATGTACACCAACTTATATTTAGTTATCACCATACAAACCTTATCTGCATAATAAATTATGTACACCAACTTATATTCAGTCATCACCATACAAACCTGATTTGCATAATAAATTATGTATACCAACTGATATGCAGTCATCACCATACAAACCTGATCTGCATAGTAAATTATGTACACCAACTTATATTCAGTCATCACCATACAAACCTTATCTGCATAATAAATTATGTATACCAACTTATATTCAGTCATCACCATACAAACCTGATCTGCATAATAAATTATGTACACCAACTTATATTCAGTCATCACCGTACAAACCTTATCTGCATAATAAATTATGTACACCGACTTATATTCAGTCATCACCATACAAACCTGATCTGCATAATAAATTATGTACACCAACTTATATTCAGTCATCACCATACAAACCTGATCTGCATAATAAATTATGTACACCAACTTATATTCAGTCATCACCATACAAACCTTATCTGCATAATAAATTATGTACACCAACTTATATTCAGTCATCACCATACAAACCTGATTTGCATAATAAATTATGTGAACCAACTTATATTCAGTCATCACCACACAAACCTTATCTGCATAATAAATTATGTACACCAACTTATATTCAGTCATCACCATACAAACCTGATCTGTATAATAAATTATGTACACCAACTTATATTCAGTCATCACCATACAAACGTGATCTGCATAATAAATTATGTACACCAACTTATATTCGGTCATCACCATACAAACCTGATCTGCATAATAAATTATGTACACCAACTTGTATTCAGTCATCACCATACAAACCTGATCTGCATAATAAATTATGTACACCAACTTATATTCAGTCATCACCATACAAACCTGATCTTCATAATAAATTATGTTTACCAACTTATATTTAGTCATCACCATACAAACCTGATCTTCATAATAAATTATGTTTACCAACTTATATTCAGTCATCACCATACAAACCTGATTTGCATAATAAATTATGTGTACCAACTTATATTCAGTCATCACCATACAAACCTTATCTGCATAATAAATTATGTACACCAACTTATATTCAGTCATCACCATACAAACCTGATTTGCATAATAAATTATGTGAACCAACTTATATTCAGTCATCACCATACAAACCTTATCTGCATAAAAAATTATGTACACCAACTTATATTCAGTCATCACCATACATACCTGATCTGCATAATAAATTATGTTTACCAACTTATACTCAGTCATCACCATACAAACCTGATCTGCATAATAAATTATGTGTACCAACTTATATTCAGTCATCACCATACAAACCTGATCTGCATAATAAATTATGTACACCAACTTATATTTAGTTATCACCATACAAACCTGATTTGCATAATAAATTATGTATACCAACTGATATGCAGTCATCACCATACAAACCTGATTTGCATAATAAATTATGTATACCAACTGATATGCAGTCATCACCATACAAACCTGATCTGCATAGTAAATTATGTACACCAACTTATATTCAGTCATCACCATACAAACCTTATCTGCATAATAAATTATGTATACCAACTTATATTCAGTCATCACCATACAAACCTGATCTGCATAATAAATTATGTACACCAACTTATATTCAGTCATCACCGTACAAACCTTATCTGCATAATAAATTATGTACACCGACTTATATTCAGTCATCACCATACAAACCTGATCTGCATAATAAATTATGTACACCAACTTATATTCAGTCATCACCATACAAACCTGATCTGCATAATAAATTATGTACACCAACTTATATTCAGTCATCACCATACAAACCTTATCTGCATAATAAATTATGTACACCAACTTATATTCAGTCATCACCATACAAACCTGATTTGCATAATAAATTATGTGAACCAACTTATATTCAGTCATCACCACACAAACCTTATCTGCATAATAAATTTTGTACACCAACTTATATTCAGTCATCACCATACAAACCTGATCTGCATAATAAATTATGTACACCAACTTATATTCAGTCATCACCATACAAACCTGATCTGCATAATAAATTATGCATACCAACTTATATTCAGTCATCACCATACAAACCTGATCTGCATAATAAATTATGTGAACCAACTTATATTCAGTCATCACCATACAAAACTTATCTGCATAATAAATTATGTACACCAACTTATATTCAGTCATCACCATACAAACCTGATCTGCATAATAAATTATGTACACCAACTTATATTCAGTCATCACCATACAAACCTTATCTGCATAATAAATTATGTACACCAACTTATATTCAGTCATCACCATACAAACCTTATCTGCATAATAAATTATGTACACCAACTTATATTCAGTCATCACCGTACAAACCTGATCTGTATAATAAATTATGTGTACCAACTTATATTCAGTCATCACCATACAAACCTGATCTGCATAATAAATTATGTACACCAACTTACATGTATATTCAGTCATCACCATACAAACCTTATCTGCATAATAAATTATGTACACCAACTTATATTCAGTCATCACCGTACAAACCTGATCTGTATAATAAATTATGTGTACCAACTTATATTCAGTCATCACCATACAAACCTTATCTGCATAATAAATTATGTACACCAGCTGATATTCAGTCATCACCGTACAAACCTGATCTGCATAATAAATTATGTGTACCAACTTATATTCAGTCATCACCATACAAACCTGATCTGCATAATAAATTATGTACACCAACTTATATTCAGTCATCACCATACAAACCTTATCTGCATAATAAATTATGTACACCAACTTAGGGAACTGATCATTACCACCCAGCCGGTTTCCTGTGAGTTTGACTCGGTTTACCGTACCGGTCGTTGCTTTACCGTACCGGTCGTTGCTTTACCGTACCGACCGTTGCTTTACCGTACCGACCGTTGCTTTACCGTACCGGCCGGACAATTACCGTACTGATAGGACCAATACCGACTATTTATCACCTTCGATTAATGAATGCATGGTAAACAAAGCCCCGGTAACTGATCGGCGCCCTGCCGGTAACCGTGAGTCATGCATGAATTAATTGGGCATTTTGCAAACAATAAGAATTTTTTTTTCACCCACCCATTGAAAGTGAATAATTTGAAAAGGACATAACTTGTACAACAGAGTGTTACGTCCCAGTCGACTAGAGGACTCGATGGGTTAATTATTTGTTTATATTTGTCAGTAGCTCACACAGTGGAAAGAAAGTCGGACAACCGTCGAAATACAAATAAATAAATTAAATAAAAAAGTCTTTCTGAAATTTCATGTTTTTTTTCAATATATGTGTGTTATTCACATATTCATGATCGCCTGTAACGCTATAAAACGACAGTCCTACATCGTAGCTTACCCACGACGTTGAATAAAACGTCTCAACCTGTCGCATGAATTCGATGATACTTGCATAATGTGTCAGCGTGACTCGCTTGGCCGAGCTCACATGTATTTAAATTCGGGCTTGGGCGTTCGAAAATCTGTTTTGATACTTTGTTGACAATAACACGCGCAACGCGTGCACGTAGTCCAGATAAAATTCAAGTGCGTAAAACGGAATTTGACCTTGCTCTAGGTCAACATTTTTCTATTGCTTTTCGACCTCATTTTGTGAGTTTGCTTATGGAATTGTCCAAACATATTTACCCGATATTTACACACCTCCTCCAACAATCCCCAATGTAACTTTATTATAACAAAACAGAGTGTGCAAGTGTGCCGGTATATCTCTTTTTGGAACATGTGATTGGCCCTGAAAAGGGCTGTTTGGTTTGGGGCAGAATACGATTTAGACTGGAAAGGTCGGGACTTTTTTTTGTTTTACAAAAAAAATATAATTACAGCCAATACAAAGTCAGCTTGGACATTCAGTTGCGAGACATAACAAAATAAACGGTGCCAGCGATAGATTTAATTTGCGAATGAAAGAACAAACTAAACGCAATCAAAGGCGCCGACCACTCGCGTTGGAAATAAACTAATAAAACGCGTTGCGACGAGAAATCTCGTCTGCATCTATCATTCACGCAAACGCACACACACATGCTATTTTCGTATGTTGAATACGTTGGCAACGTCGTCAAATATTTAGCCCAATCACTGAATAAAAAAACATCCAAGCACACGTGCACTGGCGCCAGATAAAGTGAAAAAATGAAAACAAAATTACGTCTGCACTGTGCATTTTTAACAATAACCAAAACCATTAGGTTACATGCCAAAACTACCGACTCAGGATTCATCATACACAAATATAGCCACTTTCATGGAACTGTTATTTTTGTAACCCACTTTGTCGGCTCAGTTGATTTGGGAGCACTGATCCCAATTTAAAAAAAATAAAAATATCGTATAAAATAAAGACGCAGTTCCGTCTGTAGTCGTATCCAACAGTTCACATGGGAGCTCCATGGTCTCAAAAAAATCATGTGTAGCATTATCACGCGCAACTTGAATGTAAATATTATGCAATAATAATGGTAAAGTTTAATCTCTGACAAATAAAAAGACGCAACAAATTGACCTGGTGGTGTATTTGACCTCGAAAGCTACTGCATAGCAAACATAAACAAAATGATTTATAAACAGACTATAACTACAAACTAAACAAATTCTACTCAAATTAATTCTACAGTTTTGCTTTCTCAGGCGATCCTGTGCATAAAACTGAAATTTAAACAGGTCGGCATTTTACCGGTAAACCGGAAAATCAATGCATAAATTAACTTGTCAGAAGTGTGAATTGCCTCCTGCCAGTACGGTAACGGCCTTGCCGGTACGGCTAATGACCTTCGGGTACGGTAAAGCAGCGGCCGGTACGGTAAAGCAGCGGCCGGTACGGTAAAGCAACGGCCGGTACGGTAAAGCAACGGCCGGTACGGTAAAGAAACGCATGCCGCAGGAGACTCACAGGAAACCGGCTTGGTGGTAATGATCAGTTCCCTTATATTCAGTCATCACCATACAAACCTGATCTGCATAATAAATTATGTGAACCAACTTATATTCAGTCATCACCATACAAACCTTATCTGCATAATAAATTATGTACACCAACTTATATTCAGTCATCACCATACAAACCTTATCTGCATAATAAATTATGTACACCAACTTATATTCAGTCATCACCATACAAACCTGATTTGCATAATAAATTATGTGAACCAACTTATATTCAGTCATCACCATACAAACCTTATCTGCATAATAAATTATGTACACCAACTTATATTCAATCATCACCATACAAACCTTATCTGCATAATAAATTATGTACACCAACTTATATTCAGTCATCACCATACAAACCTGATCTGCATAATAAATTATGTACACCAACTTATATTCAGTTATCACCATACAAACCTGATCTGCATAATAAATTATGTACACCAACTTATATTCAGTCATCACCATACAAACCTGATTTGCATAATAAATTATGTGAACCAACTTATATTCAGTCATCACCATACAAACCTTATCTGCATAATAAATTATGTACACCAACTTATATTCAGTCATCACCATACAAACCTGATTTGCATAATAAATTATGTGAACCAACTTATATTCAGTCATCACCATACAAACCTTATCTGCATAATAAATTATGTACACCAACTTATATTCAGTTATCACCATACAAACCTGATCTGCATAATAAATTATGTACACCAACTTATATTCAGTCATCACCATACAAACCTGATTTGCATAATAAATTATGTACACCAACTTATATTCAGTCATCACCATACAAAACTTATCTGCATAATAAATTATGTGAACCAACTGATATTCAGTCATCACCGTAGAAACCTTATTAGCTTATTCAGTCCTGAGAACTCACAGTTCACTGACGTAATTAGAATGCAGATTAAAGCGGGGGAGTCGTCACCTGCGCATGCATCAGATGGCCATAGCGTGTTATTGTTTACAAACAAGCATCTACTCATGAGCATTTGCATTTTTAGCATGTGTTGTTATCGTCACTTGGGACTCAATTTCCATGCATGCGCTGGTGACGACCCTCTCGCTTAAACATTTCATTAATCATCATGTCTATACCTTCAGTCCTTCAGTTTTCAAATCTTCAGCTAATGATTCACATAGTTCATAACATTTCTGATACAATTCTGGTGGTGAACTAATTTCTTTGAAAGTTCTTTCGACACTCATACTTTTTCTTTCTCCGTCTCTAAAAGGAATCAATTATTAGTACAAATTGGAACTGTTGAAGATATTCATAATTAATTCATAATCTCTGATCCTAAATATAATTTTTTGTTGAGGGATTAAAATACATTTTGAGGAGTTATATAATTTTAATTTGATATAGTAACTTTACTATATAGGTATGTTATAGTGAGGCTTTGTTACAACAGGGTCTGCAGGATGGCAGGCCTTATGCCACCACATGTGCTTTTCTACCAGAAATTTTATCCCATACATCAAATTTCGATAAAATAATTCTGGAATATCATTTTTTTCAAATTAAAATTTAGCAGATCAGAATAAAGAATAAACAAATAACACAATATTGTGTAATAGATCCTGTCCAGTTAGTAGTTAGCGTGTGAAATATAGAAAATGATAAAATTGATATCTGACTAAAAGCAATTTTCTCGAACAAAATGGCCACCTGTCAGCCATGTTGAATAAAATGACAAAGCAAACTGCTATGCATAAAAACTACCATGTATGATGTGCGAATGAATATATATAAATATAATATGTTTGTCTTATATAGTTTCTATTTTGAACAAAAATAAGTTAAAGCATTTGACGAAAAAAATTTGACGAAAATCAAACCACAAAAATATACAAACATGCATCAGAATTCCATCACATGCTTGTAAAACCTTTGTGTAAAACCGTTGACGACATGTTAAAGGGGAACTAAATAGAGCCTAATTTGGTGTTTGTATTTATCAAGTTATGTATATTGATTATAAATTTGAAAAAAAAATAATAAAAAAAAAATGATTATCTTCAGAGTTATGATGATTTAAATATCAGAAATCATAAACCTACAAAGGACTTCCGTTTGCGCCATCTTGCCATAAAAAAACGCCTCATGAGGTATAAACAGGAAAGGTAACAAAGCATGATGACAAAATAGTATCTGATTAAATATAAACAACTTAGGGAGCCATAGTTGGCTGGACTGGTGAATTGACTTCTAGTCTAGGTTGTTTCGACTTTTACGTTAATGCTATTTACAAGCGTATCAACATACAAACATTATGCATGTGCGATTGTTCGAGACAGGCATTTTTTTTCTGGATGCTGAAGTATGCAATCTTGAGTTTGTAGGGTGGTGGTGGAAAAATTTTTCGTCCATGTATTCACGGGGCTGCACTGGCAAATCATGGGACAATTGTCACAGGAACACTAATTAGATTGTTCACAGACTTCCGTGTATAATTTGAAATAAAACTATCATCCGAACAAGGGGCATCATCGACGATATACTCTCATCACTCACATAGGACTGATCTGAATCTTCAGTATACTGTACTTCCCTGATCATAAGCCCGGAGACATGAACACGCAAAGGAAAAGTAAGGGATGAGCTTATACTCAGAAATTATGATTTTGTTTTGGGGTTAAACACTGTAACCATTTTGCCAACAACGTAAAATTATCCAAAAAAATGATTCGTTCACCACGCCGGGCTTGGGAAAATAAAACTTATTTTTGAAAAATAATGCATCATTGATTTCCACGACACTTACAATGAAAAAACAAACATGTTCATAAAAAACACACACATTTTATTACAATACGATTTACATACCCATCATTACCGTCTGAATTTACGGTGAAATAATGATTAGGGTCTGTGGGGAAACATTCGAAGGCATTCATCATGATCTTCGTTTTGGTATATTTTCGATCGTACGCAAACTCTCGACGCAAAGCAATTTTTCACCATGAGATTTTTCAGCACAATTTGACCTGAAACAATCTCCTTTGACCTTACAAGTCATGTCTTTCATTAACCAATCAAAATGATGTGTCGTAATGATGAAGTTTTCCGACTATTGACAATGATTTTTTAACGCAATGCGGAAGTGAATTACCGCAATGTTAAAATGCGATCTGTAGCACGAAAAAACGATAATTTTTTCTCTAAAAACTGGCAATTCGCAATTTCCGAAAAGTAAACAACGGTTAATAGTAACCATGGGTAAACTGAGTGTGGAGGAAGAATTTAAACACCTTTTACGGTTGCCAACATGTCACATCGTTCAAACCCTAGGCCTTTCATGATAGTCTCAAAGTAAACCATGCCCAATAACCAGGTACACGACTTAACGATCACATTTTTGGCTTTTCGAAAGCTACTACTCAAAGAAATATATTGGATTACTCCAGTATTGCAACATCGGGTTCATCCTGAGTAAATGATAAAATAGAAAGGATGCGAACCATGTTATGAAATGAAACACACATTTTACATGCATATTTTAAAGAATATCGTCAACGCCCAGTAAAAACACTCTGGGCTTATAATCGTGAATGCCCTCAACTCAATAAATACCTAGTAAAAATAGAGGGATGGGCTTCATACCTGGGAGGGGCTTACGATTGGGGAAGTACGATACTTTAACGCAATTGGGCTTCCACTCTCAGAATACTGTGATTCAAATGCATAATGCTCTAACCCAAGTTCTAAAAAGCACATTGTGCATATAAAAGTATATAAAAGTATGTTGAGTATATACTCGTAGTACACAATGCTTGGCAGCATGAACGGCTATGTACAATGGCGTATACGAATGCGATCAGATACTAGAACGTCATAGCTTTGAAAAGTACCCGGATGTTAAATATGTTCGTTCGTTATTTATTCCCCTCCATGAATGGCCTCCATGGTGTTAAATTGCAAGCACTTCAAATGCCTATCCAAGCTACAGTTATAATTAAAACAAAATTAAACCGCTGCAGTATTATTTCGAATACAGTTTAGAATATACACAACTATAAATTAACATGGGGGGAGGGGGGCAAAGTGGTCACCAGTCAATCAAAGACCATCAAAACAGAAAGGTAATTGAAATGCATACCTGTATGTATACCATCATGGCGTCAGGCATGTCTAAGAAAAGATGTTGTACCAATGGACACACAGAACCCAATACATTATTCCCAGTTTCTGACTTTCAATGACAGGGTTTAAAAAGACACCATATTTTGGTAGTCTTATGAGTGGGAAAATTCAGTGCAAGTTTGTTATACTTAAAATCCCACATTAATCAATTTGTGGCTTAAGTGAACATTTGTACTTCCATTGCAGAGATATAAAAACAAATACTTATCAACCTTGCTACTGTTGTTGAACCAATTCCAAGTGATATTCGGATGAATGAATCTGAGGTAGTTTTACGGAATAACAGATATAATATATCCCTATAAGTGTACAAGTCAGTACAGGTATTCACACCCAATGCATTCAACATCTTTTCAGTAATTTTACCAATACCACTAACCTACAAAATAAAAGGTGTACCCCTTATTTCATAACAGCTCTGTGTAATAATGTGTATTATTTGAAAAATCACAGTAATCTGGTTGCAAGCAGATTTAACTTTTGATGACAAACCTAACAATCTCAAAATATCTAAATTAATAGTTTGCCAAATCTCTGAACAAATAAAAATTACAACACTTGTTTAATCTGATGTTGTATGGTCATTTGTAAGATATCCTCTATGTATAATACAAAATGATTGTTTCCAATTACAATGACAAGATTAAATGTAAGATATCCTCTATGTATCATACAAAATGATTGTTTCCAATTACAATGACAAGATTAAATGTAAGATATCCTCAATGTATCACACAAAATGATTGTTTCCAATTACAATGACAAGATTAAATGTAAGATATCCTCTATGTATCACACAAATTGATTGTTTTCAATTACAATGACAAGATTAAATGTAAGATATCCTCTATGTATCACACAAAATGATTGTTTCCAATTACAATGACAAGATTAAATGTAAGATATCCTCTATGTATCATACAAAATGATTGTTTCCAATTACAATGACAAGATTAAATGTAAGATATCCTCTATGTATCACACAAAATGATTGTTTCCAATTACAATGACAAGATTAAATGTAAGATATCCTCTATGTATCACACAACATGATTGTTTCCAATTACAATGACAAGATTAAATGTAAGATATCCTCTATGTATCATACAAAATGATTGTTTCCAATTACAATGACAAGATTAAATGTAAGATATCCTCTATGTATCACACAAAATGATTGTTTCCAATTACAATGACAAGATTAAATGTAAGATATCCTCTATGTATCATACAAAATGATTGTTTCCAATTACAATGACAAGATTAAATGTAAGATATCCTCTATGTATCACACAAAATGATTGTTTCCAAATACAATGACAAGATTAAATGTAAGATATCCTCTATGTATCATACAAAATGATTGTTTCCAATTACAATGACAAGATTAAATGTAAGATATCCTCTATGTATCACACAAAATGATTGTTTTCAATTACAATGACAAGATTAAATGTAAGATATCCTCTATGTATCACACAAAATGATTGTTTCCAATTACAATGACAAGATTAAATGTAAGATATCCTCTATGTATCATACAAAATGATTGTTTCCAATTACAATGACAAGATTAAATGTAAGATATCCTCTATGTATCATACAAAATGATTGTTTTCAATTACAATGACAAGATTAAATGTAAGATATCCTCTATGTATCATACAAAATGATTGTTTTCAATTACAATGACAAGATTAAATGTAAGATATCCTCTATGTATCACACAAAATGATTGTTTCCAATTACAATGACAAGATTAAATGTAAGATATCCTCTATGTATCACACAAAATGATTGTTTCCAATTACAATGACAAGATTAAATGTAAGATATCCTCTATGTATCATACAATATGATTGTTTCCAATTACAATGACAAGATTAAATGTAAGATATCCTCTATGTATCATACAAAATGATTGTTTCCAAATACAATGACAAGATTAAATGTAAGATATCCTCTATGTATCATACAAAATGATTGTTTTCAATTACAATGACAAGATTAAATGTAAGATATCCTCTATGTATCATACAAAATGATTGTTTCCAATTACAATGACAAGATTAAATGTAAGATATCCTCTATGTATCATACAAAATGATTGTTTTGCATTACAATGACAAGATTAAATGTAAGATATCCTCTATGTATCATACAAAATGATTGTTTCCAATTACAATGACAAGATTAAATGTAAGATATCCTCTATGTATCATACAAAATGATTGTTTTCAATTACAATGACAAGATTAAATGTAAGATATCCTCTATGTATCACACAAAATGATTGTTTCCAATCACAATGACAAGATTAAATGTAAGATATCCTCTATGTATCACACAAAATGATTGTTTCCAATTACAATGACAAGATTAAATGTAAGATATCCTCTATGTATCATACAAAATGATTGTTTTCAATTACAATGACAAGATTAAATGTAAGATATCTTCTATGTATCACACAAAATGATTGTTTTCAATCACAATGACAAGATTAAATGTAAGATATCCTCTATGTATCACACAAAATGATTGTTTCCAATCACAATGACAAGATTAAATGTAAGATATCCTCTATGTATCATACAAAATGATTGTTTCCAAATACAATGACAAGATTAAATGTAAGATATCCTCTATGTATCATACAAAATGATTGTTTCCAAATACAATGACAAGATTAAATGTAAGATATCCTCTATGTATCACACAAAATGATTGTTTTCAATTACAATGACAAGATTAAATGTAAGATATCCTCTATGTATCACACAAAATGATTGTTTCCAATTACAATGACAAGATTAAATGTAAGATATCCTCTATGTATCACACAAAATGATTGTTTCCAATCACAATGACAAGATTAAATGTAAGATATCCTCTATGTATCATACAAAATGATTGTTTCCAATTACAATGACAAGATTAAATGTAAGATATCCTCTATGTATCACACAACATGATTGTTTTCAATTACAATGACAAGATTAAATGTAAGATATCTTCTATGTATCACACAACATGATTGTTTTCAATTACAATGACAAGATTAAATGTAAGATATCCTCTATGTATCACACAAAATGATTGTTTTCAATTACAATGACAAGATTAAATGTAAGATATCCTCTATGTATCATACAAAATGATTGTTTCCAATTACAATGACAAGATTAAATGTAAGATATCCTCTATGTATCATACAAAATGATTGTTTCCAATTACAATGACAAGATTAAATGTAAGATATCCTCTATGTATCATACAATATGATTGTTTCCAATTACAATGACAAGATTAAATGTAAGATATCCTCTATGTATCACACAAAATGATTGTTTCCAATTACAATGACAAGATTAAATGTAAGATATCCTCTATGTATCACACAAAATGATTGTTTCCAATTACAATGACAAGATTAAATGTAAGATATCCTCTATGTATCACACAAAATGATTGTTTTCAATTACAATGACAAGATTAAATGTAAGATATCCTCTATGTATCATACAAAATGATTGTTTCCAATTACAATGACAAGATTAAATGTAAGATATCCTCTATGTATCACACAACATGATTGTTTTCAATTACAATGACAAGATTAAATGTAAGATATTCTCTATGTATCACACAAAATGATTGTTTTCAATTACAATGACAAGATTAAATGTAAGATATCCTCTATGTATCATACAAAATGATTGTTTCCAATTACAATGACAAGATTAAATGTAAGATATCCTCTATGTATCATACAAAATGATTGTTTCCAATTACAATGACAAGATTAAATGTAAGATATTCTCTATGTATCACACAAAATGATTGTTTTCAATTACAATGACAAGATTAAATGTAAGATATCCTCTATGTATCATACAAAATGATTGTTTCCAATTACAATGACAAGATTAAATGTAAGATATCCTCTATGTATCACACAAAATGATTGTTTTCAATTACAATGACAAGATTAAATGTAAGATATCCTCTATGTATCATACAAAATGATTGTTTCCAATTACAATGACAAGATTAAATGTAAGATATCCTCTATGTATCATACAAAATGATTGTTTCCAATTACAATGACAAGATTAAATGTAAGATATCCTCTATGTATCATACAAAATGATTGTTTCCAATTACAATGACAAGATTAAATGTAAGATATCCTCTATGTATCATACAAAATGATTGTTTTCAATTACAATGACAAGATTAAATGTAAGATATCCTCTATGTATCACACAAAATGATTGTTTTCAATTACAATGACAAGATTAAATGTAAGATATCCTCTATGTATCACACAAAATGATTGTTTTCAATTACAATGACAAGATTAAATGTAAGATATCCTCTATGTATCATACAACATGATTGTTTTCAATTACAATGACAAGATTAAATGTAAGATATTCTCTATGTATCATACAAAATGATTGTTTTCAATTACAATGACAAGATTAAATGTAAGATATCCTCTATGTATCATACAAAATGATTGTTTCCAATTACAATGACAAGATTAAATGTAAGATATCCTCTATGTATCATACAACATGATTGTTTTCAATTACAATGACAAGATTAAATGTAAGATATTCTCTATGTATCATACAAAATGATTGTTTTCAATTACAATGACAAGATTAAATGTAAGATATCCTCTATGTATCACACAAAATGATTGTTTTCAATTACAATGACAAGATTAAATGTAAGATATCCTCTATGTATCACACAAAATGATTGTTTTCAATTACAATGACAAGATTAAATGTAAGATATCCTCTATGTATCATACAACATGATTGTTTTCAATTACAATGACAAGATTAAATGTAAGATATTCTCTATGTATCATACAAAATGATTGTTTTCAATTACAATGACAAGATTAAATGTAAGATATCCTCTATGTATCATACAAAATGATTGTTTCCAATTACAATGACAAGATTAAATGTAAGATATCCTCTATGTATCATACAACATGATTGTTTTCAATTACAATGACAAGATTAAATGTAAGATATTCTCTATGTATCATACAAAATGATTGTTTTCAATTACAATGACAAGATTAAATGTAAGATATCCTCTATGTATCACACAAAATGATTGTTTCCAATTACAATGACAAGATTAAATGTAAGATATCCTCTATGTATCACACAAAATGATTGTTTCCAATTACAATGACAAGATTAAATGTAAGATATCCTCTATGTATCACACAAAATGATTGTTTCCAATTACAATGACAAGATTAAATGTAAGATATCCTCTATGTATCATACAATATGATTGTTTCCAATTACAATGACAAGATTAAATGTAAGATATCCTCTATGTATCATACAAAATGATTGTTTCCAAATACAATGACAAGATTAAATGTAAGATATCCTCTATGTATCATACAAAATGATTGTTTTCAATTACAATGACAAGATTAAATGTAAGATATCCTCTATGTATCATACAAAATGATTGTTTCCAATTACAATGACAAGATTAAATGTAAGATATCCTCTATGTATCATACAAAATGATTGTTTTCAATTACAATGACAAGATTAAATGTAAGATATCCTCTATGTATCATACAAAATGATTGTTTCCAATTACAATGACAAGATTAAATGTAAGATATCCTCTATGTATCATACAAAATGATTGTTTTCAATTACAATGACAAGATTAAATGTAAGATATCCTCTATGTATCACACAAAATGATTGTTTCCAATCACAATGACAAGATTAAATGTAAGATATCCTCTATGTATCACACAAAATGATTGTTTCCAATTACAATGACAAGATTAAATGTAAGATATCCTCTATGTATCATACAAAATGATTGTTTTCAATTACAATGACAAGATTAAATGTAAGATATCTTCTATGTATCACACAAAATGATTGTTTTCAATCACAATGACAAGATTAAATGTAAGATATCCTCTATGTATCACACAAAATGATTGTTTCCAATCACAATGACAAGATTAAATGTAAGATATCCTCTATGTATCATACAAAATGATTGTTTCCAAATACAATGACAAGATTAAATGTAAGATATCCTCTATGTATCATACAAAATGATTGTTTCCAAATACAATGACAAGATTAAATGTAAGATATCCTCTATGTATCACACAAAATGATTGTTTTCAATTACAATGACAAGATTAAATGTAAGATATCCTCTATGTATCACACAAAATGATTGTTTCCAATTACAATGACAAGATTAAATGTAAGATATCCTCTATGTATCACACAAAATGATTGTTTCCAATCACAATGACAAGATTAAATGTAAGATATCCTCTATGTATCATACAAAATGATTGTTTCCAATTACAATGACAAGATTAAATGTAAGATATCCTCTATGTATCACACAACATGATTGTTTTCAATTACAATGACAAGATTAAATGTAAGATATCTTCTATGTATCACACAACATGATTGTTTTCAATTACAATGACAAGATTAAATGTAAGATATCCTCTATGTATCACACAAAATGATTGTTTTCAATTACAATGACAAGATTAAATGTAAGATATCCTCTATGTATCATACAAAATGATTGTTTCCAATTACAATGACAAGATTAAATGTAAGATATCCTCTATGTATCATACAAAATGATTGTTTCCAATTACAATGACAAGATTAAATGTAAGATATCCTCTATGTATCATACAATATGATTGTTTCCAATTACAATGACAAGATTAAATGTAAGATATCCTCTATGTATCATACAAAATGATTGTTTCCAATTACAATGACAAGATTAAATGTAAGATATCCTCTATGTATCATACAAAATGATTGTTTCCAATTACAATGACAAGATTAAATGTAAGATATCCTCTATGTATCATACAAAATGATTGTTTTCAATTACAATGACAAGATTAAATGTAAGATATCCTCTATGTATCATACAAAATGATTGTTTTCAATTACAATGACAAGATTAAATGTAAGATATCCTCTATGTATCACACAAAATGATTGTTTCCAATTACAATGACAAGATTAAATGTAAGATATCTTCTATGTATCATACAAAATGATTGTTTCCAATTACAATGACAAGATTAAATGTAAGATATCCTCTATGTATCATACAAAATGATTGTTTCCAATTACAATGACAAGATTAAATGTAAGATATCCTCTATGTATCATACAAAATGATTGTTTCCAATTACAATGACAAGATTAAATGTAAGATATCCTCTATGTATCATACAAAATGATTGTTTTCAATTACAATGACAAGATTAAATGTAAGATATCCTCTATGTATCATACAAAATGATTGTTTTCAATTACAATGACAAGATTAAATGTAAGATATTCTCTATGTATCACACAAAATGATTGTTTTCAATTACAATGACAAGATTAAATGTAAGATATTCTCTATGTATCACACAAAATGATTGTTTTCAATTACAATGACAAGATTAAATGTAAGATATCCTCTATGTATCATACAAAATGATTGTTTCCAATTACAATGACAAGATTAAATGTAAGATATCCTCTATGTATCATACAAAATGATTGTTTCCAATTACAATGACAAGATTAAATGTAAGATATCCTCTATGTATCATACAAAATGATTGTTTCCAATTACAATGACAAGATTAAATGTAAGATATTCTCTATGTATCACACAACATGATTGTTTTCAATTACAATGACAAGATTAAATGTAAGATATTCTCTATGTATCACACAAAATGATTGTTTTCAATTACAATGACAAGATTAAATGTAAGATATCCTCTATGTATCATACAAAATGATTGTTTCCAATTACAATGACAAGATTAAATGTAAGATATCCTCTATGTATCACACAACATGATTGTTTTCAATTACAATGACAAGATTAAATGTAAGATATTCTCTATGTATCACACAAAATGATTGTTTTCAATTACAATGACAAGATTAAATGTAAGATATCCTCTATGTATCATACAAAATGATTGTTTCCAATTACAATGACAAGATTAAATGTAAGATATCCTCTATGTATCATACAAAATGATTGTTTCCAATTACAATGACAAGATTAAATGTAAGATATTCTCTATGTATCACACAAAATGATTGTTTTCAATTACAATGACAAGATTAAATGTAAGATATCCTCTATGTATCATACAAAATGATTGTTTCCAATTACAATGACAAGATTAAATGTAAGATATCCTCTATGTATCATACAAAATGATTGTTTCCAATTACAATGACAAGATTAAATGTAAGATATCCTCTATGTATCATACAAAATGATTGTTTTCAATTACAATGACAAGATTAAATGTAAGATATCCTCTATGTATCACACAAAATGATTGTTTTCAATTACAATGACAAGATTAAATGTAAGATATCCTCTATGTATCACACAAAATGATTGTTTTCAATTACAATGACAAGATTAAATGTAAGATATCCTCTATGTATCATACAACATGATTGTTTTCAATTACAATGACAAGATTAAATGTAAGATATTCTCTATGTATCATACAAAATGATTGTTTTCAATTACAATGACAAGATTAAATGTAAGATATCCTCTATGTATCATACAAAATGATTGTTTCCAATTACAATGACAAGATTAAATGTAAGATATCCTCTATGTATCATACAACATGATTGTTTTCAATTACAATGACAAGATTAAATGTAAGATATTCTCTATGTATCATACAAAATGATTGTTTTCAATTACAATGACAAGATTAAATGTAAGATATCCTCTATGTATCACACAAAATGATTGTTTCCAATTACAATGACAAGATTAAATGTAAGATATCCTCTATGTATCACACAAAATGATTGTTTCCAATTACAATGACAAGATTAAATGTAAGATATCCTCTATGTATCACACAAAATGATTGTTTTCAATTACAATGACAAGATTAAATGTAAGATATCCTCTATGTATCATACAAAATGATTGTTTTCAATTACAATGACAAGATTAAATGTAAGATATCCTCTATGTATCACACAAAATGATTGTTTTCAATTACAATGACAAGATTAAATGTAAGATATCCTCTATGTATCATACAAAATGATTGTTTTCAATTACAATGACAAGATTAAATGTAAGATATCCTCTATGTATCATACAAAATGATTGTTTTCAATTACAATGACAAGATTAAATGTAAGATATCCTCTATGTATCACACAAAATGATTGTTTCCAATTACAATGACAAGATTAAATGTAAGATATCCTCTATGTATCATACAAAATGATTGTTTCCAATTACAATGACAAGATTAAATGTAAGATATCCTCTATGTATCATACAAAATGATTGTTTCCAATTACAATGACAAGATTAAATGTAAGATATCCTCTATGTATCACACAAAATGATTGTTTCCAATTACAATGACAAGATTAAATGTAAGATATCCTCTATGTATCACACAAAATGATTGTTTTCAATTACAATGACAAGATTAAATGTAAGATATCCTCTATGTATCATACAAAATGATTGTTTTCAATTACAATGACAAGATTAAATGTAAGATATCCTCTATGTATCACACAAAATGATTGTTTTCAATTACAATGACAAGATTAAATGTAAGATATCCTCTATGTATCACACAAAATGATTGTTTCCAATTACAATGACAAGATTAAATGTAAGATATCCTCTATGTATCATACAAAATGATTGTTTTCAATTACAATGACAAGATTAAATGTAAGATATCCTCTATGTATCACACAAAATGATTGTTTTCAATTACAATGACAAGATTAAATGTAAGATATCCTCTATGTATCATACAAAATGATTGTTTCCAATTACAATGACAAGATTAAATGTATAAAGCAACTAGCACTCTAATATTCTACAGAGCAATCTCAAGGATTGAGAAGTGACAGTTCAAACCTATTGACTATTAGGGTTTAAAAAAATATATACAGAGAATGTAGTTATGTCATAAAACAGACAAGTGTTACAAACCCTGTTATTAACTTATTTGATTTAATGACATAAACCCTCAATATTTTTAAATTGAGTTTTGTGACTTACTTTTCTTATTGGTAAATCTTCAATAAATTTGTTGACAGCTTCCAATGTTGGTTCTATTCTGTACTGTCCATTTGGTTTGTTTTTATCAGAACATACCTTAGCCAGCATAGTGTTAGGAGCAATACCTACAGAGTACAACATACCATAAATGTGTATGTTAATACATTATAATCATTCTTCTCAGCAACAACTCAACCCCAATAACAAGCCAATAATTAAAATTCTTTCTAGAGAACTTTGTATGTTCCATAGTATAGGTCCCTTACTGAAACAGAAAGCAGATCTACTGGGATATGGCTATATGAATGTACTCCACAACAATCTATCACATTGAAATAACAAGAGAACTTTAATCCATACCGATACAATAATTGTTCACACTGCAGCAGTTTAGTATAGCATTTGATTACACATATACAAGGGCCAGGTGTTAGGCCAGGGAATATGCATACCTGCACTTGCTGTTAATTGAGTTTTCTGCTCAATTCTAAATCTGATTTCTCTGACTGCTTCTTCAGCAGATACACCAAAGATTTCATATCTGGACATGTCTTTGAGATAATCATGTTTAACAGTCGCTGTGTTTCCTGTTTCTAGGACTACCATCTTCTCAGCAGTTGATGTGGTGACCGTCGCTGTGTTTCCTGTTTCTAAGACTACCATCTTCTCATCAGTTGATTTGGTGACCGTCGCTGTGTTTCCTGTTTTCGAGACTACCATCTGATTTATGTCTCTACTATCTCTGCATGACTGGTTTTCCTTGAAACGATAATAAAATGTTCTACTTTCCTCAGAAAGACTTGATCTTAGCTTTAAATGTTCAGTGAGATCAAGGTAAGCCTCATCTAAACTCATTGCTGCAAAGTTTGGATCATACTGGCCCATAATGTGCTGGATTTCCTGACTCACAGCTCGGTACTTAACAAAATTAGGTTTCACTAAAATTAATTCCGGACATAACTTTTTGCCTATGAATCCAGGCATAGCAGCTCTCACACCAAACCTTCTAGCTTTGTAATTGGATGTAGACTGTTGAAAGAAAACATGAACATGGTAACAAATATAATATTCTTAATAACAATTTATTGTAAATATATGTCCTTTTGCCAATTTTCAAAAATGACTTACTATGATTATAATATGAAGTAAGTCATGTGAGGAAAAAAAACAGCACAAAAAAAGACCATAATTATAATTTTAAGTGAGAGTGAATTTGAAATACAGGTGGTAATTTTATGTATTACTTTGGTACAATTACTGTAGAAAAGTAGGGCTAGAGAAAAAATACAGACCAAGTCTCCTTCTAAGGGCAACACTAAGTCTAAGATTTCATTTTATATTTGATTGAAATCAATAAGTCATTTCTGAAAAGTGTGGATAACCTTAACATAGTTGCCTATCAGATCCAAATAGAAAATAGTCTGTATTTGTACAGCAAAGACCACGATCTCAAACACAATGTATTTTGCATAAAAGACACCACAAACTGTGTTCTTCTAAGGTATTTCATTTGACAAGTGTAAAATATCATGGATATTAGTTTTAATGTCTAAACATTTGCCCACTTTCACAGGGCAGTATGCAGTTTTTATGAATAGTGCAATTTAGTAACAACATGTGAATGACAAAAATATGGAAGTATAAATGAAATAGTGATTAGCATAGCATATTGATACAAGTACAGGATAAATATAAACAAATCATTAATGCATGTGCATATGTCTGATATAACGTCTAATGTATGTGTGAAGTTTGAACTTAATCAGGCCAAGCATGTGCTATACGGCTAAATATGGACAGATGGGCGGACCTAAAGAGAGACTTTAATAAAACATTTCTTACCAGCATGCCCATACTACCCACAGCCATTGGTTTATCTCGGAGTGTGGGATCATCTTTCATTTCAACTGCAGCATAGAACATATCCATATCAATATGAACTATAGTTCGAGTCAAATCTCGTTGTGCTTTTAATTCCAAAACCATTTTATCTACCTAAAAAAATAATCATTGTATTTAGGTTAATACTAATAATACAACTCTGGAAACTACAAATAGATGAATTAAAATTGGAGAAATGGAGTCTGAGATATCATTACTTTTATTATAAAAGCAGGAGATTTGATTATTTTTCCTATTTAATTGACTTGAAATCTTTTTCATTTGTTATATCACATGATGATTTTTGAGTGGGTTGACATCATTTTCTCATTAGAGGACATCATAAACAACCTGCAAATACCAAACTTGCCAGGATGTAGAGGTGCTTGGTTTTCCTGAGTAACCCATGAGCAATATATGGATGTTTGGGTTAGCTCCCATATTCATTTTTCATACAATACTTGATTTCATTTGATTTTCTCTACTTTCAATATGTTAAGTTATTTTGGACAAGATCAGCAATACTGAAAAACTCCTGTTACAATTTATTTTATCTCCAGCCATAATTGTGGCTTTCATGACTTTCATTTCTTTGCAGTGGTGCATCCTCAGGCAATGCAGTTTAGTTATTCTTTGGTTTTAGTATTTCTAATTCATGGTTAATTCAACAATGAATTGTTTTGTAAAGAGTAATATATTATTATAATTCATTCATTGCCATGCCTCGCCATGCCTCTCCATACCATGCCATGCCATGCCACGTAGGCAAGAACTTCATAAAATTGTTGGCATATAAGTTTTTGCTGTGTGCAGTTAACAGTAACCATTTTTACTAGAAAATGAGAAATGTTTGAGTTCATGAATAAATATTGAATATAAAATATAATGAGAATCTTTGATGCAAAACTTAAAATGCTACAATTTATAACTACTAACTAAAAAATGTTTGTAGATTCAAAAGTTAATTCTTTAAAAACATAAATACCTCAACCAGTGCCATGGATTTCTCTTGCTCCGTAAGTTTTCCTAGTTGTTCTTTCATTTGTTCTATTTTGTTATTCAGTAGTTGTTCTTTCTTCTGTTCATTTTCATAAAATTTGGATCCTTTGGAAGCCTCAAGTATAATACTGTTAATTTTCTCCTTGTCAAGTCCTTCCATTCCAGCCTTGTTAGTGTTTAACCCCATCAATGACATCACACCTTTGCTACTATCTGTTTTGTTTGACTCATCCTGTGTGACAGCGCCCCTCATGGCTTGCTTTGCACTTGTGCCTGCAAAATGAATAAACAATTGATAATCTTTCCATAAATCTTGTGCACATAAGCGCTAGCCAGTATTTGGAAACACAAACAACTTTTGTTCCACTGCATAAATAAAGCTGACATATGGTTATTTCATACATGTAGCCACAGTCCCTCTATCCCCGGTCTGGAAACAGCGATTGTCCAAGGTGTGAATTACTCGCTGTGCTCGGATTGCGCTGGATATGGCTTTCCGCGAAGCAGTCTCTTAAAAGCAGAACTTTTTATTGAAACGATCGATTCATTGTTCCCTTCATATTCTAGTTTTTACAACCGAAAAAATATATATATGTTGACACTTTATATAGATTTAGAAGCTCAACACAATTCTTTAGCCAGCAAGTCTTTTTATGGTGGCATATTGACATTATTATTCGTGAATATCGCACTTAGAGATCGCAACTTGGAACACTTGTAACACCTTACCGGTTGGCCCCTTCTATTCGTCATGTGTTTTAGAAAGATCAATGTTTTTTCGTTTATTGGATAGTTTAAACCCAGTTGTAGTTGGTGGATCGGTTCATTGTGTTTGTTTTATTATATTATATAAAGTATACGTATCATATTTAGGCATCACTTTTTCCGTTTAAAATAAAGATGGCAAAATAAAGATGGCCTCTCACCGATTCATTTCCGTTCGAATTTTCGTGTCATTATTTTTTTTTCCAAGCATATATTTGGGATGTAGTTTACAATGCTGGTGACATCATGTCTCTAAATCTCTAAATTAACATACTGCAGTATCAATAACAATTTTGCATGTACAACAGTCAATGTACCATCAAGGAAAGTGTCTGGGGACGTTGCAAAGTCCCTCTATAATTGCCTATTGGGTGCGGGAGTTTGGTGTATGTAAATATCTTCATTCTCTATAATCAAAATATGATAACTTGTAATTACTTCGTTTAAAAGTAGCATCCTCAGATTATATTTTATAAACTGTATATAAATGTTTACACATACATACCTAAGTTATCTTTGCACATAGAATGTCTTGGAGATGGTGTCTTCATTTTGGAATAATTTTGATTTACACAGAATGATGGATTTTCTTCACTCCACCCAGTTTCCAACCAGTTCTCATCCTCGTTGTCATGGCAACTATCAGAATCAATATCCCTAGCATCCATGACTGCACTGTCAGTGTTGAAATGAGATGATCACCATCAATGTAACAACTGGCAATTAGTTTTTATTAATTTATTAATTAATTAATTGTTGAGATTCTAAATGGGAGAGCAGGTGAATTTATGAACACTTCCCTGAACTAAACATTTATAAATTCTGTCATTCTATTGGTTGAGTCAATATTTTTTAGCAAACTGCCCTTCATGTCCATCCTTTTGTGTTCAGCTGACTGTTAAGCAATCCCAACCAGAATACAAATCGAGTACCTCCAACAAGCAAGACAGCACCACAATGTTAGTATCTTGGCACACAGTCCGTAGAGGGACTGCTTCACAAAGTCCCTGATAATAAATAAAGGATATCTCGACTCAGTAGGCAGAAACACCAGAGAGTGGATTGACCTGCGCAGGATCGAAACAATATTATAACAATGAATTTACCAATTATACCAGATCTTTGATAGTCTTTAATGATCTTCCACCACTTCTAGATAAAGAGATAAGGTCTCGACACGAATAAATTTCAACCATTTAACAACAATTAAATATATATCGGGGAGGAAAATCAAATTATCCGCCATTAAAATGCTCTGATCTTGCCGTCTTCCGATGCCTGTGACGTTGGTGGCGCGCTATCGAAATCTTTACAGGTCGCAAACCATTCACCAGATATCCCAAGACGTTTTAGTGCATTTCTACAAAAAAAAATGTTTTAAATGTAAAAATACTAGTGTCATTGTAATTTACTAAAGCTAAGTTTAAGGTAATTATTATTGTTGGTGTAATTGTATGCTCATTTAGATATTGATAAAGTTGTACAAAGCCCCAGGTATAAAGCAGACAAAACACGTTTTCATCTTAATTCAAAGCAAAGTTTCGTGAAACGGGGGGGGGGGGGGGTAGAAACACAAATAATATGACTTATTTTTTTTTACTTTACGAATATGATGTATTCAAGTTACTTTCTGAAAGTACTATTTTTGACTAACAGAGGTTGTTGAACGTTTTAGTTGATTCACTGACAAGACAAAAAATATCATGTTATTTGCAAATGGTGGGAAATTAAGAAGTTTCGAAAAATGGTTGTAAAGGGGCCATAACATATAAGTGTCTTGGTGTGTTTTTTAATAGAAACGTTTGGTCTTAAGCAAAGCAAACTAAAGCTGACCAAATCATTGCATATTATTAACTTATTAACCTTTATACGAAAATATAAGAGAACATCCGTGGAACATATATTTTAATATTTTTGACATTATGGTCTGATCAATATTAGTTTACGACTTGTTGTTGGAATTAAATACCACACGATTATTAGGTGCTAATATGAACACTCCAATCGGTTAGCTATGTCGGATCCATGTTTTTATTGTAACGTATGTTCAATGTATTAAATGGTAATTAGAACTATTACTAATGTTAAATAACAAAATTGCAAAAAATGCTCATATCTCATTGGTAAGTAATGACGTTTGTGAGAAACAAATTGGGTAACACGTGTGCGAGATGTTCTTAATAGATAAATAGATAGGGGCCTGGCTCAACCAAGGCGTTAGTAAGGAAATAATTGTTCTTGTTTTCCGAAAGAATCAAAGACACATATGACAACCGGAGTGACTGCGACGAGCAGAATGTTCCAGTCTGAGTATGTTGTATTTGCCTTGGAGTCTCCTACAATTAAAAGACACAATGACAGTGTTTACATATGTACACAACTAAAAGCCTTACCACAGCTACATATGTCAATTGTGAGCGAGAGTGAAGACAATTTAGTATTTAGGGCGATTTCATATCAGTTTTGAATGCGAGTTCAAGTTGTATCAGCCATTGACAGGGGGAATTAATATATCAATTATTTAATAAAACTGTTTCATAATCATAGAGATGATACTACTATCACTCGTTAAGGTTCAGATAAATAATAGTAAGTTCAGTTGTTTCCCTTGTAAGACAGATTGTTATTCTGTAGAATATTATTAACATCTCTCGTACAGAGATGACAAATTATATTTTCGGACGATCTAATCGAGTGGCAGTTTGTAGAAGGAAATAAATAAAATGTAGTCATACATTTCCATTAACCCGGAAATTGTTCTAAGCGTAAATAGTAAATTCAATGAGGCGATAAAATCGCAAAAAATAGGAAGAACACCAAGATTATTTCTCTTTGAAAAATAATTCTGACGGCAATCGTAAATCGCGCCCTCAATTGGTGATTTCGATTCTACAGTAAATTTATTAAAACTATTGTCAAGCTTAGATAAATTAATTTGTCAATAATAGCAATATGTAGACACATCGTAGTATTGAGCAATGAACAAAGGATTAATAAACGAATGGTTGGCAAATAAACAATTAAACATACAATATAGACGAAAACATATATTATAAATAATGCTGAACAATGTAAAATACTAGTTTTTTAAAGAATAACCGTAAAACAGAAGTATTAATGTCGGACAATTATTGGCTAACGACCACTAGTATTTGATCGTTAGTGATGGATGTTTTAATAATTAAACCACTCTAAGTTTCCACATATAAAAAATGTTTGACTAAGTTGAGGTGCTGAATGTGCATCGAATTATAAAAATGACGACGTGGATATTTTTGTAACCCCGCCCACTTTTGCCAGACCTCGTCCAAATTGTAACTCGATGTTCAATTTACAGTTAACAGAACTTCGAGTTACGAACAACAAAATTTTTGTTTTTGTTGAACGTCCACATTTAGTAACTCGAACTTTAATTAACAGTCAACCATACATCGACTCGGAGTTATGGGCAACATACATTTTTTAATTTGTTTATCATTCGAATTTAGCAAATCGAATGTTAATTAACAATTAATCGAATTACGTGAAATATAAAACGTTAAATGAAATAAAAAAATGTATATTTCCAGTAACTTGCAGTTAAATAAAGTTCGAGTTACAAAATGTGGACGTTAAACAATAGTAACAAGTTATGTTTGATTAACCGGTAGTTGAACATCGAGTTACAATTTAACATGGGTTTTTAAAAGTGGGCGTGGTTTCTAGAATATGGGCGTGGTCGTTTTTGTAACTCGAACTGTTCAGCATCTTGAGCAAGTTGGAACAACCTCGTAGTTTCACAGAATAACAGTCATTGTTATTCCATAAAATAAGTATCTTATCCATGTCTGACAATATTTTTTAACGTGTTTTTCCCAATTCCAGTACATACTAATTTTTAGTCGTCATGGCAATTATATTTATTTTTTCTTTCTTCAGTTTATCCACGACCAACAGTTATTCATTACCCGCGCCATTACGCTTGTCCACCTGATTCATCACAGGGAATTCTGGGCATACGTCATAATTTAGTCACGTGAGCATGTAGTAAAATGGCGACTGTTTGAGTTGTAAACTTAAGATTTTCTGTTGAAATATTTAGTAGAAGTCTGATCATAGAAGATAATAGAATTTACAGCTCAGCCTACATATCAAACTATCGAGATCTGCACCATATATTTCTACTTGACGAGTCAAGTTGATTTATCATGTCGGACGACCGCAGCTCAGACGAGGATGAGGAGTTCGAAGACGGACTATACGTCCACGAACACGAGGGGAACCTTAGTAAATGGACGAACTACATCCATGGGTGGCAAGATCGGTGGGTATCATTGAAAGGCGGTACTATGAGTTACTATAAATCGAAGAATGATATTACTGCAGGCTGCCGTGGATCGATGAGCCTAGCGAAGGCAGACATACAGGTAGGTTCACTAGAGTTATTTGGACATCGAGTCAATCGATGTATATAAAGCATGTATTCCTTTATATTCTTGGGTCCTGCCACCGTCTGTTTAGACGACGTATGTCACGACGTTCTTAGATATAGGAGCATTACATTCGTTCTCCCACTGCAAATTTTGAATCACGTGTGAGTATGGAGGGAGGTCAAGTACGTGGCTGCCTTCAGACATGTATCATGGAAAAACATGGCATGGCACTCCACCCACTTGTTTTCTGATTGAGGAGCAGGAATCGCTATCAATGCATCCTAGTCTATTCAAAGGGATGTGAAGGATATGATTTTTTTTTATATATAACCCCTTCCTTCTCCCAAGTCACCTTACTTCAATTGAGATGAGTACTATAAAAGACTATTTACAGCAAATTTTGTGTCAGAAGTTTGAATCATATGGTCAGGCAATTGCCACAACCAAAGACCTGCATAGTGCTATGGCAGACAAAGTTAAACCTACATAGTTTGATTGCCTGATCTTAAAATTAACCCTGACATGCACATTTTTGTCTAGTGTATGTAGGCTAGTTATCACAAGAATATCACAAAGTATGCACTTAGGCAGTGTAGGAACACATTGATCTCCACTATGGACTGGTTGAAACTTTGCAGTATATACAGTTATTATTATCAATCACTCTGTTTATTTCTATTTTACTAGCTTCATGAATTTGATGAATTGAGATTTGATGTAACTGTTAATGACAGTGTATGGTATTTCAAGGCAGCAACACTGGAAGAAAAACAGCTATGGTTGGATGCACTAGAAGCTCAGAAAGTAAGTGTAACAGTCATACATTGTATCACTGGTGGTAGTATTCTTGGCTGAGGTGGTCAAATACTTTTTTAATCTCACAATATGTAACATATTGTAGTTGTAGAATTAGGGGTACACATGTAGAATTGTAACTACCAGGCTAAATTGCACTGTGTTTTTACCTTTAAATTTGTTTACTTTCTTATCATAAGAAGCTAGCTACTCAGTGCTGCAATATATGCTTTCTAAAAATGAGAATCAAAAGAGAATTTTGAAAATTATTTCCAGATTTCAACATTATTCTTTATAAATGAAACCTTATGTGCATTCTGGTATTCCCAGGGTGCAATGTGGTACTTGCATTCTAGTTATGATGTTGCCACAGTGCATTGTCTTCTCTATTTAAAATGTTCACATTGTAATTTTTCTGATGTCATCACACTGTAATGTAGATCCTGATTATGTGTCATCATTCTTTGTGTATTTTTTGTGTGTTATTATTCAGGAATGGTGCAACTGTGTGTCTTTTTCAAATGTTCTCTACTCCTGCTTTTCTCTGTTCATGTGGGCTTAAACAAACATTGGGAATTGTATTCATCCACAGCCGAAACATAACAAAAAAAGTCACACTTATTTTTACACAAAAATGTATAATTTTTAATTTTTTTATTTTTTAGAGTGATTCCTGTCACGCATACATACCATAAAAGCATCATTAGTTTGTTCAATTGCCTCCATTAAGTTTTACGATTTTTTAGTTTGGTGAATACCACAATCTATTTTTTTATTCCAATAACTAATAATTATAAAATTTATACCAAATTACTTATATTATAGAACAAATAATAATAATTATTTGTGATAATTGAAAAAAATAATAGAATTGGTAGAATTGATCACCTGAAAAGTGTTATTGTCACTTATACATGTATGAAGCTTTTCACACAATAGATAATAAACATGGATAAAATGATATGCAAATATTGCTTCTTTTTCTGTTCTCTATGACCACAATCTAATAATCCAAATATTCATAGAATTTACATCTAACATTGTGTTGAACTGTTGAATTTTTTTTCACAAAACAGGCAGAATCTGGATATGGCTCTGAAAGCAGTTTACGACGACATGGTTCAATGCAGTCTCTGACATCCAGTTTGGCTTCACAGTCGTCATTTAAGGTAACCTTCTCACTATAACATGTAACTAAATATATTTGACTCTTTTATTAATTAAACCTTTATAATTTTTTTTCATATTTTTTCAAACATTTTGTTCATTCATTCCAAAATTAACAAATGAATTGTAGTAAAATACAGTAAGAAAAATAATATAAGAACGATTGATTCTCATTTTTTATTAAAAATCATATTACATTTGTGTGTACTTTTTT
Source organism: Saccoglossus kowalevskii (assembly GCF_978046115.1). Classification (NCBI taxonomy): domain Eukaryota; kingdom Metazoa; phylum Hemichordata; class Enteropneusta; family Harrimaniidae; genus Saccoglossus; species Saccoglossus kowalevskii. The sequence continues at coordinate 34,944,462 of NC_140653.1, forward strand.
AAAGAGTACACATTAATCTTCATCAATGTTTAAAAGACAAGGCCTTACTTTTGTTGTTTTCTCAGTAAAAGTCCATCATTTTCACAGAGCAGGCCTAGTAGATCAAATACTTGTATATTTATATTTTAAGTATTATTGAAAAGTCATACATTTGGCAATTAATTAGCTGTTTATTCACTGCTAAATGTGAATAAATATTAAATTTTATTTTTACAAAAACTATTTTTGACTATCGCAACTATTGGAAAAGTTATCCCGCTAATGATGCAAAAATCAATTCATCATATTGTGCATCTATAAGCCACAAGATAACTGTGCAGTTGATGGGTTCGTCAAGTTTGATGGACTATATCTCTAGAACTGAAACCCACTTTCAAAGATTGTTGTTTTGTAAAGTAACAGTAAAAAATTCAAAATCAAAAAAACATAGAAAGAGTAAACAGTGAGAAATGAACAAAAAAAAATATATATTAACACACAAAAATCATGGTTGTATTCCCTTATATCCCATCTTTGTGAAAATGTATATATAGTGATAGTTACATGCTTATAACTGTTAAAAAACTCTCTATATTAAATCTCATCTTCATAATCTATGAGCTCATTTAAGCATGATTAAATAGTCTTTAGATATCAGTGTGATTATCCACTGTTTAAATGATCTTTATCATGTGTTACACAGAAAGGGAGAGGTCTACGTGAGAAGCTAGCAGAGATGGAGACATTCCGTGAACTGTTATGTAGACAAGTAGATGTACTTCAAGCATACTTTGATTCCTGTGTTGAGGGGGGACCAGTTGAAAACAATCAAAGACACAGTTGGCATGACGACCCATGTAAGTGTGATATGGTTGTTGATAACTGTTACATGCATGTTGAAAAAATAAAAATAGTTAACTATTGAGAAAATTTACTTTACAAAAATTTATCAGTATTCGGTTTTAATATATTAGGTAAAAATATTTAAAAAAACAAATTATTTGTTGTCGCTGTTGATAATTTTGGTGATTCTGGAGGGTATACAAAAATGATTCCACTCAACCTTGTAGAACCTATTACCTGAGCCACACTTTTATTTTGTTACTACTACATGTATAATAATAATATCTTGATGTTCTTCAACTTTTTTGCAGTGGAAGAAAATGATGGCGATACTGAAAGTGATGATTTACTCAAACCTCAAGCTGACAACTCACATTTAGATAGTGAAAATGGACATAGAGAGCAAAGTGAGTTCGGAAGAACACCAATAATGTATTAAATATAATAACAATACCATGGGAGTTAAAGTTCATTGTGACAATGTTTCATTTGCCATTGCTTATATCGTGTCTTGCATGTCAATGTTCAGATCACAAACTTGCCTTGTGAGTCTTTCATAATGTAAACCACTTGAATTTGAGATAATTAATAAGTATTGCACAAATTTATAATAATATAAATAAATTATATAACTAGTTACAGTTGACGCACCAAAAGCCATCACCGAGTCTCAATGACGCAGCAAATATTATTAAATCATCAAAACCTTGCAGAAAAACTGATTTACATTATTACTTATTAAAATCGATGCATATTTTACCACACATGCATTTATTGCAGAAGAGGGTTTAGTAGTGTGATAAATGGCTTAATACATGCAAAAAACTAATAATTGGAATCACATGTAAATTTATAGCTATGATATTTCACTAATTCATTTGCATTTATTAATTTATGGTGTTTATTTCAGCTTCATCATTCTTACCTGACATTGGGATAGATTTTAAAGGAGAAGCCTTTACTTTCAAAGCCACAACTGCTGGTATCTTAGCAACCTTGTCTCACTGTATTGAATTGATGATACAAAGAGAAGACCAATGGCAAAGGAGATTTGAAAAGGTATGTCTGTGAATTTATTATTTTCACTGCAAAATAAACTCCAAGGTTTGCTGCCATTATTAGTCCCTGTTTGAAAACAAGGGGCTTGTGGGTTGACCTTTGTGCATGCATTCATCTCTGTTGGTATCTCATACATACATTATGCTTCATGGGATACACATGCATGTCCTTTAGATGACTGAATGGCTGCCATTTTTGTGCTAGAACCAGAACCGGATCTTGGTCATGAGAAATGTCACTCAAACTTAATTTGTCATTATGGGACCTTCATGTCCCTCATTTTAATTGTATTAAAATTGGATTCAAAATAGATGATCTGTCGAATTACACCCTCATGGACATCGACAACTAGGTAGGGTTGTGCACTTTCTTATTATTGGCAGTGATCCTGTTGATGACGTTGCGAAGTTTAAACATTTTGTCTTGTCTTGTTTTTTTTTCTGGATTACATATTGTAATCATATTGGTGGCAGTAATACTGATTATGATTAAATATGTCCTTTATTAGTCCTCGTTCAGACGCAGTCCGAAAACGAGGATTTACGGATTGACCTCTGTGCCTCCATGTGTGTGTATGTGCGTCCGGACCTACCGTAAAAATTCTAAAATTTTGCCCCCCTCTGAAAAATTCGGGCGCCTAATTATTTGCTGGATTTCGGTATTTTATTGACCTCCAAATTTTTAGACTTCACTAAAGATTGCCGACTTATTCTTATTCGAAAATTGCAACTAGTTTTGGTTTCCCGACTCTGGTCGCATACAAACGCTCAATGCAGTCAGGTATCCGCCATGTTCTTTCTCTTAGGTCAAATCGGTAATTAACCAATCAAAAAGCTGGATGATGTCAATGTGTTCAAATTACCATAGCTCATTTAAATATGTTAATGTTATTGAACACAACACGGAAGAGACTTGCTGATGTTGTAGTCCGATCTTTTAGCTTGGATTTTGATGGGAAAACGGCATGATTTTTTTTTTTAAATCAAAAAGTTGTTATTCTCAAAAAATAAACTGAGCATTTGAAGAGTAATTTAACATTGTTTAGAGTGATAACAGCTCATTGTCGAAACGAAGCTTACCCATTCCCGCCGTGATTCACGCAAGTCACAATAAACATACTCTTGAATAGGCGTCAATGACTGCGGTAAAACTTACTCTATTTTTGGCATCAGGAATGATTGAAATGTCATTTTATTTTTTTAATCCAAACTGCTGTTCAACAGCCCAGGGCGAATTTACGGCAGAATCTGGTTCCTCAAATAAGAACACGTGAGTTGATTATAACCGAATATATTGCACTGGGTTGGGAGATACAAACTGTCCCAGTTGCGAAACTTCCATGTATCTTTTGTCCAATGGGTACCTGTACTTCGAACATTAGTTTTCCTAGGTGATGCAAGACAGCTTTGTTCGTAACCGGACGAACTCTGTTTAATTCAATGAAGCAAACAACTGTCAATGCTACAATAAATTGCAGAGGTACGCTAACATTAATTGAAAACAAGCAAATAATTTCCATTCACAGAGAGGGGTAACTTACATACATTAACAACTCTTTTGACCTATTAGTTTTGTGCTGACCTCTTCTTCGCGTCTTGATGTTTTGTTTTCCTTGTCATAATACTTACTGATTGAGGACTTTGATTTTTAGTTGTTTCGCCTGCAACTCGGCCACGACCTTTGCGTTTACCGTAAAACATGGAGAAGTTTATGTCAATTTGACGGACATTCCTTTTTTTAAAAACTAACGAAGTACACTGTCTATCATCCCCATTATTTTTCATTTGCTGATTTCTATTCTGAAAAATTCAACCGTTTGAAAATGCTATTTAATTTTGCACTCTAAAAACATGTCAGATTAAAATTATTTAAAACTGGCCGAAATTTTAGAGTGTTCAAGTATATCTTACACATGCCTGGACCAATTACATTCAAACTTCACACATACATCATACATATTATATAATTATTATACACATGCACATCAATTTGTTTTATGTTCTAATTCAAAGTGGCCAAATGACAGCCATTTTTGTGCTAAAAAAATCCAATATCAAGCATTTATGGTTGGATTTTGTTCAAACTTGGTACATACATTAGACATTATGGGTTCCTGATGCACGTCATTTTATTTTTCAAATCAGATTCAAAATGGCTGACTGGTGGCCATTTTGTTTAAATGAATGGGCTTCTAGAGCTATATCTCTAACATGCTTTGACTGATTATGTTCAAATTTTATATATTCGTTATACATCATGTTATAGATATACACATGTAGATGTATTCAAATTGGCAGATTTTGTTTTAGTTTATGTGGTTCCAGAGTATTATCTCTCAATATGGACAAGTACTTGTTTGACGATCAGATACAAGATGTCAATCATTTTAATGACTTTGATGTATGTAGGTACAATGATACCTAATTGATTCTGGTTTCATCGACCCGAGAAAAAAATTACATTGGGCTATTAATTGCGATTGATTGCTAATCTAGTTCAACTTCAACCATGTTTTTCATTAGTCCCATGTTTGATTACTATACCATTGTTAGCTGAACAGATTCTTCTTTGTAATGGTTGATAATGATATTGTTTTTCTTATTATTTGTGTTCTTAAGGAGCAAGATAAAAGAAAAAGAGCTGAAGAGGCTTATCGAAATGCTTCTGCTGAATTGAAGAAACGAGCAACCTTTGGAGGTCCGGATTATGAGGTAGCTTATGAATTCAAATGTATCTTCTGTATCACTTGCAAACAGATAAAAGTAATTTCAATCAATAAGAAGAGTATTAAAACGAAGAGTGATACCACAGCAAAGAGCTGATGTACCTCAATTATCGTGCATGTATATCAAAGTCATTAGAAGGCGAACAATACAATGTAATTGACATTCACTCCTTTTCAATAGACCATTTTCTGTTTACTGCGTAATCCTGCGTTATGCTTGAAACCGAATGTAAAAAAAGGGCAAACAAAGGTCATACAAAATGTAGCTTTGTCAAAACACTGCTGGGATTCAACAAATATTTTGGCAGCATTTCTATGCCTAATAATGTGCTATTTGAGAATCGTCAATTTTAATGAAGTAAGGTTATTTCAGTGCATTTTCTGCTCTGAAAGATCTGTATCCCAATATTGAACTATAAAATAGAAATTCAAGTTCAAAATCAAATCAATTGATTTTGGCTGCAGAAGTTCAATGCCATGATCTTGCAGTGAACGGGAAATCACCTATTGAAGGGTAATCTCAAGATCTCTTCGCAATAGTTTGTGTTGAATTACCATGGGAAATATCCACTGGGTCACCATGGGCTGTATCCACTGGGTCACCATGGGCTGTATCCACTGGGTCACCATGGGCTGTATCCACTGGGTCACCATGGTCTGTATCCACTGGGTCACCATGGGCTGTACTCACTGGGTCACCATGGGCTGTATCCATTGGACGACCATGGGCTATATATGTTGGGTTACCATGGGCTGTATCTATTGGGATACCATAGGCTGTATATGTTGGGTTACCATAGGCTGTATCTATTGGGATACCATAGGCTGTATATGTTGGGTTACCATAGGCTGTATCTATTGGGTTACTATGGGCTGTATATGTTGGGTTACCATAGGCTGTATCCATTGGACTACCATGGGCTGTATATGTTGGGTTACCATAAGCTGTATCCATTGGGTTACTATGGGCTGTATATGTTGGGTTACTATGGGCTGTATATGTTGGGTTACCATGGGCTGTATATGTTGGGTTACCATAGGCTGTATATGTTGGGTTACCATAGGCTGTATATGTTGGGTTACCATAGGCTGTATATGTTGGGTTACCATGAGCTGTATCCATTGGGTTACTATGGGCTGTATATGTTGGGTTACCATAGGCTGTATATGTTAGGTTACGATGGGCTGTATCCATTGGGTTACCATGGGCTGTATCCATTGGGTTACCATGGGCTGTATATGTTGGGTTACCATGGGCTGTGTATGTTGGGTTACCATGGGCTGTATATGTTGGGTTACCATAGGCTGTATCCATTGGGTTACTATGGGCTGTGTATGTTGGGTTACCATGGGCTGTATCCATTGGGTTACCATGGGTTGTATATGTTGGATTACGATGGGCTGTATCCATTGGGTTACCATGGGTTGTATATGTTAGGTTACGATGGGCTGTATCCATTGGGTTACCATGGGCTGTATCCATTGGGTTACCATGGGCTGTATATGTTGGGTTACCATGGGCTGTATCCATTAGGTTACCATGGGCTGTATATGTTGGGTGACCATGGGCTGTATCCATTGGGTTACCATGGACTGTATATGTTGGGTTACCATGGGTTATATATGATGGGTTACCATGGGCTGTATCTATTGGGATACCATAGGCTGTATATGTTGGGTTACCATAGGCTGTATCTATTGGGATACCATAGGCTGTATATGTTGGGTTACCATAGGCTGTATCTATTGGGTTACTATGGGCTGTATATGTTGGGTTACCATAGGCTGTATCCATTGGACTACCATGGGCTGTATATGTTGGGTTACCATAGGCTGTATCCATTGGGTTACTATGGGCTGTATATGTTGGGTTACCATGGACTGTATATGTTGGGTTACCATAGGCTGTATATGTTGGGTTACCATAGGCTGTATATGTTGGGTTACCATGAGCTGTATCCATTGGGTTACTATGGGCTGTATATGTTGGGTTACCATAGGCTGTATATGTTAGGTTACGATGGGCTGTATCCATTGGGTTACCATGGGCTGTATCCATTGGGTTACCATGGGTTGTATATGTTGGATTACGATGGGCTGTATCCATTGGGTTACCATGGGCTGTATATGTTAGGTTACGATGGGCTGTATCCATTGGGTTACCATGGGCTGTATCCATTGGGTTACCATGGGCTGTATATGTTGGGTTACCATGGGCTGTATCCATTAAGTTACCATGGGCTGTATATGTTGGGTGACCATGGGCTGTATCCATTGGGTTACCATGGACTGTATATGTTGGGTTACCATGGGTTGTATATGATGGGTTACCATGGGCTGTATCTATTGGGATACCATAGGCTGTATATGTTGGGTTACCATAGGCTGTATCTATTGGGTTACTATGGGCTGTATATGTTGGGTTACCATAGGCTCTATCCATTGGACTACCATGGGCTGTATATGTTGGGTTACCATAGGCTGTATCCATTGGGTTACTATGGGCTGTATATGTTGGGTTACCATGGGCTGTATATGTTGGGTTACCATAGGCTGTATATGTTGGGTTACCATAGGCTGTATATGTTGGGTTACCATGAGCTGTATCCATTGGGTTACTATGGGCTGTATATGTTGGGTTACCATAGGCTGTATATGTTGGGTTACCATAGGCTGTATATGTTGGGTTACCATAGGCTGTATCCATTGGGTTACTATGGGCTGTATATGTTGGGTTACCATAGGCTGTATATGTTGGGTTACCATAGGCTGTATATGTTGGGTTACCATGGGCTGTATCTATTGGGTTACCATGGGCTGTATATGTTGAGTTACCATGGGCTGTATATGTTGAGTTACCATGGGCTGTATCCGTTGGGTCACCATGGGCTGTATCTATTGGGTCACCATGGGCTGTATCCGCTGGGTTACCATGGGCTGTATATGTTGGCTTTCCATGGGTTGTATCTATTGGGTCACCATGGGCTGTATCTATTGGGTCACCATGGGCTGTATCCATTGAGTTACCATGGGTTGTATATGTTGGGTTACCATAGGCTGTATATGTTGGGTTACCATGGGCTGTATATGTTGGGTTACCATAGGCTGTATCCATTGGACTACCATGGGCTGTATATGTTAGGTTACGATGGGCTGTATCCATTGGGTTACCATGGGCTGTATCCATTGGGTTACCATGGGCTGTATATGTTGGGTTACCATGGGCTGTATATGTTGGGTTACGATGGGCTGTATCCATTGGGTTACCATGGGCTGTATCCATTGGGTTACCATGGGCTGTATCCATTGGGTTACCATGGGCTGTATCCATTGGGTTACCATGGGCTGTATCTATTGGGTCACCATGGGCTGTATCCGTTGGGTTACCATAGGCTGTATATGTTGGCTTTCCATGGGTTGTATATGTTGGGTTACCATGGGCTGTATATGTTGGGTTACCATGGGCTGTATCTGTTGAGTTACCATAGGCTGTATATGTTGGGTTACCATGAGCTGTATCCATTGGGTTACTATGGGCTGTATATGTTGGGTTACCATAGTCTGTATATGTTGGGTTACCATAGGCTGTATATGTTGGGTTACCATAGGCTGTATCTATTGGGTTACCATGGGCTGTATACCTTGGGTTACCATGGGCTGTATATGTTGAGTTACCATGGGCTGTATCTATTGGGTCACCATGGGCTGTATCCGTTGGGTTACCATGGGCTGTATATGTTGGGTTACCATGGGCTGTATATGTTAGGTTACAATGGGCTGTATCCATTGGGTTACCATGGGCTGTATCCATTGGGTTACCATGGGCTGTATCCATTGGGTTACCATGGGCTGTATCTATTGGGTCACCATGGGCTGTATCCGTTGGGTTACCATGGGCTGTATATGTTGGCTTTCCATGGGTTGTATCTATTGGGTCACCATGAGCTGTATCCATTGGGTTACTATGGGCTGTATATGTTGGGTTACCATAGGCTGTATATGTTAGGTTACGATGGGCTGTATCCATTGGGTTACCATTGGCTGTATCCATTGGGTTACCATGGGCTGTATATGTTGGGTTACCATGAGCTGTGTATGTTGGGTTACCATGGGCTGTATATGTTGGGTTACCATAGGCTGTATCCATTGGGTTACTATGGGCTGTATATGTTGGGTTACCATGGGCTGTATCCATTGGGTTACCATGGGTTGTATATGTTGGATTACGATGGGCTGTATCCATTGGGTTACCATGGGCTGTATATGTTAGGTTACGATGGGCTGTATCCATTGGGTTACCATGGGCTGTATCCATTGGGTTACCATGGGCTGTATATGTTGGGTTACCATGGGCTGTATCCATTGGGTTACCATGGGTTGTATCCATTGGGTTACCATGGGCTGTATGTGTTAGGTTACGATGGGCTGTATCCATTGGGTTACCATGGGCTGTATCCATTGGGTTACCATGGGCTGTATATGTTGGGTTACCATGGGCTGTATCCATTAGGTTACCATGGGCTGTATATGTTGGGTGACCATGGGCTGTATCCATTGGGTTACCATGGACTGTATATGTTGGGTTACCATGGGTTGTATATGATGGGTTACCATGGGCTGTATATGTTGGGTTACCATGGGATGTATACCTTGGGTTACCATGGGCTGTATATGTTGAGTTACCATGGGCTGTATATGTTGAGTTACCATGGGCTGTATATGTTAGTTACGATGGGCTGTATCCATTGGGTTACCATGGGTTGTATATGTTGGGTTAACATGGGCTGTATCCATTGAGTTACCATGGGCTGTATATGTTGGGTTAACATGGGCTGTATCCATTGGGTTACCATTGGCTGTATATGTTGGGTTACCATGGGTTGTATATGATGGGTTACCATGGGCTGTATATGTTGGGTTACCATGGGCTGTATCCATTGGGTTACCATGGACTGTAATAATAATAATAATAATAATCTTTATTGAAACCGTATCCCGGAGTGGGATCTTAGTTGAAAATACAATAAAGTAATACAAAAAAGATAAAAAATAACACAAGACATTCAAAGACAATAGAAAATAAAAAATAAAATTAAATTATTTGGCGGTTGGTTGAGGCAACTGGCATTTTAAGATTTTTTCTTGTCGTAATTTGAAACAAGTGTGGATGAATTTTCCTAGTTCAATGATTGTTTTGTCATTTTTAATTTTTAGTATATTTGTAAGTTTTTCGTCATCCGTCCCCAAGTTGCTTATATTGTATTTAATATTCTTGATCATGATTTCTCGTTCCTTCTTGTATAAATCACAATTGAGAAGAAAATGTTTTTCGTTTTCAATTTCCTGTTTGTCACAAACTGGGCAAATTCGGTCCTCCGCTAAAATGTTATTATATCTGCCCCTTTCGATTTGAAGGGTATGAGCACTTATTCTGAGTTTTGTCATAGCTGCTCTATGATTTGGATTTTTGATTGTGGTGAGATATTTTTCATATGCAAATTCTGTTTTAATTTTCCTATAGGTTCGTAACTTGTTTTTATGGTTTTTACCTTTATTGTCATCGTGTAATGTTTCTGTACTATGTATTTCAAAGGATTGTTCTAGTTTGCGAGTTACTGTTTCAGTGATTTGTTTTTCTGTATATGTTGGGTTACCATGGGCTGTATATGTTGGGTCACCATGGGCTGTATCCATTGGGTTACCATGGACTGTATATGTTGGATTACCATGGGTTGTATATGATGGGTTACCATGGGCTGTATATGTTGGGTTACCATGGGCTGTATATGTTGAGTTACCATGGGCTGTATATGTTGAGTTACCATGGGCTGTATCATTGAGTTACCATGGGCTGTATCCATTGAGTTACCATGGGCTGTATATGTTGGGTTAACATGGGCTGTATCCATTGGGTTACCATTGGCTGTATATGTTGGGTTACCATGGGCTGTATCCATTGGGTTACCATGGACTGTATATGTTGGGTTACCATGGGCTGTATATGTTGGGTTACCATGGGCTGTATCCATTGGGTTACCATGGACTGTATATGTTGGGTTACCATGGGCTGTATATGTTGGGTTAACATGGGCTGTATCCATTGGGTTACCATTGGCTGTATATGTTGGGTTACCATGGGCTGTATCCATTGGGTTACCATGGACTGTATATGTTGGGTTACCATGGGCTGTATATGTTGGGTTACCATGGGCTGTATCCATTGGGTTACCATGGACTGTATATGTTGGGTTACCATGGGCTGTATATGTTGGGTTACCATGGGCTGTATACCTTGGGTTACCATGTGCTGTATATGTTGAGTTACCATGGGCTGTATATGTTGGGTTACCATGGGCTGTATATGTTGGGTTACCATGGGCTGTATCCATTGGGTTACCATGGGCTGTATATGTTGGGTTACCATGGGCTGTATATGTTGGGTTACCATGAGCTGTATCCATTGGGTTACCATGGGCTTTATATGCTGGGTTACCATTGTCTGTATTCATTAGGTCATCATGGGCTGTATCTTTTGAGCTACCATGGTAATATCCATTGGGTCAGCATAGGATGTATATGATGGGTTACCATAGGCTGTATTTTTGCAGTTTGCAGTTAACTTGATGCATAGATGATCTTGGCTAATGCGTAGATTTGATTAGGTTTTGGTTGAAAACTCCATTGGGTTACCATGGGCTGTATCCATTGGGTTACCATGGGCTGTATATGTTGGGTTACCATGGGCTGTATCCATTAGGTTACCATGGGCTGTATATGTTGGGTGACCATGGGCTGTATCCATTGGGTTACCATGGACTGTATATGTTGGGTTACCATGGGTTGTATATGTTGGGTTACCATGGGCTGTATATGTTGGGTTACCATGGGCTGTATCCATTGGGTTACCATGGGCTGTATATGTTGGGTTACCATGGGTTGTATATGTTGAGTTACCATGGGCTGTATCCATTGGGTTACCATGGGCTGTATATGTTAGGTTACCATGGGCTGTATCCATTGGGTTACCATGGACTGTATATGTTGGGTTACCATGGGCTGTATATGTTGGGTTACCATGGGCTGTATCCATTGGGTTACCATGGACTGTATATGTTGGGTTACTATGGGTTGTATATGATGGGTTACCATGGGCTGTATATGTTGGGTTACCATGGGCTGTATCCATTGGGTTACCATGGACTGTATATGTTGGGTTACCATGGGTTGTATATGATGGGTTACCATGGGCTGTATATGTTGGGTTACCATGGGCTGTATCCATTGGGTTACCATGGGCTGTATATGTTGGGTTACCATGGGTTGTATATGTTGAGTTACCATGGGCTGTATCCGTTGGGTTACCATGGGCTGTATATGTTGGGTTAACATGGGCTGTATCCATTGGGTTACCATTGGCTGTATATGTTGGGTTACCATGGGCTGTATCCATTGGGTTACCATGGACTGTATATGTTGGGTTACCATGGGCTGTATATGTTGGGTTACCATGGGCTGTATCCATTGGGTTACCATGGACTGTATATGTTGGGTTACCATGGGCTGTATATGTTGAGTTACCATGGGCTATATCATTGAGTTACCATGGGCTGTATATGTTGCGTTACCATGGGCTGTATATGTTGGGTTACCATGGGCTGTATATGTTGGGTTACCATGGGCTGTATCCATTGAGTTTCCATGGGCTGTATATGTTGGGTTAACATGGGCTGTATCCATTGAGTTACCATGGGCTGTATATGTTGGGTTACCATGGGCTGTATATGTTGGGTTACCATGGGCTGTATATGTTGAGTTACCATGGGCTGTATATGTTGAGTTACCATGGGCTGTATATGTTGGGTTACCATGGGCTGTATCCATTGGGTTACCATGGACTGTATATGTTGGGTTACCATGGGCTGTATATGTTGGGTTACCATGGGCTGTATCCATTGGGTTACCATGGACTGTATATGTTGGATTACCATGGGTTGTATATGATGGGTTACCATGGGCTGTATATGTTGGGTTACCATGGGCTGTATATGTTGAGTTACCATGGGCTGTATATGTTGAGTTACCATGGGCTGTATCATTGAGTTACCATGGGCTGTATCCATTGAGTTACCATGGGCTGTATATGTTGGGTTAACATGGGCTGTATCCATTGGGTTACCATTGGCTGTATATGTTGGGTTACCATGGGCTGTATCCATTGGGTTACCATGGACTGTATATGTTGGGTTACCATGAGCTGTATCCATTGGGTTACCATGGGCTTTATATGCTGGGTTACCATTGTCTGTATTCATTAGGTCATCATGGGCTGTATCTTTTGAGCTACCATGGTAATATCCATTGGGTCAGCATAGGATGTATATGATGGGTTACCATAGGCTGTATTTTTGCAGTTTGCAGTTAACTTGATGCATAGATGATCTTGGCTAATGCGTAGATTTGATTAGGTTTTGGTTGAAAACTCCATTGGGTTACCATGGGCTGTATCCATTGGGTTACCATGGGCTGTATATGTTGGGTTACCATGGGCTGTATCCATTAGGTTACCATGGGCTGTATATGTTGGGTGACCATGGGCTGTATCCATTGGGTTACCATGGACTGTATATGTTGGGTTACCATGGGTTGTATATGTTGGGTTACCATGGGCTGTATATGTTGGGTTACCATGGGCTGTATCCATTGGGTTACCATGGGCTGTATATGTTGGGTTACCATGGGTTGTATATGTTGAGTTACCATGGGCTGTATCCATTGGGTTACCATGGGCTGTATATGTTAGGTTACCATGGGCTGTATCCATTGGGTTACCATGGACTGTATATGTTGGGTTACCATGGGCTGTATATGTTGGGTTACCATGGGCTGTATCCATTGGGTTACCATGGACTGTATATGTTGGGTTACTATGGGTTGTATATGATGGGTTACCATGGGCTGTATATGTTGGGTTACCATGGGCTGTATCCATTGGGTTACCATGGACTGTATATGTTGGGTTACCATGGGTTGTATATGATGGGTTACCATGGGCTGTATATGTTGGGTTACCATGGGCTGTATCCATTGGGTTACCATGGGCTGTATATGTTGGGTTACCATGGGTTGTATATGTTGAGTTACCATGGGCTGTATCCGTTGGGTTACCATGGGCTGTATATGTTGGGTTAACATGGGCTGTATCCATTGGGTTACCATTGGCTGTATATGTTGGGTTACCATGGGCTGTATCCATTGGGTTACCATGGACTGTATATGTTGGGTTACCATGGGCTGTATATGTTGGGTTACCATGGGCTGTATCCATTGGGTTACCATGGACTGTATATGTTGGGTTACCATGGGCTGTATATGTTGAGTTACCATGGGCTATATCATTGAGTTACCATGGGCTGTATATGTTGCGTTACCATGGGCTGTATATGTTGGGTTACCATGGGCTGTATATGTTGGGTTACCATGGGCTGTATCCATTGAGTTTCCATGGGCTGTATATGTTGGGTTAACATGGGCTGTATCCATTGAGTTACCATGGGCTGTATATGTTGGGTTACCATGGGCTGTATATGTTGGGTTACCATGGGCTGTATATGTTGAGTTACCATGGGCTGTATATGTTGAGTTACCATGGGCTGTATATGTTGGGTTACCATGGGCTGTATCCATTGGGTTACCATGGACTGTATATGTTGGGTTACCATGGGCTGTATATGTTGGGTTACCATGGGCTGTATCCATTGGGTTACCATGGACTGTATATGTTGGATTACCATGGGTTGTATATGATGGGTTACCATGGGCTGTATATGTTGGGTTACCATGGGCTGTATATGTTGAGTTACCATGGGCTGTATATGTTGAGTTACCATGGGCTGTATCATTGAGTTACCATGGGCTGTATCCATTGAGTTACCATGGGCTGTATATGTTGGGTTAACATGGGCTGTATCCATTGGGTTACCATTGGCTGTATATGTTGGGTTACCATGAGCTGTATCCATTGGGTTACCATGGGCTTTATATGCTGGGTTACCATTGTCTGTATTCATTAGGTCATCATGGGCTGTATCTTTTGAGCTACCATGGTAATATCCATTGGGTCAGCATAGGATGTATATGATGGGTTACCATAGGCTGTATTTTTGCAGTTTGCAGTTAACTTGATGCATAGATGATCTTGGCTAATGCGTAGATTTGATTAGGTTTTGGTTGAAAACTCCATTGGGTTACCATGGGCTGTATCCATTGGGTTACCATGGGCTGTATATGTTGGGTTACCATGGGCTGTATCCATTAGGTTACCATGGGCTGTATATGTTGGGTGACCATGGGCTGTATCCATTGGGTTACCATGGACTGTATATGTTGGGTTACCATGGGTTGTATATGTTGGGTTACCATGGGCTGTATATGTTGGGTTACCATGGGCTGTATCCATTGGGTTACCATGGGCTGTATATGTTGGGTTACCATGGGTTGTATATGTTGAGTTACCATGGGCTGTATCCATTGGGTTACCATGGGCTGTATATGTTGGGTTAACATGGGCTGTATCCATTGGGTTACCATTGGCTATATATGTTGGGTTACCATGGGCTGTATCCATTGGGTTACCATGGACTGTATATGTTGGGTTACTATGGGTTGTATATGATGGGTTACCATGGGCTGTATATGTTGGGTTACCATGGGCTGTATCCATTGGGTTACCATGGACTGTATATGTTGGGTTACCATGGGTTGTATATGTTGGGTTACCATGGGCTGTATATGTTGGGTTACCATGGGCTGTATCCATTGGGTTACCATGGGCTGTATATGTTGGGTTACCATGGGTTGTATATGTTGAGTTACCATGGGCTGTATCCATTGGGTTACCATGGGCTGTATATGTTGGGTTAACATGGGCTGTATCCATTGGGTTACCATTGGCTATATATGTTGGGTTACCATGGGCTGTATATGTTGGGTTACCATGGGCTGTATCCATTGGGTTACCATGGACTGTATATGTTGGGTTACCATGGGCTGTATATGTTGGGATACCATGGGCTGTATATGTTGAGTTACCATGGGCTATATCATTGAGTTACCATGGGCTGTATATGTTGAGTTACCATGGGCTGTATATGTTGGGTTACCATGGGCTGTATATGTTGGGTTACCATGGGCTGTATCCATTGAGTTACCATGGGCTGTATATGTTGGGTTAACATGGGCTGTATCCATTGAGTTACCATGGGCTGTATATGTTGGGTTACCATGGACTGTATATGTTGGGTTACCATGGGCTGTATATGTTGGGTTACCATGGGCTGTATCCATTGGGTTACCATGGACTGTATATGTTGGATTACCATGGGTTGTATATGATGGGTTACCATGGGCTGTATATGTTGGGTTACCATGGGCTGTATATGTTGAGTTACCATGGGCTGTATATGTTGAGTTACCATGGGCTGTATCATTGAGTTACCATGGGCTGTATCCATTGAGTTACCATGGGCTGTATATGTTGGGTTAACATGGGCTGTATCCATTGGTTTACCATTGGTTGTATATGTTGGGTTACCATGAGCTGTATCCATTGGGTTACCATGGGCTTTATATGCTGGGTTACCATTGTCTGTATTCATTAGGTCATCATGGGCTGTATCTTTTGAGCTACCATGGTAATATCCATTGGGTCAGCATAGGATGTATATGATGGGTTACCATAGGCTGTATTTTTGCAGTTTGCAGTTAACTTGATGCATAGATGATCTTGGCTAATGCGTAGATTTGATTAGGTTTTGGTTGAAAACTCCATTGGGTTACCATGGGCTGTATCCATTGGGTTACCATGGGCTGTATATGTTGGGTTACCATGGGCTGTATCCATTAGGTTACCATGGGCTGTATATGTTGGGTGACCATGGGCTGTATCCATTGGGTTACCATGGACTGTATATGTTGGGTTACCATGGGTTGTATATGTTGGGTTACCATGGGCTGTATATGTTGGGTTACCATGGGCTGTATCCATTGGGTTACCATGGGCTGTATATGTTGGGTTACCATGGGTTGTATATGTTGAGTTACCATGGGCTGTATCCATTGGGTTACCATGGGCTGTATATGTTGGGTTAACATGGGCTGTATCCATTGGGTTACCATTGGCTATATATGTTGGGTTACCATGGGCTGTATCCATTGGGTTACCATGGACTGTATATGTTGGGTTACCATGGGCTGTATATGTTGGGTTACCATGGGCTGTATCCATTGGGTTACCATGGACTGTATATGTTGGGTTACTATGGGTTGTATATGATGGGTTACCATGGGCTGTATATGTTGGGTTACCATGGGCTGTATCCATTGGGTTACCATGGACTGTATATGTTGGGTTACCATGGGTTGTATATGATGGGTTACCATGGGCTGTATATGTTGGGTTACCATGGGCTGTATCCATTGGGTTACCATGGGCTGTATATGTTGGGTTACCATGGGTTGTATATGTTGAGTTACCATGGGCTGTATCCATTGGGTTACCATGGGCTGTATATGTTGGGTTAACATGGGCTGTATCCATTGGGTTACCATTGGCTGTATATGTTGGGTTACCATGGGCTGTATCCATTGGGTTACCATGGACTGTATATGTTGGGTTACCATGGGCTGTATATGTTGGGTTACCATGGGCTGTATCCATTGGGTTACCATGGACTGTATATGTTGGGTTACCATGGGCTGTATATGTTGGGATACCATGGGCTGTATATGTTGAGTTACCATGGGCTATATCATTGAGTTACCATGGGCTGTATATGTTGAGTTACCATGGGCTGTATATGTTGGGTTACCATGTGCTGTATATGTTGGGTTACCATGGGCTGTATCCATTGAGTTACCATGGGCTGTATATGTTGGGTTAACATGGGCTGTATCCATTGAGTTACCATGGGCTGTATATGTTGGGTTACCATGGGCTGTATATGTTGGGTTACCATGGGCTGTATATGTTGAGTTACCTTGGGCTGTATATGTTGAGTTACCATGGGCTGTATATGTTGGGTTACCATGGGCTGTATCCATTGGGTTACCATGGACTGTATATGTTGGGTTACCATGGGCTGTATATGTTGGGTTACCATGGGCTGTATCCATTGGGTTACCATGGACTGTATATGTTGGATTACCATGGGTTGTATATGATGGGTTACCATGGGCTGTATATGTTGGGTTACCATGGGCTGTATATGTTGAGTTACCATGGGCTGTATATGTTGAGTTACCATGGGCTGTATCATTGAGTTACCATGGGCTGTATCCATTGAGTTACCATGGGCTGTATATGTTGGGTTAACATGGGCTGTATCCATTGGGTTACCATTGGCTGTATATGTTGGGTTACCATGGGCTGTATCCATTGGGTTACCATGGACTGTATATGTTGGGTTACCATGGGCTGTATATGCTGGGTTACCATGGGCTGTATCCATTGGGTTACCATGGACTGTATATGTTGGGTTACCATGGGCTGTATATGTTGGGTTAACATGGGCTGTATCCATTGGGTTACCATTGGCTGTATATGTTGGGTTACCATGGGCTGTATCCATTGGGTTACCATGGACTGTATATGTTGGGTTACCATGGGCTGTATATGTTGGGTTACCATGGGCTGTATCCATTGGGTTACCATGGACTATATGTAGGGTTACCATGGGCTGTATATGTTGGGTTACCATGGGCTGTATACCTTGGGTTACCATGGGCTGTATATGTTGAGTTACCATGGGCTGTATATGTTGGGTTACCATGGGCTGTATATGTTGGGTTACCATGCGCTGTATCCATTGGGTTACCATGGGCTGTATATGTTGGGTTACCATGGGCTGTATATGTTGGGTTACCATGAGCTGTATCCATTGGGTTACCATGGGCTTTATATGCTGTGTTACCATTGTCTGTATTCATTAGGTCATCATGGGCTGTATCTTTTGAGCTACCATGGTAATATCCATTGGGTCAGCATAGGATGTATATGATGGGTTACCATAGGCTGTATTTTTGCAGTTTGCAGTTAACTTGATGCATAGATGATCTTGGCTAATGCGTAGATTTGATTAGGTTTTGGTTGAAAACTCCATTGGGTTACCATGGGCTGTATCCATTGGGTTACCATGGGCTGTATATGTTGGGTTACCATGGGCTGTATCCATTAGGTTACCATGGGCTGTATATGTTGGGTGACCATGGGCTGTATCCATTGGGTTACCATGGACTGTATATGTTGGGTTACCATGGGTTGTATATGTTGAGTTACCATGGGCTGTATCCATTGGGTTACCATGGGCTGTATATGTTGGGTTAACATGGGCTGTATCCATTGGGTTACCATTGGCTGTATATGTTGGGTTACCATGGGCTGTATCCATTGGGTTACCATGGACTGTATATGTTGGGTTACCATGGGCTGTATATGTTGGGTTACCATGGGTTGTATATGATGGGTTACCATGGGCTGTATATGTTGAGTTACCATGGGCTGTATCCATTGGGTTACCATGGGCTGTATATGTTGGGTTAACATGGGCTGTATCCATTGGGTTACCATTGGCTGTATATGTTGGGTTACCATGGGCTGTATCCATTGGGTTACCATGGGCTGTATCCATTGGGTTACCATGGACTGTATATGTTGGGTTACCATGGGTTGTATATGATGGGTTACCATGGGCTGTATATGTTGGGTTACCATGGGCTGTATCCATTGGGTTACCATGGACTGTATATGTTGGGTTACCATGGGTTGTATATGATGGGTTACCATGGGCTGTATATGTTGGGTTACCATGGGCTGTATCCATTGGGTTACCATGGGCTGTATATGTTGGGTTACCATGGGTTGTATATGTTGAGTTACCATGGGCTGTATCCATTGGGTTACCATGGGCTGTATATGTTGGGTTAACATGGGCTGTATCCATTGGGTTACCATTGGCTGTATATGTTGGGTTACCATGGGCTGTATCCATTGGGTTACCATGGACTGTATATGTTGGGTTACCATGGGATGTATATGTTGGGTTACCATGGGCTGTATCCATTGGGTTACCATGGACTGTATATGTTGGGTTACCATGGGCTGTATATGTTGGGTTACCATGGGCTGTATATGTTGAGTTACCATGGGCTGTATCATTGAGTTACCATGGGCTATATATGTTGAGTTACCATGGGCTGTATATGTTGGATTACCATGGGCTGTATATGTTGGGTTACCATGGGCTGTATCCATTGAGTTACCATGGGCTGTATCCATTGAGTTACCATGGGCTGTATATGTTGGGTTAACATGGGCTGTATCCATTGAGTTACCATGGGCTGTATATGTTGGGTTACCATGGGCTGTATATGTTGGGTTACCATGGGCTGTATATGTTGAGTTACCATGGGCTGTATATGTTGAGTTACCATGGGCTGTATATGTTGGGTTACCATGGGCTGTATCCATTGAGTTACCATGGGCTGTATATGTTGGGTTAACATGGGCTGTATCCATTGGGTTACCATTGGCTGTATATGTTGGGTTACCATGGGCTGTATCCATTGGGTTACCATGGACTGTATATGTTGGGTTACCATGGGCTGTATATGTTGGGTTACCATGGGCTGTATCCATTGGGTTACCATGGACTGTATATGTTGGGTTACCATGGGCTGTATATGTTGGGTTAACATGGGCTGTATCCATCGGGTTACCATTGGCTGTATATGTTGGGTTACCATGGGCTGTATCCATTGGGTTACCATGGACTGTATATGTTGGGTTACCATGGGCTGTATATGTTGGGTTACCATGGGCTGTATCCATTGGGTTACCATGGACTGTATATGTTGGGTTACCATGGGCTGTATATGTTGGGTTACCATGGGCTGTATACCTTGGGTTACCATGGGCTGTATATGTTGAGTTACCATGGGCTGTATATGTTGGGTTACCATGGGCTGTATCCATTGGGTTACTATGGGCTGTATATGTTGGGTTACCATGAGCTGTATCCATTGGGTTACCATGGGCTTTATATGCTGGGTTACCATTGTCTGTATTCATTAGGTCATCATGGGCTGTATCTTTTGAGCTACCATGGTAATATCCACTGGGTCAGCGTAGGATGTATATGTTGGGTTACCATAGGCTGTATTTTTGCAGTTTGCAGTTAACTTGATGCATAGATGATCTTGGCTAATGCGTAGGTTTGATTAGGTTTTGGTTGAAAACTCGTGCATATTAATTACCTAATTTGCATGAAAATTAGCTAATTTTTAGCTGTTCCATCACTGTTCCACTGATATCTAAAGAACCACTCATTGGGTTTTGATGAAACTTGATACATAGATGCTCTAGGACAGTGCGCATACCTGATTAGTTTTTTGAGTAGAAATTTTTTCCATATTAATTAGCTAATTTGCATAATGATTAGTCAATTTTCGGCATTTCCACTGATATCTCAGGTTCTAATCATCATATTTCAATGACACTTACATAAATACATAGGACAATGCACAGACAGATATTTGAAATATTAATTACCTAATTAATCAATTTTCGGCTTTTGATATTTCAAGTACTATTACTTCATTACTTTTCAATGAAACTTGGTACATAGATGCTCAAGAACAATGCAGAGACCTGATTAATTTTGGGCAAAAATGGGTACATATGTATCAACTAATTTGCATAATTAGTTAATTTCCGGCTTTCACACCGCAATCACATGTACTAATTATTCCATTTCAATGAAACTTGGTACATTGATGGTCTAGAACAATTCATGGACCTGGATTAAAATTAGATGATATTAATTACCTTATTCGCATAATTCATAATTTTATGTTTCTCATCACATTCCAATACAAACTTCGTATATAGATGGTCTGTGACAGTACTTATCTTAATTCAATGAATCTTGGTCCATATATACTCTAACACAATGTGATGATCTAATTAGTTTTAGATTTATATACATCTATAATAATTACTTCATTTGCATAATAATTACTTTTCAGCTTTCCACTAATTTAGTTAGGATTAATCATCACATTATAATGAAACTTGGTACATGTGCGCCCTGCAACAATATACAGACCTAAATTTATGCATAATAATTGCTTAATTTGTATAATGATTCATTTGGTTCATTGAGGTAATCTACAGACTAATTAATTAGACTAAACACCATGAATGAAAAATCAAATGTATTCTGTCTTGTTTCTCAAGTACCATTTGACAGATTTTGATGAAACATGGTACATAGATGCCCTGGGATAATGTGCAATGTGATACATGTATAAGCACTGTTGCTGATAAGGACATGCAAGTGGTGCTATAATTTTGTCTGACAAGATACATGATCAAAATATCATGTAATATACATGTATGGTTATTATTTCATTAAATAACTGTAGTTATGCCTATACTGGACTGTAGTTATGCCTAGACTGGACTGTAGCTATGCCTAGACTGGACTGTAGCTATGCATAGACTGGGTTGTAGTCATGCCAAGACTGGACTGTAGTTATGCCTAGACTGGACTGTAGCTATGCCTAGACTGGACTGTAGCTATGCATAGACTGGACTGTAGCTATGCCAAGACTGGACTGTAGTTATGCCTAGACTGGACTGTAGCTATGCCTAGACTGGACTGTAGTCATGCCTAGACTGGACTGTAGCTATGCATAGACTGGACTGTAGTTATGCCTAGACTGGACTGTAGTTATGCATAGACTGGGGTTGTAGTCATGCCTATACTGGACTGTAGCTATGCCTCGACTGGACTGTAGCTATGCCTAAACTGGACTTTAGTTATGCCTAGACTGGACTGTAGTTATGCCTAGACTGGACTGTACTTAAGCCTAGTCTGGACTGTAGTTATGCCTAGACTGAACTGTAGCTATGCCTAGACTGGACTGTAGTCATGCCTAGGCTGGACTGTAGTCATGCCTAGGCTGGACTGTAGTCATGCCTAGACTGGACTGTAGTCATGCCTAGACTGGACTGTAGTCATGCCTAGACTGGACTGTAGCTATGCATAGACTGGACTGTAGTTATGCCTAGACTGGACTGTAGTTATGCATAGACTGGGTTGTAGTCATGCCAAGACTGGACTGTAGTCATGCCTATACTGGACTGTAGTCATGCCTAGGCTGGACTGTAGTCATGCCTAAACTGGACTGTAACTATGCCAAGACTGGACTGTAGTCATGCCTAGACTGGACTGTAGTCATGCCTAGGCTGGACTGTAGTCATGCCTAGACTGGACTGTAGCTATGCCTAGACTGGACTGTAGCTATGCCTAGACTGGACTGTAGCTATGCCTAGACTGGACTGTAGCTATGCTAAGACAAGACTGGACTGTAGTCATGCCTAGACTGGACTGTAGTCATGCCTAGACTGGACTGTACTTATGCCTAGACTGGACTGTAGTTATGTCTAGACTGGACTGTTGTTATGCCTAGACTGGACTGTAGCTATGCCTAGACTGTAGCTATGCCTAGACTGGACTGTAGCTATGCTAAGACAAGACTGGACTGTAGTCATGCCTAGACTGGACTGTAGTTATGCCTAGACTGGACTGTAGCTATGCCCAGACTGGACTGTAGTTATGCCTAGACTGGACTGTAGTTATGCCTAGACTGGACTGTAGTTATGCCTAGACTGGACTGTAGCTATGCCTAGACTGAACTGCAGTTATGCCTAGACTGGACTGTAGCTATGCCTAGACTGGACTGTAGCTATGCTAAGACACGACTGGACTGTAGTCATGCCTAGACTGGACTGTAGCTATGCCTAGACTGGACTGTAGCTATGCCTAGACTGGACTGTAGTCATGCCTAGGCTGGACTGTAGTCATGCCTAGACTGGACTGTAGTCATGCCTAGACTGGACTGTAGCTATGCCTAGACTGGACTGTAGCTATGCCGAGACTGGACTGTAGTCATGCCTAGACTGGACTGTAGCTATGCATAGACTGGACTGTAGTTATGCCTAGACTGGACTGTAGTTATGCATAGACTGGGTTGTAGTCATGCCAAGACTGGACTGTAGTCATGCCTATACTGGACTGTAGCTATGCCTCGACTGGACTGTAGCTATGCCTAAACTGGACTGTAGTTATGCCTAGACTGGACTGTACTTATGCCTAAACTGGACTGTAGTTATGCCTAGACTGGACTGTAGCTATGCCTAGACTGGACTGTAATTATGCCTAAACTGGACTGTAATTATGCCTAGACTGGACTGTAGTTATGCCTAGACTGGACTGTAGCTATGCCTAGACTGGACCGTAACTATGCCTAGACTGGACCGTAACTATGCCTAGACTGGACTGTAGCTATGCCTAGACTGGACTGTAGCTATGCCTAAACTGGACTGTAACTATGCCAAGACTGGACTGTAGTCATGCCTAGACTGGACTGTAGCCATGCCTAGACTGGACTGTAGTCATGCCTAGGCTGGACTGTAGTCATGCCTAGACTGGACTGTAGCTATGCCTAGACTGGACTGTAGCTATGCCTAGACTGGACTGTAGCTATGCCTAGACTGGACTGTAGTTATGCCTAGACTGGACTGTAGCTATGCCTAGACTGGACTGTAGCTATGCTAAGACAAGACTGGACTGTAGTCATGCCTAGACTGGACTGTAGTCATGCCTAGACTGGACTGTAGTTATGTCTAGACTGGACTGTTGTTATGCCTAGACTGGACTGTAACTATGCCTAGACTGTAGCTATGCCTAGACTGGACTGTAGCTATGCTAAGACAAGACTGGACTGTAGTCATGCCTAGACTGGACTGTAGTTATGCCTAGACTGGACTGTAGCTATGCCCAGACTGGACTGTAGTTATGCCTAGACTGGACTGTAGTTATGCCTAGACTGGACTGTAGTTATGCCTAGACTGGACTGTAGCTATGCCTAGACTGAACTGTAGTTATGCCTAGACTGGACTGTAGCTATGCCTAGACTGGACTGTAGCTATGCTAAGACACGACTGGACTGTAGTCGTGCCTAGACTGGACTGTAGCTATGCCTAGACTGGACTGTACTTTTGCCTAGACTGGACTGTAGCTATGCCCAGACTGGACTGTAGCTATGCCCAGACTGGACTGTAGTTATGCCTAGACTGGACTGTAGTTATGCCTAGACTGGACTGTAGCTATGCTAAGACAAGACTGGACTGTAGTCATGCCTAGACTGGACTGTAGCTATGCCTAGACTGGACTGTAGCTATGCCAAGACTGGATGTAGCTATGCCTAGACTGGACTGTACTTATGCCTAGACTTTACTGTAGTCATGCCTAGACTGGACTGTAGTATGCATTTATGTAATATAACTAATTTGTCTATTGTAACAACTTACTTGAGTCGCATGTTATATGCAGTAGTTGTGTTCACGTTACACAAAGTAAGGGCTAAGATTTAAGCTGATTTAGGCTTATCTAGCATATTTGCATTTTGGCTAGACCCAATTGCGTCTATGCACAGGGAGGGCCAGTCGTTAACACGGGCTAAGGGGCGCCATCAGTTTGTGACCTTTGGCAAGCTGCTATTTACGAACGAAAAATGGATGACACGCGCGAGGTTCTATCTCTGCTGCTGACATGTTTCGTTCTAATTTTGAAGCGACATGCACAGGAACGCGAGAGAAGACGGTCCCAGCTGATTTGGATGCACAGAAACAGTATACAAAGGCGTAACAGAATACAGAGTTTTATTAATGCATGTCGTAGACAGCAAACCAATTTTATTTTGTCTACGATTGGAGCTGCTGTACGCTCTACTACAGTGGCCCGATCAGTGTGGACGCGTGTACACTGAGCTCGGTTGCCATTTTGGGAATGAGAAAATTGGATATATTTGATCACATGCATAATGTTCACACTCAAAGGTCGCTGCAGAGGGCGCTTAGCCCTGGGCTAAGCGTTCGCGCACACTTCGTTAGCCCGTGCTAAGGGTCTAGATCGCGTCTTAAATTCGGATCAGATTTAACCCGTACTTAGCATTCCTTAGCCCGTGCTAAGCGGTCATGCACGTTTGCTTAGCATGGGCTAAGGAATTTGACCTCTTTGCCCGTGCTAAGGAACTGTGAGTGAACACAACTAGTATAACATATATCATGTTACAGGAAACAGAAAGGCATAATATTATCATTATTAAAAATTTTAACCTGTTCATAAGCTTTGTGTCAAGATAATTCTATAACACGATATGAAAGATAATTTATGTCAAGAAGTTGCTATGGTATTGAAAACAGACAAATTATTATAATTAGGCCATGTTAAAAATATAAATATTTAATGTGAAAGACGATGAATGATGGAAATTTAATGTGCGGAATGGAATACAAATGAATTTTTTATTTTATTAAACTTTTGAATTAAAATTAAGATTTTTATGTCAATTGTAGTTAGATTTGATTCTGATCACATTGTCACTGTATTCCCCTGTCATGTTACTTCCTATGGTTTAGCATTGCTAATGAAACTGACATTCACAGGTGTGTTTAGTATTCACAGCTCATATCTCTACATCTCCATGTGTCTTTGTCACATGATTCTCTTGGATTTGATGCAGACATATCTACCATGCCTTTTCAATAACAGTGGGTTTTGTAACGGAGAGTACAACATGGAAATATTATCAAGATTCAAGAATGAGTTTTGTTTTGGTTTATCAATGTGTGCTTCTTTGCAGGAGGGACCACACTCTGTGATTAAAGATGAAGAGTTCTTTGATGCAATGGACGCTGCATTGGATAAGCGAGATAAGGAAGAGGAGTTGGTAAGTTAATAAGTTAATTAATTAATTTGTGTATATTGTTTAGAAGAACATAATCTCATGGTTATTTGTTTAAATGCTATAATTTTTCCCGCACAAATATTTTTTTAAATACGGAAACATTTTAATATACAGGTTTATTTAGTGAAGGATGAAAGGATAGCTGTAATAGATTTTAATTCACTACCTAGAGTTTTTTAATTTTTCATTAGTTTTCTCAAAATTTTTTGTTATACAGACCTGCCAGAAAGCACATTTAATTTGATTGTTTTCATAATTAAAAATAACAATTTCGGGTAACATTGCATGTTCTCTTTAAAATATATACTAAATTTAAGATTAACTAGACTAAGTGTATTTTAGTAAAAAAAAAATGGTTGATTTGTGTTCAGTTTTTATGTGAGCGAAAATTCCCATAGTTAAAACTATGGGAGCGTGCTCTATTGCACCTCATTAAAATTTCACGTAAAGCATGTGCAAATTTGAACCAATTGGAAAGCTGAAAGTTTTTCGATTATTGGCGAATTAATTTTTCCCTCGCAATGCGGAAGTGAGTTAAAATGCGATCTGTTAACGCTGAATTAAAAAAAAAAAAACATTGTTTTTTCCTAAAAGCTGTTGATTCGCAATATTCAAAACGTAAACTGAGGGTGGAGGAAGTATTCAAACCTTTCACGGTCGCCAACAAGTCATGTCGAAGAATAGTTTTGTTTTGTTACCTTGCCCGTACCATCAAAGATGGAAGCGAAAGGTATATTAAGGGAAAAATTTTGTCCGGCGTTGTCGTTGTTGTCGTCGTTAATAATTGTTATTGTGTGCATAATAACTTTACTAATTCTATTCCAAACTTTACCAAACTTGGTCACCTTATTCATCAGTATAAAGTCTTCCCTGAGTTTGTACAACAGATGTCCTGTATGAAAATATCATGCAAAAATTAAGAAAATCTGATAAAATATTTTGACTGTTTCTACTTGACTGATCACTGGTGATACACATCAAAGGTCACTGATCTCAGTGGAAATATGCATTGTTGTATGTGTTCAATGAAGCAAATGATTTATCTTGTAATAATATCCTTGGTAATGTATCTCAGAATCCCATACTGGGTTTCAAAACCAACTCATGGAGAGATTGCACAGTCTGATACACATTTGCAAACCTACATGTACCAATAAAATCTTTACAGAAAACAAGATGTCAGAAAATCAATATAAGCATTCCTATGAACTGGGTGCCTAACTTTGATCAAGATTGAAGCTAATAGAAAATCTGTTTAGTTCAAAGTTATCAAATCAAAAACAATACATAAAAAATACATTAAAAGCAAAACATTTCATCCACATTTTAAAAAGAAAATTATTCTAAAATATATGTATTCTGTATTTGACAAACAGTTCATTCGACAAATGAAAACTCACAGGAATATGTTTCAGCTATTAGAACAGAATGATAGAGTTTTTATAATACTAGTTTAAAAAACACACTTCAAAGATTGCAGTGTTTGAAGATGTAGATTTTCAGGCAGCAACAGTACTGTTGACTTCTCCCTCCACTGGACACCAACTAACTATTTAAGTTGATTTGCATACAAAGCAGAGCTTGCAACATGATAGCTATTCATAAAGGGTGTTGGACTAAGCCAGCTAAAATTTTCTGTTATCTTGCATGTTTTATGAATCTATTCACATCTAAATGCAGCACTTTTTTTTTGCAATGAGACATTTGTTTTTATACTAAAATATCTGAATTACTTTGAATAAAGCTGGAAATTATGTCCCTTAAAATAATTAAACAAATAAGGCACCAAAGCTTTTGTAAGATATTTACATCTTTTAAGGACATTCGGTAGACTGATTCCCCACTGTTGGTTCAAAATTAATTATGACAATGCATATTTATGTTGAATCAAACTATGATACAGGGAATTATATTATATAACAAAGAGCAAGGTCACCAGAGTTCAACTATGTTTTTTTTTAGCTCCGCTGTCGACTTTGTCGAGCGGAGCTTATCATACATGTATGAGTGATTGTCCGCTGTCCGTCGTCCGTGTCAATGTTTTACTTTTTCGACTTCTTCTTGAAAACTACAAGCCTGAATGCTTTGATACTTGGTGTATATGTACCTTGGGTAGACCTCTCTCAGATTTGTTCATTTCATGATCATATCTTCAATTCTCTAATTTTGGTGAATATTTTTGTCATTTTTGGTAAAAAGTGATATTTTCTTGTTAAAAACCACAATCATTTATGGTCAAAAATACCCTGAATATTATTACACTTCCTGACATAGATAGCTAATAATGAATAAAAGAAACTGGACAGTTCTGCCTGACTCCACTTTGCAAGGTGAAAAATTGAGATGCATGGCTATTGTTCGTAACACAACTGGGGATATCTGTATATAAAATTTTAATCCACTTACAGAGCCCATCGCCAAAATTAAAAGCCTGAAGTGACCGAAGGAAGTCCCACCTAATGGATTCAAATGCTTTGTCGAAATCGATAAAAAGCATTATGCCACAGATTTTTTTAAGATTTCCTAAATGAAAAATATCATTAATGAGACGAATATTTTGGCCAATATACCTACCCCGGATATATCCAGTTTGATCTGGGTCAATAATTCTATCTAAAACCGTGTGAAGTCTATTTGCAATTAATTTAGTTAAAATTTTATAGTCTGTATTTAAGACAGAAATTGGTCGCCAATTTTATAAATACCTTAAATCCTTATCTTTTTTTTGGAATAAGTGTAATAATTCCTCTTTTTTGTTCAATCGATACTTCCCCGGTGTGGAGTGAGTAGAGAAAGCTATTATAAACCAGGTCTTTAATGTATTCCCAAAAATGTTTATAAAATTCAGTAGTAAGCACATCAGTGCCTGGAGATTTACCAACAAGCAGGGTTTCAAGGGCTTGGGTACACTCTTCCATTGAAATATGCTTATCACAAGATAATTTCTGAGTATCAGTCAATTGAATAATGCCAGACTGGTTAATAAATATATCTACCGAATTGTGAGTAAAATCAGAATCATTGAGGTGCACCTCCTGTTCAGAACAAAGATTTTGGTAAAATTTGCACTGCTCATCTAGAATAAATTTGGGGTCAGTAATAATATTATCTGAATTGTCAAAAAGTTTACTAATTGATTTTAATTTTGCATTTCTTTCCTCAAGCGAAATATATTACTTATTGTTCTGTTCTCCTTCCTCCATCCACTGTGCTCTGGATCTAATCACGGCACCATTTGTATAATGCCGATTTATATCATCCAATTCGCGACAAACAACGTCGTGCCTCTCTTTTGCATTCAAATCATATGAAACGGATGGTAATGTTTCCAAATGCTCTAACTCATTATATAACATTCTTTCCTTTTTTCTATATTTACGAGATCTATCAATCGAAAAATAAATACAGAACTGTCTGATGTCACACTTAACAAGATCCCATAATAGACATTTGTTTTCTACATTAGCATATTTCTGTTTACTTTCATTAATGATACGGATCACAGACTCATGGAAATCATCGTCCTGAAGTAGACTGGAATTAAATTTTCACAAACCTTTACCTCTGGGGTATTCAACATTATAATGTAAACGGAAATAAATAAGACTGTGTTCTGTCGAAGAATAGTTTGCTCGCTCACACCCCATTAAAAAACTAATACTCAAAAGAAATATGGATTACTTTAGTAGTGGGGTTCATCTTGAGTAAATAACAGAATAGTAAAGGTGTGAACCATGTTCTGTATGTTTGCCCGCCATGGCCTCTGAAATTAATGCGAGTTTTCTCGTAAAAGCAGGAATTAAACTACTGTACTAATCACGATTATTATGCAATGAAATACACTTTTTACATGCATATTTTAATAAATTTCATCGATGCTTGGCAAAACACCCTGGGCCTATACTCGGGGATGCCCTCAACTCGTTAAACGTCTAAAAACAGAGGGGGTAGGCTTATACTCCAGGAGAGGCTTATGCTTGGGGAAGTACGATAATTTTTATTTAAACACATTGAGTTATGCCGAAAATTAGAGAATTGTCAGAAGGGAAAATTTAAGCACTGTACACAGAGGGAGTTTCTACCAGGGAAATCTCAAGAAGACTTGGAATTTCTGAAGGCTCCATACATTTCAACATGCTGAAACTTTGTCTGCAAGAAAGTATGGGAAATCATTGTTGATCAGGTTGACAAAACGCGATTAGGGCTGAAGTTATCTTGTCAGACAAATCTAAGTGTACGGTGTTTCGTAGCCATGAAAGTCGGAGACCAGGTGAAGAGTACAAGTTGAAGTGTTTTAAAACTTTGATTTACTACATTTGGTGGTGGAAGCGTCATGGTGTGTGGGTGTTTACCGGCTACCAATGTACCGACGACCATGAATTGATGAAAACTTTGATTTACTACATTTGGTGGTGGAAGCGTCATGGTGTGTGGGTGTTTACCGGCTACCAATGTACCGACGACCATGAATTGATGAAAACTTTGATTTACTACATTTGGTGGTGGAAGCGTCATGGTGTGTGGGTGTTTACCGGCTACCAATGTACCGACGACCATGAATTGATGAAAACTTTGATTTACTACATTTGGTGGTGCAAGCGTCATGGTGTGTGTGGGTGTTTACCGGCTACCAATGTACCGACGACCATGAATTGATGAAAACTTTGATTTACTACATTTGGTGGTGGAAGCGTCATGGTGTGTGGGTGTTTATCGGCTACCAGCTTAAGATCGCTAGTCAATGTACCGACGACCATGAATTGATGGAAATATTTGGATATCCTGCAAAACGACAGTCGGCCCCAAGACTTGTTGGACCCAATTTTTATTTTGGGCAGAATAATGTCACCATTAACACACCATTGGCAGTGAAGGATTTTCTAAATAATCAAAAAAACTATGGATTTTTTTTTCGGCAACTTCACCACATTGAATTGGCCTGCACAGTCTCCAGATTTGAACCCTATTAAGATCCTTTGGGAGTTGTTTTTATTGTGTGTAAGAATGCAATTTTGAATCACTGCAGATCTGTTTAGATTGACATTAAAACACTTTATTTTGTGAGGACATGTAAAACTTGTGTTTATATAATAACAGATTATCATCATCGCTTGTTTACAGCAATATTCTCAATGACGCTATCTGCAATATTTTCTAATTCTAGTATCATGTTTACACAAATAAATATTAGGCTTTGACAATAATAATCCATTTCTTGTGAATTTATTATTAAATTTTATTTCTTTTGTGTATTTTCTGCCCTCTCTTCAATAGTACATCATGTTTCATGCACATAAAAAATAGAGTAGATAGAATGGAAAGGGACTGTGTTATTTTCAATGACTTTTTATATAAAAAAATGTTGTTCATCCTCCACCATTGTAAACTGTTACCTAGAGAGCTGTGTGTTTTTAATTGTTTGATAAATGTTTTAATGGGTTTCTGTTGTTGATATTTGACTGGCAATCAATTATGCAATAGGTGATTATTTTGTCATTCCTATTAAAACTTGATTTTTTACATGACAATATTGTTACTGTCCATTGTGTGTTCCGACCTGTCGCTTGCAACATTTCAAAAGGGCAAGGCTATTACAGTTTTCCTATGTTTTCTAGTTTGGTGGGATGTTTTTAGTCATTTTTTTTTTTATAAAATGTGTCTACAGATTATTTTAATACTTGGTGTGTAGGTGCTGTGGTGGTGACCTCATTTAGATCTATGCAAATATTGGCTTCTATTTTCACATCTGTATCTGTGATGTTGTACTGTTTATAAACACATTGAAGTTATATGTTATTTGTTTTGATAGATTTGGGTTTTAGAATACTAAGACAAAATGAGACATTAATTATAGTGTTGTCACAATGGTAATATTTCTCTTATCACTACACAGAATGACAAGTTACAGACACACATTCAACCCGTCCAGCACCAAGTACCAGTTCCTGTTAAAATGAAAGGCGAAAGACATTGGCTCTCTGAAGAGGTATGTGTGTCAAACTATGTGACAGTTGATATGTGTATACATACATTACTTTGTATTGTGATAATATCTCAGCATAGATTTTAAGAATAACATGTTATTTTATTGTTTACTCTGTAGTGTGATAAAAAGGTGGATGAAGCAATTAAGTATGTCTTTGAAGATTTACACGGTGAAGAAGGAACGTGGCAATTAGTTCATGAAGAAGGTGAAATGAAGGTAAATTGTTATTCAATGGAGATTAGTAATCTACTTTTACTGCCCCAGGTAGACATGCCAAGGTTAATAACTACCTATGAAGGTCAATAATGAACTCTTAAATGCTCTCCAAAAAGAAATATCAAAGGTAATATGGCCTTCGATAGTGGGTTAATTAAACTAAGCACAATATTTCAATCCTCAGAGGTTTTTATTACACATTGCTTTATTTTTCTTGATCTTTTGTCATGAAATTTCAAAGAAATAAACAATTTTAGCTAAAAATACTACTTACTGAATGACACTATGTTTAGTTACAATAAAAGAAAGTCGTAAGATACACATAAACATTGTATTTTTTGTTTTTACCCATATAGTTTGCAATTTTATAGTACAGTAGTCTGTATAAAAGAGACAACTTTATAGTAAAGTAGTCTGTGTAAAAGAGACAACTTTATAGTAAAGTAGTCTGTGTAAAAGTGTGAATAATTCATTACAGATAAAATTGATTTCTAGAATGTGAACAGCAAAAATACAGGTGTCAGATTTGTCACATATTGCCATTGATTATGTTATTTGTTAGTAGTGAATCTTTGTGTGACTTAGATGCATCTTGTTTACAATGTTATGGAGATAATTATGCTGTTTTTGTTTATTAAGTTGCATATTTCAAAACTAGTGGTTATGGATTGACCAATCACATTCCAGTATTTTGATGTAGTGACATTGTTCTGTCCTGAACAGGATATTGATACTATTGTTGTTTGCATCTTACAGGTATATCGTAGTGAACAGGAGATTGATGGAATTGTTATAGATCCCCTCAAAGCTGTACACAGAGTACAAGGGATATCTGCACATGAAATGTGTTATTACTTTTTCGATGGTGGTTGTAGAATGGAGTGGAATGGTAAGTAACAAACTATTTCACAAATAACAAATTGACAACCATAGTGCTGTTTGCTATAGATAACATACAGATTTGTGTGGCCTGTATAAAATGTGTTAACGCATTGACAACCATAGTACTGTATGCTACAGATGCCCAAATTTTTCTTATATTCTTAAATATTTCTGGAAATGAATCCTAATTTTGGAGCCAACAGAACAAAAATTGAGTAAATTTTCTGATTTTACTCAAAACAATCTGGCTATGTTTTTCCCAATCTTCTGAAGGAAAGTGCAGACTATGACTGGTGGGAAAAAGTTAAGATCAGCATTATGTTGTTTAGAAAGCTCCTAGAATGTGATTTTTAATCTAAAATGTTTTGTGTTTGAAATATGATATGAGTGAGATAGAGACAATTATGTGCTGTTGAACTTTAACATTTTTTTTTATTTATCACTGCAGTGACTTTAGAATATGGTGAGGTCATTGAACCTTTGAGCGATGATTGTTTGATCTGGCATGAGACCATAAAGCGAGTATGGCCCACTGCACAAAGAGATTGTGTTTATTGTTCCCATTTTAGAAAACTTTCCATGGATGATGGCAATGATCCTGGCACCTATCTAGTCTGTAATTTTTCAATTGATCATCCGGATCTACCGGTAAGTCGTGTTTGGTTTGCTGTATCAGTATCCTCACAATAGTTAGAAGAGTTTATCACTGGTCGCCCCATTGTAATGTTAGATAGTCCTTCAGGTTCAGTTGGTGCTGTCATGGTAACATTCAAACATGTAGAGCAATGCAATTTCAAACAAACACATGTACAGCTGTCTTTCATACTGCAAGTAACTGTGAATCCTAGGACTATGGGTCATGTCAGTTTGACTCCCTAGGACCTTGATCCAAGTCTCTGTGACTCCCTAGGACCATAATGCAAGTCACTGTGACTCCCTAGGACCTTTTTGCAAGCTACTCTGACTCCCTAGGACACTGATGCAAGTCACTGTGACTCCCTAGGACCATAATGCAAGTCTCTGTGACTCCCTAAGACTTTGGTGCAGGTCACTATGACTCCCTAAGACCTTGGTGCAAGCCACTTTGACTTCCTAGGACCCTGATGCAAGTCACTATGACTCCATAGGACCCTAATGCAAGTCTCTGTGACTTCCTAAGACTTTGGTGCAGGTCACTATGACTCCCTAAGACCTTGGTGCAAGCCACTTTGACTTCCTAGGACCCTGATGCAAGTCACTATGACTCCCTAGGACCCTAATGCAAGTCACTGTGACTCCCTAGGACCTTTTTGCAAGCTACTCTGTCACTCTAGGACCCTGATGCAAGTCACTGTGACTCCCTAGGACCCTAATGCAAGTCTCTGTGACTCCCTAAGACTTTGGTGCAGGTCACTATGACTCCCTAAGACACCCTAAGACCTTGGTGCAAGCCACTTTGACTTCCTAGGATCCTGATGCAAGTCACTATGACTCCCTAGGACCCTAATGCAAGTCTCTTTGACTCCCTAAGACTTTGGTGCAGGTCACTATGACTCCCTAAGACCTTGGTGCAAGCCACTTTGACTTCCTAGGACCCTGATGCAAGTCACTATGACTCCCTATGACCCTAATGCAAGTCACTGTGACTCTCCACCCTGATGCAAGCTCTGGACCATGTCACTGACTCACTAGGACCTTGGTGCAAGCCAATGTGACTTCCGAAAGGACACTGGTGCAAATCACTGTGACTTCCTAGGAGCCTGGTTCAAGCCACTGTGACACCTTATAACCCCCCTATGACCCTGGTGCAAGTTACTGTGACTCCTTAAAGCCCTGGTGCAAGTTACTGTGACTCCTTAAGGCCCTGGTGCAAGTTACTGTGACTCCTTAAGGCCCTGGTGCAAGTTACTGTGACTCCTTAAGGCCCTGGTGCAAGTTACTGTGACTCCTTAAGGCCCTGGTGCAAGTTACTGTGACTCTCTGGGTCCCTGGTGCAAGCCACTTTAACTTCCTGCCCTATAATTGAGTAAACAATGTTTCACTACTACAGAATTAGCACAAATATAATGAACAAAACTTTATTTGTTGTATTTTCTGGATCATGCATTTTTAATGTTTTATTTCTATTGCAGATTAGCAGTAAATGTGTGCGAGCCAAAATCAATATAGGAATGTTTTGTCAAACTATTATTGATCCCCCAGTTGCTAAAGGTGAAGAAGTGCCAAGGGAGAATGTTTGGTGTAAAATAACATACACAGCCCATGGTGAGTGGTGACAGTGACTGAAGTTCGGTCGTTATTGAATGCAGGGAATAAAAAACCTGCACTCCATTTGTAATAACATCCTAAATACTTGGTATGTGTCTGAAACGAGATTTCTATCTATATACCTATGAGAAAAGGTTACTTCCTGTACGAAAGAAAACATAGTCGCTACTGTCGTTATTGCTTTTGCTATTGATTTACTTTTGTGGTTGTATCATAAATACTTAATTTTAGCAAAAATTGCATGTTTATATGATTTGAATAATTA
The DNA here is from genome assembly GCF_978046115.1 of Saccoglossus kowalevskii. Taxonomy (NCBI): domain Eukaryota; kingdom Metazoa; phylum Hemichordata; class Enteropneusta; family Harrimaniidae; genus Saccoglossus; species Saccoglossus kowalevskii. Next base: position 34,980,534 of record NC_140653.1, read on the forward strand.
ATATCTGATCTCAATTTTACTTGACTATTTGATGGCTAAAGTTCTCATGATATATATGCTTTATTTACAGTGAATCCTGGTGGATGGGCTCCAGCATCTGTGCTACGTGCAATGTATAAGCGTGAATACCCACGCTTCCTCAGAAAATTTTCATCTTATGTCGGAAAGCGTGTGGAAGATAATGAAGTGATGTGGTAGAGTCCAAGTAATGACAACAATTAGCTGATATTTATTGAAGAAAATTTCTTCTTATTCACCTAGTATGTTTGTAGTAGAGATCCCTTATGACAGAGTAGTGCTGTGTTAATGTGTGTGACTTGAGAACCCTAGACTCACTATACAGAGAGCGAGAATTATCCCTCGTAACTAGAGAATGTTTGTAAGAGTCCACTGTTCAATGATATCTCACTGTGTATGTATTACAGCAATTTAAACATTCTGAGATTAGTCATGAAATCTTTTTTGTACAACCAATTAAAGAGCCGTTAGAGCTGCAACTTTGAATGTTTTGGACTTCCAAAGTAATATGTTATTTACAGTAACTATTTTAATTTATTATGAAAAAAACATTTTGCACAGAATCTCTATATGTTCGAATAATAATATGCAGGTATATCTGTATTCTGAGGGAAGTTAAAAGTCACTGTGACTTTCTGTCTTAAGTACTCCTGTCTTGAGTACCCAGCTGTAGTGCCCACTTCTTATTTTTTTTTTTGAAATATGTCTCACTAAATGTTTGCTGTTTATAATACTGTCCTGCCAAAAGGTGACTGAATCAACTGCCAAACAATAAATGATATTATGATTTGTACAAATTATTAATAAAGATACTTCTAATGTCCCTTTATGATGACATTTTCTGTGGATGATGTAATTACTTCTATAGCACATTGAAATCAACAACCATGCTGCTATGGAAATAGAACATTGTAATCAATAAGTTCATCATCATGAGCTTGGTCACACCTCATTTGTTATTGTATCTTCTGTTTAGCATTGTCTGTGATGAAATGAGTTCTTCTTAGCTAGTCACATGGGATTGATTGTCTTTATCCTGTTATGAATTTGAAACAACAAATTTTTTATTAGTTCCCGTTCGAAGTCCGAAAACGGGGACTTATAATTCGGTCTCCGTCCGTCCGTCCGTGCGTGCGTATGCGCGTCCGTCCGGAGTCATATCTCAGAATCCCTTGGGTCGATTCTGTTCATTCTTTGCATGTGCCTAGTACTTTATGTGGGACATATGCACATGCAGTGGTTTAGCGATTCGATTCAAAATGACCGACTGGCAGCCATCTTGTTTTTTGAAAATGTTGTATTTTGGACATGCTTTGTCAGTTTTCATTCAAACTTGGTACATAGATTATACATGTTAGGATACATGTCCATGACGATTTATTTCACAATTGGATCAAAGATGGCCAACTGGCAGACATCTTGTTTTTTGAAAATGTTGTATCTTGGACATGCTTTGTCAGTTTTTATTCAAATTTAGTACATAGATCATACATGTTAGGATACATGTCCCTGACCGTTCGTGAGTTCGTGAGTCTGTCTGTCTGTCTGTCCGTCCGTCCGTGCGTCAGTCTGTCCAGAGTCATATTTCAGAATCCTGTGGACGAATTCCGTTCATTCTTTGCATGTGCCTAGTATCTTATGTGGGACATATGCACATGCAGTGGTTTAGAGATTTGATTCAAAATGGCCGACTGGCAGCCATCTTGTTTTTTGTAAAATGTTGTATTTTGGACATGCTTTGTCAGTTGTCATTCAAACTTGGTACATAGATTATTCATGTTAGGATACATGTCCATAACGATTTATTTCGCAATTGGATCGAAGATTTTATGCGGTATCTTGTCAGTTTTCATTCAAATTTGGCACATACATGTACTTTATACATGTTAGAATGCATGTCCATGACAATTTGTTTCAAAATCTAGTCAAGGATGGCCTTACTACTATATTTCCACAATTTATGTACCATTTTCATTCGAATTTGGTACATACATCATATACATATCAGTGTGTTTCATAATCAGATCAAAGATGGCCGAATAATGGCTGTTTTTATTTTTGGCCATATTACTATTACACGGAACAGTGTTTTGATGTAAATAAACAATCTGTTGTATACGCCACTTGGAACTCAAGTTTCAAGGACATGCTCGCGACAACCCCTGCGCTTTAATATGACGAGCACAAAGAGAACTTTCAAACATTTAACGGGAACTGTGTCATTTTCAATGACTTGTTGAGTGAGTTTTCAATGGAAAATATTTTACGATTATAAAAGTGGAAGCTTGTTATTACAATGTGATTTATCTCCCATGATGCATTGCCATATGGCGCAACTGGTTGGGCAAAATTACTGGCGCCTCTGACACAACAGAAAACCATACTTTGATCTCGTGATCTTGAAAAACCTCTTACTATACTTTTTGTAATTCGTTAAAATGAAATTAATTGAAAGTGTGCATCTTTTGAGCACATTACTGTTTATATACACAATATATCAAATTTTATAAACAAAATGAAGGAAATCTGCCACTTTTATGTTTCAAGTTACCTATATAGTCCAATTTTATTTTATCTCAAAGACCTACATGTACCTCCGCAGCACTCGACAAACTGACTCAGAATCCCTACAAAATCAATCCTGTCATGGTTCAGTAACATACTCAGTAAAGGCAAAACCTTTTCTCCCATGATGCATTGCATATATGCTCAGTAACATACTCAGTAAAGACAACACTTTTTCTCCCATGATGTATTGCGTATATGCTCAGTAACATAGTCAGTAGAGGCAAAACTTGTTCTACCATGATGCATTGCGTATATGCTCAGTAACATATTCAGTAGAGGCAAAACTTGTTCTACCATGATGCATTGCGTATATGCTCAGTAACATATTCAGTAGAGGCAAAACTTGTTCTACCATGATGCATTGCGTATATGCTCAGTAACATACTCAGTAGAGGCAAAACTTTTTCTACCATGATGCTTTGCATATATGCTCAGTAACATACTCAGTAGAGGCAAAACTTGTTCTACCATGATGCATTGCGTATATGCTCAGTAACATACTCAGTAGAGGCAAAACTTGTTCTACCATGATGCATTGCGGATATGCTCAGTAACATACTCAGTAGAGGCAAAACTTGTTCTACCATGATGCATTGCGTATATGCTCAGTAACATACTCAGTAGAGACAAAACTTGTTCTACCATGATGCATTGCGTATATGCTCAGTAACATACTCAGTAGAGGCAAAACTTGTTCTACCATGATGCATTGCGTATATGCTCAGTAACATATTCAGTAGAGGCAAAACTTGTTCTACCATGATGCATTGCGTATATGCTCAGTAACATACTCAGTAGAGGCAAAACTTTTTCTACCATGATGCTTTGCATATATGCTCAGTAACATACTCAGTAGAGGCAAAACTTGTTCTACCATGATGCATTGCGTATTTGCTCAGTAACATACTCAGTAGAGGCAAAACTTTTTCTACCATGATGCATTGCGTATATGCTCAGTAACATATTCAGTAGAGGCAAAACTTGTTCTACCATGATGCATTGCGGATATGCTCAGTAACATTCAGTAGAGGCAAAACTTGTTCTGCCATGATGCATTGCATATATGCTCAGTAACATACTCAGTAGAGGCAAAACTTGTTCTACCATGATGCATTGCGGATATGCTCACTAACATACTCAGTAGAGGCAAAACTTTTTCTACCATGATGCTTTGCGTATATGCTCAGTAACATACTCAGTAGAGGCAAAACTTGTTCTACCATGATGCATTGCGTATATGCTCAGTAACATATTCAGTCGAGGCAAAACTTGTTCTACCATGATGCATTGCGTATATGCTCAGTAACATATTCAGTCGAGGCAAAACTTGTTTTACCATGATGCATTGCGGATATGCTCAGTAACATACTCAGTAGAGGCAAAACTTGTTCTACCATGATGCATTGCGCATATGCTCAGTAACATACTCAGTAGAGGCAAAACTTTTTCTACCATGATGCATTGCGTATATGCTCTGTAACATACTCAGAAGAGGCAAAACTTTTTCTACCATGATGCATTGCGGATATGCTCAGTAACATATTCAGTAGAGGCAAAACTTGTTCTGCCATGATGCATTGCGGATATGCTCAGTAACATACTCAGTAGAGGCAAAACTTGTTCTACCATGATGCATTGCGTATATGCTCAGTAACATACTCAGTAGAGGCAAAACTTGTTCTACCATGATGCATTGCGTATATCCTCAGTAACATACTCAGTAGAGGCAAAACTTGTTCTACCATGATGCTTTGCGTATATGCTCAGTAACATATTCAGTAGAGGCAAAACTTTTTCTACCATGATGCTTTGCGTATATGCTCAGTAACATACTCAGTAGAGGCAAAACTTGTTCTACCATGATGCATTGCGTATATGCTCAGTAACATACTCAGTAGAGGCAAAACTTGTTCTACCATGATGCATTGCGGATATGCTCACTAACATATTCAGTAGAGGCAAAACTTGTTCTACCATGATGCATTGCGGATATGCTCATTAACATACTCAGTAGAGGCAAAACATTGTTTCCCATGATGCATTGCGTATATGCTCAGTAACATACTCAGTAGAGGCAAAACTTTTTCTACCATGATGCATTGCGTATATGCTCAGTAACATATTCAGTAGAGGTAAAACTTGTTCTACCATGATGCATTGCGGATATGCTCAGTAACATATTCAGTAGAGGCAAAACTTGTTCTACCATGATGCATTGCGGATATGCTCACTAACATACTCAGTAGAGGCAAAACTTGTTCTACCATGATGCATTGCGTATATGCTCAGTAACATACTCAGTAGAGGCAAAACTTGTTCTACCATGATGCATTGCGTATATGCTCAGTAACATACTCAGTAGAGGCAAAACTTGTTCTACCATGATGCATTGCGTATATGCTCAGTAACATACTCAGTAGAGGCAAAACTTGTTCTACCATGATGCATTGCGGATATGCTCACTAACATACTCAGTAGAGGCAAAACTTGTTCTACCATGATGCATTGCATATATGCTCAGTTACATACTCAGTAGAGGCAAAACTTGCTCTACCATGATGCATTGTGGATATGCTCAGTAACATACTCAGTAGAGGCAAAACTTGTTCTACCATGATGCATTGCGTATATGCTCAGTAACATACTCAGTAGAGACAAAACTTGTTCTACCATGATGCATTGCGTATATGCTCAGTAACATACTCAGTAGAGGAAAAACTTGTTCTACCATGATGCATTGCGGATATGCTCAGTAACATACTCAGTAGAGGCAAAACTTGTTCTACCATGATGCATTGCGTATATGCTCAGTAACATATTCAGTAGAGGTAAAACTTGTTCTACCATGATGCATTGCGTATATGCTCAGTAACATATTCAGTAGAGGCAAAACTTGTTCTACCATGATGCATTGCGGATATGCTCACTAACATACTCAGTAGAGGCAAAACTTGTTCTACCATGATGCATTGCGTATATGCTCAGTAACATACTCCGTAGAGGCAAAACTTGTTCTACCATGATGCATTGCGTATATGCTCAGTAACATACTCAGTAGAGGCAAAACTTGTTCTACCATGATGCTTTGCGTATATGCTCAGTAACATATTCAGTAGAGGCAAAACTTTTTCTACCATGATGCTTTGCGTATATGCTCAGTAACATACTCAGTAGAGGCAAAACTTGTTCTACCATGATGCATTGCGGATATGCTCAGTAACATATTCAGTAGAGGCAAAACTTGTTCTACCATGATGCATTGCGGATATGCTCACTAACATACTCAGTAGAGGCAAAACTTGTTCTACCATGATGCATTGCGTATATGCTCAGTAACATACTCAGTAGAGGCAAAACTTGTTCTACCATGATGCATTGCGTATATGCTCAGTAACATACTCAGTAGAGGCAAAACTTGTTCTACCATGATGCATTGCGTATATGCTCAGTAACATACTCAGTAGAGGCAAAACTTGTTCTACCATGATGCATTGCGGATATGCTCACTAACATACTCAGTAGAGGCAAAACTTGTTCTACCATGATGCATTGCATATATGCTCAGTTACATACTCAGTAGAGGCAAAACTTGCTCTACCATGATGCATTGTGGATATGCTCAGTAACATACTCAGTAGAGGCAAAACTTGTTCTACCATGATGCATTGCGTATATGCTCAGTAACATACTCAGTAGAGACAAAACTTGTTCTACCATGATGCATTGCGTATATGCTCAGTAACATACTCAGTAGAGGAAAAACTTGTTCTACCATGATGCATTGCGGATATGCTCAGTAACATACTCAGTAGAGGCAAAACTTGTTCTACCATGATGCATTGCGTATATGCTCAGTAACATATTCAGTAGAGGTAAAACTTGTTCTACCATGATGCATTGCGTATATGCTCAGTAACATATTCAGTAGAGGCAAAACTTGTTCTACCATGATGCATTGCGGATATGCTCACTAACATACTCAGTAGAGGCAAAACTTGTTCTACCATGATGCATTGCGTATATGCTCAGTAACATACTCCGTAGAGGCAAAACTTGTTCTACCATGATGCATTGCGTATATGCTCAGTAACATACTCAGTAGAGGCAAAACTTGTTCTACCATGATGCTTTGCGTATATGCTCAGTAACATATTCAGTAGAGGCAAAACTTTTTCTACCATGATGCTTTGCGTATATGCTCAGTAACATACTCAGTAGAGGCAAAACTTGTTCTACCATGATGCATTGCGGATATGCTCACTAACATATTCAGTAGAGGCAAAACTTGTTCTACCATGATGCATTGCGGATATGCTCATTAACATACTCAGTAGAGGCAAAACATTGTTTCCCATGATGCATTGCGTATATGCTCAGTAACATACTCAGTAGAGGCAAAACTTTTTCTACCATGATGCATTGCGTGTATGCTCAGTAACATACTCAGTAGAGGCAAAACTTGTTCTACCATGATGCATTGCGTATATGCTCAGTAACATACTCTGTAGAGGCAAAACTTTTTCTACCATCATGCATTGCGTATATGCTCAGTAACATATTCAGTTGAGGCAAAACTTTTTCCCATGATGCATTGCGTATATGCTCAGTATAGGCAAAACTTGTTCTACCATGATGCATTGCGTATATGCTCAGTAACATACTCAGTAGAGGAAAAACTTGTTCTACCATGATGCTTTGCGTATATGCTCAGTAGAGGAAACACTTTTTCTCCCATGATGCATTGCATATATGCTCAGTAGAGGCAAAACTTTTTCTACCATGATGCTTTGTGTATCTGCTCAGTAGGACATATGCACTGTACCATGCTCAGAAGATGTACACCTTTAATTTTGTTCAAACTCCCACAATGCATTGTACAAATGCTCAGTAGCTGAATTCATTTTGAACTCACAATGTAATGTCAGTAGTTCAGTAGACTTGTGTGTCCGTCCCACATGATGCATTGCCGTATGCTAAACATGATTGCAGATGCAAAATGGAAATTTCTCTTCCAAGATGCATTTTACATATGCTCAGTGTTACAAAACTTGAATTCAACTCAAACTTAGTTTAATATAGTTTTCATTGGTTATTTTGGTCCATGCATTTTTCAGTTGTTCATTTGTTACACTAGCCCAGCTCTTTTTCATCATGAAATAAAGAGTATATTTGACACTGATGGAATTATGTAATATGATCTATTATACAGCGTGTCATAATTTTTCGATATTTTACGGGGTATTTTCATCCTACCATATTAGAAAATGTGAATTCCAAATACGGAAGATTATGCACGTGAGTGTCCTCTAATAGTAAAAACAAATATTGCTGCCACCAGGGTTTGATCGGCTTCAACACAAAGAAGTTTGCTGATTCTGATCTAAACATATTAGATTTCGGCATTCCCATGGTGTGTCCTTGGAAAGAAAAGATGTATAATAATAAGATTATTATGAGAATACCTCACAATATGCACTCAGACAGTGTGCCGCGCATCAACCTCCAGCTGTACTGTCTTCGTGTATACTTTGAGGTATCCTCATAATAACCTCATATTATCTGACTAGTGGTATTTTGTAACGTGGGTACTGACCCACGAGTGGACAGCCTGACTTGAGGCATGTTGTTGTGTGGGTACTAACTCACTAGTGGACAGCCTGACTTGGGGGTATTTTGTTGTGTGGGTACTAACTCACTAGTGGACAGCCTGACTCAAGGTATTTTGTTGTGTGGGTACTAACTCACTAGTGGACAGCCAGACTCAAGGTATTTTGTTGTGTGGGTACTAACTCACTAGTGGACAGCCTGACTTGAGATATTTTGTTGTGTGGGTACTAACTCACTAGTGGACAGCCAGACTCAAGGTATTTTGTTGTGTGGGTACTAACTCACGAGTGGACAGCCTGACTTGAGGCATGTTGTTGTGTGGGTACTAACTCACTAGTGGACAGCCAGACTCAAGGTATTTTGTTGTGTGGGTACTAACTCACTAGTGGACAGCCTGACTTTAGGTATTTTGTTGTGCGGGTACTAACTCACTAGTGGACAGCCGGACTTTAGGTATTTTGTTGTGTGGGTACTAACTCACTAGTGGACAGCCAGACTTGAGGCATGTTGTTGTGTGGGTACTAACTCACTAGTGGACAGCCTGACTCAAGGTATTTTGTTGTGTGGGTACTAACTCATTAGTGGACAGCCTGAGTTGAGGCATTTTGTTGTGTGGGTACTAACTCACTAGTGGACAGCCTGACTTGAGGCATGTTGTTGTGTGGGTACTAACTCACTAGTGGACAGCCTGACTCAAGGTATTTTGTTGTGTGGGTACTAACTCATTAGTGGACAGCCTGAGTTGAGGCATTTTGTTGTGTGGGTACTAACTCACTAGTGGACAGCCTGACTTGAGGCATGTTGTTGTGTGGGTACTAACTCACTAGTGGACAGCCTGACTTTAGGTATTTTGTTGTGTGGGTACTAACTCACTAGTGGACAGCTTGACTCAAGGTATTTTGTTGTGTGGGTACTAACTCACTAGTGGACAGCCTGACTTTAGGTATTTTGTTGTGCGGGTACTAACTCACTAGTGGACAGCTTGACTCAAGGTATTTTGTTGTGTGGGTACTAACTCACTAGTGGACAGCCTGACTTGGGGGTATTTTGTTGTGTGGGTACTAACTCACTAGTGGACAGCCAGACTCAAGGTATTTTGTTGTGTGGGTACTAACTCACTAGTGGACAGCCTGACTTTAGGTATTTTGTTGTGCGGGTACTAACTCACTAGTGGACAGCCTGACTTGAGGCATGTTGTTGTGTGGGTACTAACTCACTAGTGGACAGCTTGACTTGGGGGTATTTTGTTGTGTGGGTACTAACTCACTAGTGGACAGCCTGAGTTGAGGCATTTTGTTGTGTGGGTACTAACTCACTAGTGGACAGCCTGACTTGAGGCATGTTGTTGTGTGGGTACTAACTCACTAGTGGACAGCTTGACTTGGGGGTATTTTGTTGTGTGGGTACTAACTCACTAGTGGACAGCCTGAGTTGAGGCATTTTGTTGTGTGGGTACTAACTCACTAGTGGACAGCCTGAGTTGAGGCATTTTGTTGTGTGGGTACTAACTCATTAGTGGACAGCCTGAGTTGAGGCATTTTGTTGTGTGGGTACTAACTCATTAGTGGACAGCCTGAGTTGAGGCATTTTGTTGTGTGGGTACTAACTCATTAGTGGACAGCTTGACTCAAGGTATTTTGTTGTGTGGGTACTAACTCACTAGTGGACAGCCTGAGTTGAGGCATTTTGTTGTGTGGGTACTAACTCATTAGTGGACAGCCTGAGTTGAGGCATTTTGTTGTGTGGGTACTAACTCATTAGTGGACAGCCTGAGTTGAGGCATTTTGTTGTGTGGGTACTAACTCACTAGTGGACAGCCTGACTTGAGGCATGTTGTTGTGTGGGTACTAACTCACTAGTGGACAGCTTGACTCAAGGTATTTTGTTGTGTGGGTACTAACTCACTAGTGGACAGCCTGACTTGGGGGTATTTTGTTGTGTGGGTACTAACTCACTAGTGGACAGCCTGACTTTAGGTATTTTGTTGTGTGGGTACTAACTCACTAGTGGACAGCCTGACTTTAGGCATTTTGTTGTGTGGGTACTAACTCACTAGTGGACAGCCTGACTTTAGGTATTTTGTTGTGTGGGTACTAACTCACTAGTGGACAGCCTGACTTTAGGTATTTTGTTGTGTGGGTACTAACTCACTAGTGGACAGCCTGACTTTAGGCATTTTGTTGTGTGGGTACTAACTCACTAGTGGACAGCCTGACTTTAGGTATTTTGTTGTGTGGGTACTAACTCACTAGTGGACAGCCTGACTTTAGGTATTTTGTTGTGTGGGTACTAACTCACTAGTGGACAGCCTGACTTGGGGGTATTTTGTTGTGTGGGTACTAACTCACTAGTGGACAGCCTGACTTTAGGTATTTTGTTGTGTGGGTACTAACTCACTAGTGGACAGCCTGACTTTAGGTATTTTGTTGTGTGGGTACTAACTCACTAGTGGACAGCCTGACTTTAGGCATTTTGTTGTGTGGGTACTAACTCACTCGTGGACAGCCTGACTTTAGGTATTTTGTTGTGTGGATACTAACTCACTAGTGGACAGCCTGACTTGAGGCATGTTGTTGTGTGGGTACTAACTCACTAGTGGACAGCCTGACTTGAGATATTTTGTTGTGTGGGTACTAACTCACTAGTGGACAGCCAGACTCAAGGTATTTTGTTTTGTGGGAACCAATTCACTAGTGGACAGCTTGACTCAAGGTATTTTGTTGTGTGGGTACTAACTCACTAGTGAACAGCCTGACTTTAGGTATTTTGTTGTGTGGGTACTAACTCACTAGTGGAGAGCCTGACTTGAGGCATGTTGTTGTGTGGGTACTAACTCACTAGTGGACAGCCTGACTTGAGATATTTTGTGCGGGTACTAACTCACTAGTGGACAGCTTGACTCAAGGTATTTTGTTGTGTAGTTACTAGCACACTGATGAACAGCTTGTGGGCAGTCTGACTGGTGATATTTTTGTTGTATGGGTAACTCACTAATGGGCAGTCTGACTGGTGATATTTTTGTGGTGTGTGTAACTCACTAATGGGCAGTCTGACTGGTGATATTTCTGTTGTGTGGGTAACTCACTAGTGGGTAGTCTGACTGGTGATATTTTTGTTGTATGGGTAACTCACTAGTGGGCAGTCTGGTGATATTTTTGTTGTGTGTGTAACTCACTAATGGGCAGTCTGACTGGTGATATTTTTGTTGTGTGGGTAACTCACTAATGGGCAGTCTGACTGGTGATATTTTTGTTGTGTGTGTAACTCACTAATGGGCAGTCTGACTGGTGATATTTTTGTTGTGTAACTCACTAGTGGGCAGTCTGACTGGTGATATTTTTGTTGTGTGTGTAACTCACTAATGGGCAGTCTGACTGGTGATATTTTTGTTGTGTGTGTAACTCACTAATGGGCAGTCAGACTGGTAATATTTTTGTTGTGTGTGTAACTCACTAATGGGCAGTCTGACTGGTGATATTTTTGTTGTGTGGGTAACTCACTAGTGGGCAGTCTGACTGGTGATATTTTTGTTGTGTGTGTAACTCACTAATGGGCAGTCTGACTGGTGATATTTTTGTTGTGTGGGTAACTCACTAGTGGGCAGTCTGACTGGTGATATTTTTGTTGTGTGGGTAACTCACTAGTGGGCAGTCTGACTGGTGATATTTTTGTTGTGTGGGTAACTCACTAATGAGCAGTCTGACTGGTGATATTTTTGTTGTGTGTGTAACTCACTAATGGGCAGTCTGACTGGTGATATTTTTGTTGTGTAACTCACTAGTGGGCAGTCTGACTGGTGATATTTTTGTTGTGTGTGTAACTCACTAATGGGCAGTCTGACTGGTGATATTTTTGTTGTGTGTGTAACTCACTAATGGGCAGTCAGACTGGTAATATTTTTGTTGTGTGTGTAACTCACTAATGGGCAGTCAGACTGGTGATATTTTTGTTGTGTGTGTAACTCACTAATGGGCAGTCTGACAGGTGATATTTTTGTTGTGTGGGTAACTCACTAGTGGGCAGTCTGACTGGTGATATTTTTGTTGTGTGTGTAACTCACTAATGGGCAGTCTGACTGGTGATATTTTTGTTGTGTGGGTAACTCACTAGTGGGCAGTCTGACTGGTGATATTTTTGTTGTGTGGGTAACTCACTAGTGGGCAGTCTGACTGGTGATATTTTTGTTCTGTGGGTAACTCACTAGTGGGCAGTCTGACTGGTGATATTTTTGTTGTGTGGGTAACTCACTAGTGGGCAGTCTGACTGGTGATATATTTGTTGTGTGGGCAACTCACTAGTGGGCAGTCTGACTGGTGATATATTTGTTGTGTGGGCAACTCACTAATGGGCAGTCTGACTGGTGATATTTTTGTTGTGTGTGTAACTCACTAATGGGCAGTCTGACTGGTGATATTTTTGTTGTATGGGTAACTCGCCAGTGGGCAGTCTGACTGGTGATATTTTTGTAGTGTGTGTAACTCAATAATGGGCAGTCTGACTGGTGATATTTTGTTGTATGGGTAACTCACTAGTGGGCAGTCTGGTGATATTTTTGTTGTATGGGTAACTCACTAGTGGGCAGTCTGGCTGGTGATATTTTTGTTGTGTGGGTAACTCACTAGTGGGCAGTCTGACTGGTGATATTTTTGTTGTGTGTGTAACTCACTAATGGGCAGTCAGACTGGTGATATTTTTGTTGTGTGTGTAACTCACTAGTGGGCAGTCAGACTGGTGATATTTTTGTTGTGTGTGTAACTCACTAGTGGGCAGTCTGACTGGTGATATTTTTGTTGTGTGGGTAACTCACTAGTGGTCAGTCTGACTGGTGATATTTTTGTTGTGTGTGTAACTCACTAGTGGGCAGTCTGACTGGTGATATTTTTGTTGTGTGTGTAACTAACTAGTGGGCAGTCTGACTGGTGATATTTTTGTTGTGTGTGTAACTCACTAATGGGCAGTCAGACTGGTGATATTTTTGTTGTGTGTGTAACTCACTAGTGGGCAGTCTGACTGGTGATATTTTTGTTGTGTGTGTAACTCACTAGTGGGCAGTCTGACTGGTGATATTTTTGTTGTATGGGTAACTCACTAATGGGCAGTCTGACTGGTGATATTTTTGTTGTGTGGGTAACTCACTAGTGGGCAGTCAGACTGGTGATATTTTTGTTGTGTGTGTAACTCACTAATGGGCAGTCTGACTGGTGATATTTTTGTTGTGTGTGTAACTCACTAATGGGCAGTCTGGTGATATTTTTGTTGTGTGTGTAACTCACTAATGGGCAGTCTGACTGGTGATATTTTTGTTGTGTGTGTAACTCACTAGTGGGCAGTCTGACTGGTGATATTTTTGTTGTGTGTGTAACTCACCAATGGGCAGTCTGACTGGTGATATTTCTTTTGTGTGGGTAACTCACTAATGGGCAGTCTGACTGGTGATATTTATGTTGTGTGGGTAACTCACTAATGGGCAGTCTGACTGGTGATATTTGTGTTGTGTTTGTAACTCACCAATGGGCAGTCTGACTGGTGATATTTCTGTTGTGTGGGTAACTCACTAATGGGCAGTCTGGTGATATTTTTGTTGTGTGGGTAATTCACTAATGGGCAGTCTGACTGGTGATATTTTTGTTCTGTGTGTAACTCACTAATGGGCAGTCTGACTGGTGATATTTTTGTTGTGTGGGTAACTCACTAATGGGCAGTCTGACTCGTGATATTTCTGTTGTGTGGGTAATTCACTAATGGGCAGTCTGACTGGTGATATTTCTGTTGTGTGGGTAATTTGCTAATGGGCAGTCTGACTGGTGATATTTCTGTTGTGTGGGTAACTCACTAATGGGCAGTCAGACTGGTGATATTTTTGTTGTGTGGGTAACTCACTAGTGGGCAGTCTGACTGGTGATATTTTTGTTGTGTGTGTTACTAATGGGCAGTCTGACTGGTGATATTTTTGTTGTGTGGGTAACTCACTAATGGGCAGTCTGACTGGTGATATTTCTGTTGTGTGGGTAATTCACTAATGGGCAGTCTGACTGGTGATATTTCTGTTGTGTGGGTAATTCACTAATGGGCAGTCTGACTGGTGATATTTCTGTTGTGTGGGTAACTCACTAATGGGCAGTCAGACTGGTGATATTTTTGTTGTGTGGGTAACTCACTAGTGGGCAGTCTGACTGGTGATATTTTTGTTGTGTGGGTAACTCACTAGTGGGCAGTCTGACTGGTGATATTTTTGTTGTGTAGGTAACTCACTAATGGGCAGTCTGGTGATATTTCTGTTGTGTGGGTAATTCACTAATGGGCAGTCTGACTGGTGATATTTCTGTTGTGTGGGTAACTCACTAATGGGCAGTCAGACTGGTGATATTTTTGTTGTATGGGTAACTCACTAGTGGACAGTCTGACTGGTGATATTTTTGTTGTGTGTGTAACTCACTAATGGGCAGTCAGACTGGTGATATTTTTGTTGTATGGGTAACTCACTAGTGGACAGTCTGACTGGTGATATTTTTGTTGTGTGTGTAACTCACTAATGGGCAGTCTGACTGGTGATATTTTTGTTGTATGGGTAACTCACTAGTGGGCAGTCAGACTGGTGATATTTTTGTTGTGTGTGTAACTCACTAATGGCAGTCTGACTGGTGATATTTTTGTTGTGTGGGTAATTCACTAATGGGCAGTCAGACTGGTGATATTTTTGTTGTGTGGGTAACTCACCAGTGGGCAGTCTGACTGGTGATATTTCTGTTGTGTGGGTAATTCACTAGTGGGCAGTCTGACTGGTGATATTTTTTTCACTTTTCCTAGTTGTTCAATAGTCTGGTAAATTGAATGTGTCTGGTCATTATTCAAGCAACGCATTTTAAAAAAATAGTGTGCTGAATTTCAATTACTGTTTTAGTCGCATTGCCCCCTACTCAAACCACAACTCGTTGGTAAATAATCGATGAAATAGTTTGTCTGGACACATTCAAGTTCCTCTCACTGTCACCTTAAATCTGTGAAAATTTGGTGTTAATCCGACGACAATAAGTATACGTTATTTTTTGTTAAAGACCTTGTATTTTAAAAAACATAAACTCCTAGAAAACGTCCATGAAGTAACAGCAAAGATTTTCAAGCTTGTTTATCGGCACAACCAATTTGTTTTCCCATTAAGGTCTGTTTTAACATGTGTAGGGGCATCCAAATGTGTAAGGCTATTGGAAACAAAAAAATAAAGGAATGGGATAGCTATAATTCGATAAAATCGGCAGATGAAAACACCAAAATCAATGATTTTTTTTCAGCGGCTGTGTGACCTTGTGTCTGACACATTCATATGCAAATGACTAATCTGTGAAACAAACAGAGGCGGAGACAAACCACTCAAATGTTTGGAAACACTCATTGTGTGTCAGATAGCTAACTGATAACACATCCTAACATTGCTTTGTCTTAAGTTTATCTTTGAAACTTATAGGCACACAGATTAAACCTGTGTTGTTGATTTTGGAAAACACTACTGTCGCTGTCATGCTCCCCTTCAGAAAATCTACATTTTAACCAACTTACATGACATTCTATGTTATGTTGACTTTATCACATGAAAGTTTATAGTGCATTTCATCAATTAATAAATAAATGTGGAAATCGTAATTTTCAACACAAATAATAGTCTCGCTACCTTAATGGGTGATCCCCTTATTAATTATAGTTTCTGCTTATCTTTCAACAACACAGTAAAATATTAACTACCGTAGTACGTGAATGGAGGACACTTCTCAGCCCCGATGACGTCACAGATAAAGATTCTATGAATTTTAGGCAGTGATACACAGTTTAACTTTGAAGAAACTCACACGAACCATATACCCTAGAAGGTCTATGCACAAACCGAATAATGTGTATTATCAACACATTTAAAACACAACCACGAACAAGTTACGATCAAGTCACGCAAGTATTTTCTGGGTTGGGACACGTTGGAAGTGTTTTCTCTGTACGTTAGCGACGATCACAACCATTGAATTGAATTGATGCTGATCGGCTCATGAAATTGTGTTCTAATTTGTTTTAATTTGAAAATTGGTGTAATATGGCTGCCAGATATGGCGTGTATTACGTCTAATTCTGGCAAGTTTAACCATAGCATTTGTCCTCCCTTCTCGCACTTCATGCTCGCACTAGAAGATTCGCCGTCAGTTGACAAGCCCCTGTGGGATGATGCAGATTGTGGGTAGGCCTTCATCGCATCATCGCGTACTATCGAGTTCTTAGCTCGAAAAATTAGTGTACACAATATACTATATTCTCGTATGTAGTTCGTTGTTGTATGCTTATTTATTCCAGGATGGTTACTGTTGTGAAAGAAACGCAGAGAGAGCTACTTGCATTTTCGGTTTATTTTATTTTATTTCCATGTCACATAAAATAATCTAACACGTATTTGGCACATTTGTAATGTTTATAATAATATTTATTTTCAATCAATTTTAGCTTTGTGTTCGTAAGTTGCAGAACGCCCTCTAACGTTGAGTAAAGTGCTTCAAGCTATCACGTGCAATTTGTTTAAAAGTGATATAATTTTATTGTTTTGTTTAAAACAAAACAAACAAATACCAACTATCGTGGTTTAATGAGAAAGGTACGGAGAAATAATTTTGTTCTCAGTTTCAAAAATGTCAATTCTTCTCTTCGTTGTAACCATTTGTACATCTTCCGTCGCCAGCCAAGAAACGTTTTTTTCGGGTAACTCCTCCAAACTAACCACTGGTTAGCCTCGCCCTTCAGACGACGCGATTTGCAATGCGCCAGTGCAGTATTCCAACGGATAATGGTCGATACTTCCCAGAATGCTTTCCTGTCAACCAACAGAGGTGCACTACTCTTAGACCTCATCAGAGTCATCAAAACGCATTATTTCTGGTCCCAGCGGTGGCCATACTATGATATTTTGTTCGCAGTCGGTGTTCTGGTTTGTACTTATTGAGAAAAGTTCCAAATCGTCACAACGTAGAGATGTTATAGAACACAGATCTTAATATCTACATATAAAACCATATTTTGTAGTAGTCTGAGATATAAATGAACTACCGTACAATTTGACTATTACGTGACGCATTCTGTAAACAGAAACTGTACCTAAATGGTGTACATTACATAAAATTATTGTTATTTGTATCACCCCAGACGAAATAGTTGATATTATTTTCCGAACAAGTGTGTAGCATTTCATTTTTGGGTCGCCTCTCAATTTGTATTTCACCCACGTTCTCTGAACCTCTAGGTTATGCCTATATGATGGTCATATCATGGTAGAACCAAACTAGGGAGAACACAAATGTGTAATGTCACCCACGCTTTACACACACTACTAAATTCAGCAAGGTAAGCGTGGTTCGTACGCTCGTCGAGGGTATGCATTAATGACCGTATACTTGTTTATAATCATAACGCAAAGAATGTTATTTTATTACGTAATGTTTAAGTTGTATCTCCCAAATAAACAATGACGTTTACTAACTAAACATTGTGAAGTTCAGTCGCATTAAAAAAACAATGCGGGTTTCTGTCCGATTACGTCAGCAACGTTTAGCCTCGTTCAAGGTTAATTTATCGCGCCCACCACATTTAGCTTCGTTCAAGGTTGATTCATCGCGCGCACCGTCGCTGTTTGGTATATACAAACAACTTAGTATAACCAATGCCAATTAATTAAATAATTAACTAACTTCAGTGAATATTGGACGACAGGCTATGAACGAGACAGTATATTGTATAGCGTATTCGGACATACCACGTAACATTGAACCCCGCAAGTCGCCTATTTAAAATCAGCATTCGAATGACCAACACGATATCTTCTACAAAAATTGGCCATTGGTAAATGAACTATTATAATGCTGTCGTGTATTGCCGCCTCACAGGGGAATAAATAGTAATCATTGCCATAGCAACCGTGTTTTTGTAACCATTGTTCAGTACTACTAAACTGTGTACATTTTATTGCCCGATTTTGGGACTGGCTCTGTCCAAATAGATATATTGAGTGTTATACCGAAACAAGACCAACAAAAAAATGTTGACTGTTTTACTTTTTGCTCGTTTTTTTCTTGGATTGTTTATTTTATTTTACAATTGTCTAATATTCACTGGGATCTCCTTGAGGCGGCAATTGCCCGTATGTCGATCTGTTAATTAAATACAATGAAAATAAGTATTTTATGATAAGAAGCACGTATAGTTTGCATAGACGGTAAGAAAATATGATAATTACATTAACTGATCAAGTGCCGTAAATGTGGGTACCAGGAATAAATAGCACTAAGTTTGGGATCGAACATCAGCTTGTATTAAATATAATTAAACTAATTAGTATTAATTACTAATTAGTATTATTATTGCTAGAATGTGTGTAATGGTTGGGTTGGCGCTCAGACAAACAACTGTTGGAAGTCAATCTGATTCTTAGAAATGCCACCGTTGGTGGCGTTTACTGCATGTTCGCGAAGTAAAAACAACCCCAGATTATGGAATGTGTGTCTTCCTTCATCATATAGGATAGCAATAAAAAGTTCATCAGCTCACATGCATTACTGCTCACAAATATTATTATTTTTTTTTTTAAATATTATACTGGGGTAAAAAAGTTACTTAAAGCTGTTCCGGTGGTGCAAAGCAAATTCGAATGAACTTCTGGGAATCTTGTTTTTTATGATTCGATTCTTTCGTCGTATTTTATTGCACGCAGAATTCAATGACCATATAAGGCCATAAGAATAACACAGCAGAACCAGTACAGTAGACTGGTAGGAGACGACCGACCAGTAGAATTCTGTGCAACTTCCCTCGCAATAATTTTGTCGGCCTCACAGTAAGGGTTAAAATCTTCATACAGGCTGTTTCTCAGATCTCTGGCTTCGGACCGAGTACAGTGGTCTTCGATTTTGTGCTTGGCACAATCAATGACCTTTCCATATTCTCTGTAAGAAACAAGATAGAGGATAGAGTGTACAAGCGTCAGAAATAAGCGTTGTTAGAACTCAGGAGGGCGCTATATCCTGAAAATCACGATTATGATTTCTCAAATACACGCTCATGGGGATATTACGAAATTTTAATGATACAATATGAAATCGCAGAACACACACACACATACACCGTGACACACACAGTCCTGCGGATGGTTGGGCCGTATGCGAAACAATTATTTCTCTATCAATTGTGTCAAAGTTATTACTTTGAAAGGCAATATAGATAAGTTCCAGTAATGTATAATGATATTAATTATTGGCTTTAACTGAAAAGTGTGTTCGCTTTAAATGACTGGTGCGTGCTTTGTTCAAAGTGCGCAAGCGCGATGAACCAAAGTTAGTAAAATATGTTATTAAGAAATACAAAAGTTGTAAGAGACTCACACACACAGCGTCTCATCTGCTGGGTTCACACTGAATTTTTCCACAAACGTGTCTCCGCATTTGGGAGTTTGTCTGTAGTAGCGGTCAGCACAAGGTTTGTCTTGTGACATCGGTGCTTTGGTGATAGTGGTTAAAGGAAGCCCTCCTTGACGACAAAACATGGTCTCGGCTTCTCCCATTGCCAGCACCATGCCCAATGTAGTATCAACTAGTCTCGACAGCTGCTCACCGGAGGCTGTCCCTTCTAAACATTGTTTTATTACATTCTTGGAACAGTCGACCATAAGTAAATATTTTGTACTGAAATAAAATAATGATGAGTATGAGTTAACAATGGTTGGTGCATGAAATAACCATATGCGCAACAAAATATAGGATGAGTGTGCGAGATGGGATAGCATCCTTGGGCATTACGTAAACTGATATGTAATTCATATTAATTGCAAAAATTGAGACTATTTTCAGGGAAAATTTAAATTATATTGATGTACCTCATTGGGGTTTTAGTCAGTGGCGGATCCAGCAAAATGTATTGGGAGGGTCCAAGCTACGCTTAAAATTACGGAGTGTAAATCGCAGAGAAGCAATGCGTAATCCAGATGATATGAATCGTCATGTGTTTTTTTTGGGGGGGGGGGGGCATGCCCCCTGCCCCCCTCTGGATCCGCCACTGGTTTTAGTAGTATGGAAAACCTTATCATTATAGCGACTACTAACGAGTTCTGCTCATTTAAATTTGCTATCGCATTTTTTTGTTGTTTCTTCGACAAAAAAATAGTTGAAATAATTTATTTTCTGTTTTATTGCGATTTAAGGTATAAAACTGACAGCACATTTATCCACGGGTATGATTAATTGGTGTAGATTGCCGTTGTGACCAATATATTCCAGAAAACTCGATGGGGTGGGGAATCTGAACCTAAGGGAATATAGCAGATATATGGGATGAACAAATGTAACTAATCTGACGAGGTTAATAGCATAAAATATGGTGGTAACAAACAGTGGTATGTGGCTATCTTAATTAGCCGCAGTGTTAATGTCATTGCCAGCGTGGTAGTCATTTGTATCGCCCTTGTCCAACTGTATCACGGGGTCAAGAAGACGCTTTGGAGCAATGGTTACAAGTTAATTATAGCGCTGGTAAATATGTGGTATACATTGTTCTCTGTACGTCTTGTTCCATGCACTGCCTTGAAACCAAGTATTATATCCATGAATAATTCCCCAAAACGATGGACCCGTTTTAAATATCAATGAATGCCAGTTTGCTTTTGGGCCATTCGTTCGATTTGAATGGTTTTGCCTGACACGTACCTTCACTGACACACGAACACAGATATGGCGAAGCCAAGCGACAAACATTCTTACTCGACGCAAAACTAGACTTGGATGGCAATTGTTTGATGTAGAAATATCATATTAGAGCAAACACATGTATGTTTAACTAGTACATAATATTATAGTTCGTGGAAGGTTAGCACTTACTTGCAATTGCCTAGTGGGTCTTTCTTGATCTCTACAAAAAAGTTTAATTGACATTGTCTATTTCTGTCGAAGAACTCACTTCGGTCGCAGTTTCCAATTTTTCCGTACTCGCCTAGAACAACCACAAATAGGCAACCTGCAGGTGTTCAACATATAGTGTATATTCGTAAATACGGTGTATTGTACTGAAGTGTGTAGTAATTTTGAGTATTGAGTATAACATAATATAAAGATGAAAAAATGACGAAAATATTTTCGATTTGTTGTTCGATACTCAATACTGCAGTAAAAAAACTGATTATGATTTATCATAAGCTAAAATAATACGTTTGAAAAAAAAACAGTATTTGTTTGATGAAAAATGAAAACCACTAATACGCATGTGCATTGATTGTTATGTTGTGATTGAAGCTGTCTATTTATAATATGTATGTCAACTATTTTTTTAAATGTACCGTTTTGATACCAATTGAATACGCACATAGTAATATGTACCGTACTTGACATGTATAGATGACAATAGCATGTAGACAGTTACAACATGTATGTTTCTGTTCAAACAACAACAATTTATTTTCCAGTAGTTTTACATATATTCAAAAATACGAAAACAAAATGCAGAAATCGTAGTTGATGGCTCTTTAACGCCGCGCGCTCGATTTGGAGTAGTTTGATGGAATCTACTTAGGGCGCCAGTCCGTCAGTTCGTTCCAAGCCAGACTAGTGCACGGTAGACTAGACTGTTGCGGAATACTAATGCCAACAGTTGCATTGTTCGACGCGTCAGTAATTTACTTTCGTAAATTGCTGTACTGTGCGTGCGAGAACGATGTCACAACCTCTGACTATCGTCGCTATGGTAACAGCCTTGTGACGCTCAGCTGCGTGTTGAGCTCATGCTTCTGATGAATTGGCCTCCAGAGCGTACCATACAAAATGTTATGCAATATATCATTTACTTTGGAATTAGGGCGTGGCGTCAGCAAATCTACATCCTCGCGTAATATGACCTCTTGAAGTGACCGACTTTTCTTTTTTTACTGAAATTCAGAAGCGAGGAGTGGAATTATTTGGCAGCCGCATGGATGTCATTTAGTCAAACGCCAAACTATATATGCGCTTACTAGCTATACTCTTATTTGTGGACTACTACATAAACCATATATAACATCTATCCATTGGTATAGGAAGACAACCTTGAAATAATATCTAAAAGTATTTTTCTTTAATAATAGTGACACGCAACAGCGACACCAACGACAAGCAAGCAAGAGTATATACATGGATATTCACAAGGTAAATACATGTATTATGATTGACTTGGATTTTTAATTTATTTTTTCTTGCATTTACAATACTGAGTAATAAAGCTACTATTAAATCAAAATGTACTGTTTGTAATGCTGAGCGGCATTACTCTCGCACCATATGTCACAGTTTTTGTCTGATGTGTGGCTTTCCTGTCGCGTCATACACAAAAGTTGTTGTTTTAATGCGTGTCATTACTGTCGAGTCATACCCAAAAGTTGTTGTTTCTTGTGTGGCATTCCTGTTGCATCATACCTCACATTCGTTGTCAAGAGACACACCCATACCGTCGTAGAAACTTTACCATTTTAACCAGTGAGACATTCACTGACAAAAACAATATTGAAAAGCAAGTGTCGATGTTTAAGTTTAGGACAAACTACTGTGTATACTTCCGTTGAATGTATAATATAGATGTCAAGCTGAGATAGCTTTTACGAGGAAATTACTTGACCCCCCCCCTTCATGAACTATACACACATGCATTCAGTTAAACGTCAAAGGTGTATGCCTACAATCAGGTGTATGAGAGAGAAAGTGAGGAAGAAAGAGTTCGTAATATTGGGCTTCAGTCAGTTTGTCAGTAATTTTCATCGTTTGTGTTTAATGTCGGTCATATATTGACCATTAGAAACTCCCCTGTGCATACATCTTTTCTATCCCAGACGTTTCGAGTATTAGTACAATGAACTTGAGAGTGAAAGTTATTTTCAATTGTAAAATATTAAACGTGCATTTCTACATTATATGATCTGCAGAATATCTCTCAATGACCCATCCAAGCATCGTAATGTTGTTGTTTTTAAAGTCATGAGAAACCATAACCAACAGAGTCTTTTTTTAATGTTTTTTTTTTTTTTTGATGCCAGGCGACAGTTACGGACCTTGAATATCACTGTAGTCTCTCATGACTTTTTTACGCGCAAATTGCTAGTGCTGACACATAGTGCATTTTTTCCACATGAGTCATATTCATGTTTGGGACTGCATGAAGTAGCTGTGCGGCCATCTTCCTACAAGCACCTGCAGACCTTAACCAAAGTTCCCCCAAAGGCGCATTCGTTAGTGAATGAATCTCGGCCAGTGGAATTGGCCTTCCCATCGAGTTTGTGGAACGTTCACCAACGGTATGAGTAGACCCTTTTGATGTTCAGCCTAAAGTAGGATTAGAACTTGGGTCTACCGATCATGAGTCTGATGCGACAACCAATATGCTACCAGTGATCTGCGTCCAACAGAATCTTCTAAATTAAATTCGATTTTAAGATTCCCACAGAATTCAGAAGCCTTTCCTAAAATAAATTGAGTCATGCAAACACCAACACCGCTACCTCGTGCGTCTGATAGATTCTGCCCTAACAAAAATCAGGATTTGTCACCAAACCAGCAAATCACGATAAGTGCGAGATATTCCGGAAATAAAACAAGGTGCGAATGCAAATAAAGTGCTCATAAGTGCGCAGCAGGTGTGTCGGCGTATATCACATTGGCACAGGCTGAGAGGTAAAACACCTTAGAATGGTAATTATTCTAATTATTCATTTCAGTTTGTCATTTCCAACTTGTCAAGAATGTCAGTGTATTCAAGAGACACGTCGAATAATGCATCTCACACAATGTAAAAACCCCAACACTTGTGTCTGATTTTTTTATTTATCGAATCGGTGAAGTTTAAAAGCAATGGGTGGGCAGTTTTGTATAGTTATTGAAACAAAGAATCAAAACTGACAAGGAACTTTGTGACACGAATCGTGCCTGACACATTTGTTACCAAAGGAGTGCATTCTTCGCCTTACTATAGGAGACATCGTCCCTTATTCCATTGATTGACTATAATTTGTTAAGAGTCACGTGACATTAATAATCTTTTCACATTATTCTCGCTCTGGTGAATTTTATCAAGAGTCACGTGACGTATGAATCAGAACCAACCTTCCTTAACACTATCACATGAATTCCAAGCATAATTGGTTAAAATGAACATTTCCTATATATCGCGCCACCCAGCGTCAAAACACACCTGTGACGTCACTGGATGCCGGAAATTGACGATAGGAAATTTGTTTCAAGTTTTTGTTATGAAAAAGGTAGCTGACCCATCAGATTGCACAGTTTCACTGGAACCACGGTAGCAGACCTAATAGATTGTATAGTTTCATTTGAACCATGGTAGCCGACCTATCAGACTGCATTGATTCACTCGAACCAGGATAGCTGACCTATCAGATTGCATATATTTACTTGAACCAGGTAGCTGACCTATCAGATTGTATATATTCACTTGAACCAGAATAGTTGACCTATCAGATTGCATAGATTCACTTGAACCAGGATATCTGACCTATCAAATTGCATATATTCACTTGAACCAGAATAGTTGACCTATCAGATTGCATAGATTCACTCGAACCAAGATAGCTTACCCATTGGATTGCATGTAACGAGAGAAAACTTATTTTTGAGGAAAATTTCTTAATCGCCCACAACGCAAAAAAATCATTGTATAAATGCACTATTTACTAAATGGCGAGCGACGACACAATTAGTCACAGTTTGAACTACATTACATACTATCAGCTACGTCATTTTTACGTCATTGAAGTGCAATTCATAGCAACGTTCTACTAGGAAACGTAAATTATAACAAATATTATATAAAATATTTTACAAAAATATACATTCTTTCTTTAATATTGAAATGTTGATATTTGAATGCAGATTTTTTACTGTTCACTGTTCAATCTATTGAAATGAATAATCATAATATTAGCAAACTTTCCTGGCAGAGGAAATTGGACGAACATATGTCGTAATAAAGAAAGAAAACCACACAAAATAAGTTGGAGGATATCTCACTAGCTCTCACTGGAAATAATATAAAGTAGTTAGATATATTATAAGCCAATATTTTTTAATGACTTTGTTGGATCTAAATTGCGTGAAATGTGTGTGGTTTGTTATGCTGGTTGTGACCAAATAGTTCATGACGGAATGTTTGCAAAATTGCGATGCGCTGCATGCGTGTTAGTGTAATATTTCTACTTACTTTGGTGAAATACAGGGAGTAAAAGGGAGAATTCCCCTCATTTTGATTAAATATAGGAGATAAAATTGAGATTTCTACTCATTAGACAAAACATAGGGATAAAAATGAGTTTTATACTCATTTAGACGAAATATAGAGGATATAATTGAGATTTCTACCCATTTAGACAAAATATAGGGGATATAATTGAGATTTTTACCCATTTAGACAAAATATAGAGGATAAAAGTGAGATTTCTACTCATTTAGACGAAACATAGGGTTAAAAGTGAGTTTTTACTCATTTAGACAAAATATAAGGGATATAATTGAGATTTCTACCCGTTTAGACAAAATATAGAGGTTAAAACTAAGATTTCTACATATTCTGATGAAATATAGGAGATAAATTAAGATTTCTAATCATTTTAATAAAATATAGGAGATAAAAGTGAGATGTCTACTCATTTAGACGAAATATAAGAGATAAAAGTGAGACATCTACTCATTTAGACGAAATATAGGAGATAAAAGTGAGATGTCTACTAATTTAGACGAAATATAGGAGATAAAAGTGAGATGTCTACTCATTTAGACGAAATATAGGAGATAAAGTGAGATGTCTACTCATTTAGACGAAATATAGGAGATAAAAGTGAGATGTCTACTCATTTAGACGAAATATAGGAGATAAAAGTGAGATGTCTACTCATTTAGACGAAATATAGGAGATAAAATTGAGATGTCTACTCATTTAGACGAAATATAGGAGATAAAAGTGAGATGTCTACTCATTTAGACGAAATATAGGAGATAAAAGTGAGGTGTCTACTCATTTAGACGAAATATAGGAGATAAAAGTGAGATGTCTACTCATTTAGACGAAATATAGGAGATAAAAGTGAGATGTCTACTCATTTAGACGAAATATAGGAGATAAAAGTGAGATGTCTACTCATTTAGACGAAATATAGGAGATAAAAGTGAGATGTCTACTCATTTAGACGAAATATAGGAGATAAAAGTGAGATGTCTACTCATTTAGACGAAATATAGGAGATAAAAGTGAGATGTCTACTCATTTAGACGAAATATAGGAGATAAAAGTGAGATGTCTACTCATTTAGACGAAATATAGGAGATACAAGTGAGATGTCTACTCATTTAGACGAAATATAAGAGATAAAAGTGAGATGTCTACTCATTTAGACGAAATATAGGAGATAAAAGTGAGATGTCTACTCAATTAGACGAAATATAGGAGATAAAAGTGAGATGTCTACTCATTTAGACGAAATATAGGAGATAAAAGTGAGATGTCTACTCATTTAGACGAAATATAGGAAATAAAAGTGAGATGTCTACTCATTTAGACGAAATATAGAAGATAAAAGTGAGATGTCTACTCATTTAGACGAAATATAGGAGATAAAAGTGAGATGTCTACTCATTTAGACGAAATATAGGAGATAAATGTGAGATGTCTACTCATTTAGATGAAATATAGGAGATAAAAGTGAGATGTCTACTCATTTAGACGAAATATAGGAGATAAAAGTGAGATGTCTACTCATTTAGACGAAATATAGGAGATAAAAGTGAGATGTCTACTCATTTAGACGAAATATAGGAGATAAAAGTGAGATGTCTACTCATTTAGACGAAATATAGGAGATAAAAGTGAGATGTCTACTCATTTAGACGAAATATAGGAGATAAAAGTGAGATGTCTACTCATTTAGACGAAATATAGGAGATAAAAGTGAGATGTCTACTCATTTAGACGAAATATAGGAGATAAAAGTGAGATGTCTACTCATTTAGACGAAATATAGGAGATAAAAGTGAGATGTCTACTCAATTAGACGAAATATAGGAGATAAAAGTGAGATGTCTACTCATTTAGACGAAATATAGGAGATAAAAGTGAGATGTCTACTCATTTAGACGAAATATAGGAAATAAAAGTGAGATGTCTACTCATTTAGACGAAATATAGAAGATAAAAGTGAGATGTCTACTCATTTAGACGAAATATAGGAGATAAAAGTGAGATGTCTACTCATTTAGACGAAATATAGGAGATAAAAGTGAGATGTCTACTCATTTAGATGAAATATAGGAGATAAAAGTGAGATGTCTACTCATTTAGACGAAATATAGGAGATAAAAGTGAGATGTCTACTCATTTAGACGAAATATAGGAGATAAAAGTGAGATGTCTACTTATGCAGATGAAATATAAGTGATAACGATATTTTTATGCATGCTGTCACTTTAAAGGAGTGGTAACCCGATACACTGTCACCTTCTTGAAAAGGCTGACAGTTGTTTTGTCTGCGACGACACATATTAGCTAATTATTTAGAGAATTGCCAGATATTTGAATGATCCCATGTAGGAAAGTTGCCACTTATCTTCACGATAAATACCACCCACTATACTGGGTTATGAGGCGTTTAATTTGTGATCCTACCCCGGGGCGTATATCCGATGAGAGCGAATAAACCGATGCTGATACGCAATGAAGTGTACGTGTATGTGACACTATGTGGTTCGTACAAGGCGTTCACTATTTAATACTTATTAGCTGCATAGATTAAATGTCTGTATATCAAAAAACGACATTAATGATAAGGCATAAACTGACAGCAAAGTGTAATCAAATATTAGTTTCTTATGTGTTAGTCTAAATATTTGTGTCTGAATTCCATTGCGCTGATTGTGAATTGCTTAACAACACTGTAAATGGTTGTATACACATCTTTATTATCCAGGTTTGTTTACTGTCAAAAGTAGAAATATCAATCATTATGTTTTCTTCTTGGCTGTCGGCTACCGAGGAAATAAAATTTGCGAACAGAATGTTTTTTGTACCTAAAATATCTTGTGTGATTGATCTCACTTAGAGGAACATATAATCTTTATTCTAGAAACTTTTTGAAAGCAGTATTATAAATATGGAAAACCTTGACTCAAGTAGGTTCATCGACCTCGAAATACTTGACCTACATCGCACAGTCTACGTATTTTATACATATGTCTTTCTCAATTAAAAAGAAGTCAAATCCATCTGAATTGATATATTAACCCCGACAATTTATATATTCATTATATTTAGAGTGCCTTAACAAATATATAGTAATGTTGTACCGCACTTTGTTCACTTTATATGTATGGACAATGTTCTCACATGAGACACAGTGTATTAATCTATAATGTCGTCATATAAGATACAATGTACTACATCAATAGTGCCCTCACATAAGATACAATGTATTAATCAACAATATCCTCACATGAGATACAATATTTTAATTTATACTGTCTTCACATGAGATACAATGTATTAATCTATAATGTCCTCACATGAGACACAATGTATTAATCTATAATGTCCTACCATGAAATACAATATATTAATCTATAATGTCCTCACACAAGACACAATGTATTAATCTATAATGTCCTCACACGAGACACAATGTATTAATCTATAATGTCCTCACATGAGATACAATGTATTAATCTATAATGTCCTCACATGAGACACAATGTATTAATCTATAATGTCCTACCATGAAATACAATATATTATTCTATAATGTCCTCACACGAGATACAATGTATTAATCTATAATGTCCTCACATGAGATACAATGTATTAATCTCTAATGTCCTCACATGAGATACAATGTATTTCATCTATAATGTCCTCACATGAGATACAATGTATTAATCTATAATGTCCTCACACGAGACACAATATATTAATCTCTAATGTCCTCACATGAGATACAATATATTAATCTATAATGTCCTCACACGAGACACAATGTATTAATCTCTAATGTCCTCACATGAGATACAATATAATAATCTATAATGTCCTCACACGAGACACAATGTATTAATCTCTAATGTCCTCACATGAGATACAATGTATTAATCTATAATGTCCTCACACAAGACACAATGTATTAATCTATAATGTCCTCACACGAGACACAATGTATTAATCTATAATGTCCTCACATGAGATACAATGTATTAATCTATAATGTCCTCACATGAGACACAATGTATTAATCTATAATGTCCTACCATGAAATACAATGTATTAATCTATAATGTCCTCACACGAGACACAATGTATTAATCTCTAATGTCCTCACATGAGACACAATGTATTAATCTATAATGTCCTCACATGAGATACAATGTATTAATCTATAATGTCCTCAAATGAGATACAATGTATTAATCTATAATGTCCTCACATGAGATACAATGTATCAATCTACAATGTCCTCACACGAGATACAATGTATTAATATACAATGTCCTCACACGAGATACAATGTATTTCATCTATAATGTCCTCACATGACATACAATATTTTAATCTTTAACGACCTCACACGAGACACAATATAATAATCTATAATGTCCTCACACAAGACACAATGTATTAATCTCTAATGTCCTCACATGAGATACAATGTATTAATCTACAATGTCCTCACACAAGACACAATGCATTAATCTATAATATCCTCACATGAGATACAATGTATTAATCTACAATGTTCTCACACGAGATACAATGTATTTCATCTATAATGTCCTCACATGAGACACAATATTTTAATCTATAATGTCCTTACACGAGACACAATATAATAATCCATAATGTCCTCACATGAGACACAATGTATTAATCTCTAATGTCCTCACATGAGATACAATGTATTAATCTACAATGTCCTCACACAAGACACAATGTATTAATCTCTAATGTCCTCACACGAGATACAATGTATCAATCTACAATGTCCTCACACGAGATACAATGTATAATATACAATGTCCTCACACGAAATACAATGTATTTCATCTATAATGTCCTCACATGACATACAATATTTTAATCTTTAATGACCTCACACGAGACACAATATAATAATCTATAATGTCCTCACACAAGACACAATGTATTAATCTCTAATGTCCTCACATGAGATACAATGTATTAATCTACAATGTCCTCACACAAGACACAATGCATTAATCTATAATATCCTCACATGAGATACAATGTATTAATCTATAATGTCCTCACACAAGACACAATGTATTAATCTATAATGTCCTCACACGAGACACAATGTATTAATCTATAATGTCCTCACATGAGATACAATGTATTAATCTATAATGTCCTCACATGAGACACAATGTATTAATCTATAATGTCCTACCATGAAATACAATGTATTAATCTATAATGTCCTCACACGAGACACAATGTATTAATCTCTAATGTCCTCACATGAGACACAATGTATTAATCTATAATGTCCTCACATGAGATACAATGTATTAATCTATAATGTCCTCAAATGAGATACAATGTATTAATCTATAATGTCCTCACATGAGATACAATGTATCAATCTACAATGTCCTCACACGAGATACAATGTATCAATCTACAATGTCCTCACATGAGATACAATGTATTAATCTATAATGTCCTCACATGAGACACAATGTATTAATCTATAATGTCCTACCATGAAATACAATGTATTAATCTATAATGTCCTCACACGAGACACAATGTATTAATCTCTAATGTCCTCACATGAGACACAATGTATTAATCTCTAATGTCCTCACACGAGATACAATGTATCAATCTACAATGTCCTCACACGAGATACAATGTATAATATACAATGTCCTCACACGAAATACAATGTATTTCATCTATAATGTCCTCACATGACATACAATATTTTAATCTTTAATGACCTCACACGAGACACAATATAATAATCTATAATGTCCTCACACAAGACACAATGTATTAATCTCTAATGTCCTCACATGAGATACAATGTATTAATCTACAATGTCCTCACACAAGACACAATGCATTAATCTATAATATCCTCACATGAGATACAATGTATTAATCCTAAGGTCCTCACACCAGATACAATGTATTTCATCTATAATGTCCTCACATGAGATACAATATTTTAATCTATAATGTCCTTACACGAGACACTTTATATAATAATCTATAATGTCCTCACATGAGACACAATGTATTAATCTCTAATGTCCTCACATGAGATACAATGTATTAATCTACAATGTCCTCACACAAGACACAATGTATTAATCTATAATATCCTCACATGAGATACAATGTATCAATCTACAATGTCCTCACACGAGATACAATGTATTAATCTACAATGTCCTCACACGAGATACAATGTATTTCACCTATAATGTCCTCACATGAGATACAATGTATTAATCTACAATGACTTCACACGAAATACAATGTATTACATCAATAATGTCTTCACATGAGATACAATATTTTAATCTATAATGTCCTCACACGTAACACAATATAATAATCTATAATGTCCTCACATGAGACACAATTTATTAATCTATAATGTCCTCACACGTAACACAATATAATAATCTATAATGTCCTCACACGAGACACAATGTATTAATCTATAATATCCTCACATGAGATACAATGTATCAATCTACAATTTCCTCACACGAGATACAATGTATTAATCTATAATGTCCTCACACGAGATACAATGTATTAATCTATAATGTCCTCACATGAGATACAATGTATTAATCTACAATGTCCTCACACGAGATACAATGTATTACATCTATAATGTCCTCACATGAGATACAATATTTTAATCTATAATGTCCTCACACGAGACACAATATAATAATCTATAATGTCCTCACATGAGACACAATGTATTAATCTATAATGTCCTCACATTAGATACAGTGTATTAATCTACAATGTCCTCACATGAGATACAATGTATTAATCTATAATGTCCTCACACGAGATACAATGTATTAATCTATATTGTTCTCACACAACACACAATGTATTAATCTATAATATCCTCACAGGAGATAAAATGTATTTCATCTATAATGTCCTCACATGAGATACAATGTATTTCATCTATAATGTCCTCACATGAGATACAATGTATTAATCTATAATGTCCTCACACGAGATACAATGTATTAATCTATATTGTTCTCACACAAGACACAATGTATTAATCTATAATATCCTCACACGAGATAAAATGTATTTCATCTATAATGTCCTCACATGAGATACAATGTATTTCATCTATAATGTCCTCACATGAGTTACAATGTATTAATCTACAATGCCCTCACACAAGACACAATATATTAATCTATAATATCCTCACATGAGATACAATGTATTTCATCTATATTTTCCTCACATGAGATACAGTGTGTTACATCTATAATGCCCTCACATGAGATACAGTGTATTACTTCTATAATACCTTCACATGAGATACATAATGTATTACATCTATAATGTCCTCACAATGAATGAATGATGAATGAATCTGTATTTATTTATTGCAAATTCCAAACACGTTTAGCAGTGCTATTAAAATAGGCATGGTGAAGATCTCATTTTTATTCTGAAACGCTGACGATCACTTAAGACAGGGAAAGTCTACACACCTCGAAAGTGAGCTTTTGTACTTAGGAAACAGGGTATCAGACACGTAATCGAGAAGGAAATGTGAAATGTACTTCACAGAGCTTTCAGAGTGACAGTCAGACTGTGAAATAGACAAGCTGCAATTCAACGTAATCAAGAGAACTGTCCATTCCATCCTGAACACAATTCCAGCAGATTAGAAGAGTATCATTTAAATGATTGGGATCGATGAATAGTTGGCATTTAGCCAGTCTGTGGATATGTGGACAAATCTGTAAATCCAGACACGTTAATGTGTACATTTACCCATCTGTGAATATGTGGACAAATTCGTATATCCAGACACATTAATGTGTACATTTATCCATCTGTGGATATGTGGACAAATCTGTAAATCCAGACACGTTAATGTGTACATTTATCCATCTGTGGATATGTGGACAAATCTGTAAATCCAGACACGTTAATGTGTACATTTTTCCATCTGTGGATGTGTGGACAAATCTGTAAATCCAGACACGTTAATGTGTACATTTATCCATCCGTGGATATGTGAACAAATCTGTGAATCCAGACACATTAATGTGTACATTTATCCATCTGTGGATATGTGGACAAATCTGTAAATCCAGACACGTTAATGTGTACATTTATCCATCTGTGGATATGTGGACAAATCTGTAAATCCAGACACGTTAATGTGTACATTTATCTATCTGTGGATATGTGGACAAATCTGTAAATCCAGACACGTTAATGTGTACATTTATCCATCTGTGGATATGTGGACAAATCTGTGAATCCAGACACGTTAATGTGTACATTTATCCATCTGTGGATATGTGGACAAATCTGTGAATCCAGACACGTTAATGTGTACATTTATCCATCTGTGGATATGTGGACAAATCTGTAAATCCAGACACGTTAATGTGTACATTTATCCATCTGTGGATATGTGGACAAATCTGTAAATCCAGACACGTTAATGTGTACATTTATCCATCTGTGGATATGTGGACAAATCTGTGAATCCAGACACGTTAATGTGTACATTTATCCATCTGTGGATATGTGGACAAATCTGTAAATCCAGACACGTTAATGTGTACATTTATCCATCTGTGGATATGTGGACAAATCTGTAAATCCAGACACGTTAATGTGTACATTTATCCATCTGTGGATATGTGGACAAATCTGTGAATCCAGACACGTTAATGTGTACATTTATCCATCTGTGGATATGTGAACAAATCTGTAAATCCAGACACGTTAATGTGTACATTTATCCATCTGTGGACAAATCTGTAAATCCAGACACGTTAATGTGTACATTTATCTATCTGTGGATATGTGGACAAATCTGTAAATCCAGACACGTTAATGTGTACATTTATCCATCTGTGGATATGTGGACAAATCTGTGAATCCAGACACGTTAATGTGTACATTTATCCATCTGTGGATATGTGAACAAATCTGTAAATCCAGACACGTTAATGTGTACATTTATCCATCTGTGGATATGTGGACAAATCTGTAAATCCAGACACGTTAATGTGTACATTTATCCATCTGTGGATATGTGGACAAATCTGTAAATCCAGACACGTTAATGTGTACATTTATCCATCTGTGGGTATGTGGACAAATCTGTAAATCCAGACACGTAAATGTGTACATTTATCCATCTGTGGATATGTGGATAAATCTGTAAATCCAGACACGTTAGTGTATACATTTATCCACCTGTGGATATGTGGACAAATCTGTAAATCCATACCTTACGCCCACTGCTTGTGTAATTTGTATACCTGGCAGTTAGCCGAAATATAAATGTCATGTAGAAAGTACAAATGAATTGCTTTTGAGATAGTTTGTTCGAATACTAAAACGTTAATGTTTTATTTGTTTTATGGTTAAAGCGCTACACTTTGTAGCTTGTTTTTGTTTGTTCGTTTACATTGAATTCGAACATGCGCTTCACGACGACTGTAGCACTTTACTGAGCCATATATGCGGTTATATGTATAATTGAATGTATACAAGCTGGGCTACGAATAACTTGGCAAAAACACACACAAAATAGTATTGGCTAGACCCGTAATACCTATATCTCAGCTGGGCTACGAATAACTTGGCAAAAACACACACAAAATAGTATTGGCTAGACCCGTACCTATATCTCAGCTGGGCTACGAATAACTTGGCAAAAACACACAAAAACTATTATTGGCTTGACCCGTACCTATATCTCAGCTGGGCTACGAAGAACTTGGCAAAAACACACAAAAATAGTATTGGCTAGACCCTTACTTATATCTCAGCTGGGCTACGAATAACTTGGCAAAAACACACAAAAACTATTATTGGCTTGACCCGTACCTATATCTCAGCTGGGCTACGGAGAACTTGGCAAAAAACACACACAAAATAGTATTGGCTAGACCCGTACCTATATCTCAGCTGGGCTACGAAGAACTTTGCAAAAACACACGAAAACTATTATTGGCTTGGCCCGCACGTATAAATCAGCTGGGCTAAGAAGAACTTGGCAAAAACACACAAAAAATATTATTGGCTAGACCCGTACCTATACCTCAGCTGGGCTACGAAAAACTTGGCAGAAACACACAAAAACTATTATTGGCTTGGCCCGCACGTATATCTCAGCTGGGCTACGAAGAACTTGGCAAAAACACACAAAAAATATTATTGGCTAAACCCTACCTATATCTCAGCTAGGCTATGCAGAACTTCGCGAAACACACACGAATATTCTTAGCTAGGCCCTACCTATATCTCAACTGGGCAATGAAGAACTTCGCGAAAACACACACGGAATATCATAGGCTAGGCCCTACCTATGTCTCAGCTGGGCTACGAAGAACTTTGCAAAAACACACAAAAATAGTATTGGCTAGACCCTTACTTATATCTCAGCTGGGCTACGAATAACTTGGCAAAAACACACAAAAACTATTATTGGCTTGACCCGTACCTATATCTCAGCTGGGCTACGGAGAACTTGGCAAAAAACACACACAAAATAGTATTGGCTAGACCCGTACCTATATCTCAGCTGGGCTACGAATAACTTGGCAAAAACACACAAAAACTATTATTGGCTTGACCCGTACCTATATCTCAGCTGGGCTACGAAGAACTTGGCAAAAACACACAAAAATAGTATTGGCTAGACCCTTACTTATATCTCAGCTGGGCTACGAATAACTTGGCAAAAACACACAAAAACTATTATTGGCTTGACCCGTACCTATATCTCAGCTGGGCTACGGAGAACTTGGCAAAAAACACACACAAAATAGTATTGGCTAGACCCGTACCTATATCTCAGCTGGGCTACGAAGAACTTTGCAAAAACACACGAAAACTATTATTGGCTTGGCCCGCACGTATAAATCAGCTGGGCTAAGAAGAACTTGGCAAAAACACACAAAAATATTATTGGCTAGACCCGTACCTATACCTCAGCTGGGCTACGAAAAACTTGGCAGAAACACACAAAAACTATTATTGGCTTGGCCCGCACGTATATCTCAGCTGGGCTACGAAGAACTTGGCAAAAACACACAAAAAATATTATTGGCTAAACCCTACCTATATCTCAGCTAGGCTATGCAGAACTTCGCGAAACACACACGAATATTCTTAGCTAGGCCCTACCTATATCTCAACTGGGCAATGAAGAACTTCGCGAAAACACACACGGAATATCATAGGCTAGGCCCTACCTATGTCTCAGCTGGGCTACGAAGAACTTTGCAAAAACACACACGGAATATGATTGACTAGGCCCTACATATGCCTCAGCTGGGCTATGCAGAACTACGCGAAAGCACGAACGGAATATTATGTCTCAGCTGAGCTACGAAAAATTACACCAGAACACAAATGGGATATTATTGTATATACCCATAATTATATGTATCACCTTAACGAAGCATACACGGAATATTATTGGTTTAACCCTAATTGAAGATATCAACTGTCAAAAGAGGCACACACAGAATAACATTGGTTAGACCCTGATTGTACTTATTATCCGTCATTTCTCAGGACCTCTCCATTAAAGGCAAATTAGCAGCAAATTTGATTTGAAATGTCATGTCAATTCACTGCAGTCTGGTTCCAAATTGTCTAGTAATTCAAAGCATGGCTTGTTCAGAGCATAGCGCTCCGGTGGCATTTATAACGCATATACCTAATCATACAGCAACTCTGACTTTTGATACGATGCTTCTGTGTGTTATATACCAGAAATAAAAAAAAAATACGTCAACACCTCCTGTCACAAAAAACATAAGTCGCCATGCCACAAAGGGCACAGAGATAGTTTGATTTGAAAAAAAAAATATGCCGTTATCTATACACATATTTCGCTGCGTATAAGTATTAGTATAATTAATAACAGTTACATCACGAAGGTGATGCGACCGTTGAAGTACATTGATATGGTATAGCAAGCTGTTATTGGAGGTACTAAGAATCAGCTGTCAACGATATCTGTCAGGGAATATATTGAACATCACGATTTTATTCCATGATCAAAATCAACTCAATTAGCCCGTCTTTTGAACATCGTACGCCTAACTACTTGAATAGAGCACTGCGACGAGGGGGGGGGGGCAATTTAGATATACGTTCCTGTCCATTATATATACTGGGTGGCTATGTATGTGTGGATTCTCGTTTGTTTTTTTACCGTTTCATTATTTCTTAGAGGCTTGTCTTCCGAGCACATGTCTCCAAACAAAATATTTCTTATCACAGTTTTCTTTGACTACACTCACCTCTGCCCCTTCCTCAACAATTGATCCCATTGAATGTAATCCAAAGTGAAACTCAAACCTTGACGTGACTCATGTGGCGATTAGCCATACAACAAATGAATGACTGACAAGTACGAGTCAGTTGAACAATCAGACTATATAATAATTAACTTTGCCGTTCTATGGAGAGAAAAAAGGAAGAATGATGAGAGCCCAATTATACACTATGTTCAGAAACACCCTGCAGATGCCAGCCAAGGCTCTCTAGTGACTTCAAGTCCGTCACACTATAGTCACGCTTTGAGCAGTTTTCTACCAATTAGTGGAGGCAAAATAAACATGTAAAGTTTGAAGTCAATTGTCCACCGTCGTTATGAATTTATCAAAACCTAATCTATCAACTAATATTTCTCTTTAACCGCTGTCAGTCCTTCCAATATTTTTCTCCTTCAATCGGTTTCAAAATTTCCCCTAAACATCACTTAGAAATCACTCACGCGTGAAATGTTATATTAAAATTTTAATGTTGTGCTCCAGTTGACATTACGCCCGGAACTGACGCGCGAAGCACGTTGTTCGGTGTATAGTCTTGATGTAGACATTTTGAGAGGGAGTAAATCCCGGGCCTTTTCGGAAATAGCAGACCATATGATTGGCAGCTGCCTTTCTAGATGACATCGTTACTTGTCCTTAATTGACGTCTACAGTGTTATTACGTGCTGTTAAGATATGACGTAAACGCAGTAGGGAAAGTGGCGTGTACATGATTCAGTGAACGTCCGGGGGTGCCAGCAGCAGTGGAACGACGAACTTTGCTGGCCTCGTAGCGCCGTGTGACAGATCGTGGTATTGCCACCGACAAGGTACGGAATCCGAACCACCTACAGTTACACATTTTATACATGCGTGGAAAGATGCAGCGTAAATGTATCGTCATCTTTTCAGACCTCCGTCTCAGCAGTGGACTCGTCCCCTAACACACTGTTAAAATGAACAATTCGTCAATAATCGTTCTAAATTCAATTTGCCTTCAAGTGATTATTTTGTCTCCTCAGTAAAGTGTTCTTATTTCCCTCTTGGGATGTCAACCACGTCACGTTTAAAGCGTCGATGTCAGCAACATCTACTGATGTTATTTGGGGTTTAATTGATTCTTATTGTATACACTTGCCCCAAACTCATTGAAATAACACCCGAGAGTCATCAAGTATGGTCAGGTTGATTTGGTTACCCAAGTTACCATTAGTTGACTTTATTTCTCAAAAGATGACAATTGTCAAATTGAAAACACGTTCTAGTTTGTGCAACCAAATAACAAAAGGAATGAATACATAAATAAAGCGATTCTAATCAAAGCAGTAGGCTTGGGCTTGCATATTTAACGCACATACGCCGATTCGGAAAGAGTCTTGGTTTGATTAAAACGTATTGGAAAACTGCGATTTTGAGTAAAAATATGTAGTGTCGTCTGCTCAATGCAAGTAATAGTTTGTGGCTGAAATCATTAATAGGTCATTATAGTTTTGTTTAAAAGGATGTGGCATGATTGATGTGAATTACCAGTGAATGGAGGTAGTCAAGGACCATACTTGCGATGAGCGTCGCCTCGGGCAAATAACAGCGTCGTCCGTTTCCATCACAAACGATTCCCTCCGCTTACAATTTTATAGATTACTTAGCCAACTCATCAATATAATGGGCATTCACAGAATTACCTCCAATTTTCTGTGCGAAAGTAGTGTTTCTGCGGCCTTCAATTGATCGTCTGTCAGAGTTATAAAATCGCTGTCATCGGAACAACATTACACACAGCTTAGCTGAAGTCGAGTACATTGAAACCATTAACACTGTCTGCTTGCTTGAAATGGGTTAATCGAAACGATAAACTGTGACAAATTATAAAACGAACCTTTCGTTATTTTGTTCTGTTAGTGTGAGTGTTCCTCAAGAACAACTCTGAATGCAATATATCACGTTATGATACACTAAATAGCTACAACATGTGGATAATAATATCATGAACTTAATCGGATCTCCGATCGAATCCATAGCTCTGGAAAAGACACAAGATGGCGTCCGTCCAATATAACGTCTATATCAACTAACACGAAAACAATTCCCATCACTGAAGTGTTAGAAACGCTCAAAGCAGTACCCATGTTTGTTTTGACACATTAATATAAGTACTTATACGGGACTCGGACGTCAACATTACGTGTATCTTTGTTGTCTACGCACGTGACCTCGCTGGTACCAAGATACATTAAGCAATTAATATAGCATTCACTCCAGGGCACATACATGTCCAACCCCTTCCATCTTCTCGCGAACGCCTCGTTTTACACATGAGTACACATATCTTAAACGTTACGTTGGCCGTAAGAGTAAATATAGGAACACTCCCATAGTCGATTCATTCAGAACACCGTCGCCAAGGATACGGTCGCCCATCTGTATCAGTTCTCATGCTATATGTGAGATTTTAAATGTAAAACGAAGCTATGATAAAACACTGTTTAATTTTGTTTCAATTCTGAATCGTTGATGCTGCCACCTCACTGACCCACGATGATTGGTTATCATTGGTAGTTTACTGTGTGATGTTAAGACATTTCAGGACGTATAGTGTTTTTGATAGTCCAGATCGCCAATCAAGGCTGATAAGTTTAACTGCATTTAATTGCCTGTGTAGGGGACTATTTGTTTTCGTATTTTGATCTGCGTGCCTGGTGTTCACGCCTACAACAGCAATAGTCCGTGACATTCAAATCGTACTCGACGGCATCTCACCGACATTCACGAGTTTTCGCACAATTGCCTGGGGTTGCCATGTCTGTGCAGTCACCGGAATGCTCTTTGGTTACAATTAGTTATAGGAGGTGAAATATGAACCCGTAAATATTAATCGATGGCGTATATGTTGCGTGGTGAGGTTTATTCGAGTGTGAAATATGGCGCACGTTACTCCCTTGAGCGGGATAAGAGTACGACACAGTCTACGATTTCCATATGCATGTTTGTTACTACATGTATACAGTGGAGAGATGGATATACATATACACATATATATATATATATATATTGGTTTTACTTACCTAACACAAACAGCCACCCCCATATTCCATGCATTGTTCCATTTGAGTTATTCTACAGTATGAAAAAAAATCAACAACAAATATCTGCGTTTGGTAGCAAGTTGTTCCGCCAAATTTATAGGACAGATTGGAAAGATGCTTGCTCACGCCTGCAGGCTATATCTCTGCAGCTTGGTTTCTTCCATTTTGTGGTGTAGGTAGGTTAGAATGGTTGCGGAGGGTCACGCTAACTTTGCTTCAATCGGGATAGTCTCAGCATTATATTTCCCGTTCCCTGACCTCAATGACCTTTCAGCTGTTCAATTATCGCATTTCTGTGGTGTCAGTGGATTTCCGTCTGCATCTCTGCATTTTGTTGCATGGAACGCTCAGGCGTTATAAAAACACTTTATTAGACAGTCGGTGTTGCCATATTTGGCTAACACCTCATACGACTACCCTGGAGTCCAATACGATTTTATACAAATGTAAGAAGGAAATGTCGCCTTCTGTATAAGTCCCACAGCGCGAGGAATTCACACACATCAAATCGCGGTGTCTAGGCATGCAACGCGGGCAAGCTGGTAGCATCCAATTAACCATTCCTACTAGTAGCGTGGATATCGCCACAGTAATATATTTCGCATACACGATATCAGAAAAACATGAGAAAAGCATTTTTTTTTAATCCGAGGTCACGAATCATGATACCAATCACTGACATATTGCATCATACATATATGTAGAAAGTTTATCAACAATCAGATTTATCCACAAGATATGTATCCAACGTCTATCAAACTATGACACCACAGATCATTTAAACACATACCAAACACTTAATGTAAGAAGAACAAATATATGTATGCCAAATTCAAAATTTTCTCAAAAATTTGTTACTTGATCATTACATTTAATTTTGTTATTATTTGCAGAAAAAAAACACAGGAAACAGTCTTATGACAGTTGTTGGTCTGTCCCCCTAGCATTATTATTATTATTATTATTATTATTATTATTATTATTATTATTATTATTATTATTATTATTATTATTATTATTATTATTATTATTATTATTATTATTTATTAACTATTTATCATGATTTTATTCTGATTATTTTAAAAGTATATGCCGCATATGATTACAGCTTTCAGACATACTGCACGCCACGACGCCCGCTAACCTACTTCACTTCCAATCTCAAGGATGCCCTGTCTGTAGAAACTTGTTCAGTTTCATTTCAAAAGCAACATTGGTAATTATTTGTTTATGTTAAACGTTACTCAAGTTATTGCCTGCTGTTTAAGGACACTGAACTGTCTTAATTCCGTAGATGTTTGGCTTAACCTTACGATAAGTTACCACACGTGATTCTAGTAGTTTCTAAGTAGTCCTGACCCCAGCATGATAAATATTGTGGAATGTTCAAGTTAACCAGAAAATGTCGATTTGGCTTAACCACATCTCAATGTTTGAATGGAACGCATGTCAATCGTCGTTTTCAACAACGCCCTATATTATAAAAACTCCTCATACGAATCCTTATGTACTACGTGTCTCAACTGACTCATGAAAATCCCGGATATAAGGCCAGTGTCTCAACAGACTTGTCAATTTAACAAATATGTGGCCAATGTCCCAACTGATTCATCAGAATCCCAAATATATGACCAGTACATCAACTGACTTGTGAAAATTCTAAATATATGACCAGTGTCTCAACAGACTTGTCAGAATTCTAAATGTCTCAACTGATTCCCATGTCATATATCTATACACTACCAGTGTTTTAGTGTCACATATATATAATCAGTGTGTAAAATGACGTGAAAATCCCAAATAAGTGGTCAGTTTATCAACTGACTCGTATATGTGACGAGCGTCTTAACAGACTTGTATAAATCCCAAGTCAGTTGAGACATATATGTATACTACCAGTGTTTTTTGTATACATCATAGTAATGACCGGCGTCAGTGATTTTCTTCAAAAGATCTGTTTTTGCTTGTAAATGGCGCCCTCATAGAATGGGCAGGTTGTCAAAAGTTTGATTGGTCGTGTACAGCTATTGGCTAAGCTAGTTGTATATACATTCAATTAAGTATATAAACCATTAATGCTGAAGGGTATATTGGGAGGGGTATATGAATTCATGGTATATTGGGAGG
This sequence comes from Saccoglossus kowalevskii, assembly GCF_978046115.1. Taxonomy (NCBI): domain Eukaryota; kingdom Metazoa; phylum Hemichordata; class Enteropneusta; family Harrimaniidae; genus Saccoglossus; species Saccoglossus kowalevskii. Next base: position 35,023,555 of record NC_140653.1, read on the forward strand.
GGTATATGAATTCATGGTATATTGGGAGGGGTATATGAATTCATGGTATATTGGGAGGGGTATATGAATTCATGTTTGAATATGTTGCTTCGTTGTCTTCAAGATGTTTGTTGCTTTCTTGATTGTTCAGTTATGGATACAATTGTTGTGGAGCGTTGATTGTTAGGCCATTACTTTATACACCATGTAGAGTGGAATTGTATGGTTCTAATTAAAATTCGATATGTAGAACTACAACCATTGAATATAAGAATAAAGGTACGCCTATAAATATGTATTCATTATTTCAAGTGGTATTGTACTACCAAAGCTAGACGTTGTATTGCCGTGCTTCTAAAATAAACTCTTAAAATTCTTGAAACCGATCAAAATATATAAATATCAAGTAATTGCGTGTGTGCAGACAGATATTATTGACACTCACGATCTCAGTTGGGTTGGACCTTTTGAAGTAATAGAAAGAGCATGTTAGATGCATTTAAAGCAGGAGGTGTCGTCACCTGCGCATGCGGCAAACGGCCATAGCGTGTCGTTGTTTAAAAACAAGCGTCTGCCTACGAGCCTTTGCGTTTTTAGCGTACGTTGTTATCGTCGTTTGGGACTTAATTCCCGCGCATGCGCAGGTGACGAACCACTCCGCTTGTATGTATTTTGTGGTGATTCGTTTGTTTTCATTTTATCCAAGTATACTGTAACAACGGCTTGATATGTGATTGTCAAACCTGCCATGTCTTCCTTCCCCCTCACCTCCCCCCTCACCTTCCCTCTCTCTCACTCTCCCCCTATTATATCTTGTCTACCCCTTAATTGGTGCAACTATGCATATAGGTGATTGTCATGAAATTAGATAGACATGTGTAATTTTGTATGTGGGCGAATTGGCTATCCCATTAACAAATATAGTGATGTGAGGTCTTCAGTTTCCTTTTTTTTATTTTTATTACAACGTGTACAATCTAAAAAGTAAAACTAGACGCCACAAACCGACATATTTATTTACATATGCACCAACTGCACTCCTTCATAAATCCAGATGTAAGTGTAGTTGATATGATATCATCGCTGTCAATCAAACAAAATTCAATTAATGAAATTAATGTAGCTAATGTGTGATTCTTTGCCTATTTCGATTCACTGTCAATCGGCTGCCACGGTCTCCGCAATTCTCGCTGTCAATATCCATTACGGCAAACTCTTCTATGTTTGTTAAATAGAATCGTAGTCTGTGAAAGTCAGCTCCCTTTTTATTTCCGTTAACCCCTCACTCGCACCCATTGTCCGACAAGTGATGTTTTGTTGCCGTGAGCACGATGTGACAGCTTCACAATGCACGGGGTAATCTAATCCACAGCACTGCGCGGTTGAAATGCGCACATCAAGCGATTCGCTAGACTAAAATGACAAAGAGGGGAGCTAGAGATTGATCCGTAAACGCGAGTACTCAAATGCGATGATTGGCAGCCTATGCACAGACGACCCGCGTCTTTCGCTTTAGGGTCATTTATTTCGTCATCTTCAACAATTAACGCTAATTAGTGAACGGTGTAACAAGCGTGTGTGCATGTTTGTATGTCAATGCTTAGTACAAGTGTATTCCTATCCACGAAGGGTGGTGATGCAAAGTTAAAACTAATTAATATAAAATGTAGGGGTGATGCATTATTTTACTGAGGATAGATTTAATTGTATATGCCCAGATTGAGTAGCACGAGGGTCTATTATGATTAGTTGTTGCCCTGTGTTAGGAAATCTGCAATTGCTTCATATGCCAATTGAAATCTACTTATTAGATTGTGGTGGCAATTAGCCGTCAACAAGGTTATTGTATCTTCGTTGCCCTTGTTAGGAAAGGTGTGGCAGAATTATTGAGAACAATATTTTTTGACTGTCAAGCCATTCTGACGTTTGTTAGGTCACATTGCAATATACTCTTAATAATACCTATTGCTGTGTGAGCATGTTTGGGTCAAACCTGAACGCCGCCACCATATCAGATCTGAACGCCGCCACCCTATCAAACCTTAACGCCGCAACCCTATCAGACCTGAACGCCGCCACCCTATCAGACCTGAACGCCACTAGCCTACCAGGACCTGAACGCTGCCACCCTATCAGACGTGAACGCCACACAGCCTATCAGACCTGAACGCCGCCACCCTATCAAACCTTAACGCCGCAACCCTATCAGACCTGAACGCCACTAGCCTATCAGACCCGAACGCTGCCACCCTATCAGACCTTAACGCCGCAACCCTATCAGATCTGAAAGCCGCCACCCTATCAGACCTGAATGCCGCCACCCTATCAGACATGAATGCCGCCACCCTATCAGACCTTAACGCCGCTACCCTATCAGACCTGAACGCCGCCACCCTATCAGACCTGAACGCCGCCACCATATCAAACCTTAACGCCACCACCCTATCAGACCTGAACGCCGCCATCCTATCAGACATGAATGCCGCCACCCTATCAGACCTTAACGCCGCTACCCTATCAGACCTGAACGCCGCCACCCTATCAGACATGAATGCCGCCACCCTATCAAACCTTAACGCCGCCACCCTATCAGACCTGAACGCCGCCACCCTATCAGACCTGAACGCCGCCACCCTATCAAACCTTAACGCCGCCACCCTATCAGACCTGAACGCCGCCATCCTATCTGACCGAAATGCCGCCAGCCTATCCGATCTGAACGCCATCATACTATCAGATCTGAACGCGGCCACCCTATCAAACCTTAACGCCGCAACCCTATCATACCTGAACGGCGCCATCTTATCAGACCTGAACGGCGCCATCCTATCAAACCTTAACGCCGCCACCCTATCAAACCTTACGGCACTACCCTATCAAGCCTGAACGCCGCCATCCTATCTGACCGAAACGCCGCCAGCCTATCTGATCTGAACGCCATCATACAATCAGATACGAACACAGCCACCCTATCAAATCTTAACGCCACTAGCATATCTGATCTGAACGCCACACAGCCTATCAGATCTGAATGTGACCAGCCTATCAGACCTGAACGCCACCAGCCAATCAGATCTGAACGCCGCCACCCTATCAGACCTTAACGCCACTAGCCTACCAGGACCTGAACGCTGCCACCCTATCAGACATGAACGCCACACAGCCTATCATACCTGAACGCCGCCACCCTATCAAACCTTAACGCCGCAACCCTATCAGACCTGAACGCCACTAGCCTATCAGACCCGAACGCTGCCACCCTATCAGACCTTAACGCCGCAACCCTATCAGATCTGAAAGCCGCCACCCTATCAGACCTGAATGCCGCCACCCTATCAGACATGAATGCCGCCACCCTATCAGACCTTAACGCCGCTACCCTATCAGACCTGAACGCCGCCACCCTATCAGACCTGAACGCCGCCACCATATCAAACCTTAACGCCGCCACCCTATCAGACCTGAACGCCGCCATCCTATCAGACATGAATGCCGCCACCCTATCAGACCTTAACGCCGCTACCCTATCAGACCTGAACGCCGCCACCCTATCAGACATGAATGCCGCCACCCTATCAAACCTTAACGCCGCCACCCTATCAGACCTGAACGCCGCCATCCTATCTGACCGAAATGCCGCCAGCCTATCCGATCTGAACGCCATCATACTATCAGATCTGAACGCGGCCACCCTATCAAACCTTAACGCCGCAACCCTATCATACCTGAACGGCGCCATCCTATCAGACCTGAATGGCGCCATCCTATCAAACCTTAACGCCGCCACCCTATCAAACCTTACGGCACTACCCTATCAAGCCTGAACGCCGCCATCCTATCTGACCGAAACGCCGCCAGCCTATCTGATCTGAACGCCATCATACAATCAGATACGAACACAGCCACCCTATCAAATCTTAACGTCACTAGCATATCTGATCTGAACGCCACACAGCCTATCAGATCTGAATGTGACCAGCCTATCAGACCTGAACGCCACCAGCCAATCAGATCTGAACGCCGCCACCCTATCAGACCTGAACGCCACCAGCCTATCAGATCTGAATGTGGCCAGCCTGTCAGACCTGAATTCCACCAGCCTATCAGACCTGAACGCCGCCACTCTATCAAATCTTAACGCCGCCACCCTATCAAATCTTAATGCCGCAACCCTATCAGACCTGAATGCCGCCACCCTATCAGACCTGAACGCCGCCACCCTATCAGACCTTAACGCCACCACCCTATCAAACCTTACGGCACTACCCTATCAAGCCTGAACGCCGCCATCCTATCTAACCGAAACGCCGCCAGCCTATCTGATCTGAACGCCATCGTACTATCAGATACGAACACAGCCACCCTATCAAATCTTACGCCACTAGCATATCTGATCTGAACGCCACACAGCCTATCAGATCTGAATGTGACCAGCCTATCAGACCTGAACGCCACCAGCCAATCAGATCTGAACGCCGCCACCCTATCAGACCTGAACGCCACCAGCCTATCAGATCTGAATGTGGCCAGCCTGTCAGACCTGAATTCCACCAGCCTATCAGACCTGAACGCCGCCACTCTATCAAATCTTAACGCCGCCACCCTATCAAACCTTAATGCCGCAACCCTATCAGACCTGAATGCCGCCACCCTATCAGACCTGAACGCCGCAACACTATCAGACCTGAACGCCGCAACCCTATCAGACCTGAACACCGCCACCCTATCAGACCTGAACGCCGCCACCCTATCAAACCTTAAGGCCGCCACCCTATCAGGCCTGAGCGCCGCCATCCTATTTGACCGAAACGCCGCCAGCCTATCCGATCTGAACGCGATCATACTATCAGATATGAACGTGGCCACCCTATCAAACCTTAACGCCACTAGCATATCCGTTCTGCACGCCATCATAATATCAGATCCGAACGCGGCCACCCTATCAAACATTAACGCCACTAGCATATCCGATCTGAACGCCATCATACTATCAGATCTGAACGCGGCCACCCTATCAAACCTTAACGCCGCAACCCTATCATACCTGAATGCCACACAGCCTATCAGACCTGAACACCACTACACTATCAGATCTGAACGTGGCCAGCCTATCAGATCTGAACGTGGCCAGCCTATCGGATCTGAACGCAGCCACCCTATCAGACCTGAATGTCACCAGCCTATCAGATCTGAACGTGGCCAGCCTATCAGATCTGAATGCCACCAGCCTATCAGATCTGAACGTGGCCAGCCTATCAGATCTGAACGCCACCAGCCTATCATATCTGAACGTGGCCAGCCTATCAGACCTGAATGCCACCAGCCTATCAGATCTGAACGTGGCCAGCCTATCAGATCTGAACGCCACCAGCCTATCAGATCTGAACGTGGCCAGCCTATCATACCTGAACGCCACCAGCCTATCAGATCTGAATGTGGCCAGCCTATCAGATCTGAATGTGGCCAGCCTATCAGACCTGAACGCTGCCACCCTATCAAACCTTAATGCCACTAGCATACCAGATCTGAACGCAACTAGCCTATCGGGCCTGTACGATGCGACCCTATCTGACCGGAACGTCGCCGCCCTATCAAACCTGAACGCCGCAACCCTATCAGACCTGAACGCCGCAACCCTATCAGACCTGAACGCCACTAGCCTATCAGACCCAAACGCTGCCACCCTATCAGACCTTAACGCCGCAACCCTAGCAGACCTGAATGCCACACACCCTATCAGACCTTAACGCCGCCACCCTATCAGACCTGAACGCCGCCACCCTATCAAACCTTAACGCCGCAACCCTATCAGACCTGAACGCCGCCACCCTATCTGACCGGAACGCCACCAGCCTATCAGATCTGAACGTGGCCAGCCTATCAGACCTGAACGCCACCAGCCTATCAGATCTGAACGTGGCCACCCTATTAGATCTGAACGTGGCCACCCTATCTGATTGGTCTAGTGGTTTCTAACCATCATTTGAATTTGATAAATATTTCTTACCTACACGAAATGCACAGTATATTACAAAACTTTTTGTGAAATTCGCACTGTTTCGTTCATAATATACATTTTATCGTACAGATACATTTCAAATTCAGGGCTTGATCTACTGGTCTACAAGAAACACGACTTAGACTTGAGAGAACAAATATCACATCAATGCAGCAGCTCTTCAATGGGGTGCCTATATGTTTCAAGATTATCAAGGGTTTGTCACGATCGTATTGGACGCTACAATACTCAACATGAATTAAGTCAACAGAAATACGCAAGCGACAGAAATTGACAAAATTGAAAGCGAAAAGTATTGTATGTCTAATTCAGCATGAAATGTACTTTACGGAATTAAGTCTGCGATTCAATAGAAGAACGTCAGTTTGCTGAAAGATTAATGAACAAACCTCAGAAATAGTTAGAGCTACGTCAGGCATCGAGCCTCCCCTCTTACAAGTTCGTTTGTCATTACAATCTACCTCAATCATTTAACCATATTACCGACAGATTATCCCGTCCCAGTGTTCCTCCCTTATGTGTTATTAGTTGCTTCAGCTAATACGGAGCCTTGGCAAGAATCTGACTTCAATTTCTGCCGAAGATCCACAAGACAATACTAATCAACATAATGTAGCTCTACTATATGAAAAGGTTACACAAGATAATGTACATTGCTTGTGTAATGCCTAAGATTGTTATTTGATCTTAAAATATTATATGACGGCACTCACTACTATATTTGTTTGTGCCATATTGATTTTATGTTTATCCGACTTCTAAGTACTTATGTTTCCTTGCCTTCTTGGCTCGGCAGTGACGTAATAGTGCTATACTGTGCTTATTATCATGCTGGTTTCATAACAAATTAAACAAATCCGTGGGGGTTTAGTCTTGCGACCGTTTTCGTCTTTTATACAATTGTTTGGCTCGGCTTACAGTGTCACTTCCATCTCAATGTGGATTAGTCACGCTATGTTGATTACGTCACACTGTCACCAGATACATTTACTAAGCATTGTTACTTTGTCCAACTGCATTAGTCGGTGTGACTCATCAATCTTGCTCACATTAGTAGAAATTTCATTTCTTCGATTACATCGAGATTTTCAAAAGAATGCAATCTGAAAAGGTTTGGCATTTACGTGCATTTTACAGAATTTGAATAAGCCCTATCTTTTATTGGTCTCGGGAGAGGGCCTGCTCCACCACGTCACTTGTTTACTATAGATGTCTATGGCCAATAAAGATATGTGCACTGACAAGTATTTCAATAAATATGATTTCTGTATTTCCGAAGATCAGTAACTGATTTCATCATTTGCCACTAGTTTTATTCCAAAATTGACACATGTATAAATTTGATAACGCTTTCAATTTACCATTCTCTCCAAATTCACGCAAAGATTTGGTGCGTTCTAATGTCTAATGCTTAACTACTAAACGCTGGCTTATTTCGTTCATAAATGAATACAATTATCAGAAATGACGTACAATAACAATTGCAATTTACATATAAGAAATATAAATCACTTCGTCCTTTGCACTAAATCTCTCTGCAGTGCATACATAGTGAAACCGACGAAATGAGTCACGTGACCAAAATGTTGTGATTTACTTGTAATAATAATATTTATTCAACACTAAAACAAACTACAGTGAGTTGTTCTATGGTCGTATAAGAACTAAACTAAAATAAAATAAAATAAAATAAAATAAAATAAAATAAAATAAAATAAAATAAAATAAAATAAAATAAAGAATATTTTTATTTAGTTTCGCGATCAAGGAACTGCGTTTTTTTTCGGGGGGGGGGGTAGTTCTCGAGCGTAGAGTGTAGTAAACGTTCATACTTAAAACACAGTTCTTCTATGTGGGTCTGTAGGCACGTTGTTCCCTGTATTGCTAATTACTACAACGTGTCACGTTGTGCGCGATACAACAAACACAAGGACACTGAAGGCATCCCAGTGATGGTACAGTGTGTGTTTATTTATAAGATCATGGGTGGATTTAGAAGAGCCGACCTGACCATGACCAATTTTTTTTTTACATGTGGATTAACAAAATGTACGTTACGAGTTTCCTGTTGTCTGTCATTTAAATATAGGTAACCAAATGAAGACGGTAGTTAGAATTGAGCAGTGAAGCAATCTTGAGAGTATACTTCATTTAAACTGTCGTGCCTGATGTTTGTGTGTCAGGAATATGATCGGAAGATGCGCTTTAGATGAAATGTACGTTACTCAAGATAACGTACATTTCAGTAAATCACTATTGAAACCAAAAATCATCGTTTATGACCTATTTAGAACGGTCTAAGAGATGACTTGTTGAAATGACACTCAACTGTCATATGATAGTAGTAGTATCATAGTAGATTGTATTATGGGCATTCTTGACTGACTCGTACAATTTAGTATTATTTATTTTTGAAGTAATTATTATTTTCTATGCATGGATATATTACTTTGATATATTAAGTTATGGTTTGTTCGAAATACTGACTGGCGTAATACTTCACCTATTCTTTGAGCGTGTCCAGTCAGTTGAAAGGAATAAACAGATTGGAACACGTTTGAAAAAATACTCACAATGTAATATACGCGCTTGTTAAGAGATTTAGTCAAAATCTTGGAAGCGAAGAGATACTGTTTTATGCGATAACATTTCCCAATGCATGTACAGTATGTCCCTCAAAGGTTGAAAAAGCATTAGCCAGCGCATATATTTAGAATTGTATTCTTTAACTGTCACTGCCATACTGTCCCGAACACCTAAACAGCATCATTACAGCTAACTGTTTGCAATGCGCGTCTCGAGATCGTTACAAAATTAGAACTGGTTAATTCAGACCACTTTTACTAGGGTGCGCCGTCCGACTACAATGATATTTCATACTGTGTAAATACATAACTTTGCCATTTATTGTATAGAAATGTATAAGTCTTAGATTAAATAAAATATATTAAAGAGCTATCACATCGTGATCTACTATTCATATTCCGATGTGTCTTAGTTCCCCACTATTAAGAACAACGTCAAAAGTTCAATGTAGGATAACAAACTTAATTCCTTTCGTCCCCCACCCCACTGAAACTTATAACATTAATAAATAAATATTGATCATGGCATCAGACTACATTCATCATTAAATACAAATTGATAATCGGACAGTAGCATGGCATAGCAGTTGGTTCTAGGTCCATGCCCTGAAATTGACCTCATTTTTACACATATTTAGCACATATTTACACTCGGACCAAACCATTTTCTTCTCTTGGACGTGTTTTTTTTTCATTTTCTCTTATTTTTGTCCATGATTGGATAGAAAAAAAACGAACTACAAATACTCCCAAGATTTTTTTGACTTCATTAAAAAATAAAATCGTCTTTGTAGGATGGGAACCTTTTGAGGTCAAAACCCCCACCCCGAAACTAAAGCAAATAGGTTTTTTTATCCGACATCGATCTTTTGACGTCTTCTCTTAGTTTGACGTCTTCTGTTCAGGTTTGATTGACTTGAATGTTTCTGTTTTATTCAGTTGTTCGGAACAATATGGCGGTGACGGTAACTATACTTCATGATAATTTGTTAGAATGGTCGACATGCATATTTAGCAGTATATAATGTATTTGACCTAAAATCAAAAGGTTTTATTGGCCTTTAATGTTGAAATGTACGTTATATATTTGTTGTAATGTGTATTAGTAGATAAACATATTAATAAAACAGTGACGTCAAATCTTTGGTTGTTTTGTCGGATATTGCCAGTGTGCCATCATATCGGAGGGCCATGGAAATTGTAAATGAAATAAATGTCAACATTTCAGCAAAATAAGTTTTTTCAAGCTCTTACACACCCACAAACAACAAGTGGCCAATTAAACGAAACCCAAACACCGATTGCACAGTTTAATTATCACTCAACAATTTTATCAGACGGCTATTTAGATTTCATGCCCATGTGAGAAGGCCGAATTAATGGAATTCAGTGAAAGCATAGTTGTCGAAAAGAACAGTCTAGCGCTTTACAACCTGGGTTTCGGCGTGAATAGCTATGGTCTATAATTATTACCATAGCAATATTTTACAAGTATTTAACCCCATGTAGCATCATCATCAGTTCGGGTAGCGTCGGGTTACCTTCGGGTAGCGTCGGATTACTGTCGCTGATTGAGTACCTTAAATGCAGTGTTGGCGATGAGGTGTAATGGTTAAATAATATAGTTTGTAATAGACTCAGTTAAAATAAGGGCAGAATAACGTAATAATTCACCAAATATTGTTTGAGATAAAAAAGGGAAATACGTAATTAAAGTTGCATTTCTGTTTTCTATGATCTGCAGAAATCCTATCACTGACCCCAGTAAGCAACATTTGAACGGTTTGTGAGAAATTTTATTCAACATAATCTTGAAATCATTTCACTGAACCCAGTAAGCAACATTTGAACGGTTCGTGAGACATTTTATTCAACATAATCTTGAAATCATTTCACTGACTCCAGTAAGCAACATTTGAACGGTTCGTGAGACATTTTATTCAACATAATCTTGAAATCATTTCACTGACTCCAGTAAGCAACATTTGAACGGTTCGTGAGACATTTTATTCAACATAATCTTGAAATCATTTCACTGACTCCAGTAAGCAACATTTGAACGGTTCGTGAGACATTTTATTCAACATAATCTTGAAATCATTTCACTGACTCCAGTAAGCAACATTTGAACGGTTCGTGAGACATTTTATTCAACATAATCTTGAAATCATTTCACTGACTCCAGTAAGCAACATTTGAACGGTTCGTAAGACATTTTATTCAACATAATCTTGGAATCATTTCACTGACCCCAGTAAGCAACATTTGAACGGTTCGTGAGACGGTTTATTCAACATAATCTTGAAATCATTTCACTGAACCCAGTAAGCAACATTTGAACGGTTCGTGAGACGGTTTATTCAACATAATCTTGAAATCAATTCGAAGTTTCCTCTATAACACATGGGTGATTGCAGCAATAGTATGATTCATTACAGACAAGCTTCAGTGCTGGCACGATTTGAGGTCATACTAATTAATTTCTCACGGTGATCACAACACTCAGTTTGAGATATCATACTTTTTAAAACAGATTATTAAACATATAAAATAGTAATGCGGAACAATACGTTGAATAATAAGAATTCCTACTGAAGACTAATATAGTCGTTGTCGAGTGCTGCACCATACTATGTTACAATCATATTTGCAACATAATGAGTTACGTAGCAATATGTCTTATAATGGTTTATTAGTTTGTTCACGATCATCAAAAAAACATCCAATTACACTTCGTTTGCTCAATGCCTTGCAATGAAACTGTCGAAATGTTGGCAATGTAGAATGAATGAACGATTAGAAACATTTCAATATTTTCCATAACAATTACTCGACACGTATAGTGTTTTCCTGTATGGTATGTTTCCGATAGTATGCGTTGCTATAAGTGACATGTGTTAATACATTAAAAATATTAGTTTTTCTCTTCGTTCCTCTTGTCAGAAATATTGTACCCGGGTTCTGAGATACTTGGTGAGACTATTATTGTGTGTGTAGTGATTGAGATGTTTGACAGAATTGATTGGCCCGTGACGACATTGTTAATAAAATGATGTGGTATGAGTTACCGCACAATTCTAATGTAGTTTGATTGAAATACAAATGTATTTCAATCATTTTGGAATGCGAGTGCTCTTAAGAAAATGTATCACTTAACAACGGAAAATCATAAATGACGTTTGGACTAAAATGAATGGATTAAAATCTTGAATGACTGGACTGAATCCCCGGATGACTGGACTGAATCCCGGATGACTGGACTGAACCCCCTGATGACTGGACTGAATCTTCGGATGACTGGACTGAATCATCGGTTGACTGGACTGAATCCCCGGATGGCTCGACTGAATCCCCAGATGACTCGACTGAGAATCTCCGGATGACTGGACTGAGAATCCCCGGCTGACTGGACTGAGAATCCCCGGATGACTGGACTGAATCCCCGGATGACTAAACTCAAATGCCTAGATGACCGGGCATAAAAAAAATACATCTATGAAAGACCCAGTGTATATAGATCACATTTTTCAGTGCAGTTTATGTAGTTCTTACACACATACGCTCCTTAATTACATACTCTCATCTCGTATTGAGTTTTTTCTATTTATATCAGCCTCCATACAACCACTCACTATAAATCAGACGGACGGAGAGAAACGGAAGACCCAGTGCTGTGAACTGCCAGTCGGTGAGGAGTGGGATCATTTTGTGTGCCACTTCGTGTTGTGTTTATCTGTCAGTCTCTATTCATCCTTATACCAAATGTATCTTTAAAATTTGCATATTGAAAATTTTCATTTAAAATTTTGTTTTCCAATTATCATAAAGTAATGTGTTTATTAGTTATAACTATTGAATTTAATATAAAAATTACAACGAATATCACTGGATATACAACTACACAACTCATAAATACTTAATTCATAAAATAATAGCATGAATGTGTATGAGCAGTGAATATTCATTAGTGACAAACATTACACCCAAGAAGTATCCGAAACATTTTCCGAATAACCCATTGGTAATACTCCCAGTTTACGGGCACGCCAGGCACCTAAAAAGGGCGTACCTGGATGAATAATTCAATATGTTTTCACGACGGAGACTCCGATCTTTGATTTTTAAATCAGTGCGCTTGATGCCTTTAGAGGGCGTCCTACCTATAGTCTGTCGTATAGATTAATGATATTTCTAATACACTGGCATTGGACAGTAATTATAACAAAATATAATTCATGTAACGAATGAAATGATAAATATTTAAATTATAAAATCAATAATATGAATATGTAATCAGTTTTGGCGAAAATTAGCATTGTAAAAAAACACTGACTTATAACAATGAATTACTAGTATATGATCTCTGCTCATTAAACCATAGAATTATATGTATTTTCCTGACTTTACAAATGCATTGTATGTCCCTTGATGACCTAACTAATGTATTATGTGATTTGGTGACCTAAACAATGCATTGCATGTGTGTAGATGACCTAACCAAAGCATTACATGTGCTTTGCCGTCCTAACCAAAGCATTACATGTGCTTTGCCGTCCTAACCAAAGCATTACATGTGCTTTGCCGTCCTAACCAAAGCATTACATGTGCTTTGCCGCCCTAACCAAAACATTACATGTTCTTTGCCGTCCTAACCAAAGCATTACATGTGCTTTGCCGTCCTAAGCAAAGCATTACATGTGCATTGCCGTCCTAACCAAAGCATTCCATGTGCTTTGCCGTCCTAACCAAAGCATTACATGTGCATTGCCGTCCTAACCAAAGCATTCCATGAGCGTTGTCGTCCTAACCAAAGCATTACATATGCTTTGCCGTCATAACCAAAGCATTACATGTGCTTTGCCGTTCTAACCAAAGCATTACATGTGCATTGCCGTCCTAACCAAAGCATTCCATGTGCTTCGTCGTCCTAACCAAAGCATTACATGTGTTTTGTCGTTCTAACCAAAGCATTACATGTGCTTTGCCGTCCTAACTACAGCATTACATGTGCTTTGCCGTCCTAACCAAAGAATTACATGTGCTTTGCCGTCCTAACCAAAGCATTACATGTGCTTTGCCATCCTAACCAAAGCATTACATGTGCTTTGCCGTCCTAACCAAAGCATTACATGTGCTTCGCCGTCCTAACCAAAGCATTACATGTGCATTGCTGTCCTAACCAAAGCATTCCATGAGCTTTGTCGTCCTAACCAAAGCATTACATATGCTTTGCCGTCATAACCAAAGCATCACATGTGGTTTGCCGACCTAACCAAAGCATTACATGTGCATTGCCGTCCTAACCAAAGCATTCCATGAGCTTTGTCGTCCTAACCAAAGCATTACATATGCTTTGCCGTCATAACCAAAGCATCACATGTGCTTTGCCGTCCTAACCAAAGCATTACATGTGCATTGCCGTCCTAACCAAAGCATTCCATGTGCTTCGTCGTCCTAACCAAAGCATTACATGTGCTTTGTCGTTCTAACCAAAGCATTACATCTGCTTTGCCGTCCTAACTAAAGCATTACATGTGCTTTGCCGTCCTAACCAAAGCATTACATGTGCATTGTCGTCCTAACCAAAGCATTCCATGTGATTTGTCGTCCTAACCAAAGCATTACATGTGTTTTGCCGTCCTAAACAAAGCATTACATGTGCTTAGCCGTCCTAACCAAAGCCTTACATGTGCTTTGCCGTCCTAACCAAAACAATACATGTGCTTTGCCGTCCTAACCAAAGCATTACATGTGCTTTGCCGCCCTAACCAAAACATTACATGTTCTTTGCCGTCCTAACCAAAGCATTACATGTGCTTTGCCGTCCTAAGAAAAGCATTACATGTGCATTGCCGTCCTAACCAAAGCATTCCATGTGCTTTGCCGTCCTAACCAAAGCATTACATGTGCATTGCCGTCCTAACCAAAGCATTCCATGAGCTTTGTCGTCCTAACCAAAGCATTACATATGCTTTGCCGTCATAACCAAAGCATTACATGTGCTTTGCCTTTCTAACCAAAGCATTACATGTGCATTGCCGTCCTAACCAAAGCATTCCATGTGCTTCGTCGTCTTAACCAAAGCATTACATGTGCTTTGTCGTTCTAACCAAAGCATTACATGTGCTTTGCCGTCCTAACTACAGCATTACATGTGCTTTGCCGTCCTAACCAAAGCATTACATGTGCTTTGCCATCCTAACCAAAGCATTACATGTGCTTTGCCGTCCTAACCAAAGCATTACATGTGCTTCGCCGTCCTAACCAAAGCATAACATGTGCATTGCCGTCCTAACCAAAGCATTCCATGTGCTTTGCCGTCCTAACCAAAGCATTACATGTTCTTTGCCGTCCTAACCAAAGCATTACATGTGTATTGCCGTCCTAACCAAAGCATTCCATGAGCTTTGTCGTCCTAACCAAAGCATTACATATGCATTGCCGTCATAACCAAAGCATCACATGTGCTTTGCCGTCCTACCCAAAGCATTACATGTGCATTGCCGTCCTAACCAAAGCATTCCATGTGCTTCGTCGTCCTAACCAAAGCATTACATGTGCTTTGTCGTTCTAACCAAAGCATTACATGTGCTTTGCCGTCCTAACTAAAGCATTACATGTGCTTTGCCGTCCTAACCAAAGCCATACATGTGCATTGTCGTCCTAACCAAAGCATTCCATGTGATTTGTTGTCCTAACCAAAGCATTACATGTGTTTTGCCGTCCTAAACAAAGCATTACATGTGCTTAGCCGTCCTAACCAAAGCCTTACATGTGCTTTGCCGTCCTAACCAAAACAATACATGTGCTTTGCCGTCCTAACCAAAGCATTACATGTGCTTTGCCGTCCTAACCAAAGCATTCCATGTGCTTCGTCGTCCTAACCAAAGCATTACATGTGATTTGTCGTTCTAACCAAAGCATTACATGTGTTTTGCCGTCCTAAACAAAACATTACATGTGCTTAGCCGTCCTAACCAAAGCCTTACATGTGCTTTGCCGTCCTAACCAAAACAATACATGTGCTTTGCCGTCCTAACCAAAGCATTACATGTGCTTTGCCGCCCTAACCAAAACATTACATGTTCTTTGCCGTCCTAACCAAAGCATTACATGTGCTTTGCCGTCCTAAGCAAAGCATTACATGTGCATTGCCGTCCTAACCAAAGCATACCATGTGCTTTGCCGTCCTAACCAAAGCATTACATGTGCATTGCCGTCCTAACCAAAGCATTCCATGAGCTTTGTCGTCCTAGCCAAAGCATTACATATGCTTTGCCGTCATAACCAAAGCATTACATGTGCTTTGCCGTTCTAACCAAAGCATTACATGTGCATTGCCGTCCTAACCAAAGCATTCCATGTGCTTCGTCGTCCTAACCAAAGCATTACATGTGCTTTGTCGTTCTAACCAAAGCATTACATGTGCTTTGCCGTCCTAACTACAGCATTACATGTGCTTTGCCGTCCTAACCAAAGCATTACATGTGCTTTGACGTCCTAACCAAAGCATTACATGTGCTTTGCCATCCTAACCAAAGCATTACATGTGCTTTGCCGTGCTAACCAAAGCATTACATGTGCTTCGCCGTCCTAACCAAAGCATAACATGTGCATTGCCGTCCTAACCAAAGCATTCCATGTACTTTGCCGTCCTAACCAAAGCATTACATGTTCTTTGCCGTCCTAACCAAAGCATTACATGTGCATTGCCGTCCTAACCAAAGCATTCCATCAGCTTTGTCGTCCTAACCAAAGCATTACATATGCTTTGCCGTCATAACCAAAGCATCACATGTGCTTTGCCGTCCTAACCAAAACAATACATGTGCTTTGCCGTCCTAACCAAAGCATTACATGTGCTTTGCCGTCCTAACCAAAGCATTACATGTGCTTTGCCGTCCTAACCAAAGCATTACATGTGCTCTGCCGTCCTAACCAAAGCATTACATGTGCTTTGCCGTCCTAACCAAAGCATTACATGTGCTTTGCCGTCCTAACCAAAGCATTCCATGTGCTTTGCCGTCCTAACCAAAGCATTACATGTTCTTTGCCGTCCTAACCAAAGCATTCCATGTGCTTTGCCGTCCTAACCATAGCATTCCATGTGCTTTGCCGTCCTAACCAAAGCATTACATGTGCTTTGCCGTCCTAACCAAAGCATTCCATATGTTTTGCCGTCCTAACCAAAGCATTACATGTGTTTTGAAGTCTTAACCAAAGCATTACATGTGCTTTGCCGTCCTAACCAAAGCATTACATGGGCTTTGTCGTCCTAACCAAAGCATTACATGTGCGGTGCCGTCCTAACCAAAACATTACATGTGCATTGCCGTCCTAACCAAAGCATTACATGTGCTTTGCCGTCCTAACTAATGCATTACATGTGCTTTGCCGTCCTAACCAAAACATTTCATGTGCTTTGCCGTTCTAACCAAAGCATTACATGTGCTTTGCCGTCCTAAGCAAAACATTCCATGTGCGTTGCCGTCCTAACCAAAGCATTACATGTTCTTTGTCGTCCTAACCAAAGCATTTAATGTGCTTTGCCGTCCTAACCAAAGCATTCCATGTGCTTTGCCATCCAAACCAAAGCATTACATGTGCTTTGCCGTCCTAACCAAAACATTTCATGTGCTTTGCCGTTCTAACCACAACATTACATGTGCTGTGTCGTCCTAACCATAGCATTACATGTGCTTTGCCGTCATAACCAAAGCATTACATGTGCTTTGCCGTCCTAACCAAAGCATTACATGAGTATTGCCGTCCTAACCAAAGCATTCCATGTGTTTTGTCGTCCTAACCAATGCATTACATGTGCTTTGCAGTCATAACCAAATCACTACATGTGCTTTGCCGTCCTAACCAAAGCATTACATGTGCTTCGCCGTCCTAACCAAAGTATTACATGTGTTTTGCCGTCCTAACCAAAGCATTACATGTGCTTAGCCGTCCTACCCAAAGCATTACATGTGCTTTGCCGTCCTACCAAAGCATTACATGTGCTTTGCCGTCCTAACCATAGCATTTCACGTGCTTCGTCGTCCTAACCAAAGCATTACATGTGCTTTGCCGTCATAACCAAAGCATTACATGTGCTTTGCCGTCATAACCAAAGCATTACATGTGCTTTGCCGTCATAACCAAAGCATTACATGTGCTTTGCCGTCCTAACCAAAGCATTACATGTGCTTTGCCGTCCTAACCAAAACATTTCATGTGCTTTGCCGTTCTAACCAAAGCATTACATGTGCTTTGCCGTCCAAACCAAAGCATTCCACGTGCGTTGCCGTCCTAACTAAAGCATTACATGTTCTTTGCCGTCCTAACCAAAGCATTCCATGTGCTTTGCCGTCCTAACCAAAGCATTCCATGTGCTTTGCAGTCCTAACCAAAGCATTCCATGTGCTTTGCCGTCCTAACCAAGGCATTACATGTGCTTTACCGTCCTAACCACAGCATTACATGTGCTGTGTCGTCCTAACCAAAGCATTAGATGTGCTTCGCCGTCATAACCAAAGCATTACATGTGCTTTGCCGTCCTAACCAAAGCATTACATGTGTATTGCCGTCCTAACCAAAGCATTCCATGTGTTTTGTCGTCCTAACCAATGCATTAAATGTGCTTTGCAGTCATAACCAAATCATTACATGTGCTTTGCCGTTCTAACCAAAGCATTACATGTGCTTTGCCGTCCTAACCAAAGTATTACATGTGCTTTGCCGTCCTAACCAAAGCATTACATGTGCTTTGCCGTCCTACCCAAAGCATTACATGTGCTTTGCCGTCCTAACCAAAGCAATACATGTGCATTGCCGTCCTAACCATAGCATTTCACGTGCTTCGTCGTCCTAACCAAAGCATTACATGTGCTTTGCCGTCATAACCAAAGCATTACATGTGCTTTGCCGTCATAACCAAAACATTACATGTGCTTTGCCGTCCTAACCAAAGCATTACATGTGCTTTGCCGTCTTAACCAAAGCATTACATACGCTTTGCCGTCCTAACCAATGCATTACATGTACTTTGCCTACCTAACCAAAGCATTACATGTGCTTTGCCGTCCCATCCAAAACATTTCATGTGCTTTGCCGTTCTAACCACAACATTACATGTGCTGTGTCGTCCTAACCATAGCATTACATGTGCTTTGCCGTCATAAGCAAAGCATTACATGTGATTTGCCGTCCTAACCAAAGCATTACATGTGTATTACCGTCCTAACCAAAGCATTCCATGTGTTTTGTCGTCCTAACCAATGCATTACATGTGCTTTGCAGTCATAACCAAATAACTACATGTGCTTTGCCGTCCTAACCAAAGCATTACATGTGCTTCGCCGTCCTAACCAAAGTATAACATGTGCTTTGCTGTCCTAACCAAAGCATTACATGTGCTTTGCCGTCCTAACCAAAACATTTCATGTGCTTTGCCGTTCTAACCACAACATTACATGTGCTGTGTCGTCCTAACCATAGCATTACATGTGCTTTGCCGTCATAACCAAAGCATTACATGTGCTTTGCCGTCCTAACCAAAGCATTACATGTGTATTACCGTCCTAACCAATGCATTCCATGTGTTTTGTCGTCCTAACCAATGCATTACATGTGCTTTGCAGTCATAACCAAATCACTACATGTGCTTTGCCGTCCTAACCAAAGCATTACATGTGCTTCGCCGTCCTAACCAAAGTATTACATGTGCTTTGCCGTCCTACCCAAAGCATTACATGTGCTTTGCCGTCCTAACCATAGCATTTAATGTGCTTTGCCGTCCTAACCAAAGCATTCCATGTGCTTTGCCATCCAAACCAAAGCATTACATGTGCTTTGCCGTCCTAACCAAAACATTTCATGTGCTTTGCCGTTCTAACCACAACATTACATGTGCTGTGTCGTCCTAACCATAGCATTACATGTGCTTTGCCGTCATAACCAAAGCATTACATGTGCTTTGCCGTCCTAACCAAAGCATTACATGAGTATTACCGTCCTAACCAAAGCATTCCATGTGTTTTGTCGTCCTAACCAATGCATTACATGTGCTTTGCAGTCATAACCAAATCACTACATGTGCTTTGCCGTCCTAACCAAAGCATTACATGTGCTTCGCCGTCCTAACCAAAGTATTACATGTGTTTTGCCGTCCTAACCAAAGCATTACATGTGCTTAGCCGTCCTACCCAAAGCATTACATGTGCTTTGCCGTCCTACCAAAGCATTACATGTGCTTTGCCGTCCTAACCATAGCATTTCACGTGCTTCGTCGTCCTAACCAAAGCATTACATGTGCTTTGCCGTCATAACCAAAGCATTACATGTGCTTTGCCGTCATAACCAAAGCATTACATGTGCTTTGCCGTCATAACCAAAGCATTACATGTGCTTTGCCGTCCTAACCAAAGCATTACATGTGCTTTGCCGTCCTAACCAAAACATTTCATGTGCTTTGCCGTTCTAACCAAAGCATTACATGTGCTTTGCCGTCCAAACCAAAGCATTCCACGTGCGTTGCCGTCCTAACTAAAGCATTACATGTTCTTTGCCGTCCTAACCAAAGCATTCCATGTGCTTTGCCGTCCTAACCAAAGCATTCCATGTGCTTTGCAGTCCTAACCAAAGCATTCCATGTGCTTTGCCGTCCTAACCAAGGCATTACATGTGCTTTACCGTCCTAACCACAGCATTACATGTGCTGTGTCGTCCTAACCAAAGCATTAGATGTGCTTCGCCGTCATAACCAAAGCATTACATGTGCTTTGCCGTCCTAACCAAAGCATTACATGTGTATTGCCGTCCTAACCAAAGCATTCCATGTGTTTTGTCGTCCTAACCAATGCATTAAATGTGCTTTGCAGTCATAACCAAATCATTACATGTGCTTTGCCGTTCTAACCAAAGCATTACATGTGCTTTGCCGTCCTAACCAAAGTATTACATGTGCTTTGCCGTCCTAACCAAAGCATTACATGTGCTTTGCCGTCCTACCCAAAGCATTACATGTGCTTTGCCGTCCTAACCAAAGCAATACATGTGCATTGCCGTCCTAACCATAGCATTTCACGTGCTTCGTCGTCCTAACCAAAGCATTACATGTGCTTTGCCGTCATAACCAAAGCATTACATGTGCTTTGCCGTCATAACCAAAACATTACATGTGCTTTGCCGTCCTAACCAAAGCATTACATGTGCTTTGCCGTCTTAACCAAAGCATTACATACGCTTTGCCGTCCTAACCAATGCATTACATGTACTTTGCCGACCTAACCAAAGCATTACATGTGCTTTGCCGTCCCATCCAAAACATTTCATGTGCTTCGCCGTTCTAACCACAACATTACATGTGCTGTGTCGTCCTAACCATAGCATTACATGTGCTTTGCCGTCATAACCAAAGCATTACATGTGATTTGCCGTCCTAACCAAAGCATTACATGTGTATTACCGTCCTAACCAAAGCATTCCATGTGTTTTGTCGTCCTAACCAATGCATTACATGTGCTTTGCAGTCATAACCAAATAACTACATGTGCTTTGCCGTCCTAACCAAAGCATTACATGTGCTTCGCCGTCCTAACCAAAGTATAACATGTGCTTTGCCGTCCTAACCAAAGCATTACATGTGCTTTGCCGTCCTAACCAAAACATTTCATGTGCTTTGCCGTTCTAACCACAACATTACATGTGCTGTGTCGTCCTAACCATAGCATTACATGTGCTTTGCCGTCATAACCAAAGCATTACATGTGCTTTGCCGTCCTAACCAAAGCATTACATGTGTATTACCGTCCTAACCAAAGCATTCCATGTGTTTTGTCGTCCTAACCAATGCATTACATGTGCTTTGCAGTCATAACCAAATCACTACATGTGCTTTGCCGTCCTAACCAAAGCATTACATGTGCTTCGCCGTCATAACCAAAGTATTACATGTGCTTTGCAGTCCTAACCAAAGCATTACATGTGCTTTGCCGTCCTACCCAAAGCATTACATGTGCTTTGCCGTCCTAACCATAGCATTTCACGTGCTTCGTCGTCCTAACCAAAGCATTATATGTGCTTTGCCGTCATAACCAAAGCATTACATGTGCTTTGCCGTCATAACCAAAGCATTACATGTGCTTTGCTGTCATAACCAAAGCATTACATGTGCTTTGCCGTCCTAACCAAAGCATTACATGTGCTTTGCCGTCCTAACCAAAGCATTTCATGTGCTTTGCCGTTCTAACCAAAGCATTACATGTGCTTTGCCGTCCTAACCAAAGCAATACATGTGCATTGCCGTCCTAACCATAGCATTTCACGTGCTTCGTCGTCCTAACCAAAGCATTACATGTGCTTTGC
Source organism: Saccoglossus kowalevskii (assembly GCF_978046115.1). Taxonomy (NCBI): domain Eukaryota; kingdom Metazoa; phylum Hemichordata; class Enteropneusta; family Harrimaniidae; genus Saccoglossus; species Saccoglossus kowalevskii. Next base: position 35,045,491 of record NC_140653.1, read on the forward strand.
CGTCATAACCAAAGCATTACATGTGCTTTGCCGTCATAACCAAAACATTACATGTGCTTTGCCGTCCTAACCAAAGCATTACATGTGCTTTGCCGTCTTAACCAAAGCATTACATACGCTTTGCCGTCCTAACCAATGCATTACATGTACTTTGCCGACCTAACCAAAGCATTACATGTGCTTTGCCGTCCTATCCAAAACATTTCATGTGCTTTGCCGTTCTAACCACAACATTACATGTGCTGTGTCGTCCTAACCATAGCATTACATGTGCTTTGCCGTCATAACCAAAGCATTACATGTGCTTTGCCGTCCTAACCAAAGCATTACATGTGTATTACCGTCCTAACCAAAGCATTCCATGTGTTTTGTCGTCCTAACCAATGCATTACATGTGCTTTGCAGTCATAACCAAATCACTACATGAGCTTTGCCGTCCTAACCAAAGCATTACATGTGCTTCGCCGTCCTAACCAAAGTATAACATGTGCTTTGCCGTCCTAACCAAAGCATTACATGTGCTTTGCCGTCCCATCCAAAACATTTCATGTGCTTTGCCGTTCTAACCACAACATTACATGTGCTGTGTCGTCCTAACCATAGCATTACATGTGCTTTGCCGTCATAACCAAAGCATTACATGTGCTTTGCCGTCCTAACCAAAGCATTACATGTGTATTACCGTCCTAACCAAAGCATTCCATGTGTTTTGTCGTCCTAACCAATGCATTACATGTGCTTCGCAGTCATAACCAAATCACTACATGTGCTTTGCCGTCCTAACCAAAGCATTACATGTGCTTCGCCGTCCTAACCAAAGTATTACATGTGCTTTGCCGTCCTAACCAAAGCATTACATGTGCTTTGCCGTCCTACCCAAAGCATTACATGTGCTTTGCCGTCCTACCCAAAGCATTACATGTGCTTTGCCGTCGTAACCATTGCATTTCACGTGCTTCGTCGTCCTAACCAAAGCATTACATGTGCTTTGCCGTCATAACCAAAGCATTACATGTGCTTTGCCGTCATAACCAAAGCATTACATGTGCTTTGCTGTCATAACCAAAGCATTACATGTGCTTTGCCGTTCTAACCAAAGCATTACATGTGCTTTGCCGTCCTAACCAAAACATTTCATGTGCTTTGCCGTTCTAACCAAAGCATTACATGTGCTTTGCCGTCCTAACCAAAGCATTCCACGTGCGTTGCCGTCCTAACCAAAGCATTACATGTTCTTTGCCGTCCTAACCAAAGCATTCCATGTGCTTTGCCGTCCTAACCAAAGCATTCCATGTGCTTTGCCGTCCTAACCAAAGCATTCCATGTGCTTTGCCGTCCTAACCAAGGCATTACATGTGCTTTACCGTCCTAACCACAGCATTACATGTGCTGTGTCGTCCTAACCAAAGCATTACATGTGCTTCGCCGTCATAACCAAAGCATTACATGTGCTTTGCCGTCCTAACCAAAGCATTACATGTGTATTGCCGTCCTAACCAAAGCATTCCATGTGTTTTGTCGTCCTAACCAATGCATTAAATGTGCCTTGCAGTCATAACCAAATCATTACATGTGCTTTGCCGTCTTAACCAAAGCATTACATACGCTTTGCCGTCCTAACCAATGCATTACATGTACTTTGCCGTCCTAACCAAAGCATTACATGTGCTTTGCCGTCCTAACCAAAACATTACATGTGCTTTGCCGTCCTAACCAATGCTTTACATGTGCTTTGCCGTCCTAACCAAAGCATTACATGTGCTTTGCCGTCCTAACCAAAGCATTACATGTGCTTTGCCGTCCTAATCAATACATTTCATGTGCTTTGCCGTCCTAACCAAAGCATTACATGTTCTTTGTCGTCCTAACGAAAGCATTTAATGTGCTTTGCCGTCCTAACCAAAGCATTCCATGTGCTTTGCCATCCAAACCAAAGCATTACATGTGCTTTGCCGTCCTAACCAAAACATTTCATGTGCTTTGCCGTTCTAACCACAACATTACATGTGCTGTGTCGTCCTAACCATAGCATTACATGTGCTTTGCCGTCCTACCCAAAGCATTACATGTGCTTTGCCGTCATAACCAAAGCATTACATGTGCTTTGCCGTCATAACCAAAGCATTACATGTGCTTTGCCGTCATAACCAAAGCATTGCATGTGTATTACCGTCCTAACCAAAGCATTCCATGTGTTTTGTCGTCCTAACCAATGCATTACATGTGCTTTGCAGTCATAACCAAATCACTACATGTGCTTTGCCGTCCTAACCAAAGCATTACATGTGCTTCGCCGTCCTAACCAAAGTATTACATGTGCTTTGCCGTCCTAACCAAAGCATTACATGTGCTTTGCCGTCCTACCCAAAGCATTACATGTGCTTTGCCGTCATAACCAAAGCATTACATGTGCTTTGCCGTCATAACCAAAGCATTACATGTGCTTTGCCGTCATAACCAAAGCATTACATGTGCTTTGCCGTCCTAACCAAAGCATTACATGTGCTTTGCCGTCCTAACCAAAACATTTCATGTGCTTTGCCGTTCTAACCAAAGCATTACATGTGCTTTGCCGTCCTAACCAAAGCATTCCACGTGCGTTGCCGTCCTAACCAAAGCATTACATGTTCTTTGCCGTCCTAACCAAAGCATTCCATGTGCTTTGCCGTCCTAACCAAAGCATTCCATGTGCTTTGCCGTCATAACCAAAACATTACATGTGCTTTGCCGTCCTAACCAAAGCATTACATGTGCTTTGCCGTCTTAACCAAAGCATTACATACGCTTTGCCGTCCTAACCAATGCATTACATGTACTTTGCCGACCTAACCAAAGCATTACATGTGCTTTGCCGTCCTAACCAAAACATTTCATGTGCTTTGCCGTTCTAATCACAACATTACATGTGCTGTGTCGTCCTAACCATAGCATTACATGTGCTTTGCCGTCATAACCAAAGCATTACATGTGCTTTGCCGTCCTAACCAAAGCATTACATGTGTATTACCGTCCTAACCAAAGCATTCCATGTGTTTTGTCGTCCTAACCAATGCATTACATGTGCTTTGCAGTCATAACCAAATCACTACATGTGCTTTGCCGTCCTAACCAAAGCATTACATGTGCTTCGCCGTCCTAACCAAAGTATAACATGTGCTTTGCCGTCCTAACCAAAGCATTACATGTGCTTTGCCGTCCTAACCAAAACATTTCATGTGCTTTGCCGTTCTAACCACAACATTACATGTGCTGTGTCGTCCTAACTATAGCATTACATGTGCTTTGCCGTCATAACCAAAGCATTACATGTGCTTTGCCGTCCTAACCAAAGCATTACATGTGTATTACCGTCCTAACCAAAGCATTCCATGTGTTTTGTCGTCCTAACCAATGCATTACATGTGCTTTGCCGTCATAACCAAAGCATTACATGTGCTTTGCCGTCATAACCGAAGCATTACATGTGCTTTGCTGTCATAACCAAAGCATTACATGTGCTTTGCCGTCCTAACCAAAGCATTACATGTGCTTTGCCGTCCTAACCAAAACATTTCATGTGCTTTGCCGTTCTAACCAAAGCATTACATGTGCTTTGCCGTCCTAACCAAAGCATTCCACGTGCGTTGCCGTCCTAACCAAAGCATTACATGTTCTTTGCCGTCCTAACCAAAGCATTCCATGTGCTTTACGTCCTAACCAAAGCATTCCATGTGCTTTGCCGTCCTAACCAAAGCATTTCATGTGCTTTGCCGTCCTAACCAAGGCATTACATGTGCTTTACCGTCCTAACCACAGAATTACATGTGCTGTGTCGTCCTAACCAAAGCATTACATGTGCTTCGCCGTCATAACCAAAGCATTACATGTGCTTTGCCGGCCTAACCAAAGCATTACATGTGTATTGCCGTCCTAACCAAAGCATTCCATGTGTTTTGTCGTCCTAACCAATGCATTAAATGTGCCTTGCAGTCATAACCAAATCATTACATGTGCTTTGCCGTCTTAACCAAAGCATTACATAGGCTTTGCCGTCCTAACCAATGCATTACATGTACTTTGCCGTCCTAACCAAAGCATTACATGTGCTTTGCCGTCCTAACCAAAACATTACATGTGCTTTGCCGTCCTAACCAATGCTTTACATGTGCTTTGCCGTTCTAACCAAAGCATTACATGTGCTTTGCCGTCCTAACCAAAGCATTACATGTGCTTTGCCGTCCTAATCAATACATTTCATGTGCTTTGTCGTCCTAACCAAAGCATTACATGTTCTTTGTCGTCCTAACCAAAGCATTTAGTGTGCTTTGCCGTCCTAACCAAAGCATTCCATGTGCTTTGCCATCCAAACCAAAGCATTACATGTGCTTTGCCGTCCTAACCAAAACATTTCATGTGCTTTGCCGTTCTAACCACAACATTACATGTGCTGTGTCGTCCTAACCGTAGCATTACATGTGCTTTGCCGTCATAACCAAAGCATTACATGTGCTTTGCCGTCCTAACCAAAGCATTACATGTGTATTACCGTCCTAACCAAAGCATTCCATGTGTTTTGTCGTCCTAACCAATGCATTACATGTGCTTTGCAGTCATAACCAAATCACTACATGTGCTTTGCCGTCCTAACCAAAGCATTACATGTGCTTCGCCGTCCTAACCAAAGTATTACATGTGCTTTGCGTCCTAACCAAAGCATTACATGTGCTTTGACGTCCTACCCAAAGCATTACATGTGCTTTGCCGTCATAACCAAAGCATTACATGTGCTTTGCCGTCATAACCAAAGCATTACATGTGCTTTGCCGTCATAACCAAAGCATTACATGTGCTTTGCCGTCCTAACCAAAGCATTACATGTGCTTTGCCGCCCTAACCAAAACATTTCATGTGCTTTGCCGTTCTAACCAAAGCATTACATGTGCTTTGCCGTCCTAACCAAAGCATTCCACGTGCGTTGCCGTCCTAACAAAAGCATTACATGTTCTTTGCCGTCCTAACCAAAGCATTCCATGTGCTTTGCCGTCCTAACCAAAGCATTCCATGTGCTTTGCCGTCCTAACCAAAGCATTCCATGTGCTTTGCCGTCCTAACCAAGGCATTACATGTGCTTTACCGTCCTAACCACAGCATTACATGTGCTGTGTCGTCCTAACCAAAGCATTACATGTGCTTCGCCGTCATAACCAAAGCATTACATGTGCTTTGCCGTCCTAACCAAAGCATTACATGTGTATTGCCGTCCTAACCAAAGCATTCCATGTGTTTTGTCGTCCTAACCAATGCATTAAATGTGCCTTGCAGTCATAACCAAATCATTACATGTGCTTTGCCGTTCTAACCAAAGCATTACATGTGCTTTGCCGTCCTAACCAAAGTATTACATGTGCTTTGCCGTCGAAACCAAAGCATTACATGTGCTTTGCCGTCCTACCCAAAGCATTACATGTGCTTTGCCGTCCTAACCAAAGCAATACATGTGCATTGCCGTCCTATCCATAGCATTTCACGTGCTTCGTCGTCCTAACCAATGCATTACATGTGCTTTGCAGTCATAACCAAATCACTACATGTGCTTTGCCGTCCTAACCAAAGCATTACATGTGCTTCGCCGTCCTAACCAAAGTATTACATGTGCTTTGCCGTCCTAACCAAAGCATTACATGTGCTTTGCCGTCCTACCCAAAGCATTACATGTGCTTTGCCGTCCTAACCATAGCATTTCACGTGCTTCGTCGTCCTAACCAAAGCATTACATGTGCTTTGCCGTCATAACCAAAGCATTACATGTGCTTTGCCGTCATAACCGAAGCATTACATGTGCTTTGCTGTCATAACCAAAGCATTACATGTGCTTTGCCGTCCTAACCAAAGCATTACATGTGCTTTGCCGTCCTAACCAAAACATTTCATGTGCTTTGCAGTTCTAACCAAAGCATTACATGTGCTTTGCCGTCCTAACCAAAGCATTCCACGTGCGTTGCCGTCCTAACCAAAGCATTACATGTTCTTTGCCGTCCTAACCAAAGCATTCCATGTGCTTTACGTCCTAACCAAAGCATTCCATGTGCTTTGCCGTCCTAACCAAAGCATTCCATGTGCTTTGCCGTCCTAACCAAGGCATTACATGTGCTTTACCGTCCTAACCACAGAATTACATGTGCTGTGTCGTCCTAACCTAAGCATTACATGTGCTTCGCCGTCATAACCAAAGCATTACATGTGCTTTGCCGTCCTAACCAAAGCATTACATGTGTATTGCCGTCCTAACCAAAGCATTCCATGTGTTTTGTCGTCCTAACCAATGCATTAAATGTGCCTTGCAGTCATAACCAAATCATTACATGTGCTTTGCCGTCTTAACCAAAGCATTACATAGGCTTTGCCGTCCTAACCAATGCATTACATGTACTTTGCCGTCCTAACCAAAGCATTACATGTGCTTTGCCGTCCTAACCAAAACATTACATGTGCTTTGCCGTCCTAACCAATGCTTTACATGTGCTTTGCCGTTCTAACCAAAGCATTACATGTGCTTTGCCGTCCTAACCAAAGCATTACATGTGCTTTGCCGTCCTAATCAATACATTTCATGTGCTTTGTCGTCCTAACCAAAGCATTACATGTTCTTTGTCGTCCTAACCAAAGCATTTAGTGTGCTTTGCCGTCCTAACCAAAGCATTCCATGTGCTTTGCCATCCAAACCAAAGCATTACATGTGCTTTGCCGTCCTAACCAAAACATTTCATGTGCTTTGCCGTTCTAACCACAACATTACATGTGCTGTGTCGTCCTAACCGTAGCATTACATGTGCTTTGCCGTCATAACCAAAGCATTACATGTGCTTTGCCGTCCTAACCAAAGCATTACATGTGTATTACCGTCCTAACCAAAGCATTCCATGTGTTTTGTCGTCCTAACCAATGCATTACATGTGCTTTGCAGTCATAACCAAATCACTACATGTGCTTTGCCGTCCTAACCAAAGCATTACATGTGCTTCGCCGTCCTAACCAAAGTATTACATGTGCTTTGCCGTCCTAACCAAAGCATTACATGTGCTTTGACGTCCTACCCAAAGCATTACATGTGCTTTGCCGTCATAACCAAAGCATTACATGTGCTTTGCCGTCATAACCAAAGCATTACATGTGCTTTGCCGTCATAACCAAAGCATTACATGTGCTTTGCCGTCCTAACCAAAGCATTACATGTGCTTTGCCGTCCTAACCAAAACATTTCATGTGCTTTGCCGTTCTAACCAAAGCATTACATGTGCTTTGCCGTCCTAACCAAAGCATTCCACGTGCGTTGCCGTCCTAACCAAAGCATTACATGTTCTTTGCCGTCCTAACCAAAGCATTCCATGTGCTTTGCCGTCCTAACCAAAGCATTCCATGTGCTTTGCCGTCCTAACCAAAGCATTCCATGTGCTTTGCCGTCCTAACCAAGGCATTACATGTGCTTTACCGTCCTAACCACAGCATTACATGTGCTGTGTCGTCCTAACCAAAGCATTACATGTGCTTCGCCGTCATAACCAAAGCATTACATGTGCTTTGCCGTCCTAACCAAAGCATTACATGTGTATTGCCGTCCTAACCAAAGCATTCCATGTGTTTTGTCGTCCTAACCAATGCATTAAATGTGCCTTGCAGTCATAACCAAATCATTACATGTGCTTTGCCGTTCTAACCAAAGCATTACATGTGCTTTGCCGTCCTAACCAAAGTATTACATGTGCTTTGCCGTCGAAACCAAAGCATTACATGTGCTTTGCCGTCCTACCCAAAGCATTACATGTGCTTTGCCGTCCTAACCAAAGCAATACATGTGCATTGCCGTCCTATCCATAGCATTTCACGTGCTTCGTCGTCCTAACCAAAGCATTACATGTGCTTTGCCGTCATAACCAAAGCATTACATGTGCTTTGCCGTCATAACTAAAACATTACATGTGCTTTGCCGTCCTAACCAAAGCATTACATGTGCTTTGCCGTCTTAACCAAAGCATTACATACGCTTTGCCGTCCTAACCAAAACATTACATGTGCTTTGCCGTCTTAACCAAAGCTTTACATGTGCTTTGTCGTCCTAACCAAAGCATTACATGTGCTTTGCCGTCCTAACCATAGCATTACATGTGCTTTGCCGTCCTAATCAATACATTTCATGTGCTTTGCCGTCCTAACCAAAGCATTACATGTGCATTGCAGTCCTAACCAAAGCATTACATGTGCTTTGCCGTCGTAACCAAAGCATTAGATGTGCATTTCGGTCCTAACCAAAGCATTCCATGTGCTTTGCCGTCCTAACCAAAACATTACATTGCTTTGCCGTCCTAACCAAAGCATTACATGTGCTTTGCCGTCCTAACCAAAGCATATGTGCTTTGCCGTCCTAACCAAAGCATTACATGTGCTTTGCCGTCCTAACCAAAGCATTACATGTGCTTTGCCGTCCTAACCAAAGCATTACATGTGCTTTGCCGTCCTAACCAAAGCATTCCTTGTGCTTTGCCGTCCTAACCAAAGCATTACATGTTCTTTGCCGTCCTAACCAAAGCATTCCATGTGCTTTGCCGTCCTAACCAAAGCATTCCATGTGCTTTGCCGTCCTAACCAAAGCATTACATGTTCTTTGCCGTCCTAACAAGAGCATTCCATGTGCTTTGCCGTCCTAACTAAAGCATTACATGTTCTTTGCCGTCCTAACCAAAGCATTACATGTGCATTGCCGTCATAACCAAAGAATTACATGTGCTTTGCCGTCATAACCAAAGCATTACATGTGCTTTACCGTCATAACCAAAGCATTACATGTGCTTTGCCGTCCTAACCAAAGCATTCCACGTGCGTTGCCGTCCTAACCAAAGCATTACATGTTCTTTGCCGTCCTAACCAAAGCAATACATGTGCATTGCCGTCCTAACCATAGCATTTCACGTGCTTCGTCGTCCTAACCAAAGCATTACATGTGCTTTGCCGTCATAACCAAAGCATTACATGTGCTTTGCCGTCATAACCAAAGCATTACATGTGCTTTGCCGTCATAACCAAAGCATTACATGTGCTTTGCCGTCCTAACCAAAGCATTACATATGCTTTGCCGTCCTAATCAAAACATTTCATGTGCTTTGCCGTTCTAACCAAAGTGTTACATGTGCTTTGCTGTCCTAACCAAAGCATTCCACGTGCGTTGCCGTCCTAACCAAAGCATTCCATGTGCTTTGCCGTCCTTACCAAAACATTACATGTGCTTTGCCGTCCTAACCATAGCATTTCACGTGCTTCGTCGTCCTAACCAAAGCATTACATGTGCTTTTCCGTCATAACCAAAGCATTACATGTGCTTTGCCGTCATAACCAAAGCATTACATGTGCTTTGCCGTCATAACCAAAGCATTACATGTGCTTTGCCGTCCTAACCAAAGCATTACATATGCTTTGCCGTCCTAATCAAAACATTTCATGTGCTTTGCCGTTCTAACCAAAGTATTACATGTGCTTTGCCGTCCTAACCAAAGCATTCCACGTGCGTTGCCGTCCTAACCAAAGCATTAAATGTTCTTTGCCGTCCTAACCAAAGCATTCCATGTGCTTTGCCGTCCTAACCAAAGCATTCCATGTGCTTTGCCGTCCTAACCAAAGCATTCCATGAGCTTTGCCGTCCTAACCAAGGCATTACATGTGCTTTACCGTCCTAACCACAGCATTACATGTGCTGTGTCGTCCTAACCAAAGCATTACATGTGCTTCGCCGTCATAACCAAAGCATTACATGTGCTTTGCAGTCCTAACCAAAGCATTACATGTGTATTGCCGTCCTAACCAAAGCATTCCATGTGTTTTGTCGTCCTAACCAATGCATTAAATGTGCTTTGAAGTCAAAACAAAATCATTACATGTGCTTTGCCGTCCTAACCAAAACATTACATGTGCATTGCCGTCCTAACCAAAGCATTACATGTGCTTTGCCGTCCTAACCAAAGCATTACATGTGCTTTGCTGTCCTAATCAAAACATTTCATGTGCTTTGCCGTTCTAACCAAAGCATTACATGTGCTTTGCCGTCCTAAGCAAAACATTCCATGTGCGTTGCCGTCCTAACCAAAGCATTACATGTTCTTTGCCGTCCTAACCAAAGCATTTAATGTGCTTTGCCGTCCTAACCAAAGCATTCCATGTGCTTTGCCGTTCTAACCAAAGCATTACATGTGCTTTGCCGTCCTAACCACAACATTACATGTGCTGTGTCGTCATAACCAAAGCATTACATGTGCTTTGCCGTCCTAACCAAAGCATTACATGTGTATTACCGTCCTAACCAAAGCATTCGATGTGTTTTGTCGTCCTAACCAATGCATTACATGTGCTTTACAGTCATAACCAAATCATTACATGTGCTTTGCCGTCCTAACCAAAGCATTACATGTGCTTCGCCGTCCTAACCAAAGTATTACATGTGCTTTGCCGTCCTAACCAAAGCATTACATATGCTTTGCCGTCCTACCCAAAGCATTACATGTGCTTTGCCGTCCTAACCAAAGCAATACATGTGCATTGCCGTCCTAACCATAGCATTTCACGTGCTTCGTCGTCCTAACCAAAGCATTACATGTGCTTTGCCGTCATAACCAAAGCATTACATGTGCTTTGCCGTCATAACCAAAGCATTACATGTGCTTTGCCGTCATAACCAAAGCATTACATGTGCTTTGCCGTCCTAACCAAAGCATTACATATGCTTTGCCGTCCTAATCAAAACATTTCATGTGCTTTGCCGTTCTAACCAAAGTATTACATGTGCTTTGCCGTCCTAACCAAAGCATTCCACGTGCGTTGCCGTCCTAACCAAAGCATTCCATGTGCTTTGCCGTCCTTACCAAAACATTACATGTGCTTTGCCGTCCTAACCATAGCATTTCACGTGCTTCATCGTCCTAACCAAAGCATTACATGTGCTTTGCTGTCATAACCAAAGCATTACATGTGCTTTGCCGTCATAACCAAAGCATTACATGTGCTTTGCCGTCATAACCAAAGCATTACATGTGCTTTGCCGTCCTAACCAAAGCATTACATATGCTTTGCCGTCCTAATCAAAACATTTCATGTGCTTTGCCGTTCTAACCAAAGTATTACATGTGCTTTGCCGTCCTAACCAAAGCATTCCACGTGCGTTGCCGTCCTAACCAAAGCATTAAATGTTCTTTGCCGTCCTAACCAAAGCATTCCATGTGCTTTGCCGTCCTAACCAAAGCATTCCATGTGCTTTGCCGTCCTAACCAAAGCATTCCATGTGCTTTGCCGTCCTAACCAAGGCATTACATGTGCTTTACCGTCCTAACCACAGCATTACATGTGCTGTGTCGTCCTAACCAAAGCATTACATGTGCTTCGCCGTCATAACCAAAGCATTACATGTGTTTGCAGTCCTAACCAAAGCATTTCATGTGTATTGCCGTTCTAACCAAAGCATTCCATGTGTTTTGTCGTCCTAACCAATGCATTAAATGTGCTTTGCAGTCATAACCAAAGCATTACATGTGCTTTGCCGTCTTAACCAAAGCATTACATATGCTTTGCCGTCCTAACCAATGCATTACATGTACTTTGCCGTCCTAACCAAAGCATTACATGTGCTTTGCCGTTCTAACCAAAACATTACTTGTGCTTTGCCGTCCTAACCAAAGCTTTACATGTGCTTTGCCGTCCTAACCAAAGCATTACATGTGCTTTGCCGTCCTAACCAAAACATTTCATGTGCTTTGCCGTCCTAACCAAAGCATTACATGTGCATTGCCGTCCTAACCAAAGCATTCCAGGTGCTTTGCCGTCCTAACCAAAGCATTACATGTTCTTTGCCGTCCTAACCAAAGCATTCCATGTGCTTTGCCGTCCTAACCAAAGCATTCCATGTGCTTTGCCGTCCTAACCAAAGCATTACATGTTCTTTGCCGTCCTAACAAGAGCATTCCATGTGCTTTGCCGTCCTAACTAAAGCATTACATGTTCTTTGCCGTCCTAACCAAAGCATTACATGTGCTTTGCCGTCCTAACCAAAGCATTCCATGTGCTTTGCCGTCCTTACCAAAACATTACATGTGCTTTGCCGTCCTAACCATAGCATTTCACGTGCTTCGTCGTCCTAACCAAAGCATTACATGTGCATTGCCGTCATAACCAAAGCATTACATGTGCTTTGCCGGCATAACCAAAGCATTACATGTGCTTTACCGTCATAACCAAAGCATTACATGTGCTTTGCCGTCCTAACCAAAGCATTACATGTGCTTTGCCGTCCTAACCAAAACATTTCATGTGCTTTGCCGTTCTAACCAAACCATTACATGTGCTTTGCCGTCCTAACCAAAGCATTCCACGTGCGTTGCCGTCCTAACCAAAGCATTACATGTTCTTTGCCGTCCTAACCAAAGCATTCCATGTGCTTTGCCGTCCTAACCAAAGCATTCCATGTGCTTTGCCGTCCTAACCAAAGCATTCCATGTGCTTTGCCGTCCTAACCAAACCATTACATTGCTTTGCCGTCCTAACCAAAGCATTACATGTGCTTTGCCGTCCTAACCAAAGCATATGTGCTTTGCCGTCCTAACCAAAGCATTACATGTGCTTTGCCGTCCTAACCAAAGCATTACATGTGCTTTGCCGTCCTAACCAAAGCATTACATGTGCTTTGCCGTCCTAACCAAAGCATTCCTTGTGCTTTGCCGTCCTAACCAAAGCATTCCATGTGCTTTGCCGTCCTAACCAAAGCATTCCATGTGCTTTGCCGTCCTAACCAAAGCATTCCATGTGCTTTGCCGTCCTAACCAAAGCATTACATGTGCTTTACCATCATAACTACAGCATTACATGTGCTGTGTCGTTCTAACCAAAGCATTACATGTGCTTGGCCGTCATAACCAAAGCATTACATGTGCTTTGCCGTCCTAACCAAAGCATTACATGTGTATTGCCGTCCTAACCAAAGCATTCCATGTGTTTTGTCGTCCTAACCAATGCATTAAATGTGCTTTGAAGTCAAAACAAAATCATTACATGTGCTTTGCCGTCCTAACCAAAACATTACATGTGCATTGCCGTCCTAACCAAAGCATTACATGTGCTTTGCCGTCCTAACCAAAGCATTACATGTGCTTTGCTGTCCTAATCAAAACATTTCATGTGCTTTGCCGTTCTAACCAAAGCATTACAAGTGCTTTGCCGTCCTAAGCAAAACATTCCATGTGCGTTGCCGTCCTAACCAAAGCATTACATGTTCTTTGCCGTCCTAACCAAAGCATTTAATGTGCTTTGCCGTCCTAACCAAAGTATTCCATGTGCTTTGCCATCCAAACCAAAGCATTACATGTGCTTTGCCGTCCTAACCAAAACATTTCATGTGCTTTGCCGTTCTAACCAAAGCATTACATGTGCTTTGCCGTCCTAACCACAACATTACATGTGCTGTGTCGTCCTAACCAAAGCATTACATGAGCTTTGCCGTCATAACCAAAGCATTACATGTGCTTTGCCGTCCTAACCAAAGCATTACATGTGTATTACCGTCCTAACCAAAGCATTCCATGTATTTTGTCGTCCTAACCAATGCATTACATGTGCTTTGCAGTCATAACCAAATCATTACATGTGCTTTGCCGTCCTAACCAAAGCATTACATGTGCTTCGCCGTCCTAACCAAAGTATTACATGTGCTTTGCCGTCCTAACCAAAGCATTACATGTGCTTTGCCGTCCTACCCAAAGCATTACATGTGCTTTGCCGTCCTAACCAAAGCAATACATGTGCATTGCCGTCCTAACCATAGCATTTTACGTGCTTCGTCGTCCTAACCAAAGCATTACATGTGCTTTGCCGTCATAACCAAAGCATTACATGTGCTTTGCCGTCATAACCAAAGCATTACATGTGCTTTGCCGTCATAACCAAAGCATTACATGTGCTTTGCCGTTCTAACCAAAGCATTACATGTGCTTTGCCGTCCTAATGAAAACATTTCATGTGCTTTGCCGTTCTAACCAAAGCATTACATGTGCTTTGCCGTCCTAACCAAAGCATTCCACGTGCGTTGCCGTCCTAACCAAAGCATTACATGTTCTTTGCCGTCCTAACAAGAGCATTCCATGTGCTTTGCCGTCCTAACTAAAGCATTACATGTTCTTTGCCGTCCTAACCAAAGCATTCCATGTGCTTTGCCGTCCTAACCAAAGCATTCCATGTGCTTTGCCGTCCTTACCAAAACATTACATGTGCTTTGCCGTCCTAACCATAGCATTTCACGTGCTTCGTCGTCCTAACCAAAGCATTACATGTGCATTGCCGTCATAACCAAAGCATTACATGTGCTTTGCCGTCATAACCAAAGCATTACATGTGCTTTACCGTCATAACCAAAGCATTACATGTGCTTTGCCGTCCTAACCAAAGCATTACATGTGCTTTGCCGTCCTAACCAAAACATTTCATGTGCTTTGCCGTTCTAACCAAAGCATTACATGTGCTTTGCCGTCCAAACCAAAGCATTCCACGTGCGTTGCCGTCCTAACCAAAGCATTACATGTTATTTGCCGTCCCAACCAAAGCATTCCATGTGCTTTGCCGTCCTAACCAAAGCATTCCATGTGCTTTGCCGTCCTAACCAAAGCATTCCATGTGCTTTGCCGTCCTAACCAAACCATTACATTGCTTTGCCGTCCTAACCAAAGCATTACATGTGCTTTGCCATCCTAACCAAAGCATATGTGCTTTGCCGTCCTAACCAAAGCATTACATGTGCTTTTCCGTCCTAACCAAAGCATTACATGTGCTTTGCCGTCCTAACCAAAGCATTACATGTGCTTTGCCGTCCTAACCAAAGCATTCCTTGTGCTTTGCCGTCCTAACCAAAGCATTCCATGTGCTTTGCCGTCCTAACCAAAGCATTCCATGTGCTTTGCCGTCCTAACCAAAGCATTCCATGTGCTTTGCCGTCCTAACCAAAGCATTACATGTGCTTTACCATCATAACCACAGCATTACATGTGCTGTGTCGTTCTAACCAAAGCATTACATGTGCTTTGCCGTCATAACCAAAGCATTACATGTGCTTTGCCGTCCTAACCAAAGCATTACATGTGTATTGCCGTCCTAACCAAAGCATTCCATGTGTTTTGTCGTCCTAACCAATGCATTAAATGTGCTTTGAAGTCAAAACAAAATCATTACATGTGCTTTGCCGTCCTAACCAAAACATTACATGTGCATTGCCGTCCTAACCAAAGTATTCCATGTGCTTTGCCGTTCTAACCAAAGCATTACATGTGCTTTGCCGTCCTAACCACAACATTACATGTGCTGTGTCGTCCTAACCAAAGCATTACATGAGCTTTGCCGTCATAACCAAAGCATTACATGTGCTTTGCCGTCCTAACCAAAGCATTACATGTGTATTACCGTCCTAACCAAAGCATTCCATGTATTTTGTCGTCCTAACCAATGCATTACATGTGCTTTGCAGTCATAACCAAATCATTACATGTGCTTTGCCGTCCTAACCAAAGCATTACATGTGCTTCGCCGTCCTAACCAAAGTATTACATGTGCTTTGCCGTCCTAACCAAAGCATTACATGTGCTTTGCCGTCCTACCCAAAGCATTACATGTGCTTTGCCGTCCTAACCAAAGCAATACATGTGCATTGCCGTCCTAACCATAGCATTTTACGTGCTTCGTCGTCCTAACCAAAGCATTACATGTGCTTTGCCGTCATAACCAAAGCATTACATGTGCTTTGCCGTCATAACCAAAGCATTACATGTGCTTTGCCGTCATAACCAAAGCATTACATGTGCTTTGCCGTCCTAAACAAAGCATTACATGTGCTTTGCCGTCCTAATGAAAACATTTCATGTGCTTTGCCGTTCTAACCAAAGCATTACATGTGCTTTGCCGTCCTAACCAAAGCATTCCACGTGCGTTGCCGTCCTAACCAAAGCATTACATGTTCTTTGCCGTCCTAACAAGAGCATTCCATGTGCTTTGCCGCCCTAACTAAAGCATTACATGTTCTTTGCCGTCCTAACCAAAGCATTCCATGTGCTTTGCCGTCCTAACCAAAGCATTCCATGTGCTTTGCCGTCCTTACCAAAACATTACATGTGCTTTGCCGTCCTAACCATAGCATTTCACGTGCTTCGTCGTCCTAACCAAAGCATTACATGTGCATTGCCGTCATAACCAAAGCATTACATGTGCTTTGCCGTCATAACCAAAGCATTACATGTGCTTTACCGTCATAACCAAAGCATTACATGTGCTTTGCCGTCCTAACCAAAGCATTACATGTGCTTTGCCGTCCTAACCAAAACATTTCATGTGCTTTGCCGTTCTAACCAAAGCATTACATGTGCTTTGCCGTCCAAACCAAAGCATTCCACGTGCGTTGCCGTCCTAACCAAAGCATTACATGTTCTTTGCCGTCCCAACCAAAGCATTCCATGTGCTTTGCCGTCCTAACCAAAGCATTCCATGTGCTTTGACGTCCTAACCAAAGCATTCCATGTGCTTTGCCGTCCTAACCAAACCATTACATTGCTTTGCCGTCCTAACCAAAGCATTACATGTGCTTTGCCGTCCTAACCAAAGCATATGTGCTTTGCCGTCCTAACCAAAGCATTACATGTGCTTTTCCGTCCTTACCAAAGCATTACATGTGCTTTGCCGTCCTAACCAAAGCATTACATGTGCTTTGCCGTCCTAACCAAAGCATTCCTTGTGCTTTGCCGTCCTAACCAAAGCATTCCATGTGCTTTGCCGTCCTAACCAAAGCATTCCATGTGCTTTGCCGTCCTAACCAAAGCATTCCATGTGCTTTGCCGTCCTAACCAAAGCATTACATGTGCTTTACCATCATAACCACAGCATTACATGTGCTGTGTCGTTCTAACCAAAGCATTACATGTGCTTTGCCGTCATAACCAAAGCATTACATGTGCTTTGCCGTCCTAACCAAAGCATTACATGTGTATTGCCGTCCTAACCAAAGCATTCCATGTGTTTTGTCGTCCTAACCAATGCATTAAATGTGCTTTGAAGTCAAAACAAAATCATTACATGTGCTTTGCCGTCCTAACCAAAACATTACATGTGCATTGCCGTCCTAACCAAAGCATTACATGTGCTTTGCCGTCCTAACCAAAGCATTACATGTGCTTTGCTGTCCTAATCAAAACATTTCATGTGCTTTGCCGTTCTAACCAAAGCATTACAAGTGCTTTGCCGTCCTAAGCAAAACATTCCATGTGCGTTGCCGTCCTAACCAAAGCATTACATGTTCTTTGCCGTCCTAACCAAAGCATTTAATGTGCTTTGCCGTCCTAACCAAAGTATTCCATGTGCTTTGCCATCCAAACCAAAGCATTACATGTGCTTTGCCGTCCTAACCAAAACATTTCATGTGCTTTGCCGTTCTAACCAAAGCATTACATGTGCTTTGCCGTCCTAACCACAACATTACATGTGCTGTGTCGTCCTAACCAAAGCATTACATGAGCTTTGCCGTCATAACCAAAGCATTACATGTGCTTTGCCGTCCTAACCAAAGCATTACATGTGTATTACCGTCCTAACCAAAGCATTCCATGTGTTTTGTCGTCCTAACCAATGCATTACATGTGCTTTGCAGTCATAACCAAATCATTACATGTGCTTTGCCGTCCTAACCAAAGCATTACATGTGCTTTGCCGTCCTAACCAAAGCATTACATGTGCTTTGCCGTCCTACCCAAAGCATTACATGTGCTTTGCCGTCCTAACCAAAGCAATACATGTGCATTGCCGTCCTAACCATGGCATTTTACGTGCTTCGTCGTCCTAACCAAAGCATTACATGTGCTTTGCCGTCATAACGAAAGCATTACATGTGCTTTGCCGTCATAACCAAAGCATTACATGTGCTTTGCCGTCATAACCAAAGCATTACATGTGCTTTGCCGTCCTAACCAAAGCATTACATGTGCTTTGCCGTCCTAATGAAAACATTTCATGTGCTTTGCCGTTCTAACCAAAGCATTCCACGTGCGTTGCCGTCCTAACCAAAGCATTACATGTTCTTTGCCGTCCTAACCAAAGCATTCCATGTGCTTTGCCGTCCTAACCAAAGCATTCCATGTGCTTTGCCGTCCTAACCAAAGCATTCCATGTGCTTTTCAGTCATAACCAAGGCATTACATGTGCTTTACCGTCCTAACCACAGCATTACATGTGCTGTGTCGTCCTAACCAAAGCATTACATGTGCTTCGCTGTCATAACCAAAGCATTACATGTGCTTTGCAGTCCTAACCAAAGCATTACATGTGTATTGCCGTTCTAACCAAAGCATTCCATGTGTTTTGTCGTCCTAACCAATGCATTTAATGTGCTTTGCAGTCATAACCAAAGCATTACATGTGCTTTGCCGTCTTAACCAAAGCATTACATATGCTTTGCCGTCCTAACCAATGCATTACATGTACTTTGCCGTCCTAACCAAAGCATTACATGTGCTTTGCCGTCCTAACCAAAACATTACATGTGCTTTGCCGTCCTAACCAAAGCTTTACATGTGCTTTGCCGTCCTAACCAAAGCATTACATGTGCTTTGCCGTCCTAACCAAAACATTTCATGTGCTTTGCCGTTCTAACCAAAGCATTACATGTGCATTGCCGTCCTAACCAAAGCATTCCAGGTGCTTTGCCGTACTAACCACAGCATTACATGTGCTTTGCCGTCGTAACCAAAGCATTACATGTGCATTTCGGTCCTAACCAAAGCATTCCATGTGCTTTGCCGTCCTAACCAAAACATTCCATGTGTTTTGCCGTCCTAACCAAAGCATTACATGTGCTTTGCCGTCCTAACCAGAGCATATGTGCTTTGCCGTCCTAACCAAAGCATTACATGTGCTTTGCCGTCCTATCCAAAGCATTACATGTGCTTTGCCGTCCTAACCAAAGCATTACATGTGCTTTGCCGTCCTAACCAAAGCATTACATGTGCTTTGCCGTCCTAACCAGAGCATATGTGCTTTGCCGTCCTAACCAAAGCATTACATGTGCTTTGCCGTCCTATCCAAAGCATTACATGTGCTTTGCCGTCCTAACCAAAGCATTACATGTGCTTTGCCGTCCTAACCAAAGCATTCCTTGTGCTTTGCCGTCCTAACCAAAGCATTACATGTTCTTTGCCGTCCTAACCAAAGCATTCCATGTGCTTTGCCGTCCTAACCAAAGCATTCCATGCGCATTGCCGTCCTAAGCAAAGCATTACATGTTCTTTGCCGTCCTAACCAGAGCATTCCATGTGCTTTGCCGTCCTAACTAAAGCATTACATATTCTTTGCCGTCCTAACCAAAGCATTCCATGTGCTTTGCCGTCCTAACCAAAGCATTCCATGTGCTTTTTCGTCCTAACCAAAACATTACATGAGCTTTGCCGTCCTAACCAAAGCATTACATGTGCTTTGCCGTCCTAACCAAAGTATTACATGTGCTTTGCCGTCCTAATCAAAGCATTACATGTGCTTTGCCATCCTACCCAAAGCATTACATGTGCTTTGCCGTCCTAACCAAAGCAATACATGTGCTTTGCCGTCCTAACCAAAGCATTACATGTGCTTTGCCGTCTTAACCAAAGCATTACATGGGCTTTGCCGTCCTAACCAAAGCATTCCATGTGCTTTGCCGTCCTAACCAAAGCATTACATGTTCTTTGCCGTCCTAACCAAAGCATTCCATGTGCTTTGCCGTCCTAACCAATGCATTCCATGTGCTTTTGCCGTCCGAACCAAAGCACTCCATATGCTTTGCCGTCCTAACCAAAGCATTCCATGTGCTTTGCCGTCCAAACCACAGCATTACATGTGCTTTGCCGCCGTAACCAAAGCATTACATGTGCATTGCCGTTCTAACCAAAGCATTCCATGTGCATTGTCGTCCTTACCAAGGCATTACATGTGCATTGCCGTCCTAACCAAAGCATTTCATGTGCTTCGTCGTCCTAACCAAAGCATTACATGTGCTTTGCCGTTCTAACCAAAGCATTACATGTTCTTTGCCGTCCTAACCAAAGCATTCCACGTGCGTTGCCGTCCTCACCAAAGCATTACATGTTCTTTGCCGTCCTAACCAAAGCATTCCATGTGCTTTGCCGTCCTAACCAAAGCATTCCATGTGCTTTGCCGTCCTAACCAAAGCATTCCATGTGCTTTGCCGTCCTAACCAAAGCATTACATGTGCTTTACCATCATAACCACAGCATTACATGTGCTGTGTCGTTCTAACCAAAGCATTACATGTGCTTTGCCGTCATAACCAAAGCATTACATGTGCTTTGCCGTCCTAACCAAAGCATTACATGTGTATTGCCGTCCTAACCAAAGCATTCCATGTGTTTTGTCGTCCTAACCAATGCATTAAATGTGCTTTGAAGTCAAAACAAAATCATTACATGTGCTTTGCCGTCCTAACCAAAACATTACATGTGCATTGCCGTCCTAACCAAAGCATTACATGTGCTTTGCCGTCCTAACCAAAGCATTACATGTGCTTTGCTGTCCTAATCAAAACATTTCATGTGCTTTGCCGTTCTAACCAAAGCATTACATGTGCTTTGCCGTCCTAAGCAAAACATTCCATGTGCGTTGCCGTCCTAACCAAAGCATTACATGTTCTTTGCCGTCCTAACCAAAGCATTTAATGTGCTTTGCCGTCCTAACCAAAGCATTCCATGTGCTTTGCCATCCAAACCAAAGCATTACATGTGCTTTGCCGTTCTAACCAAAGCATTACATGTGCTTTGCCGTCCTAACCACAACATTACATGTGCTGTGTCGTACTAACAAAAGCATTACATGAGCTTTGCCGTCATAACCAAAGCATTACATGTGCTTTGCCGTCCTAACCAAAGCATTACATGTGTATTACCGTCCTAACCAAAGCATTCCATGTGTTTTGTCGTCCTAACCAAAGCATATGTGCTTTGCCGTCCTAACCAAAGCATTACATGTGCTTTGCCGTCCTAACCAAAGCATTACATGTGCTTTGCCGTCCTAACCAAAGCATTACATGTGCTTTGCCGTCCTAACCAAAGCATTCCTTGTGCTTTGCCGTCCTAACCAAAGCATTACATGTTCTTTGCCGTCCTAACCAAAGCATTCCATGTGCTTTGCCGTCCTAACCAAAGCATTCCATGTGCTTTGCCGTCCTAACCAAAGCATTACATGTTCTTTGCCGTCCTAACAAGAGCATTCCATGTGCTTTGCCGTCCTAACTAAAGCATTACATGTTCTTTGCCGTCCTAACCAAAGCATTCCATGTGCTTTGCCGTCCTAACCAAAGCATTCCATGTGCTTTGCCGTCCTTACCAAAACATTACATGTGCTTTGCCGTCCTAACCATACCATTTCACGTGCTTCGTCGTCCTAACCAAAGCATTACATGTGCCTTGCCGTCATAACCAAAGCATTACATGTGCTTTGCCGTCATAACCAAAGCATTACATACATGTGCTTTGCCGTCCTAACCAAAGCATTACATGTCCTTTGCCGTCCTAACCAAAACATTTCATGTGCTTTGCCGTTCTAACCAAAGCATTACATGTGCTTTGCCGTCCTAAGCAAAACATTCCATGTGCGTTGCCGTCCTAACCAAAGCATTACATGTTCTTTGCCGTCCTAACCAAAGCATGTAATGTGCTTTGCCGTCCTAACCAAAGCATTCCATGTGCTTTGCCTTCCAAACCAAAGCATTACATGTGCTTTGCCGTCCTAACCAAAACATTTCATGTGCTTTGCCGTTCTAACCAAAGCATTACATGTGCTTTGCCGTCTTAACCACAACATTACATGTGCTGTGTCGTCCTAACCAAAGCATTACATGAGCTTTGCCGTCATAACCAAAGCATTACATGTGCTTTACCGTCCTAACCAAAGCATTACATGTGTATTACCGTCCTAACCAAAGCATTCCATGTGTTTTGTCGTCCTAACCAATGTATTACATGTGCTTTGCAGTCATAACCAAATCATTACATGTGCTTTGCCGTCCTAACCAAAGCATTACATGTGCTTCGCCGTCCTAACCAAAGTATCACATGTGCTTTGCCGTCCTAACCAAAGCATTACATGTGCTTTGCCGTCCTACCCAAAGCATTACATGTGCTTTGCCGTCCTAACCAAAGCGATACATGTGTATTGTCGTCCTAACCATAGCATTTCACGTGCTTCGTCGTCCTAACCAAAGCATTACATGTGCTTTGCCGTCATAACCAAAGCATTACATGTGCTTTGCCGTCATAACCAAAGCATTACATGTGCTTTGCCGTCATAACCAAAGCATTATATGTGCTTTGCCGTCCTAACCAAAGCATTACATGTGCTTTGCCGTCCTAATCAAAACATTTCATGTGCTTTGCCGTTCTAACCAAAGCATTACATGTGCTTTGCCGTCCTAACCAAAGCATTCCACGTGCGTTGCCGTCCTAACCAAAGCATTACATGTTCTTTGCCGTCCTAACCAAAGCATTCCATGTGCTTTGCCGTCCTAACCAAATCATTCCATGTGCTTTGCCGTCCTAACCAAAGCATTCCATGTGCTTTGCCGTCCTAACCAAGGCATTACATGTGCTTTACCGTCCTAACCACAGCATTACATGTGCTGTGTCGTCCTAACCAAAGCATTACATGTGCTTCGCCGTCATAACCAAAGCATTACATGTGCTTTGCAGTCCTAACCAAAGCATTACATGTGTATTGCCGTTCTAACCAAAGCATTCCATGTGTTTTGTCGTCCTAACCAATGCATTAAATGTGCTTTGCAGTCATAACCAAAGCATTACATGTGCTTTGCCGTCTTAACCAAAGCATTACATATGCTTTGCCGTCCTAACCAATGCATTACATGTACTTTGCCGTCCTAACCAAAGCATTACATGTGCTTTGCCGTCCTAACCAAAACATTACATGTGCTTTGCCGTCCTAACCAAAGCTTTACATGTGCTTTGCCGTCCTAACCAAAGCATTACATGTGCTTTGCCGTCCTAACCAAAACATTTCATGTGCTTTGCCGTCCTAACCAAAGCATTACATGTGCATTGCCGTCCTAACCAAAGCATTCCAGGTGCATTGCCGTACTAACCACAGCATTACATGTGCTTTGCCGTCGTAACCAAAGCATTACATGTGCATTTCGGTCCTAACCAAAGCATTCCATGTGCTTTGCCGTCCTAACCAAACCATTCCATGTGCTTTGCCGTCCTAACCAAAGCATTACATGTGCTTTGCCGTCCTAACCAGAGCATATGTGCTTTGCCGTCCTAACCAAAGCATTACATGTGCTTTGCCGTCCTAACCAAAGCATTACATGTGCTTTTCCGTCCTAACCAAAGCATTACATGTGCTTTGCCGTCCTAACCAAAGCATTCCTTGTGCTTTGCCGTCCTAACCAAAGCATTACATGTTCTTTGCCGTCCTAACCAAAGTATTCCATGTGCTTTGCCGTCCTAACCAAAGCATTCCATGTGCTTTGCCGTCCTAACCAAAGCATTACATGTTCTTTGCCGTCCTAACCAGAGCATTCCATGTGCTTTGCCGTCCTAACTAAAGCATTACATATTCTTTGCCGTCCTAACCAAAGCATTCCATGTGCTTTGCCGTCCTAACCAAAGCATTCCATGTGCTTTGCCGTCCTAACCAAAACATTACATGAGCTTTGCCGTCCGAACGAAAGCATTACATGTGCTTTGCCGTCCTAAGCAAAGTATTACATGTGCTTTGCCGTCGTAATCAAAGCATTATATGTGCTTTGCCATCCTACCCAAAGCATTACATGTGCTTTGCCGTCCTAACCAAAGCAATACATGTGCTTTGCCGTCCTAACCAAAGCATTACATATGCTTTGCCGTCTTAACCAAAGCATTACATGGGCTTTGCCGTCCTAACCAAAGCATTCCATGTGCTTTGCCGTCCTAACCAAAGCATTACATGTTATTTGCCGACCTAACCAAAGCATTCCATGTGCTTTGCCGTCCTAAGCAATGCATTCCATGTGCTTTTGCCGACCTAACCAAAGCATTCCATATGCTTTGCCGTCCTAACAAAAGCATTCCATGTGCTTTGCCGTCCAAACCACAGCATTACATGTGCTTTGCCGTCGTAACCAAAGCATTACATGTGCATTGCCGTTCTAACCAAAGCATTCCATGTGCATTGTCGTCCTTACCAAGGCATTACATGTGCATTGCCGTCCTAACCAAAGCATTTCATGTGTTTCGTCGTCCTAACTAAAGCATTACATGTGCTTTGCCGTTCTAACCAAAGCATTACATGTGCTTTGCCGTCCTAACCAAAGCATTCCACTTGCGTTGCCGTCCTAACCAAAGCATTACATGTTCTTTGCCGTCCTAACCAAAGCATTCTATGTGCTTTGCCGTCCTAACCAAAGCATTCCATGTACTTTGCCGTCCTAACCAATGTATTCCATGTGCTTTGCCGTCCTAACCAAAGCATTACATGTGCTTTACCATCATAACCACAGCATTACATGTGCTGTGTCGTTCTAACCAAAGCATTACATGTGCTTTGCCGTCATAACCAAAGCATTACATGTGCTTTGCCGTCCTAACCAAAGCATTACATGTGTATTGCCGTCCTAACCAAAGCATTCCATGTGTTTTGTCGTCCTAACCAATGCATTAAATGTGCTTTGAAGTCAAAACAAAATCATTACATGTGCTTTGCCGTCCTAACCAAAACATTACATGTGCATTGCCGTCCTAACCAAAGCATTACATGTGCTTTGCCGTCCTAACGAAAGCATTACATGTGCTTTGCTGTCCTAATCAAAACATTTCATGTGCTTTGCCGTTCTAACCAAAGCATTACATGTGCTTTGCCGTCCTAAGCAAAACATTCCATGTGCGTTGCCGTCCTAACCAAAGCATTACATGTTCTTTGCCGTCCTAACCAAAGCATTTAATGTGCTTTGCCGTCCTAACCAAAGCATTCCATGTGCTTTGCCATCCAAACCAAAGCATTACATGTGCTTTGCCGTCTTAACCAAAGCATTACATGGGCTTTGCCGTCCTAACCAAAGCATTCCATGTGCTTTGCCGTCCTAACCAAAGCATGACATGTTCTTTGCCGTCCTAACCAAAGCATTCCATGTGCTTTGCCGTCCTAACCAATGCATTCCATGTGCTTTTGCCGTCCTAACCAAAGCATTCCATATGCTTTGCCGTCCTAACCAAAGCATTCCATGTGCTTTGCCGTCCAAACCACAGCATTACATGTGCTTTGCCGTCGTAACCAAAGCATTACATGTGCATTGCCGTTCTAACCAAAGCATTCCATGTGCATTGTCGTCCTTACCAAGGCCTTACATGTGCATTGCCGTCCTAACCAAAGCATTTCATGTGCTTCGTCGTCCTAACTAAAGCATTACATGTGCTTTGCCGTTCTAACCAAAGCATTACATGTGCTTTGCCGTCCTAACCAAAGCATTCCCCTTGCGTTGCCGTCCTAACCAAAGCATTACATGTTCTTTGCCGTCCTAACCAAAGCATTCTATGTGCTTTGCCGTCCTAACCAAAGCATTCCATGTGCTTTGCCGTCCTAACCAAAGTATTCCATGTGCTTTGCCGTCCTAACCAAAGCATTACATGTGCTTTACCATCATAACCACAGCATTACATGTGCTGTGTCGTTCTAACCAAAGCATTACATGTGCTTTGCCGTCATAACCAAAGCATTACATGTGCTTTGCCGTCCTAACCAAAGCATTACATGTGTATTGCCGTCCTAACCAAAGCATTCCATGTGTTTTGTCGTCCTAACCAATGCATTAAATGTGCTTTGAAGTCAAAACGAAATCATTACATGTGCTTTGCCGACCTAACCAAAACATTATATGTGCATTGCCGTCCTAACCAAAGCATTACATGTGCTTTGTCGTCCTAACCAAAGCATTACATGTGCTTTACTGTCCTAATCAAAACATTTCATGTGCTTTGCCGTTCTAACCAAAGCATTACATGTGCTTTGCCGTCCTAAGCAAAACATTCCATGTGCGTTGCCGTCCTAACCAAAGCATTACATGTTCTTTGCCGTCCTAACCAAAGCATTTAATGTGCTTTGCCGTCCTAACCAAAGCATTCCATGTGCTTTGCCATCCAAACAAATGCATTACATGTGCTTTGCAGTCATAACCAAATCATTACATGTGCTTTGCCGTCCTACCCAAAGCATTACATGTGCTTTGCCGTCCTAACCAAAGCAATACATGTGCATTACCTTCCTAACCATAGCATTTCACGTGCTTCGTCGTCCTAACCAAAGCATTACATGTGCTTTGCCGTCATAACCAAAGCATTACATGTGCTTTGCCGTCATAACCAAAGCATTGCATGTGCTTTGCCGTCATAACCATGGCATTACATGTGCTTTGCCGTCCTAACCAAAGTATTACATGTGCTTTGCCGTCCTAACCAAAGCATTATATGTGCTTTGCCGTCCTACCCAAAGCATTACATGTGCTTTGCCGTCCTAACCAAAACATTTCATGTGCTTTGCCGTTCTAACCAAAGCATTACATGTGCTTTGCCGTCCTAACCACAACATTACATGTGCTGTGTCGTCCTAACCAAAGCATTACATGAGCTTTGCCGTCATAACCAAAGCATTACATGTGTATTACCGTCCTAACCAAAGCATTCCATGTGTTTTGTCGTCCTAACCAATGCATTACATGTGCTTTGCAGTCATAACCAAATCATTACATGTGCTTTGCCGTCCTAACCAAAGCATTACATGTGCTTCGCCGTCCTAACCAAAGTATTACATGTGCTTTGCCGTCCTAACCAAAGCATTACATGTGCTTTGCCGTCCTACCCAAAGCATTACATGTGCTTTGCCGTCCTAACCAAAGCAATACATGTGCATTGCCGTCTTAACCATAGCATTTCACGTGCTTCGTCGTCCTAACCAAAGCATTACATGTGCTTTGCCGTCATAACCAAAGCATTACATGTGCTTTGCCGTCATAACCAAAGCATTACATGTGCTTTGCCGTCATAACCAAAGCATTACATGTGCTTTGCCGTCCTAACCAAAGTATTACATGTGCTTTGCCGTCCTAACCAAAGCATTACATGTGCTTTGCCGTCCTACCCAAAGCATTACATGTGCTTTTCCGTCCTAACCAAAGCAATACATGTGCATTGCCGTCCTAACCATAGCATTTCACGCGCTTCGTCGTCCTAACCAAAGCATTACATGTGCTTTGCCGTCATAACCAAAGCATTACATGTGCTTTGCCGTCATAACCAAAGCATTACATGTGCTTTGCCGTCATAACCAAAGCATTACATGTGCTTTGCCGTCCTAACCAAAGCATTACATGTGCTTTGCCGTCCTAATCAAAACATTTCATGTGCTTTGCCGTTCTAACCAAAGCATTACATGTGCTTTGCCGTCCTAACCAAAGCATTCCACGTGCGTTGCCGTCCTAACCAAAGCATTACATGTTCTTTGCCGTCCTAACCAAAGCATTTAATGTGCTTTGCCGTCCTAACCAAAGCATTCCATGTGCTTTGCCATCCAAACCAAAGCATTACATGTGCTTTGCCGTCCTAACCAAAACATTTCATGTGCTTAGCCGTTCTAACCAAAGCATTACATGTGCTTTGCCGTCCTAACCACAACATTACATGTGCTGTGTCGTCCTAACCAAAGCATTACATGAGCTTTGCCATCATAACCAAAGCATTACATGTGCTTTGCCGTACTAACCAAAGCATTACATGTGTATTACCGTCCTAACCAAAGCATTCCATGTGTTTTGTCGTCCTAACCAATGCATTACATGTGCTTTGCAGTCATAACCAAATCATTACATGTGCTTTGCCGTCCTAACCAAAGCATTACATGTGCTTCGCCGTCCTAACCAAAGTATTACATGTGCTTTGCCGTCCTAACCAAAGCATTACATGTGCTTTGCCGTCCTACCCAAAGCAATACATGTGCTTTGCCGTCCTAACCAAAGCAATACATGTGCATTGCCGTCCTAACCATAGCATTTCACGTGCTTCGTCGTCCTAACCAAAGCATTACATGTGCTTTGCCGTCATAACCAAAGCATTACATGTGCTTTGCCGTCATAACCAAAGCATTACATGTGCTTTGCCGTCATAACCAAAGCATTACATGAGCTTTGCCATCATAACCAAAGCATTACATGTGCTTTGCCGTACTAACCAAAGCATTACATGTGTATTACCGTCCTAACCAAAGCATTCCATGTGTTTTGTCGTCCTAACCAATGCATTACATGTGCTTTGCAGTCATAACCAAATCATTACATGTGCTTTGCCGTCCTAACCAAAGCATTACATGTGCTTCGCCGTCCTAACCAAAGTATTACATGTGCTTTGCCGTCCTAACCAAAGCATTACATGTGCTTTGC
This sequence comes from Saccoglossus kowalevskii, assembly GCF_978046115.1. Taxonomy (NCBI): domain Eukaryota; kingdom Metazoa; phylum Hemichordata; class Enteropneusta; family Harrimaniidae; genus Saccoglossus; species Saccoglossus kowalevskii. The sequence goes on from NC_140653.1 coordinate 35,073,986, forward strand.
CGTCCTACCCAAAGCATTACATGTGCTTTGCCGTCCTAACCAAAGCAATACATGTGCATTGCCGTCCTAACCATAGCATTTCACGTGCTTCGTCGTCCTAACCAAAGCATTACATGTGCTTTGCCGTCATAACCAAAGCATTACATGTGCTTTGCCGTCATAACCAAAGCATTACATGTGCTTTGCCGTCATAACCAAAGCATTACATGTGCTTTGCCGTCCTAACCAAAGTATTACATGTGCTTTGCCGTCCTAACCAAAGCATTACATGTGCTTTGCCGTCCTACCCAAAGCATTACATGTGCTTCGTCGTCCTAACCAAAGCATTACATGTGCTTTGCCGTCATAACCAAAGCATTACATGTGCTTTGCCGTTATAACCAAAGCATTACATGTGCTTTGCCGTCATAACCAAAGCATTACATGTGCTTTGCCGTCCTAACCAAAGCATTACATGTGCTTTGCCGTCCTAATCAAAACATTTCATGTGCTTTGCCGTTCTAACCAAAGCATTACATGTGCTTTGCCGTCCTAACCAAAGCATTCCACATGCGTTGCCGTCCTAACCAAAGCATTACATGTTCTTTGCCGTCCTAACCAAAGCATTCCATGTGCTTTGCCGTCCTAACCAAAGCATTCCATGTGCTTTGCCGTCCTAACCAAAGCATTCCATGTGCTTTGCCATCCTAACCAAGGCATTACATGTGCTTTACCGTCCTAACCACAGCATTACATGTGCTGTGTCGTCCTAACCAAAGCATTACATGTGCTTCGCCGTCATAACCAAAGCATTACATGTGCTTTGCAGTCCTAACCAAAGCATTACATGTGTATTGCCGTTCTAACCAAAGCATTCCATGTGTTTTGTCGTCCTAACCAATGCATTAAATGTGTTTTGCAGTCATAACCAAAGCATTACATGTGCTTTGCCGTCTTAACCAAAGCATTACATATGCTTTGCCGTCCTAACCAATGCATTACATGTACTTTGCCTTCCTAACCAAAGCATTACATGTGCTTTGCCGTCCTAACCAAAACATTACATGTGCTTTGCCGTCCTAACCAAAGCTTTACATGTGCTTTGCCGTCCTAACCAAAGCATTACATGTGCTTTGCCGTCCTAACCAAAACATTTCTTGTGCTTTGCCGTCCTAACCAAAGCATTACATGTGCATTGCCTTCCTAACCAAAGCATTCCAGGTGCTTTGCCGTACTAACCACAGCATTACATATGCTTTGCCGTCGTAACCAAAGCATTACATGTGCATTTCGGTCCTAACTAAAGCATTCCATGTGCTTTGCCGTCCTAACCAAAACATTCCATGTGCTTTGCCGTCCTAACCAAAGCATTACATGTGCTTTGCCGTCCTAACCAGAGCACATGTGCTTTGCCGTCCTAACCAAAGCATTACATGTGTTTTGCCGTCCTACCCAAAGCATTACATGTGCTTTGCCGTCCTAACCAAAGCATTACATGTGCTTTGTCGTCCTAACCAATGTATTACATGTGCTTTGTCGTCCTAATCAAAGCATTACATGTGCTTTGCCATCCTACCCAAAGCATTACATGTGCTTTGCCGTCCTAACCAAAGCATTACATGTGCTTTGCCGTCTTAACCAAAGCATTACACGGGCTTTGCCGTCCTAACCAAAGCATTACCTGTGCTTTGCCGTCCTAACCAAAGCATTACATGTTTTTTGCCGTCCTAACCAAAGAATTCCATGTGCTTTGCCGTCCTAACCAATGCATTCCATGTGCTTTTGCCGTCCTAACCAAAGCATTCCATATGCTTTGCCGTCCTAACCAAAGCATTCCATGTGCTTTGCCGTCCAAACCACAGCATTACATGTTCTTTGCCGTCGTAACCAAAGCATTACATGTGCATTGCCGTCCTAACCATAGCATTTCACGTGCTTCGTCGTCCTAACCAAAGCATTACATGTGCTTTGCCGTCATAACCAAAGCATTACATGTGCTTTGCCGTCATAACCAAAGCATTACATGTGCTTTGCCGTCATAACCAAAGCATTACATGAGCTTTGCCATCATAACCAAAGCATTACATGTGCTTTGCCGTACTAACCAAAGCATTACATGTGTATTACCGTCCTAACCAAAGCATTCCATGTGTTTTGTCGTCCTAACCAATGCATTACATGTGCTTTGCAGTCATAACCAAATCATTACATGTGCTTTGCCGTCCTAACCAAAGCATTACATGTGCTTCGCCGTCCTAACCAAAGTATTACATGTGCTTTGCCGTCCTAACCAAAGCATTACATGTGCTTTGCCGTCCTACCCAAAGCATTACATGTGCTTTGCCGTCCTAACCAAAGCAATACATGTGCATTGCCGTCCTAACCATAGCATTTCACGTGCTTCGTCGTCCTAACCAAAGCATTACATGTGCTTTGCCGTCATAACCAAAGCATTACATGTGCTTTGCCGTCATAACCAAAGCATTACATGTGCTTTGCCGTCATAACCAAAGCATTACATGTGCTTTGCCGTCCTAACCAAAGTATTACATGTGCTTTGCCGTCCTAACCAAAGCATTACATGTGCTTTGCCGTCCTACCCAAAGCATTACATGTGCTTCGTCGTCCTAACCAAAGCATTACATGTGCTTTGCCGTCATAACCAAAGCATTACATGTGCTTTGCCGTTATAACCAAAGCATTACATGTGCTTTGCCGTCATAACCAAAGCATTACATGTGCTTTGCCGTCCTAACCAAAGCATTACATGTGCTTTGCCGTCCTAATCAAAACATTTCATGTGCTTTGCCGTTCTAACCAAAGCATTACATGTGCTTTGCCGTCCTAACCAAAGCATTCCACATGCGTTGCCGTCCTAACCAAAGCATTACATGTTCTTTGCCGTCCTAACCAAAGCATTCCATGTGCTTTGCCGTCCTAACCAAAGCATTCCATGTGCTTTGCCGTCCTAACCAAAGCATTCCATGTGCTTTGCCATCCTAACCAAGGCATTACATGTGCTTTACCGTCCTAACCACAGCATTACATGTGCTGTGTCGTCCTAACCAAAGCATTACATGTGCTTCGCCGTCATAACCAAAGCATTACATGTGCTTTGCAGTCCTAACCAAAGCATTACATGTGTATTGCCGTTCTAACCAAAGCATTCCATGTGTTTTGTCGTCCTAACCAATGCATTAAATGTGTTTTGCAGTCATAACCAAAGCATTACATGTGCTTTGCCGTCTTAACCAAAGCATTACATATGCTTTGCCGTCCTAACCAATGCATTACATGTACTTTGCCTTCCTAACCAAAGCATTACATGTGCTTTGCCGTCCTAACCAAAACATTACATGTGCTTTGCCGTCCTAACCAAAGCTTTACATGTGCTTTGCCGTCCTAACCAAAGCATTACATGTGCTTTGCCGTCCTAACCAAAACATTTCTTGTGCTTTGCCGTCCTAACCAAAGCATTACATGTGCATTGCCTTCCTAACCAAAGCATTCCAGGTGCTTTGCCGTACTAACCACAGCATTACATATGCTTTGCCGTCGTAACCAAAGCATTACATGTGCATTTCGGTCCTAACTAAAGCATTCCATGTGCTTTGCCGTCCTAACCAAAACATTCCATGTGCTTTGCCGTCCTAACCAAAGCATTACATGTGCTTTGCCGTCCTAACCAGAGCACATGTGCTTTGCCGTCCTAACCAAAGCATTACATGTGTTTTGCCGTCCTACCCAAAGCATTACATGTGCTTTGCCGTCCTAACCAAAGCATTACATGTGCTTTGTCGTCCTAACCAATGTATTACATGTGCTTTGTCGTCCTAATCAAAGCATTACATGTGCTTTGCCATCCTACCCAAAGCATTACATGTGCTTTGCCGTCCTAACCAAAGCATTACATGTGCTTTGCCGTCTTAACCAAAGCATTACACGGGCTTTGCCGTCCTAACCAAAGCATTACCTGTGCTTTGCCGTCCTAACCAAAGCATTACATGTTTTTTGCCGTCCTAACCAAAGAATTCCATGTGCTTTGCCGTCCTAACCAATGCATTCCATGTGCTTTTGCCGTCCTAACCAAAGCATTCCATATGCTTTGCCGTCCTAACCAAAGCATTCCATGTGCTTTGCCGTCCAAACCACAGCATTACATGTTCTTTGCCGTCGTAACCAAAGCATTACATGTGCATTGCCGTTCTAACCAAAGCATTACATGTGCTTTGCCGTCCTAACCAAAGCATTACATGTGTTTTGCAGTCTTAACCAAAGCATTACATGTTCTTTGCCGTCCTAACCAAAGCATTCCAAGTGCTTTGCCGTCCTAACCAAAGCATTCCATGTGCTTTGCCGTCCTAACCAAAGCATTACATGTGCTTTGCCATCATAACCAAAGCATTACATGTGCTTTACCGTCATAACCAAAGCATTACATGTGCTTTGCCGTCCTAACCAAAGCATTACATGTGCATTGCCGTTCTAACCAGTGCATTCCATTTGCTTTGCCGTCCTTACCAAAGCATTACATGTGCATTGCCGTCCTAACCAAAGCATTACATGTGCTTTGCCGTCCTAACCAAAGCATTACATGTGCTTTGCCTTCCTAACCAAAGCAATACATGTGCATTGCCGTCCTAACCATAGCATTTCACGTGCTTCGTCGTCCTAACCAAAGCATTACATGTGCTTTGCCGTCATAACCAAAGCATTACATGTGCTTTGCCGTCCTAAACAAAGCATTACATGTGCTTTGCCGTCCTAACCAAAGCATTACATGTGCTTTGCAGTCTTAACCAAAGCATTACATGTTCTTTGCCGTCCTAACCAAAGCATTCCATGTGCTTTGCCGTCCAAACCAAAGCATTCCATGTGCTTTGCCGTCCTAACCAAAGCATTCCATGGGCTTTGCCGTCCTTACCAAAGCATTCCATGTGCTATGCTGTCCACACCACAGCATTACATGTGCTTTACCGTCGTAACCAAAGCATTACATGTGCTTTGCCGTCCTAACCAAAGCATTACATGTGCTTTGCCGTCCTAACCAAAGCATTACATGTGCTTTGCCGTCCTAACCAAAGCAATACATGTGCATTGCCGTCCTAACAATAGCATTTCACGCGCTTCGTCGTCCTAACCAAAGTATTACATGTGCTTTGCCGTCATAACCAAAGCATTCCATGTGCTTTGCCGTCATAACCAAAACATTACATGTGCTTTGCCGTCCTAACCAAAGCATTACATGTGCTTTGCCGTCCTAACCAAAGCATTACATGTGCTTTGCCATCCTAACCAAAGCATTCCATATGTTTTGCAGTCCTACCCAAAGCATTACATGTGCATTGCCGTCCTAACCAAAGCATTCCATGTGCTTTGTCGTCCCAACCAAAGCATTACATGTGCTTTGCAGTCCTAACCAAAGCATTACATGTGCTTTGCCGTCTTAACCAAAGCATTACATATGCTTTGCCGTCCTAACCAATGCATTACATGTACTTTGCCGTCCTAACCAAAGCATTACATGTGCTTTGCCTTCCTAACCAAAACATTACATGTGCTTTGCCGTCCTAACCAAAGCTTTACATTTGCTTTGCCGTCCTAACCAAAGCATTACATGTGCTTTGCCGTCCTAACCAAAACATTTCATGTGCTTTGCCGTCCTAACCAAAGCATTACATGTGCATTGCCGTCCTAACCACAGCATTACATGTGCTTTGCCGTCGTAACCAAAGTATTACATGTGCATTTCGGTCCTAACCAAAGCATTCCATGTGCTTTGCCGTCCTAACCAAAACATTCCATGTGCTTTGCCGTCCTAACCAAAGCATTACATGTGCTTTGCCGTTCTAACCAAAGCATATGTGCTTTGCCGTCCTAACCAAAGCATTACATGTGCTCTGCCGTCTTAACCAAAATATTACATATGCTTTGCCGTCATAACCAATGCATTACATGTACTTTGCCGTCCTAACCAAAGCATTACATGCGATTTGCTGTCCTAACCAAAACATTACATGTGCTTTGCCGTCCTAACGAAAGCTTTACATGTGATTTGCCGTCCTAACCAAAGCATTACATGTGCTTTGCCGTCCTAACCAAAGCATTACATGTGCTTTGCCGTCCTAACCAAAGCATTACATGTGCATTGCCGTCCTAACCAAAGCATTCCAGGTGCTTTGCCGTACTAACCACAGCATTACATGTTCATTGTCGTCCTAACCAAAGCATTCCATGTGCTTTGCCGTCCTAACCAAAGCATTCCATGTGCTTTGCCGTCCTAACCAAAGCATTACATGTACTTTGCCATCCTAACCAGAGCATTCCATGTGCTTTGCCGTCCTAACTAAAGCATTCCATGAGCTTTGCCGTCCTAACCAAAGCATTCCATGTGCTTTGCCGTCCTAACCAAAACATTACATGAGCTTTGCCGTCCTAACCAAAGCATTACATGTGCTTTGTCGTCCTAACCAAAGTTTTACATGTGCTTTGCCGTCCTAATCAAAGCATTACATGTGCTTTGCCATCCTACCCAAAGCATTACATGTGCTTTGCCGTCCTAACCAAAGCAATACATGTGCTTTGCCGTCCAAACCAAAGCATTACATGTGCTTTGCCGTCTTTACCAAAGCATTACATGGGCTTTGCCGTCCTAACCAAAGCATTACATGTGCTTTGCCGTCCTAACCAAAGCATTACATGTTCTTTGCCGTCCTAACCAAAGCATTCCATGTGCTTTGCCGTCCTAACCAATGCATTCCATGTGCTTTTGCCGTCCTAACCAAAGCATTCCATATGCTTTGCCGTCCTAACCAAAGCATTCCATGTGCTTTGCCGTCCAAACCACAGCATTACATGTGCTTTGCCGTCGTAACCAAAGCATTACATGTGCATTGCCGTTCTAACCAAAGCATTCCATGTGCTTTGTCGTCCTTACCTAGGCATTACATGGGCATTTCCGTCCTAACCAAAGCATTTCATGTGCTTCGTCGTCCTAACCAAAGCATTACATGTGCTTTGCCGTCCTAACCGAAGCATTACATGTGCTTTGCCGTCCTAACCAAAGCATTACATGTGCTTTGCCGTCCTAACCAAAGCATTACATGTGCTTTGCCGTCCTAACCAAAGCATTACATGTGTTTTGCAGTCCTAACCAAAGCATTACATGTTCTTTGCCGTCCTAACCAAAGCATTCCATGTGCTTTGCCGTCCTAACCAAAGCATTCCATGTGCTTTGCCGTCCTAACCAAAGCATTACATGTGCTTTGCCATCATAACCAAAGCATTACATGTGCTTTACCGTCATAACCAAAGCATTACATGTGCTTTGCCGTCCTAACCAAAGCATTACATGTGCATTGCCGTTCTAACCAGTGCATTCCATGTGCTTTGCCGTCCTTACCAAAGCATTACATGTGCATTGCCGTCCTAACCAAAGCATTACATGTGCTTTGCCGTCCTAACCAAAGCATTACATGGGCATTGCCGTCCTAACCAAAGCATTACATGTGCTTTGCCGTTCTAACCAAAGCATTACATGTTATTTGCCGTCCTAACCAAAGCATTCCATGTGCTTTGCCGTTCTAACCAATGCATTCCATGTGCTTTGCCGTCCTAACCAAAGCATTCCATATGCTTTGCCGTCCTAACCAAAGCATTCCATGTGCTTTGCCGTCCAAACCACAGCATTACATGTGCTTTGCCGTTGTAACCAAAGCATTACATGTGCATTGCTTTTCTAACCAAAGCATTCCATGTGCTTTGCCGTCCTTACCAAGGCATTACATGTGCATTGCCGTCCTAACCAAAGCATTTCATGTGCTTCGTCGTCCTAACCAAAGCATTACATGTGTATTACCGTCCTAACCAAAGCATTCCATGTGTTTTGTCGTCCTAACCAAAACATTACATGTGCTTTGCCGTCCTAACCAAAGTATTACATGTGCTTTGCCGTCCTAATCAAAGCATTACATGTGCTTTGCCATCCTACCCAAAGCATTACATGTGCTTTGCCGTCCTAACCAAAGCAATACATGTGCATTGCTTTCCTAACCATAGCATTTCACGTGCTTCGTCGTCCTAACCAAAGCATTACATGTGCTTTGCCGTCATAACCAAAGCATTACATGTGCTTTGCCGTCATAACCAAAGCATTACATGTGCTTTGCCGTCATAACCAAAGCATTACATGTGCATTGCCATCCTAACCAAAGCATTACATGTGCTTTGCCGTCCTAACCAAAACATTTCATGTGCTTTGCCGTTCTAACCAAAGCATTACATGTGCTTTGCCGTCCTAACCAAAGCATTCCACGTGCGTTGCCGTCCTATCCAAAGCATTACATGTTCTTTGCCGTCCTAACCACAGCATTACATGTGCTGTGTCGTCCTAACCAAAGCATTACATGTGCTTTGCCGTCATAACCAAAGCATTACATGTGCTTTGCCGTCCTAGCCAAAGCATTACATGTGTATTGCCGTCCTAACCAAAGCATTCCATGTGGTTTGTCGTCCTTACCAATGCATTAAATGTGCTTTGCAGTCATAACCAAATCATTACATGTGCTTTGCCGTCCTAACCAAAGCATTACATGTGCTTTGCCGTCCTAACCAAAGTATTACATCTGCTTTGCCGTCCTAACCAAAGCATTACATGTGCTTTGCCGTCCTAACCAAAGCAATACATGTGCATTGCCGTCCTAACCATAGCATTTCACGTGCTTCGTCGTCCTAACCAAAGCATTACATGTGCTTTGCCGTCATAACCAAAGCATTACATGTGCTTTGCCGTCATAACCAAAACATTACATGTGCTTTGCCGTCCTAACCAAAGCATTACATGTGCTTTGCCGCCCTAACCAAAGCATTACATGTGCTATGCCATCCTAACCAAAGCATTCCATATGTTTTGCTGTCCTACCCAAAGCATTACATGTGCATTGCCGTCCTAACCAAAGCATTCCATGTGCTTTGTCGTCCCAACCAAAGCATTACATTGCTTTGCCGTCCTAACCAAAGCATTACATGTGCTTTGCCGTCTTAACCAAAGTATTACATATGCCTTGCCGTCCTAACCAATGCATTACATGTACTTTGCCGTCCTAACCAAAGCATTACATGTGCTTTGCCGTCCTAATCAAAACATTACATGTGATTTGCCGTCCTAACCAAAGCTTTACACGTGCTTTGCCGTCCTAACCAAAGCATTACATGTGCTTTGCCGTCCTAACCAACACATTTCATGTGCGTTGCCGTCCTAACCAAAGCATTACATGTGCATTGCAGTCCTAACTAAAGCATTCCAGGTGCTTTGCCGTCCTAACCACAGCATTACATGTGCTTTGCCGTCGTAACGAAAGCATTACATGTGCATTTCGGTCCTAACCAAAGCATTCCATGTGCTTTGCCGTCCTAACCAAAACATTACATGTGCTGTTTTGCCGTCCTAACCAAAACATTACATGTGCTTTGTCGTCCTAACCAAAGCATTACATGTGCTTTGCCGTCCTAACCAAAGCATCACATGTGCTTTGCCGTCCTAACAAAAGCATTACATGTGCTTTGCCGTCCTAACCATAGCATTACATTGCTTTGCCGTCCTAACCAAAGCATTTCTTGTGCTTTGCCGTCCTAACCAAAGCATTACATGTTCTTTGCCGTCCTAACAAAAGCATTCCATGTGCTTTGCCATACTAACCAAAGCATTCCATGTGCTTTGCCGTCCTAACCAAAACATTACATGAGCTTTGCCGTCCTAACCAAAGCATTACATGTTCTTTGCCGTCCTAACCAAAGCATTACATGTGCTTTGCCGTCCTAACCAAAGCATTACATGTGCTTTGCCATCCTAACCAAAAAATTACATGTGATTTGCCGTCTTAACCAAAGCATTACATGGCCTTTGCCGTCCTAACCAAAGCATTACATGTGCTTTGCCGTCCTGACCAAAGCATTACATGTTCTTTGCCGTCCTAAGCAAAGCATTCCATGTGCTTTGCCGTCCTAACCAATGCATTCCATGTGCTTTGCCATCATAACCAAAGCATTCCATATGCTTTGCCGTCCTAACCAAAGCAATACATGTGCATTGCCTTCCTAACCATAGCATTTCACGTGCTTCGTCGTCCTAACCAAAGCATTACATGTGCTTTGCCGTCATAACCAAAGCATTACATGTGCTTTGCCGTCATAACCAAAGCATTACATGTGCTTTGCCGTCATAACCAAAGCATTACATGTGCTTTGCCATCCTAACCAAAGCATTACATGTGCTTTGCCGTCCTAACCAAAGTATTACATGTGCTTTGCCGTCCTAATCAAAGCATTACATGTGCTTTGCCATCCTACCCAAAGCATTACATGTGCTTTGCCGTCCTAACCAAAGCAATACATGTGCATTGCCTTCCTAACCATAGCATTTCACGTGCTTCGTCGTCCTAACCAAAAGCATTACATGTGCTTTGCCGTCATAACCAAAGCATTACATGTGCTTTGCCGTCATAACCAAAGCATTACATGTGCTTTGCCGTCATAACCAAAGCATTACATGTGCTTTGCTATCCTAACCAAAGCATTACATGTGCTTTGCCGTCCTAACCAAAACATTTCATGTGCTTTGCCGTTCTATCCAAAGCGTTACATGTGCTTTGCCGTCCTAACCAAAGCATTCCACGTGCGTTGCCGTCCTAACCAAAATATTACATGTTCTTTGCCGTCCTAACCAAAGCATTCCATGTGCTTTGCCGTCCTAACCAAAGCATTCCAAGTGCTTTGCCGTCCTAACCAAAGCATTCCATGTGCTTTGCCGTCCTAACCAAAGCATTCCACGTGCTTTACCGTCCTAACCACAGCATTACATGTGCTGTGTCGTCTTAACCAAAGCATTACATGTGCTTTGTCGTCATAACCAAAGCATTACATGTGCTTTGCCGTCCTAGCCAAAGCATTACATGTGTATTGCCGTCCTAACCAAAGCATTCCATGTGGTTTGTCGTCCTAACCAATGCATTAAATGTGCTTTGCAGTCATAACCAAATCATTACATGTGCTTTGCCGTCCTAACCAAAGCATTACATGTGCTTTGCCGTCCTAACCAAAGTATTACATCTGCTTTGCCGTCATAACCAAAGCATTACATGTGCTTTGCCGTCATAACCAAAGCATTACATGTGCTTTGCCGTCATAACCAAAGCATTACATGTGCTTTGCAATCCTAACCAAAGCATTACATGTGCTTTGCCGTCCTAACCAAAGTATTACATGTGCTTTGCCGTCCTAATCAAAGCATTACATGTGCTTTGCCATCCTACCCAAAGCATTACATGTGCTTTGCCGTCCGAACCAAAGCAATACATGTGCATTGCCTTCCTAACCATAGCATTTCACGTGCTTCGTCGTCCTAACCAAAGCATTACATGTGCTTTGCCGTCATAACCAAAGCATTACATGTGCTTTGCCGTCATAACCAAAGCATTACATGTGCTTTGCCGTCATAACCAAAGCATTACATGTGCTTTGCTATCCTAACCAATGCATTACATGTGCTTTGCCGTCCTAACCAAAACATTTCATGTGCTTTGCCGTTCTATCCAAAGCGTTACATGTGCTTTGCCGTCCTAACCAAAGCATTCCACGTGCGTTGCCGTCCTAACCAAAATATTACATGTTCTTTGCCGTCCTAACCAAAGCATTCCATGTGCTTTGCCGTCCTAACCAAAGCATTCCAAGTGCTTTGCCGTCCTAACCAAAGCATTCCATGTGCTTTGCCGTCCTAACCAAAGCATTCCACGTGCTTTACCGTCCTAACCACAGCATTACATGTGCTGTGTCGTCCTAACCAAAGCATTACATGTGCTTTGCCGTCATAACCAAAGCATTACATGTGCTTTGCCGTCCTAGCCAAAGCATTGCATGTGTATTGCCGTCCTAACCAAAGCATTCCATGTGGTTTGTCGTCCTAACCAATGCATTAAATGTGCTTTGCAGTCATAACCAAACCATTACATGTGCTTTGCAGTCCTAACCAAAGCATTACATGTGCTTTGCCGTCCTAACCAAAGTATTACATCTGCTTTGCCGTCCTAACCAAAGCATTACATGTGCTTTGCCGTCCTAACCAAAGCAATACATGTGCATTGCCGTCCTAACCATAGCATTTCACGTGCTTCGTCGTCATAACCAAAGCATTACATGTGCTTTGCCGTCATAACCAAAGCATTACATGTGCTTTGCCGTCATAACCAAAACATTACATGTGCTTTGCCGTCCTAACCAAAGCATTCCATGTGCTTTGCCGTCCTAACCAAAGCATTCCAAGTGCTTTGCCGTCCTAACCAAAGCATTCCATGTGCTTTGCCGTCCTAACCAAAGCATTCCACGTGCTTTACCGTCCTAACCACAGCATTACATGTGCTGTGTCGTCCTAACCAAAGCATTACATGTGCTTTGCCGTCATAACCAAAGCAAAACATGTGCTTTGCCGTCTTAACCAAAGTATTACATATGCCTTGCCGTCCTAACCAATGCATTACATGTACTTTGCCGTCCTAACCAAAGCATTACATGTGCTTTGCCGTCCTAATCAAAACATTACATGTGCTTTGCCGTCCTAACCAAAGCTTTACATGTGCTTTGCCGTCCTAACCAAAGCATTATATGTGCTTTGCCGTCCTAACCAACACATTTCATGTGCTTTGCCGTCCTAACCAAAGCATTACATGTGCATTGCAGTCCTAACTAAAGCATTCCAAGTGCTTTGCCGTCCTAACCACAGCATTACATGTGCTTTGCCGTCGTAACGAAAGCATTACATGTGCATTTCGGTCCTAACCAAAGCATTCCATGTGCTTTGCCGTCCTAACCAAAACATTACATGTGCTGCTTTGCCGTCCTAACCAAAGCATTACATGTGCTTTGTCGTCCTAACCAAAGCATTACATGTGCTTTGCCGTCCTGACCAAAGCATTACATGTTCTTTGCCGTCCTAACCAAAGCATTCCATGTGCTTTGCCGTCCTAACCAATGCATTCCATGTGCTTTGCCGTCCTAACCAAAGCATTCCATATGCTTTGCCGTCCTAACCAAAGCATTCCATGTGCTTTGCCGTCCAAACCACAGCATTACATGTGCTTTGCCGTCGTAACCAAAGCATTCCATATGCTTTGCCGTCCTAACCAAAGCATTCCATGTGTTTTGCCGTCCAAACCACAGCATTACATGTGCTTTGCCGTCGTAACCAAAGCATTACATGTGCATTGCCGTTCTAACCAAAGCATTAAATGTGCTTTGCCGTCCTAACCAAAGCATTACATGTGCTTTGCCGTCCTAACCAAAGCATTACATGTGCTTTGCCATCCTAACCAAAGCATTACCTGTGCTTTGCCGTCTTAACCAAAGCATTACATGGGCTTTGCCTTCCTAACCAAAGCATTACATGTGCTTTGCCGTCCTAATCAAAGCATTACATGTTCTTTGCCCTCCTAACCAAAGCATTCCATGTGCTTTGCCGTCCTAACCAAAGCATTCCATGTGCTTTGCCGTCCTAACCAAAGCATTCCATGTGCTATGCTGTCCACACCACAGCATTACATGTGCTTTGCCGTCGTAACCAAAGCATTACATGTGCATTGCCGTTCTAACCAAAGCATTCCATGTACTTTGCCGTCCTTACCAAAGCATTACATGTGCATTGACGTCCTAACCAAAGCATTTAATGTGCTTCGTCGTCCTAACCAAAGCATTACATGTGCTTTGCCACCATAACCAAAGCATGACATGTGCTTTGCCGTCATAACCAAAGCATTACATGTGCTTTGCCGTCCTAACCAAAGCATTACATGTGCATTGCCGTTCTAACCAATGCATTCCATGTGCTTTGCCGTCCTACCCAAAGCATTACATGTGCTTTGCCGTCCTAACCAAAGCATTACATGTGCTTTGCCGTCCTAACCAAAGCATTACATGTGCTTTGCCGTCTTAACCAAAGCATTACATGTTCTTTGCCGTCTTAACCAAAGCATTCCATGTGCTTTGCCGTCCTAACCAATGCATTCCATGTGCTTTGCCGTCCAAACCACAGCATTACATGTGCTTTGCCGTCGTAACCAAAGCATTACATGTGCATTGCTTTTCTAACCAAAGCATTCCATGTGCTATGCCGTCCACACCACAGCATTACATGTGCTTTGATCTCATAACCAAATCATTACATGTGCATTGCCGTTCTAACCAAAGCATTCCATGTACTTTGCCGTCCTTACCAAGGCATTACATATGCATTGCCGTCCTAACCAAAGCATGTCATGTGCTTCGTCGTCCTAACCAAAGCATTACATGTGCTTTGCCGTCATAACCAAAACATTACATGTGCTTTGCCGTCCTAACCAAAGCATTACATGTGCTTTGCCGTCCTAACCAAAGCATTACATGTGCTTTGCCGTCATAACCAAAGCATTACATGTGCTTTGCCGTCATAACCAAAGCATTACATGTGCTTTGCCGTCCTAACCAAAGCATTACATGTGCTTTGCCGTCCTAACCAAAAGCATTACATGTGCTTTGCCGTCCTAACCAAAGCATTCCATATGTTTTGCCGTCCTAACCAAAGCATTACTTGTGCATTGCCGTCCTAACCAAAGCATTCCATGTGCTTTGTCGTCCCAACCAAAGCATTACATGTGTTTGCCGTCCTGACCAAAGCATTACAAGTGCATTGCCGTCCTAACCAAAGTATTCCATGTGTGTTGTCGTCCTAGCCAAAGCATTACATGTGCTTTGCCGTCCTAACCAAAGCATTACCTGTGCTTTGCCGTCGTAACCAAAGCATTACATGTGCTTTGCCGTCCTAACCAAAGCTTTACATGTGCTTTGCCGTCTTAACCAAAGCATTACATGGGCTTTGCCTTCCTAACCAAAGCATTACATGTGATTTGCCGTCCTAACCAAAGCATTATATGTTCTTTGCCGTCGTAACCAAAGCATTCCATGTGCTTTGCCGTCCTAACCTAAGCATTCCATGCGCTTTGCCGTTCTAACCAAAGCATTCTATGTGCTTTGCCGTCCTAACCAAAGCATTCCATGTGCTATGCCGTCCACACCACAGCATTACATGTGCTTTGCCGTCGTAACCAAAGCATTACATGTGCATTGCCGTTCTAACCAAAGCATTCCATGTACTTTGCCGTCCTTACCAAGGCATTACATGTGCATTGCCGTCCTAACCAAAGCATTTCATGTGCTTCGTCGTCCTAACCAAAGCATTACATGTGCTTTGCCACCATAACCAAAGCATTACATGTGCTTTGCCGTCATAACCAAAGCATTACATGTGCTTTGCCGTCCTAACCAAAGCATTACATGTGCATTGCCGTTCTAACCAATGCATTCCATGTGCTTTGCCGTCCTACCCAAAGCATTACATGTGCTTTGCCGTCCTAACCAAAGCAATACATGTGCATTGCCGTCCTAACCAAAGCATTACATGTGCTTTGCCGTCCTAACCAAAGCATTACATGTGCTATGCCGTCCTAACCAAAGCATTACATGTGCTTTGCCGTCTTAACCAAAGCATTACATGTTCTTTGCCGTCTTAACCAAAGCATTCCATGTGTTTGCCGTCCTAACCAATGCATTCCATGTGCATTGCCGTCCTAACCAAAGCATTCCATATGCTTTGCCGTCCTAACCAAAGCATTCCATGTGCTTTGTCGTCCAAACCACAGCATTACATGTGCTTTGCCGTCGTAACCAAAGCATTACATGTGCATTGCTTTTCTAACCAAAGCATTCCATGTGCTTTGCCGTCCTTACCAAGGCATTACATGTGCATTGCCGTCCTAACCAAAACATTTCATGTGCTTCGTCGTCCTAACCAAAGCATTACATGTGCTTTGCCGTCTTAACCAAAGCATTACATGTGCTTTGCCGTCCTAACCAAAGCATTCCATATGCTTTGCCGTCCTAACCAAAGCATTCCATGTGCTTTTCCGTCCAAACCACAGCATTACATGTGCTTTGCCGTCGTAACCAAAGCATTACATGTGCATTGCTTTTCTAACCAAAGCATTCCATGTGCTTTGCCGTCCTTACCAAGGCATTACATGTGCATTGCGTCCTAACCAAAACATTTCATGTGCTTCGTCGTCCTAACCAAAGCATTACATGTGCTTTGCCGTCTTAACCAAAGCATTACATGTGCTTTGCCGTCCTAACCAAAGCATTACCTGTGCTTTGCCGTCCTATCCAAAGCATTACATGTGGTTTGCCGTCCTAACCAAAGCATTACATGTGCTTTGCCGTCCTAACCAAAGCATTACATGTTCTTTGCCGTCCTAACCAAAGCATTCCATGTGCTTTGCCGTCCTAACCAAAGCATTCCATGTGCTTTGCCGTCCTAACCAAAGCATTCCATGTGCTTCGCCGTTCTAACCAAAGCATTCCATGTGCTATGCCGTCCACACCACAGCATTACATGTGCTTTGCTCTCATAACCAAATCATTATATGTGCATTGCCGTTCTAACCAAAGCATTCCATGTACTTTGCCGTCCTTACCAAGGCATTACATATGCATTGCCGTCCTAACCAAAGCATGTCATGTGCTTCGTCGTCCTAACCAAAGCATTACATGTGCTTTGCCGTCATAACCAAAACATTACATGTGCTTTGCCGTCATAACCAAAGCATTACATGTGCTTTGTCGTCCTAACCAAAGCATTACATGTGCTTTGCCGTCATAACCAAAGCATTACATGTGCTTTGCCGTCATAACCAAAGCATTACATGTGCTTTGCCGTCCTAACCAAAGCATTACATGTGCTTTGCCGTCCTAACCAAAAGCATTACATGTGCTTTGCCGTCCTAACCAAAGCATTCCATATGTTTTGCCGTCCTAACCAAAGCATTACTTGTGCATTGCCGTCCTAACCAAAGCATTCCATGTGCTTTGTCGTCCCAACCAAAGCATTACATGTGTTTGCCGTCCTAACCAAAGCATTACAAGTGCATTGCCGTCCTAACCAAAGTATTCCATGTGTGTTGTCGTCCTAGCCAAAGCATTACATGTGCTTTGCCGTCCTAACCAAAGCATTACCTGTGCTTTGCCGTCCTAACCAAAGCATTACATGTGCTTTGCCGTCCTAACCAAAGCATTACATGTGCTTTGCCGTCTTAACCAAAGCATTACATGGGCTTTGCCTTCCTAACCAAAGCATTACATGTGATTTGCCGTCCTAACCAAAGCATTATATGTTCTTTGCCGTCGTAACCAAAGCATTCCATGTGCTTTGCCGTCCTAACCTAAGCATTCCATGCGCTTTGCCGTCCTAACCAAAGCATTCTATGTGCTTTGCCGTCCTAACCAAAGCATTCCATGTGCTATGCCGTCCACCCCACAGCATTACATGTGCTTTGCCGTCGTAACCAAATCATTACATATGCATTGCCGTTCTATCCAAAGCATTCCATGTACTTTGCCGTCCTTACCAAGGCATTACATGTGCATTGCCGTCCTAACCAAAGCATTTCATGTGCTTCGTCGTTCTAACCAAAGAATTACATGTGCTTTGCCATCATAACCAAGGCATTACATGTGCTTTGCCGTCATAACCAAAGCATTACATGTGCTTTGCCGTCCTAACCAAAGCATTACATGTGCATTGCCGTCCTAACCAATGCATTCCATGTGCTTTGCCGTCCTTACCATAGCATTACATGTGCATTGCCGTCCTAACCAAAGCATTTCATGTGCTTCGTCGTCCTAACCAAAGCATTACATGTGCTTTGCCGTCATAACCAAAGCATTACATGTGCTTTGCCGTCCTAACCAAAGCATTACATGTGCTTTGCCGTCCTAACCAAAGCATTACATGTGCTTTGCCGTCCTAACCAAAGCATTCCATATGTTTTGCCGTCCTAACCAAAGCATTACATGTGCTTTGCCGTCCTAACCAAAGCATTCCATATGTTTTGCCGTCCTAACCAAAGCATTACTTGTGCATTGCCGTCCTAACCAAAGCATTCCATGTGCTTTGTCGTCCCAACCAAAGCATTACAAGTGCATTGCTGTCCTAACCAAAGCATTCCATGTGTTTTGTCGTCCTAACCAAAGCATTACATGTGCTTTGCCGTCATAACCAAAGCATTACATGGGCTTTGCCTTCCTAACCAAAGCATTACATGTGCTTTGCCGTCCTAACCAAAGCATTACATGTTCTTTGCCGTCCTAACCAAAGCATTCCATGTGCTTTGCCGTCCTAACCAAAGCATTTCATGTGCTTTGCCGTCCTAACCAAAGAATTCCATGTGCTTTGCCGTCCTAACCAAAGCATTCCATGTGCTATGCTGTCCACACCACAGCATTACATGTGCTTTGCCGTCGTAACCAAAGCATTACATTGCATTGCCGTTCTAACCAAAGCATTCCATGTACTTTGCCGTCCTTACCAAGGCATTACATGTGCATTACCGTCCTAATCAAAACATTTCATGTGCTTCGTCGTCCTAACCAAAGCATTACATGTGCTTTGCCACCATAACCAAAGCATTACATGTGCTTTGCCGTCATAACCAAAGCATCACATGTGCTTTGCCGTCCTAACCAAAGCAATACATGTGCATTGCCGTCCTAACCAAAGCATTACATGTGCTTTGCCGTCCTAACCAAAGCATTACATGTGCTTTGCCGTCCTAACCAAAGCATTACATGTGCTTTGCCGTCTTAACCAAAGCATTACATGGGCTTTGCCGTCCTAACCAAAACATTACATGTGCTTTGCCGTCCAAACCAAAGCATTACATGTTCTTTGCCGTCTTAACCAAAGCATTCCATGTGCTTTGCCGTCCTAACCAATGCATTCCATGTGCTTTGCCGTCCTAACCAATGCATTCCATATGCTTTGCCGTCCTAACCAAAGCATTCCATGTGCTTTGCCGTCCAAACCACAGCATTACATGTGCTTTGCCGTCGTAACCAAAGCATTACATGTGCATTGCTTTTCTAACCAAAGCATTCCATGTGCTTTGCCGTCCTTACCAAGGCATTACATGTGCATTGCCGTCCTAACCAAAACATTTCATGTGCTTCGTCGTCCTAACCAAAGCATTACATGTGCTTTGCCGTCTTAACCAAAGCATTACATGGGCTTTGCCTTCCTAACCAAAGCATTACATGTGCTTTGCCGTCCTAACCAAGGCATTACATGTGCTTTGCCGTCATAACCAAAGCATTACATGTGCTTTGCCGTCATAACCAAAGCATTACATGTGCTTTGCCGTCCTAACCAAAGCATTACATGTGCTTTGCCGTCCTAACCAAAAGCATTACATGTGCTTTGCCGTCCTAACCAAAGCATTCCATATGTTTTGCCGTCCTAACCAAAGCATTACTTGTGCATTGCTGTCCTAACCAAAGCATTCCATGTGCTTTGTCGTCCCAACCAAAGCATTACATGTGTTTGCCGTCCTAACCAAAGCATTACAAGTGCATTGCCGTCCTAACCAAAGTATTCCATGTGTGTTGTCGTCCTAACCGAGGCATTACATGTGCTCTGCCGTCCTAACCAATGCATTACCTGTGCTTTGCCGTCCTAACCAAAGCATTACATGTGCTTTGCCGTCCTAACCAAAGCATTACATGTGCTTTGCCGTCTTAATCAAAGCATTACATGGGCTTTGCCTTCCTAACCAAAGCATTACATGTGATTTGCCGTCCTAACCAAAGCATTATATGTTCTTTGCCGTCGTAACCAAAGCATTCCATGTGCTTTGCCGTCCTTACCTAAGCATTCCATGCGCTTTGCCGTCCTAACCAAAGCATTCTATGTGCTTTGCCGTCCTAACCAAAGCATTCCATGTGCTATGCCGTCCACCCCACAGCATTACATGTGCTTTGCCGTCATAACCAAAGCATTACATGTGCTTTGCCGTCCTAACCAAAGCATTACATGTGCATTGCCGTTCTAACCAATGCATTCCATGTGCTATGCCGTCCACACCACAGCATTACATGTGCTTTGCTCTCGTAACCAAATCATTACATGTGCATTGCCGTTCTAACCAAAGCATTCCATGTACTTTGCCGTCCTTACCAAGGCATTACATATGCATTGCCGTCCTAACCAAAGCATGTCATGTGCTTCGTCGTCCTAACCAAAGCATTACATGTGCTTTGCCGTCATAACCAAAACATTACATGTGCTTTGCCGTCATAACCAAAGCATTACATGTGCTTTGCCTTCCTAACCAAAGCATTACATGTGCTTTGCCGTCATAACCAAAGCATTACATGTGCTTTGCCGTCCTAACCAAAGCATTACATGTGCTTTGCCGTCCTAACCAAAGCATTACATGTGCTTTGCCGTCCTAACCAAAGCATTCCATATGTTTTGCCGTCCTAACCAAAGCATTACTTGTGCATTGCCGTCCTAACCAAAGCATTCCATGTGCTTTGTCGTCCCAACCAAAGCATTACATGTGTTTGCCGTCCTAACCAAAGCATTACAAGTGCATTGCCATCCTAACCAAAGTATTCCATGTGTTTTGTCGTCCTAACCAAAGCATTACATGTGCTTTGCCGTCCTAACCAAAGCATTACCTGTGCTTTGCCGTCCTAACCAAAGCATTACATGTGCTTTGCCGTCCTAACCAAAGCATTACATGTGCTTTGCCGTCTTAACCAAAGCATTAC
The DNA here is from genome assembly GCF_978046115.1 of Saccoglossus kowalevskii. Taxonomy (NCBI): domain Eukaryota; kingdom Metazoa; phylum Hemichordata; class Enteropneusta; family Harrimaniidae; genus Saccoglossus; species Saccoglossus kowalevskii. The sequence goes on from NC_140653.1 coordinate 35,094,647, forward strand.
ATGGGCTTTGTCTTCCTAACCAAAGCATTACATGTGATTTGCCGTCCTAACCAAAGCATTATATGTTCTTTGCCGTCGTAACCAAAGCATTCCATGTGCTTTGCCGTCCTAACCTAAGCATTCCATGCGCTTTGCCGTCCTAACCAAAGCATTCTATGTGCTTTGCCGTCCTAACCAAAGCATTCCATGTGCTATGCCGTCCACCCCACAGCATTACATGTGCTTTGCCGTCGTAACCAAATCATTACATGTGCATTGCCGTTCTAACCAAAGCATTCCATGTACTTTGCCGTCCTTACCAAGGCATTACATGTGCATTGCCGTCCTAACCAAAGCATTTCATGTGCTTCGTCGTTCTAACCAAAGCATTACATGTGCTTTGCCATCATAACCAAGGCATTACATGTGCTTTGCCGTCATAACCAAAGCATTACATGTGCTTTGCCGTCCTAACCAAAGCATTACATGTGCATTGCCGTTCTAACCAATGCATTCCATGTGCTTTGCCGTCCTTACCATAGCATTACATGTGCATTGCCGTCCTAACCATAGCATTACATGTGCATTGCCGTCCTAACCAAAGCATTTCATGTGCTTCGTCGTCCTAACCAAAGCATTACATGTGCTTTGCCGTCCTAACCAAAGCTTTACATGTGCTTTGCCGTCCTAACCAAAGCATTACGTGTGCTTTGCCGTCCTAACCAAAGCATTCCATATGTTTTGCCGTCCTAACCAAAGCATTACTTGTGCATTGCCGTCCTAACCAAAGCATTCCATGTGCTTTGTCGTCCCAACCAAAGCATTACATGTGCTTTGCCGTCCTAACCAAAGCATTACAAGTGCATTGCCGTCCTAACCAAAGCATTCCATGTGTTTTGTCGTCATAACCAAAGCATTACATGGGCTTTGCCTTCCTAACCAAAGCATTACATGTGCTTTGCCGTCCTAACCAAAGCATTACATGTTCTTTGCCGTCCTAACCAAAGCATTCCATGTGCTTTGCCGTCCTAACCAAAGGATTCCATGTGCTTTGCCGTCCTAACCAAAGCATTCCATGTGATTTGCCGTCCTAACCAAAGCATTCCATGTGCTATGCCGTCCACACCACAGCATTACATGTGCTTTGCTCTCGTAACCAAATCATTACATGTGCATTGCCGTTCTAACCAAAGCATTCCATGTACTTTGCCGTCCTTACCAAGGCATTACATATGCATTGCCGTCCTAACCAAAGCATGTCATGTGCTTCGTCGTCCTAACCAAAGCATTACATGTGCTTTGCCGTCATAACCAAAACATTACATGTGCTTTGCCGTCATAACCAAAGCATTACATGTGCTTTGCCTTCCTAACCAAAGCATTACATGGGCTTTGCCGTCATAACCAAAGCATTACATGTGCTTTGACGTCCTAACCAAATCATTACATGTGCTTTGCCGTCCTAACCAAAGCATTACATGTGCTTTGCCGTCCTAACCAAAGCATTCCATATGTTTTGCCGTCCTAACCAAAGCATTACTTGTGCATTGCCGTCCTAACCAAAGCATTCCATGTGCTTTGTCGTCCCAACCAAAGCATTACATGTGTTTGCCGTCCTAACCAAAGCATTACAAGTGCATTGCCGTCCTAACCAAAGTATTCCATGTGTTTTGTCGTCCTAACCAAAGCATTACATGTGCTTTGCCGTCCTAACCAAAGCATTACCTGTGCTTTGCCGTCCTAACCAAAGCATTACATGTGCTTTGCCGTCCTAACCAAAGCATTACATGTGCTTTGCCGTCTTAACCAAAGCATTACATGGGCTTTGTCTTCCTAACCAAAGCATTACATGTGATTTGCCGTCCTAACCAAAGCATTATATGTTCTTTGCCGTCGTAACCAAAGCATTCCATGTGCTTTGCCGTCCTAACCTAAGCATTCCATGCGCTTTGCCGTCCTAACCAAAGCATTCTATGTGCTTTGCCGTCCTAACCAAAGCATTCCATGTGCTATGCCGTCCACCCCACAGCATTACATGTGCTTTGCCGTCGTAACCAAATCATTACATGTGCATTGCCGTTCTAACCAAAGCATTCCATGTACTTTGCCGTCCTTACCAAGGCATTACATGTGCATTGCCGTCCTAACCAAAGCATTTCATGTGCTTCGTCGTTCTAACCAAAGCATTACATGTGCTTTGCCATCATAACCAAGGCATTACATGTGCTTTGCCGTCATAACCAAAGCATTACATGTGCTTTGCCGTCCTAACCAAAGCATTACATGTGCATTGCCGTTCTAACCAATGCATTCCATGTGATTTGCCGTCCTTACCATAGCATTACATGTGCATTGCCGTCCTTACCATAGCATTACATGTGCATTGCCGTCCTAACCAAAGCATTTCATGTGCTTCGTCGTCCTAACCAAAGCATTACATGTGCTTTGCCGTCATAACCAAAGCATTACATGTGCTTTGCCGTCATAACCAAAGCATTACATGTGCTTTGCCGTCCTAACCAAAGCATTACATGTGCTTTGCCGTCCTAACCAAAGCATTCCATATGTTTTGCCGTCCTAACCAAAGCATTACTTGTGCATTGCCGTCCTAACCAAAGCAATCCATGTGCTTTGTCGTCCCAACCAAAGCATTACATGTGCTTTGCCGTCCTAACCAAAGCATTACAAGTGCATTGCCGTCCTAACCAAAGCATTCCATGTGTTTTGTCGTCCTAACCAAAGCATTACATGTGCTTTGCCGTCATAACCAAAGCATTACATGTGCTTTGCCGTTCCTAACCAAAGCATTACATGTGCTTTGCCGTCCTAACCAAAGTATTACATGTGCTTTGCCGTCCTAACCAAAGCATTACATGTACTTTGCCGTCCTAACCAAAGCATTCCATGTGCTTTGCCGTTCTAACCAAAGCATTCCATGTGCTATGCCGTCCACACCACAGCATTACATGTGCTTTGCTCTCGTAACCAAATCATTACATATGCATTGCCGTTCTAACCAAAGCATTCCATGTACTTTGCCGTCCTTACCAAGGCATTACATATGCATTGCCGTCCTAACCAAAGCATGTCATGTGCTTCGTCGTCCTAACCAAAGCATTACATGTGCTTTGCCGTCATAACCAAAACATTACATGTGCTTTGCCGTCATAACCAAAGCATTACATGTGCTTTGCCGTCCTAACCAAAGCATTACATGTGCTTTGCCGTCATAACCAAAGCATTACATGTGCTTTGCCGTCATAACCAAAGCATTACATGTGCTTTGCCGTCCTAACCAAAGCATTACATGTGCTTTGCCGTCCTAACCAAAAGCATTACATGTGCTTTGCCGTCCTAACCAAAGCATTCCATATGTTTTGCCGTCCTAACCAAAGCATTACTTGTGCATTGCCGTCCTAACCAAAGCATTCCATGTGCTTTGTCGTCCCAACCAAAGCATTACATGTGTTTGCCGTCCTAACCAAAGCATTACAAGTGCATTGCCGTCCTAACTAAAGTATTCCATGTGTGTTGTCGTCCTAACCGAGGCATTACATGTGCTTTGCCGTCCTAACCAAAGCATTACCTGTGCTTTGCCGTCCTAACCAAAGCATTACATGTGCTTTGCCGTCCTAACCAAAGCATTACATGTGCTTTGCCGTCTTAACCAAAGCATTACATGGGCTTTGCCTTCCTAACCAAAGCATTACATGCGATTTGCCGTCCTAACCAAAGCATTATATGTTCTTTGCCGTCGTAACCAAAGCATTCCATGTGCTTTGCCGTCCTAACCTAAGCATTCCATGCGCTTTGCCGTCCTAACCAAAGCATTCTATGTGCTTTGCCGTCCTAACCAAAGCATTCCATGTGCTATGCCGTCCACCCCACAGCATTACATGTGCTTTGCCGTCGTAACCAAATCATTACATGTGCATTGCCGTTCTAACCAAAGCATTCCATGTACTTTGCCATCCTTACCAAGGCATTACATGTGCATTGCCGTCCTAACCAAAGCATTTCATGTGCTTCGTCGTTCTAACCAAAGCATTACATGTGCTTTGCCATCATAACCAAGGCATTACATGTGCTTTGCCGTCATAACCAAAGCATTACATGTGCTTTGCCGTCCTAACCTAAGCATTACATGTGCATTGCCGTTCTAACCAATGCATTCCATGTGCTTTGCCGTCCTTACCATAGCATTACATGTGCATTGCCGTCCTTACCATAGCATTACATTTGCATTGCCGTCCTAACCAAAGCATTTCATGTACTTCGTCGTCCTAACCAAAGCATTACATGTGCTTTGCCGTCATAACCAAAGCATTACATGTGCTTTGCCGTCCTAACCAAAGCATTACATGTGCTTTGCCGTCCTAACCAAAGCATTACATGGGCTTTGCCGTCCTAACCAAAGCATTCCATATGTTTTGCCGTCCTAACCAAAGCATTACTTGTGCATTGCCGTCCTAACCAAAGCATTCCATGTGCTTTGTCGTCCCAACCAAGGCATTACATGTGCTTTGCCGTCCTAACCAAAGCATTACAAGTGCATTGCCGTCCTAACCAAAGCATTCCATGTGTTTTGTCGTCCTAACCAAAGCATTACATGTGCTTTGCCGTCATAACCAAAGCATTACATGTGCTTTGCCGTTCCTAACCAAAGCATTACATGTGCTTTGCCGTCCTAACCAAAGTATTACATGTGCTTTGCCGTCCTAACCAAAGCATTACATGTACTTTGCCGTCCTAACCAAAGCATTCCATGTGCTTTGCCGTTCTAACCAAAGCATTCCATGTGCTATGCCGTCCACACCACAGCATTACATGTGCTTTCCTCTCGTAACCAAATCATTACATGTGCATTGCCGTTCTAACCAAAGCATTCCATGTACTTTGCCGTCCTTACCAAGGCATTACATATGCATTGCCGTCCTAACCAAAGCATGTCATGTGCTTCGTCGTCCTAACCAAAGCATTACATGTGCTTTGCCGTCATAACCAAAACATTACATGTGCTTTGCCGTCATAACCAAAGCATTACATGTGCTTTGCCGTCCTAACCAAAGCATTACATGTGCTTTGCCGTCATAACCAAAGCATTACATGTGCTTTGCCGTCATAACCAAAGCATTACATGTGCTTTGCCGTCCTAACCAAAGCATTACATGTGCTTTGCCGTCCTAACCAAAAGCATTACATGTGCTTTGCCGTCCTAACCAAAGCATTCCATATGTTTTGCCGTCCTAACCAAAGCATTACTTGTGCATTGCCGTCCTAACCAAAGCATTCCATGTGCTTTGTCGTCCCAACCAAAGCATTACATGTGTTTGCCGTCCTAACCAAAGCATTACAAGTGCATTGCCGTCCTAACCAAAGTATTCCATGTGTGTTGTCGTCCTAACCGAGGCATTACATGTGCTTTGCCGTCCTAACGAAAGCATTACCTGTGCTTTGCCGTCCTAACCAAAGCATTACATGTGCTTTGCCGTCTTAACCAAAGCATTTCTTGGGCTTTGCCTTCCTAACCAAAGCATTACATGTGATTTGCCGTCCTAACCAAAGCATTATATGTTCTTTGCCGTCGTAACCAAAGCATTCGATGTGCTTTGCCGTCCTAACCTAAGCATTACATGCGATTTGCCGTCCTAACCAAAGCATTCTATGTGCTTTGCCGTCCTAACCAAAGCATTCCATGTGCTATGCCGTCCACCCCACAGCATTACATGTGCTTTGCCGTCGTAACCAAATCATTACATGTGCATTGCCGTTCAAACCAAAGCATTCCATGTACTTTGCCGTCCTTACCAAGGCATTACATGTGCATTGCCGTCCTAACCAAAGCATTTCATGTGCTTCGTCGTTCTAACCAAAGCATTACATGTGCTTTGCCATCATAACCAAGGCATTACATGTGCTTTGCCGTCATAACCAAAGCATTACATGTGCTTTGCCGTCCTAACCAAAGCATTACATGTGCATTGCCGTTCTAACCAATGCATTCCATGTGCTTTGCCGTCCTTACCATAGCATTACATGTGCATTGCCGTCCTAACCAAAGCATTTCATGTGCTTCGTCGTCCTAACCAAAGCATTACATGTGCTTTGCCGTCATAACCAAAGCATTACATGTGCTTTGCCGTCCTAACCAAAGCAGTACATGTGCTTTGCCGTCCTAACCAAAGCATTACATGTGCTTTGCCGTCCTAACCAATGCATTCCATATGTTTTGCCGTCCTAACCAAAGCATTACTTGTGCATTGCCGTCCTAACCAAAGCATTCCATATGCTTTGTCGTCCCAACCAAAGCATTACATGTGCTTTGCCGTCCTAACCAAAGCATTACAAGTGCATTGCCGTCCTAACCAAAGCATTCCATGTGTTTTGTCGTCCTAACCAAATCATTACATGTGCTTTGCCGTCATAACCAAAGCATTACATGGGCTTTGCCTTCCTAACCAAAGCATTACATGTGCTTTGCCGTCCTAACCAAAGCATTACATGTTCTTTGCCGTCCTAACCAAAGCATTCCATGTGCTTTGCCGTCCTAACCAAAGCATTCCATGTGCTTTGCCGTCCTAACCAAAGCATTCCATGTGATTTGCCGTCCTAACCAAAGCATTCCATGTGCTATGCCGTCCACACCACAGCATTACATGTGCTTTGCTCTCGTAACCAAATCATTACATGTGCATTGCCGTTCTAACCAAAGCATTCCATGTACTTTGCCGTCCTTACCAAGGCATTACATATGCATTGCCGTCCTAACCTAAGCATTCCATGCGATTTGCCGTCCTAACCAAAGCATTCTATGTGCTTTGCCGTCCTAACCAAAGCATTCCATGTGCTATGCCGTCCACCCCACAGCATTACATGTGCTTTGCCGTCGTAACCAAATCATTACATGTGCATTGCCGTTCAAACCAAAGCATTCCATGTACTTTGCCGTCCTTACCAAGGCATTACATGTGCATTGCCGTCCTAACCAAAGCATTTCATGTGCTTCGTCGTTCTAACCAAAGCATTACATGTGCTTTGCCATCATAACCAAGGCATTACATGTGCTTTGCCGTCATAACCAAAGCATTACATGTGCTTTGCCGTCCTAACCAAAGCATTACATGTGCATTGCCGTTCTAACCAATGCATTCCATGTGCTTTGCCGTCCTTACCATAGCATTACATGTGCATTGCCGTCCTAACCAAAGCATTTCATGTGCTTCGTCGTCCTAACCAAAGCATTACATGTGCTTTGCCGTCATAACCAAAGCATTACATGTGCTTTGCCGTCCTAACCAAAGCATTACATGTGCTTTGCCGTCCTAACCAAAGCATTACATGTGCTTTGCCGTCCTAACCAATGCATTCCATATGTTTTGCCGTCCTAACCAAAGCATTACTTGTGCATTGCCGTCCTAACCAAAGCATTCCATGTGCTTTGTCGTCCTAACCAAAGCATTACATGTGCTTTGCCGTCATAACCAAAGCATTACATGGGCTTTGCCTTCCTAACCAAAGCATTACATGTGCTTTGCCGTCCTAACCAAAGCATTACATGTTCTTTGCCGTCCTAACCAAAGCATTCCATGTGCTTTGCCGTCCTAACCAAAGCATTCCATGTGCTTTGCCGTCCTAACCAAAGCATTCCATGTGATTTGCCGTCCTAACCAAAGCATTCCATGTGCTATGCCGTCCACACCACAGCATTACATGTGCTTTGCTCTCGTAACCAAATCATTACATGTGCATTGCCGTTCTAACCAAAGCATTCCATGTACTTTGCCGTCCTTACCAAGGCATTACATATGCATTGCCGTCCTAACCAAAGCATGTCATGTGCTTCGTCGTCCTAACCAAAGCATTACATGTGCTTTGCCGTCATAACCAAAACATTACATGTGCTTTGCCGTCATAACCAAAGCATTACATGTGCTTTGCCGTCCTAACCAAAGCATTACATGTGCTTTGCCGTCATAACCAAAGCATTACATGTGCTTTGCCGTCCTAACCAAAGCATTACATGTGCTTTGCCGTCCTAACCAAAGCATTACATGTGCTTTGCCGTCCTAACCAAAGTATTCCATGTGTTTTGTCGTCCTAACCAAAGCATTACATGTGCTTTGCCGTCCTAACCAAAGCATTACCTGTGCTTTGCCGTCCTAACCAAAGCATTACATGTGCTTTGCCGTCCTAACCAAAGCATTACATGTGCTTTGCCGTCTTAACCAAAGCATTACATGGGCTTTGTCTTCCTAACCAAAGCATTACATGTGATTTGCCGTCCTAACCAAAGCATTATATGTTCTTTGCCGTCCTAACCAAAGCATTCTATGTGCTTTGCCGTCCTAACCAAAGCATTCCATGTGCTATGCCGTCCACCCCACAGCATTACATGTGCTTTGCCGTCGTAACCAAATCATTACATGTGCATTGCCGTTCTAACCAAAGCATTCCATGTACTTTGCCGTCCTTACCAAGGCATTACATGTGCATTGCCGTCCTAACCAAAGCATTTCATGTGCTTCGTCGTTCTAACAAAAGCATTACATGTGCTTTGCCATCATAACCAAGGCATTACATGTGCTTTGCCGTCATAACCAAAGCATTACATGTGCTTTGCCGTCCTAACCAAAGCATTACATGTGCATTGCCGTTCTAACCAATGCATTCCATGTGCTTTGCCGTCCTTACCATAGCATTACATGTGCATTGCCGTCCTTACCATAGCATTACATGTGCATTGCCGTCCTAACCAAAGCATTTCATGTGCTTCGTCGTCCTAACCAAAGCATTACATGTGCTTTGCCGTCATAACCAAAGCATTACATGTGCTTTGCCGTCATAACCAAAGCATTACATGTGCTTTGCCGTCCTAACCAAAGCATTACATGTGCTTTGCCGTCCTAACCAAAGCATTCCATATGTTTTGCCGTCCTAACCAAAGCATTACTTGTGCATTGCCGTCCTAACCAAAGCATTCCATGTGCTTTGTCGTCCCAACCAAAGCATTACATGTGCTTTGCCTTCCTAACCAAAGCATTACAAGTGCATTGCCGTCCTAACCAAAGCATTCCATGTGTTTTGTCGTCCTAACCAAAGCATTACATGTGCGTTGCTGTCATAACCAAAGCATTACATGTGCTTTGCCGTTCCTAACCAAAGCATTACATGTGCTTTGCCGTTCTAACCAAAGTATTACATGTGCTTTGCCGTCCTAACCAAAGCATTACATGTACTTTGCCGTCCTAACCAAAGCATTACATGTGCTTTGCCGTCCTAACCAAAGCATTACATGTGCTTTACCGTACTAACCAAAGCATGACATGTACATTGCCGTCCTAACCAAAGCATTCCATGCGCTTTATCGTCCTAACCAAAGCATTACATGTGATTTGCCGTCATAACCAAAGCATTACATGTGCTTTGCCGTCATAACCAAAGCATTCCATGTGCTTTGCCGTCCAAACCACAGCATTACATGTGCTTTGCCGTCGTAACCATAGCATTACATGTGCCTTGCCGTTCTAACCAAAGCATTCCATGTGCTTTGCCGTCCTTACCAAGGTATTACATGTGCATTGCCGTCCTAACCAAAGCATTTCATGTGCTTCGTCGTCCTAACCAAAGCATTACATGTGCATTGCCGTCATAACCAAAGCATTACTTGTGCTTTGCCGTCATAACCAAAGCATTACATGTGCTTTGCCGTCATAACCAAAGCATTACATGTGCTTTACCGTCCTAATCAAAGAATTACATGTACATTGCCGTCCTAACCGAAGCTTTCCATGTGCTTTATCGTCCTAACCAAAGCATTACATGTGCTTTGCCGTCATAACCAAAGCATTACGTGTGCTTTGCCGTCATAGCCAAAGCATTACATGTGCTTTGCCGTCCTAACCAAAGCATTACATGTGCTTTGACGTCATAACCAAAGCATTACATGTACTTTGCCGTCCTAACCAAAGCATTACATGTGCTATGCCGTCCACCCCACAGCATTACATGTGCTTTGCCGTCCTTACCAAAGCATTACATGTGCCTTGCCGTCCTAACCAAAGCATTTCATGTGCTTCGTCGTCCTAACCAAAGCATTACATGTGCTTTGCCATCATAACCAAAGCATTACATATGCTTTGCCGTCATAAGCAAAGCATTACATGTGCTTTGCCGTTCTAACCAAAGCATTACATGTGATTTGCCGTCATAACCAAAGCATTACATGTGCTTTGCCGTCCTAACCAAAGCATTACATGTGCATTGCCGTTCTAACCAATGCATTCCATGTGCTTTGCCGTCCTTACCATAGCATTACATGTGCATTGCCGTCCTAACCACAGCATTTCATGTGCTTCGTCGTCCTAACCAAAGCATTACATGTGCTTTGCCGTCATAACCAAAGCATTACATGTGCTTTGCCGTCCTAACCAAAGCATTACATGTGCTTTGCCGTCCTAACCAAAGCATTACATGTGCTTTGCCGTCCTAACCATAGCATTACATGTGCTTTGCCGTCCTAACCAAAGCATTACATGTGCTTTGCCGTCCTAACCATAGCATTACATGTGCTTTGCCGTTCTAACCAAAGCATTACATGTGCTTTGCCGTCCTAACCAAAGCATTACATGTGCTTTGCCGTCTTAACCAAAGCATTACTTGTGCATTGCCGTCCTAACCAAAGCATTCCATGTGCTTTGTCGTCCCAACCAAAGCATTACATGTGTTTGCCGTCCTAACCAAAGCATTACAAGTGCTTTGCCGTCCTAACCAAAGTATTCCATGTGTTTTGTCGTCCTAACCAAAGCATTATATGTGCTTTGCCGTCCTAACCAAAGCATTACCTGTGCTTTGCCGTCCTAACCAAAGCATTACATGTGCTTTGCCGTCCTAACCAAAGCATTACATGTGCATTGCCGTCTTAACCAAAGCATTACATGGGCTTTGTCTTCCTAACCAAAGCATTACATGTGATTTGCCGTCCTAACCAAAGCATTATATGTTCTTTGCCGTCGTAACCAAAGCATTCCATGTGCTTTGCCGTCCTAACCTAAGCATTCCATGCGCTTTGCCGTCCTAACCAAAGCATTCTATGTGCTTTGCCGTCCTAACCAAAGCATTCCATGTGCTATGCCGTCCACCCCACAGCATTACATGTGCTTTGCCGTCGTAACCAAATCATTACATGTGCATTGCCGTTCTAACCAAAGCATTCCATGTACTTTGCCGTCCTTACCAAGGCATTACATGTGCATTGCCGTCCTAACCAAAGCATTTCATGTGCTTCGTCGTTCTAACCAAAGCATTACATGTGCTTTACCATCATAACCAAGGCATTACATGTGCTTTGCCGTCATAACCAAAGCATTACATGTGCTTTGCCGTCATAACCAATGCATTCCATGTGCTTTGCCGTCCTTACCATAGCATTACATGTGCATTGCCGTCCTTACCATAGCATTACATGTGCATTGCCGTCCTGACCAAAGCATTTCATGTGCTTCGTCGTCCTAACCAAAGCATTACATGTGCTTTGCCGTCATAACCAAAGCATTACATGTGCTTTGCCGTCATAACCAAAGCATTACATGTGCTTTGCCGTCCTAACCAAAGCATTACATGTGCTTTGCCGTCCTAACCAAAGCATTCCATATGTTTTGCCGTCCTAACCAAAGCATTACTTGTGCATTGCCGTCCTAACCAAAGCATTCCATGTGCTTTGTCGTCCCAACCAAAGCATTACATGTGCTTTGCCTTCCTAACCAAAGCATTACAAGTGCATTGCCGTCCTAACCAAAGCATTCCATGTGTTTTGTCGTCCTAACCAAAGCATTACATGTGCGTTGCCGTCATAACCAAAGCATTACATGTGCTTTGCCGTTCCTAACCAAAGCATTACATGTGCTTTGCCGTCCTAACCAAAGTATTGCATGTGCTTTGCCGTCCTAACCAAAGCATTACATGTACTTTGCCGTCCTAACCAAAGCATTACATGTGCTTTGCCGTCCTAACCAAAGCATTACATGTGCTTTACCGTACTAACCAAAGCATGACATGTACATTGCCGTCCTAACCAAAGCATTCCATGCGCTTTATCGTCCTAACCAAAGCATTACATGTGATTTGCCGTCATAACCAAAGCATTACATGTGCTTTGCCGTCATAAACAAAGCATTCCATGTGCTTTGCCGTCCAAACCACAGCATTACATGTGCTTTGCCGTCGTAACCAAAGCATTACATGTTCATTGCCGTTCTAACCAAAGCATTCCATGTGCTTTGCCGTCCTTACCAAGGTATTACATGTGCATTGCCGTCCTAACCAAAGCATTTCATGTGCTTCGTCGTCCTAACCAAAGCATTACATGTGCATTGCCGTCATAACCAAAGCAATACTTGTGCTTTGCCGTCATAACCAACGCATTACATGTGCTTTGCCGTCCTAATCAAAGCATTACATGTACATTGCCGTCCTAACCGAAGCATTCCATGTGCTTTATCGTCCTAACCAAAGCATTACATGTGCTTTGCCGTCATAACCAAAGCATTACATGTGCTTTGCCGTCATAGCCAAAGCATTACATGTGCTTTGCCGTCCTAACCAAAGCATTACATGTGCTTTGACGTCATAACCAAAGCATTACATGTACTTTGCCGTCCTAACCAAAGCATTACATGTGCATTGCCGTTCTAACCAATGCATTCCATGTGCTTTGCCGTCCTTACCAAAGCATTACATGTGCCTTGCCGTCCTAACCAAAGCATTTCATGTGCTTCGTCGTCCTAACCAAAGCATTACATGTGCTTTGCCATCATAACCAAAGCATTACATATGCTTTGCCGTCATAAGCAAAGCATTACATGTGCTTTGCCGTTCTAACCAAAGCATTACATGTGCTTTTCCGTCCTAACCAAAGCATTACATGTGCTTTGCCGTCCTAACCAAAGCATTATCAGGAGTTCGCTTGACTTAGCAAAAAGGGTGATTTTAAAGTAAAACGAATGCACATTCACCTGAGGATAAAAAGTTACAACCGTTTATAGACCATAAATACTTGGTTATTTCCAGCAAAAAAGTTCAACTTTACGGAAGATTATATGTTTCATATTCCGAAATAGCTCAGGTGGGAGAGCGTTAGACTGACGATCTAAAGGGCCCTGGTTCAAACCACGGCGATCTTCGAACAATCGAAAAATACAGTTTGAATTGCGTGGACAGAAACCACTTAACACAAATACGGTATCCCGTATTCTGTCTGATTCAAACGCTGTATCCAGAGTTCGACCATGGCAAACTTTGCAACTACATACCGGCGTAAACGAAATACCATATCCGGTGTATTGTCCTGTGAAAACGCCCTATCAGAAGTTTGCCTGCCTTATCAAAAAGGTTGATTTTAAAGTATACAGTTTGAATTCCGTGGTCAGAAACAACTTATAACAAATACGGTATCCCGTATTCTGTCTGATTCAAACGCTGTATCCAGAGTTCGACCATGGCAAACTTTGCAAACACAAACCTGCGAAAAAGAAATACCATATCCGGTGAATTGTCCAGTGAAAACGCCCTATCAGAAGTTCGCTTGACTTAGCCAAAAGGGTGATTTTAAAGAAAAACGAATGCACATTCACCTGAGGATAAAAAGTTACAACCGTTTATAGACCATAAATACTTGGTTATTTCCAGCAAAAAAGTTCAACTTTACGGAAGATTATATGTTTCATATTCCGAAATAGCTCAGGTGGGAGAGCGTTAGACTGACGATCTAAAGGGCCCTGGTTCAAACCACGGCGATCTTCGAACAATCGAAAAATACAGTTTGAATTGCGTGGACAGAAACCACTTAACACAAATACGGTATCCCGTATTCTGTCTGATTAAAACGCTGTATCCAAAGTTCGACCATGGCAAACTTTGCAAACACAAACCTGCGAAAAAGAAATACCATATCCGGTGAATTGTCCTGTGAAAATGCCCTATCAGGAGTTCGCTAGACTTATCAAAAAGTGTGATTTTAAAGTAAAGCGAATGCACATTCACCTGTGGATAGAAAGGTACAACCGTTTATACAACATAAATACTTGGTTATTTCCAGCAAAAAAGTTCAACTTTACGGAAGATTAAATGTTTCATATGCCGAAATAGCTCAGTTGGGAGAGCGTTAGACTGAAGATCTAAAGGTCCCTTTTTCAAACCCCGGCGAACTTACACGAGTTCGGTGAATTGCCCCGGGTTTCGATAATTATTTTATCAATGATTTAACAATCCAACAATATAGTTTGAATTGCGTGGACAGAAACCACTTAACACAAATACGGTATCCCGTATTCTGTCTGATTCAAACGCTGTATCCAGAGTTCGACCATGGCAAACTTTGCAACTACATACCGGCGTAAACGAAATACCATATCCGGTGTATTGTCCTGTGAAAACGCCCTATCAGAAGTTTGCCTGCCTTATCAAAAAGGTTGATTTTAAAGTATACAGTTTGAATTCCGTGGTCAGAAACAACTTATAACAAATACGGTATCCCGTATTCTGTCTGATTCAAACGCTGTATCCAGAGTTCGACCATGGCAAACTTTGCAAACACAAACCTGCGAAAAAGAAATACCATATCCGGTGAATTGTCCAGTGAAAACGCCCTATCAGAAGTTCGCTTGACTTAGCAAAAAGGGTGATTTTAAAGTAAAACGAATGCACATTCACCTGAGGATAAAAAGTTACAACCGTTTATAGACCATAAATACTTGGTTATTTCCAGCAAAAAAGTTCAACTTTACGGAAGATTAAATGTTTCATATTCCGAAATAGCTCAGTTGGGAGAGCGTTAGACTGACGATCTAAAGGGCCCTGGTTCAAACCACGACGAACTTCGAACAATCGAACAGTACAATTTGAATTGCGTGGATAGAAAACACTTAACACAAATACGGTATCCCGTATTCTGTCTGATTCAAACGCTGTATCCAGAGTTCGACCATGGCAAACTTTGCAAACACAAACCTGCGAAAAAGAAATACCATATCCGGTGAATTGTCCTGTGAAAATGCCTTATCAGGAGTTCGCTAGACTTATCAAAAAGTGTGATTTTAAAGTAAAGCGAATGCACATTCACCTGTGGATAGAAAGGTACAACCGTTTATACAACATAAATACTTGGTTATTTCCAGCAAAAAAGTTCAACTTTACGGAAGATTAGATGTTTCATACGCCGAAATAGCTCAGTTGGGAGAGCGTTAGACTGAAGATCTAAACGTCCCTGGTTCAAACCCTGGCGAACTTCCACGAGTTCGGTGAATTGTCCCGGGATTCGGCAATTATTTTATCAATGATTGAACAATCGAACAATACAGTTTGAATTGCGTGGACAGAAACCACTTAACACAAATACGGTATCCCGTATTCTGTCTGATTCAAACGCCTGAATCCAGAGTTCGACCATGGCAAACCTTGCAAACACAAACCTGCGAAAAAGAAATACCATATCCGGTGAATTGTCCTGTGAAAATGCCCTATCAGGAGTTCGCTAGACTTATCAAAAAGTGTGATTTTAAAGTAAAGCGAATGCACATTCACCTGAGGATAAAAAGGTACAACCGTTTATAGACCATAAATACTTGGTTATTTCCAGCACAAAGTTCAATTTTACGGTAGGTTAAATGTTTCATATGCTGTAATAGCTCAGGTGGGAGAGCGTTAGACTGAACATCTAAAGGTCCCCGGCGAACTTCCACGAGTTCGGTGAATTATCCCGGGTTTCGGCAATTATATTATCAATGATTGAACAATCGAACAAGACAGTTTGAATTGCGTGGACAGAAACAACTTAACACAAATACAGTATCCCGTATTCTGTCTGATTCAAACGCCTGAATCCAGAGTTCGACCATGGCAAACTTTGCAAACACAAACCTGCGAAAAAGAAATACCATAACCGCTGAATAGTCCTGTGAAAACGCCCTATCAGGAGTTCGCTTGACTTATTAAAACGGGTGATTATAAAGTAAAACGAATGCACATTCACCTGAGGATAATAAGGTACAACCGTTTATAGACCATAAATACTTGGTTATTTCCAGCAAAAAAGTTCAACTTTACGGAAGATTAAATGTTTCATATGCCGAAATAGCTCAGTTGGGAGAGCGTTAGACTGAAGATCTAAAGGTCCCTGTTTCAAACCCCGGCGAACTTCCATGAGTTCGGTGAATTGTCCCGGGTTTCGGCAATTATTTTGTCAATGATTGAACAATCGAACAATACAGTTTGAATTGCGTGGACAGAAACCACTTAACACAAATACGGTATCCCGTATTCTGTCTCATTCAAACGCTGTATCCAGAGTTCGACCATGGCAAACTTTGCAACTACATACCGGCGTAAACGAAATACCATATCCGGTGTATTGTCCTGTGAAAACGCCCTATCAGAAGTTTGCCTGCCTTATCAAAAAGGTTGATTTTAAAGTATACAGTTTGAATTCCGTGGTCAGAAACAACTTATAACAAATACGGTATCCCGTATTCTGTCTGATTCAAACGCTGTATCCAGAGTTCGACCATGGCAAACTTTGCAAACACAAACCTGCGAAAAAGAAATACCATATCCGGTGAATTGTCCAGTGAAAACGCCCTATCAGAAGTTCGCTTGACTTAGCCAAAAGGGTGATTTTAAAGAAAAACGAATGCACATTCACCTGAGGATAAAAAGTTACAACCGTTTATAGACCATAAATACTTGGTTATTTCCAGCAAAAAAGTTCAACTTTACGGAAGATTAAATGTTTCATATTCCGAAATAGCTCAGTTGGGAGAGCGTTAGACTGACGATCTAAAGGGCCCTGGTTCAAACCACGACGAACTTCGAACAATCGAACAGTACAATTTGAATTGCGTGGATAGAAAACACTTAACACAAATACGGTATCCCGTATTCTGTCTGATTCAAACGCTGTATCCAGAGTTCGACCATGGCAAACTTTGCAAACACAAACCTGCGAAAAAGAAATACCATATCCGGTGAATTGTCCTGTGAAAATGCCCTATCAGGAGTTCGCTAGACTTATCAAAAAGTGTGATTTTAAAGTAAAGCGAATGCACATTCACCTGTGGATAGAAAGGTACAACCGTTTATACAACATAAATACTTGGTTATTTCCAGCAAAAAAGTTCAACTTTACGGAAGATTAGATGTTCCATACGCCGAAATAGCTCAGTTGGGAGAGCGTTAGACTGAAGATCTAAAGGTCCCTGGTTCAAACCCTGGCGAACTTCCACGAGTTCGGTGAATTGTCCCGGGATTCGGCAATTATTTTATCAATGATTGAACAATCGAACAATACAGTTTGAATAGCGTGGACAGAAACCACTTAACACAAATACGGTATCCCGTATTCTGTCTGATTCAAACGCCTGAACCCAGAGTTCGACCATGGCAAACCTTGCAAACACAAACCTGCGAAAAAGAAATACCATATCCGGTGAATTGTCCTGTGAAAATGCCCTATCAGGAGTTCGCTAGACTTATCAAAAAGTGTGATTTTAAAGTAAAGCGAATGCACATTCACCTGAGGATAAAAAGGTACAACCGTTTATAGACCATAAATACTTGGTTATTTCCAGCACAAAGTTCAATTTTACGGTAGGTTAAATGTTTCATATGCTGTAATAGCTCAGGTGGGAGAGCGTTGAACTGAACATCTAAAGGTCCCCGGCGAACTTCCACGAGTTCGGTGAATTGTCCCGGGTTTCGGCAATTATATTATCAATGATTGAACAATCGAACAAGACAGTTTGAATTGCGTGGACAGAAACAACTTAACACAAATACAGTATCCCGTATTCTGTCTGATTCAAACGCCTGAATCCAGAGTTCGACCATGGCAAACTTTGCAAACACAAACCTGCGAAAAAGAAATACCATATCCGGTGAATTGTCCTGTGAAAACGATCTATCAGGAGTTCGCTTGACTTATCAAAAAGGCTAATTTTAATGTAAAACCAATGCACATTCACCCAAGGATTAAAAGGTACAACCTTTTTTAGACCATAAATTCTTGGTTATTTCCAGCAAAAAGTTCAACTTTACGGTAGATTAAATGTTTCATATGCCGAAATAGCTCAGGTGGGAGAGCGTTAGACTGAAGATCTAAAGGTCCCACTTAACACAAATACGGTATCCCGTATTCTGTCTGATTCAAACGCTGTACCCCGAGTTCGGCCAAGGCAAACATTGCAAACACAAACCTGCGAAAAAGAAATACCATGTCCGGTGAATTGTCCTGTGAATACGCCCTATCAGGAGTTTGCTAGACTTATCAAAAAGTGTGATTTTAAAGTAAGACGAATGCACATTCTCCCGAGGATAAAAAGGTACAACCGTTTATAAACCATAAATTCTTGGTTATTTCCAGCAAAAAGTTCAATTTTACGGAAGATTAAATGTTTCATATGCCGAAATAGCTCAGTTGGGAGAGCGTTAGATTGAAGATCTGAAGGTCCCTGGTTCAAACCCCGGCGAACTTCCACGAGTTCGGTGAATTGTCCCTGGTTTCGGCAATTATTTTATCAATGATTGAACAATCGAACAATACAGTTTGAATTGCGTGGACAGAAACCACTTAACACAAATACGGTATCCCGTATTCTGTCTGATTCAAACGCTGTATCCAGAGTTCGACCATGGCAAACTTTGCAAACACAAACCTGCGAAAAAGAAATACCATATCCGGTGAATTGTCCTGTGAAAACGATCTATCAGGAGTTCGCTTGACTTATCAAAAAGGGTAATTTTAATGTAAAACCAATGCACATTCACCCGAGGATTAAAAGGTACAACCGTTTTTAGACCATAAATTCTTGGTTATTTCCAGCAAAAAGTTCAACTTTACGGTAGATTAAATGTTTCATATGCCGAAATAGCTCAGGTGGGAGAGCGTTAGACTGAAGATCTAAAGGTCCCACTTAACACAAATACGGTATCCCGTATTGTGTCTGATTCAAACGCTGTACCCCGAGTTCGGCCAAGGCAAACATTGCAAACACAAACCTGCGAAAAAGAAATACCATGTCCGGTGAATTGTCCTGTGAATACGCCCTATCAGGAGTTTGCTAGACTTATCAAAAAGTGTGATTTTAAAGTAAGACGAATGCACATTCTCCCGAGTTTAAAAAGGTACAACCGTTTATAAACCATAAATTCTTGGTTATTTCCAGCAAAAAGTTCAATTTTACGGTAGATAAAATGTTTCTTATGCCGAA
Organism: Saccoglossus kowalevskii; assembly: GCF_978046115.1. Taxonomy (NCBI): domain Eukaryota; kingdom Metazoa; phylum Hemichordata; class Enteropneusta; family Harrimaniidae; genus Saccoglossus; species Saccoglossus kowalevskii. Next base: position 35,113,882 of record NC_140653.1, read on the forward strand.
ATAGCTCAGGTGGGAGATCGTTAGACTGAAGATCTAAAGGTCCCTGGTTCAAACCCCGGCGAACTTCCACGAGTTCGGTGAATTGTCCCGGGTTTCGGCAATTAATTTATCAATGATTGAACAATTGAACAATACAGTTTGAATTGCGTGGACAGATGCCACTTAACACAAATACGGTATGCCGTATTCTGTCTGATTCAAACGCTGTATCCAGAGTTCGACCATGGCAAACTTTGCAAACACAAACCTGCGAAAAAGAAATACCATATCCGGTTAATTGTCTATGAAAACGATTTATCAAGAGTTCGCTTGACTTATCAAAAAGGGTGATTTTTATGTAAAACGAATGCACATTCACCCGAGGATTAAAAGGTACAACCGTTTATAAACCATAAATTCTTGGTTATTTCCAGCAAAAAGTTCAATTTTTCGGTAGATTAAAAGTATCATACGCCGAAATAGCTCAGTTGGGAGCGTTAGACTGAAGATCTAAAGGTCTCTGGTTCAAACCCCGGCGAACTTCCACGAGTTCGGTCAATTGTCCCTGGTTTCGGCAATTATTTTATCAATGATTGAACAATCGAACAATACAGTTTGAATTGCGTGGACAGAAACCACTTAACACAAATACGGTATCCCGTATTCTGTCTGATTCAAACGCTGTATCCAGAGTTCGACCATGGCAAACTTTGCAAACACAAACCTGCGAAAAAGAAATACCATATCGGTGAATTGTCCTGTGAAAACGCGCTATCAGGAGTTCGCTTGCCTTATCAAAAAGGGTGATTTTAAAGTAAAACGAATGCACATTCACCTGAGGATAAAAAGGTACAACCGTTTATAGACCATAAATACTTGGTTATTTCCAGCAAAAAAGTTCAACTTTACGGTAGATTAAAAGTTTCATATGCCGAAATAGCTCAGTTGGGAGCGTTAGACTGAAGATCTAAAGGTCCCTGGTTCAAACCCCAGCGAACTTCCACGAGTTCGGTCAATTGTCCCGGGTTTCGGCAATTATTTTATCAATGATTGAACAATCGAACAACACAGTTTGAATTGCGTGGAAAGAAACCACTTAACACAAATACGGTATCCCGTATTCTGTCTGATTCAAACGCTGTATCCAGAGTTGGACCATGGCAAACTTAGCAAACACAAACCTGCGAAAAAGAAATACCATATCCGGTGAATTGTCCTGTGAAAACGCCCTATCAGGAGTTCGCTAGACTTATCAAGAACGGTGATTTTAACGTAAAACGAATGCACATTCACCTGAGGATAATAAGGTACAACCGTTTATAGACCATAAATACTTGGTTATTTCCAGCAAAAAGTTCAACTTTACGGAAGATTAAATGTTTCATATGCCGAAATAGCTCAGTTGGGAGAGTGTTAGACTGAAGATCTAAAGGTCCCTGGTTCAAACCGCGGCGAACTGCCACGAGTTCGGTGAATTGTCCCGGGTCTCGGCAATTATTTTATCAATGATTGAACAATCGAACAATACAGTTTGAATTGCGTGGACAGATACCACTTAACACAAATACGGTATCCCGTATTCTGTCTGATTCAAACGCTGTATCCAGAGTTCGACCATGGCAAACTTTGCAAACACAAACCTGCGAAAAAGAAATACCATATCCGGTGAATTGTCCTGTGAAAACGCCCTATCAGGAGTTCGCTAGACTTATCAAGAACGGTGATTTTAACGTAAAACGAATGCACATTCACCTGAGGATAATAAGGTACAACCGTTTATAGACCATAAATACTTGGTTATTTCCAGCAAAAAGTTCAACTTTACGGAAGATTAAATGTTTCATATGCCGAAATAGCTCAGTTGGGAGAGTGTTAGACTGAAGATCTAAAGGTCCCTGGTTCAAACCGCGGCGAACTGCCACGAGTTCGGTGAATTGTCCCGGGTCTCGGCAATTATTTTATCAATGATTGAACAATCGAACAATACAGTTTGAATTGCGTGGACAGATACCACTTAACACAAATACGGTATCCCGTATTCTGTCTGATTCAAACGCTGTATCCAGAGTTCGACCATGGCAAACTTTGCAAACACAAACCTGCGAAAAAGAAATACCATATCCGGTGAATTGTCCTGTGAAAACGATCTATCAGGAGTTCGCTTGACTTATCAAAAAGGCTAATTTTAATGTAAAACCAATGCACATTCACCCAAGGATTAAAAGGTACAACCGTTTTTAGACCATAAATTCTTGGTTATTTCCAGCAAAAAGTTCAACTTTACGGTAGATTAAATGTTTCATATGCCGAAATAGCTCAGGTGGGAGAGCGTTAGACTGAAGATCTAAAGGTCCCACTTAACACAAATACGGTATCCCGTATTCTGTCTGATTCAAACGCTGTACCCCGAGTTCGGCCAAGGCAAACATTGCAAACACAAACCTGCGAAAAAGAAATACCATGTCCGGTGAATTGTCCTGTGAATACGCCCTATCAGGAGTTTGCTAGACTTATCAAAAAGTGTGATTTTAAAGTAAGACGAATGCACATTCTCCCGAGGATAAAAAGGTACAACCGTTTATAAACCATAAATTCTTGGTTATTTCCAGCAAAAAGTTCAATTTTACGGAAGATTAAATGTTTCATATGCCGAAATAGCTCAGTTGGGAGAGCGTTAGATTGAAGATCTGAAGGTCCCTGGTTCAAACCCCGGCGAACTTCCACGAGTGCGGTGAATTGTCCCTGGTTTCGGCAATTATTTTATCAATGATTGAACAATCGAACAATACAGTTTGAATTGCGTGGACAGAAACCACTTAACACAAATACGGTATCCCGTATTCTGTCTGATTCAAACGCTGTATCCAGAGTTCGACCATGGCAAACTTTGCAAACACAAACCTGCGAAAAAGAAATACCATATCCGGTGAATTGTCCTGTGAAAACGATCTATCAGGAGTTCGCTTGACTTATCAAAAAGGGTAATTTTAATGTCAAACCAATGCACATTCACCCGAGGATTAAAAGGTACAACCGTTTTTAGACCATAAATTCTTGGTTATTTCCAGCAAAATGTTCAACTTTACGGTAGATTAAATGTTTCATATGCCGAAATAGCTCAGGTGGGAGAGCGTTAGACTGAAGATCTAAAGGTCCCACTTAACACAAATACGGTATCCCGTATTGTGTCTGATTCAAACGCTGTACCCCGAGTTCGGCCAAGGCAAACATTGCAAACACAAACCTGCGAAAAAGAAATACCATGTCCGGTGAATTGTCCTGTGAATACGCCCTATCAGGAGTTTGCTAGACTTATCAAAAAGTGTGATTTTAAAGTAAGACGAATGCACATTCTCCCGAGGATAAAAAGTTACAACCGTTTATAAACCATAAATTCTTGGTTATTTCCAGCAAAAAGTTCAATTTTACGGTAGATTAAATGTTTCTTATGCCGAAATAGCTCAGGTGGGAGATCGTTAGACTGAAGATCTAAAGGTCCCTGGTTCAAACCCCGGCGAACTTCCACGAGTTCGGTGAATTGTCCCGGGTTTCGGCAATTAATTTATCAATGATTGAACAATTGAACAATACAGTTTGAATTGCGTGGACAGATGCCACTTAACACAAATACGGTATGCCGTATTCTGTCTGATTCAAACGCTGTATCCAGAGTTCGACCATGGCAAACTTTGCAAACACAAACCTGCGAAAAAGAAATACCATATCCGGTTAATTGTCTATGAGAACGACCTATCAAGAGTTCGCTTGACTTATCAAAAAGGGTGATTTTTATGTAAAACGAATGCACATTCACCCGAGGATTAAAAGGTACAACCGTTTATAAACCATAAATTCTTGGTTATTTCCAGCAAAAAGTTCAATTTTTCGGTAGATTAAAAGTATCATACGCCGAAATAGCTCAGTTGGGAGCGTTAGACTGAAGATCTAAAGGTCTCTGGTTCAAACCCCGGCGAACTTCCACGAGTTCGGTCAATTGTCCCTGGTTTCGGCAATTATTTTATCAATGATTGAACAATCGAACAATACAGTTTGAATTGCGTGGACAGAAACCACTTAACACAAATACGGTATCCCGTATTCTGTCTGATTCAAACGCTGTATCCAGAGTTCGACCATGGCAAACTTTGCAAACACAAACCTGCGAAAAAGAAATACCATATCGGTGAATTGTCCTGTGAAAACGCGCTATCAGGAGTTCGCTTGCCTTATCAAAAAGGGTGATTTTAAAGTAAAACGAATGCACATTCACCTGAGGATAAAAAGGTACAACCGTTTATAGACCATAAATACTTGGTTATTTCCAGCAAAAAAGTTCAACTTTACGGTAGATTAAAAGTTTCATATACCGAAATAGCTCAGTTGGGAGCGTTAGACTGAAGATCTAAAGGTCCCTGGTTCAAACCCCAGCGAACTTCCACGAGTTCGGTCAATTGTCCCGGGTTTCGGCAATTATTTTATCAATGATTGAACAATCGAACAACACAGTTTGAATTGCGTGGAAAGAAACCACTTAACACAAATACGGTATCCCGTATTCTGTCTGATTCAAACGCTGTATCCAGAGTTGGACCATGGCAAACTTAGCAAACACAAACCTGCGAAAAAGAAATACCATATCCGGTGAATTGTCCTGTGAAAACGCCCTATCAGGAGTTCGCTAGACTTATCAAGAAAGGTGATTTTAACGTAAAACGAATGCACATTCACCTGAGGATAAAAAGGTACAACCGTTTATAGACCATAAATACTTGGTTATTTCCAGCAAAAAGTTCAACTTTACGGAAGATTAAATGTTTCATATGCCGAAATAGCTCAGTTGGGAGAGTGTTAGACTGAAGATCTAAAGGTACCTGGTTCAAACCGCGGCGAACTGCCACGAGTTCGGTGAATTGTCCCGGGTCTCGGCAATTATTTTATCAATGATTGAACAATCGAACAATACAGTTTGAATTGCGTGGACAGATACCACTTAACACAAATACGGTATCCCGTATTCTGTCTGATTCAAACGCTGTACCCCGAGTTCGGCCAAGGCAAACATTGCAAACACAAACCTGCGAAAAAGAAATACCTTGTCCGGTGAATTGTCCTGTGAATACGCCCTATCAGGAGTTTGCTAGACTTATCAAAAAGTGTGATTTTAAAGTAAGACGAATGCACATTCTCCCGAGGATAAAAAGGTACAACCGTTTATAAACCATAAATTCTTGGTTATTTCCAGCAAAAAGTTCAATTTTACGGTAGATTAAATGTTTCTTATGCCGAAATAGCTCAGGTGGGAGATCGTTAGACTGAAGATCTAAAGGTCCCTGGTTCAAACCCCGGCGAACTTCCACGAGTTCGGTGAATTGTCCCGGGTTTCGGCAATTATTTTATCAATGATTGAACAATCGAACAATACAGTTTGAATTGCGTGGACAGATGCCACTTAACACAAATACGGTATCCCGCATTCTGTCTGATTCAAACGCTGTATCCAGAGTTCGACCAAGGCAAACTTTGCAAAAACACACCTGTGTAAAAGAAATAGCATATCCGGTGTATTGTCCTGTGAAAACGCCCTGTCAGAAGTTCGCCTGCCTTATCAAAAAGGGTGATTTTAAAGTAAAACGAATGCACATTCACCTGAGGATAAAAATGTACAACCGTTTATAGACCATAAATACTTGGTTATTTCCAGCAAAAAGTTCAACTTTACGGAAGATTAAATGTTTCATATGCCGAAATAGCTCAGTTGGGAGAGTGTTAGACTGAAGATCTAAAGTTCCTTGGTTCAAAGCACGGCGAACTTCCACGAGTTCGGTGAATTGTCCCGGGTTTCGACAATAATTTTATCAATGAATTGAACAATCGAACAATACAGTTTGAATTGCGTGGACAGAAACCACTTAACACAAATACGGTATCCCGTATTCTGTCTGATTCAAACGCTGTATCCAGAGTTCGACCAAGGCAAACTTTGCAAAAACACACCTGCGTAAAAGAAATACCATATCCGGTGTATTGTCCTGTGAAAACGCCCTGTCAGAAGTTCGCCTGCCTTATCAAAAAGGGTGAATTTAAAGTAAAACGAATGCACATTCACCCGAGGATAAAAAGGTACAACCGTTTATAGACCATAAATTCTTGGTTATTTCCAGCAAAAAGTTCAACTTTACGGTGGATTAAATTCTTCATATGCCGAAATAGCTCAGTTGGGAGAGCGTTAGACTGAAGATCTAAAGGTCCCTGGTGAAGGTCCCTGGTTCAAACCCCGGCGAACTTCCACGAGTTCGGTGAATTGTCCCGGGTTTCGGCAATTATTTTATCAATGATTGAACAATCGAACAATACAGTTTGAATTGCGTGTATAGAAACAACTTAAAACAAATACGGTATCCCGTATTCTGTCTGATTCAAACGCTGTGTCCTGAGTTCGACCAAGGCAAACTTTGCAAACACAAACCTGCGAAAAAGAAATGCCATATCCGGTGTATTGTCCTGTGAAAACGCCCTATCAGGAGTTCGCTTGACTTATCAAAAAGGGTGAATTTTATAGTAAAACGAATGCACTTTCACCTGAGGATAAAAAGGTACAACCGTTTATAGACCATAAATACTTGGTTATTTCCAGCATAAAAGTTCAAGTTTACGGTAGATTAAATGTTTCATATCCCGAAATAGCTCAGTTGGGAGAGCGTTAGACTGAACAACTAAAGGTCCCTGGTTCAAACCCCGGCGAACTTCCACGAGTTCGGTGAATTGTCCCGGGTTTCGGCAATTATTTTATCAATGATTGAACAATCGAACAATACAGTTTGAATTGCGTGTATAGAAACAACTTAAAACAAATACGGTATCCCGTATTCTGTCTGATTCAAACGCTGTGTCCAGAGTTCGACCAAGGCAAACTTTGCAAACACAAACCTGCGAAAAAGAAATGCCATATCCGGTGTATTGTCCTGTGAAAACGCCCTATCAGGTGTTCGCTTGACTTATCAAAAAGGGTGATTTTAATGTAAAACGAATGCACATTCTCCCGAGGATAAAAAGGTACAACCGTTTATGGACCATAAATACTTGGTTATTTCCAGCAAAAAAGTTCAACTTTACGGAAGATTAAATGTTTCATATGCCGAAATAGCTCAGTTGGGAGAGCGTTAGACTGAAGATCTAAAGTTCCTTGGTTCAAAGCACGGCGAACTTCCACGAGTTCGGTGAATTGTCCCGGGTTTCGACAATAATTTTATCAATGAATTGAACAATCGAACAATACAGTTTGAATTGCGTGTACAGAAACAACTTAACACAAATACTGTATCCCGTATTCTGTCCGATTCAAACGCTATATCCATAGTTCGACCAAGGCAAACTTTGCAAACACAAACCTGCGAAAAAGAAATACCATGTCCGGTGAATTGTCCTGTGAAAACGCCCTATCAGGAGTTCGCTTGACTTATCAAAAAGGGTGATTTTAAAGTAAAACGAATGCACATTCACCTGAGGATGAAAAGGTACAATCGTTTATAGACCATAAAAACTTGGTTATTTCCAGCATAAAAGTTCAACTTTACGGAAGATAAAATGATTCATATCCCGAAATAGCTCAGTTGGGAGAGTGTTAGACTGAAGATCTAAAGGTCCCTGGTTCAAACCCCGGCGAACTTCCACGAGTTTGGTGAATTACCCGGTTTCGGCAATTATTTTATCAATGATCGAACAATACAGTTTGAATTGCGTGGACAGAAACCACTTAACACAAATACGGTATCCCGTATTCTGTCTGATTCAAACGCTGTATCCAGAGTTCGAGCAAGGCAAACTTTGCAAAAACACACCTGCGTAAAAGAAATACCATATCCGGTGTATTGTCCTGTGAAAACGCCCTGTCAGAAGTTCGCCTGCCTTATCAAAAAGGGTGATTTTAAAGTAAAACGAATGCACATTCACCCGAGGATGAAAAGGTACAACCGTTTATAGACCATAAATTCTTGGTTATTTCCAGCAAAAAGTTCAACTTTACGGTGGATTAAATTCTTCATATGCCGAAATAGCTCAGTTGGGAGAGCGTTAGACTGAAGATCTAAAGGTCCCTGGTGAAGGTCCCTGGTGAACCCCGGCGAACTTCCACGATTTCGGTGAATTGTCCCGTGTTTCGGCAATTATTTTATCAATGATTGAACAATCGAACAATACAGTTTGAATTGCGTGTACAGAAACAACTTAACACAAATACGGTATCCCGCATTCTGTCTGATTCAAACGCTGTATCCAGAGTTCGACCAAGGCATACTTTGCAAAAACAAACCTGCGAAAAAGAAATACCATATCCGGTGTATTGTCCTGTGAAAACGCCCTGTCAGAAGTTCCACTGCCTTATCAAAAAGGGTCATTTTAAAGTAAAACGAATGCACATTCACCTGAGGATAAAAAGGTACAACCGTTTATAGACCATAAATTATTGGTTATTTCCAGCAAAAAGTTCAACTTTACGGTAGATTAACTGTTTCATATGCCGAAATAGCTCAGTTGGGAGAGCGTTAGACTGAAGATATAAAGTTCCTTGGTTCAAACCACGGCGAACTTCCACGAGTTCGGTGAATTTTCCCGGGTTTCGGCAATTATTTTATCAATGATTGAACAATCGAACAATACAGTTTGAATTGCGTGGACAGAAACCACTTAACACAAATACGGTATCCCGTATTCTGTCTGATTCAAACGCCTGTATCGAGAGATCGACCATGGCAAACTTCGCAAACACAAACCTGCGAAAAAGAAATACCATATCCGGTGAATTGTCATGTGAAAACTACCTATCAGGAGTTCGCTTGACTTATCAAAAAGGGTGATTTTAAAGTAAAACGAATGCACATTCACCTGAGGATAAAAAGGTATAACCGTTTATATACCATAAATACTTGGTTATTTACAGCAAAAAGTTCAATTTTACGGTAGATTAAATGTTTCATATGCCGAAATAGCTCAGGTGGGAGATCGTTAGACTGAAGATCTAAAAGTCCCTGGTTCAAACCCCGGCGAACTTCCACGAGTTCGGTGAATTGTCCCGGGTTTCGGCAATTATTTTATCAATGATTGAACAATCGAACAACACAGTTTGAATTGCGTGTACAGAAACAACTAAACGCAAATACGGTTTCCCGTTTTCTGTTGAATCAAACGCTGTATCTAGAGTTCAACCATGGCAAACTTTGCAAAAACACACCTGCGTAAAAGAAATACCATATCCGGTGTATTGTCCTGTGAAAACGCCCTGTCAGAAGTTCGCCTGCCTTATCAAAAAGGGTGATTTTAAAGTAAAACGAATGCACATTTACCTGAGGATAAAAAGGTACAACCGTTTATAGACCATAGATTCTTGGTTAATTCCAGCAAAAAGTTCAATTTTACGGTAGATTAAAAGTTTCATATGCCGAAATAGCTCAGTTGAGAGAGCGTTAGACTGAAGATCTAAAAGTCCCTGGTTCAAACCCCGGCGAACTTCCACGAGTTCGGTGAATTGTCTCGGGTTTCGGCAATTATTTTATCAATGATTGAACAATCGAACAATACAGTTTGAATTGCGTGTATAGAAACAACTTAAAACAAATACGGTATCCCGTATTCTGTCTGATTCAAACGCTGGGTCCAGAGTTCGACCAAGGCAAACTTTGCAAACACAAACCTGCGAAAAAGAAATACCATGTCCGGTGAATTGTCCTGTGAAAACGCCCTATCAGGAGTTCGCTTGACTTATCAAAAAGGGTGATTTTAAAGTAAAACGAATGCACATTCACCTGAGGATAAAAAGGTACAACCGTTTATATACCACAAATACTTGGTTATTTCCAGCAAAAAAGTTCAACTTTACGGAAGATTAAATGCTTCATATGCCGGATTAGCTCAGTTGGGAGAGCGTAAGACTGAAGTTCTAAAGGTCCCTGGTTCAAACACCGGCGAACTTCCACGAGTTTGGTGAATTACCCGGTTTCGGCAATTATTTTATCAATGATTGAACAATCGAACAATACAGTTTGAATTGCGTGGACAGAAACCACTTAACACAAATACGGTATCCCGTATTCTGTCTGAATCAAACGCTGTATCCAGAGTTCGACCAAGGCAAACTTTGCAAAAACACACCTGCGTAAAAGAAATACCATATCCGGTGTATTGTCCTGTGAAAACGCCCTGTCAGAAGTTCGCCTGCCTTATCAAAAAGGGTGATTTTAAAGTAAAACGAATGCACATTCACCTGAGAATAAAAAAGGTACAACCGTTTATAGACCATAAATTCTTGGTTATTTCCAGCAAAAAGTTCAACTTTACGGTGGATTAAATTCTTCATATGCTGAAATAGCTCAGTTGTGAGAGCGTTAGACTGAAGATCTAAAGGTCCCTGGTGAAGGTCCCTGGTGAACCCCGGCGAACTTCCACGAGTTCGGTGAATTGTCCCGTGTTTCGGCAATTATTTTATCAATGATTGAACAATCGAACAATACAGTTTGAATTGCGTGTACAGAAACAACTTAACACAAATACGGTATCCCGCATTCTGTCTGATTCAAACGCTGTATCCAGAGTTCGACCAAGGCATACTTTGCAAAAACGAACCTGCGTAAAAGAAATACCATATCCGGTGTATTGTCCTGTGAAAACGCCCTGTCAGAAGTTCGCCTGCCTTATCAAAAAGGGTGATTTTAATGTAAAACGAATGCATATTCACCCGAGGATAAAAAGGTACAACCGTTTATAGACCATAAATACTTGGTTATTTCCAGCATAAAAGTTCAACTTTACGGAAGATTAAATGTTTCATATCCCGAAATAGCTCAGTTGGGAATGCGTTAGACTGAAGATCTAAAGGTTCCTGGTTCAAACCCCGGCGAACTTCCACGAGTTCGGTGAATTGTCCCGGGTTTCGTCAATTATTTTATCAATGATTGAGCAATCGAACAATACAGTTTGAATTGCGTGGACAGAAACCACTTAACACAAATACGGTATGCCGTATTCTGTCTGATTCAAACGCTGTATATATAGTTCGACCATTGCAAACATTGCAACTGCAAACCTGCGTAAAAGAAATATCATATCCGGTGTTATTGTCCTGTGAAACGCCATGTCAGAAGTTCGCCTGCCTTATCAAAAAGGGTGATTTTAAAGTAAAACGAATACACATTCACCTGAGGATAAAAAGGCACAACCGTTTATAGACCATAAATTCTTGGTTATTTCCAGCAAAAAGTTCAACTTTACGGTAGATTAAATGTTTCATATGCCGAAATAGCTCAGTTGGGAGAGCTGTTAGCCTGAAGATCTATAGGTATCTGGTTCAAACCCCGGCGAACTTCCACGAGTTTGGTGAATTGTCCCGGGTTTTGGGCAATTATTTTATCAATGATTGAACAATCGAACAATACAGTTTGAATTGCGTGTACAGAAACAACTTAACACAAATACGGTATCCCGTATTCTGTCTGATTCAAGCGCTGTATCTAGAGGTGGACCATTGCAAACTTTGCAACTGCAAACCTGCGTAAAAGAAATATCATATCCGGTGTATTGTCCTGTGAAAACGCCCTGTCAGAAGTTCCACTGCCTTATCAAAAAGGGTCATTTTAAAGTAAAACGAATGCACATTCACCTGAGGATAAAAAGGTACAACCGTTTATAGACCATAAATTATTGGTTATTTCCAGCAAAAAGTTCAACTTTACGGTAGATTAACTGTTTCATATGCCGAAATAGCTCAGTTGGGAGAGCGTTAGACTGAAGATATAAAGTTCCTTGGTTCAAACCACGGCGAACTTCCACGAGTTCGGTGAATTTTCCCGGGTTTCGGCAATTATTTTATCAATGATTGAACAATCGAACAATACAGTTTGAATTGCGTGGACAGAAACCACTTAACACAAATACGGTTTCCCGTATTCTGTCTGATTCAAACGCCTGTATCGAGAGATCGACCATGGCAAACTTCGCAAACACAAACCTGCGAAAAAGAAATACCATATCCGGTGAATTGTCATGTGAAAACTACCTATCAGGAGTTCGCTTGACTTATCAAAAAGGGTGATTTTAAAGTAAAACGAATGCACATTCACCTGAGGATAAAAAGGTATAACCGTTTATATACCATAAATACTTGGTTATTTACAGCAACAAGTTCAATTTTACGGTAGATTAAATGTTTCTTATGCCGAAATAGCTCAGGTGGGAGATCGTTAGACTGAAGATCTAAAGGTCCCTGGTTCAAACCCCGGCGAACTTCCACGAGTTCGGTGAATTGTCCCGGGTTTCGGCAATTATTTTATCAATGATTAAACAATCGAACAATACAGTTTGAATTGCGTGTACAGAAACAACTAAACGCAAATACGGTTTCCCGTTTTCTGTTGAATCAAACGCTGTATCTAGAGTTCAACCATGGCAAACTTTGCAAACACAAACCTGCGAAAAAGAAATACCATATCCGGTGTATTGTCCTGTGAAAACGCCTTGTTAGAAGTTCGCCTGCCTTATCAAAAAGGGTGATTTTAAAGTAAAACGAATGCACATTCACCTGAGGATAAAAAGGTACAACCGTTTATAGACCATAAATTCTTGGTTATTTGCAGCAAAAAGTTCAACTTTACGGTAGATTAAATGTTTCATATGCCGAAATAGCTCAGTTGGGAGAGCGTTAGACTGAAGATCTAAAGGTCCCTGGTTCAAACCCTGGCGAACTTCCACGAGTTTGGTGAATTGTCCCGGGTTTCGGCAATTTTTTTATGAATGATTGAACAATCGAACAATACAGTTTGAATTGCGTGGACAGAAACCACTTAACACAAATACGGTATGCCGTATTCTGTCTGATTCAAACGCAGTATCCAGAGTTCGACCATGGCAAACTTTGCAAACACAAACCTGCGAAAAAGAAATACCATATCCGGTGTATTGTCCTGTGAAACGCCCTATCAGTAGTTCACCTGCCTTATCAAAAATGGTGATTTTAAAGTAAAACGAATGCACATTCACCCGAGGATAAAAAAGGTACAACCGTTTATAAACCATAAATTCTTGGTTATTTCCAGCAAAAAGTTCAATTTTACGGTAGATTAAAAGTTTCATATGCCGAAATAGCTCAGTTGGGAGAGCGTTAGACTGAAGATCTAAAGGTCCCTGGTTCAAACCCCGGCGAACTTCCACGAGTTCGGTGAATTGTCCCGGGTTTCGGCAATTATTTTATCAATGATTGAACAATCGAACAATACAGTTTGAATTGCGTGTACAGAAACAACTTAACACAAATACGTTATCCCGTATTCTGTCTGATTCAAATGCTGTATCCAGAGTTCGACCAAGGCAAACTTTGCAAAAACACACATGCGTAAAAGAAATACCATATCCGGTGTATTGTCCTGTGAAAACGCCCTGTCAGAAGTTCGCCTGCCTTATCAAAAAGGGTGATTTTAAAATAAAACGAATGCACATTCACCTGAGGATAAAAAGGTACAACCGTTTATAGACCGTAAATTCTTGGTTATTTCCAGCAAAAAGTTCAACTTTACAGTAGATTAATTGTTTCATATGCCGAAATAGCTCAGTTGGGAGAGCGTTAGACTGAAGATCTAAAGGTCCCTGGTTCAAACCCCGGTGAACTTCCACGAGTTCGGTGAATTGTCCCGGGTTTCGGCAATTATTTTATCAATGATTGAACAATCGAACAATACAGTTTGAATTGCGTGGACAGAAACCACTTAACACAAATACGGTATGCCGTATTCTGTCTGATTCAAACGCAGTATCCAGAGTTCGACCATGGCAAACTTTGCAAACACAAACCTGCGAAAAAGAAATACCATATCCGGTGTATTGTCTTGTGAAACGCCCTATCAGAAGTTCACCTGCCTTATCAAAAAGGGTGATTTTAAAGTAAAACGAATGCACATTCACCCGAGGATAAAAAGGTACAACCGTTTATAAACCATAAATTCTTGGTTATTTCCAGCAAAAAGTTCAATTTTACGGTAGATTAAAAGTTTCATATGCCGAAATAGCTCAGTTGGGAGAGCGTTAGACTGAAGATCTAGAGTTCGACCAAGGCAAACTTTGCAAAAACACACATGTGTAAAAGAAATACCATATCCGGTGTATTGTCCTGTGAAAACGCCCTGTCGGAAGTTCACCTGCCTTATCAAAAAGGGTGATTTTAAAGTAAAACGAATGCACATTCACCCGAGGATAAAAAGGTACAACCATTTATAAACCATAAATTCTTGGTTATTTCCAGCAAAAAGTTCAATTTTACGGTAGATTAAAAGTTTCATATGCCGAAATAGCTCAGTTGGGAGAGCGTTAGACTGAAGATCTAAAGGTCCCTGGTTCAAACCCCGGCGAACTTCCACGAGTTCGGTGAATTGTCCCGGGTTTCGGCAATTTTTTTATGAATGATTGAACAATCGAACAATACAGTTTGAATTGCGTGGACAGAAACCACTTAACACAAATACGGTATGCCGTATTCTGTCTGATTCAAACGCAGTATCCAGAGTTCGACCATGGCAAACTTTGCAAACACAAACCTGCGAAAAAGAAATACCATATCCGGTGTATTGTCCTGTGAAACGCCCTATCAGAAGTTCGCCTGCCTTATCAAAAAGGGTGATTTTAAAGTAAAACGAATGCACATTCACCCGAGGATTAAAAGGTACAACCATTTATAAACCATAAATTCTTGGTTATTTCCAGCAAAAAGTTCAATTTTACGGTAGATTAAAAGTTTCATATGCCGAAATAGCTCAGTTGGGAGAGCGTTAGACTGAAGATCTAAAGGTCCCTGGTTCAAACCCCGGCGAACTTCCACGAGTTCGGTGAATTGTTCCGGGTTTCGGCAATTATTTTATCAATGATTGAACAATCGAACAATACAGTTTGAATTGCGCGAACAGAAACCACTTAACACAAATACGGTATCCCGTATTCTGTCTGATTCAAACGCCTGTATCGAGAGATCGACCATGGCAAACTTCGCAAACACAAACCTGCGAAAAAGAAATACCATATCCGGTGAATTGTCATGTGAAAACTACCTATCAGGAGTTCGCTTGACTTATCAAAAAGGGTGATTTTAAAGTAAAACGAATGCACATTCACCCGAGGATAAAAAGGTACAACCGTTTATAAACCATAAATTCTTGGTTATTTCCAGCAAAAAGTTCAATTTTACGGTAGATTAAAATTTTCATATGCCGAAATAGCTCAGTTGGGAGAGCGTTAGACTGAAGATCTAAAGGTCCCTTGTTCAAACCCCGGCGAACTTCCACGAGTTCGGTGAATTGTAGCGGTTTTCGGCAATTATTTTATCAATGATTGAACAATCGAACAATACAGTTTGAATTGCGTGTACAGAAACAACTTAACACAAATACGGTATGCCGTATTCTGTCTGATTCAAACGCAGTATCCAGAGTTCGACCATGGCAAACTTTGCAAACACAAACCTGCGAAAAAGAAATACCATATCCGGTGTATTGTCCTGTGAAACGCCCTATCAGTAGTTCACCTGCCTTATCAAAAAGGGTGATTTTAAAGTAAAACGAATGCACATTCACCCGAGGATAAAAAAGGTACAACCGTTTATAAACCATAAATTCTTGGTTATTTCCAGCAAAAAGTTCAATTTTACGGTAGATTAAAAGTTTCATATGCCGAAATAGCTCAGTTGGGAGAGCGTTAGACTGAAGATCTAAAGGTCCCTGGTTCAAACCCCGGCGAACTTCCACGAGTTCGGTGAATTGTCGCGGGTTTCGGCAATTATTTTATCAATGATTGAACAATCGAACAATACAGTTTGAATTGCGTGTACAGAAACAACTTAACACAATTACGGTATCCCGTATTCTGTCTGATTCAAACGCTGTATCCAGAGTTCGACCAAGGCAAACTTTGCAAAAACACACATGCGTAAAAGAAATACCATATCCGGTGTATTGTCCTGTGAAAACGCCCTGTCAGAAGTTCGCCTGCCTTATCAAAAAGGGTGATTTTAAAATAAAACGAATGCACATTCACCTGAGGATAAAAAGGTACAACCGTTTATAGACCGTAAATTCTTGGTTATTTCCAGCAAAAAGTTCAACTTTACAGTAGATTAAATGTTTCATATGCCGAAATAGCTCAGTTGGGAGAGCGTTAGACTGAAGATCTAAAGGTCCCTGGTTCAAACCCCGGTGAACTTCCACGAGTTCGGTGAATTGTCCCGGGTTTCGGCAATTATTTTATCAATGATTGAACAATCGAACAATACAGTTTGAATTGCGTGGACAGAAACCACTTAACACAAATACGGTATGCCGTATTCTGTCTGATTCAAACGCAGTATCCAGAGTTCGACCATGGCAAACTTTGCAAACACAAACCTGCGAAAAAGAAATACCATATCCGGTGTATTGTCCTGTGAAACGCCCTATCAGAAGTTCGCCTGCCTTATCAAAAAGGGTGATTTTAAAGTAAAACGAATGCACATTCACCTGAGGATAAAAAGGTACAACCGTTTATAGACCATAAATTCTTGATTATTTCCAGCCAAAAGTTCAATTTTACGGTAGATTAAAAGTTTCATATGCCGAAATAGCTCAGTTGGGAGAGCGTTAGACTGAAGATCTAAAGGTCCCTTGTTCAAACCCCGGCGAACTTCCACGAGTTCGGTGAATTGTAGCGGTTTTCGGCAATTATTTTATCAATGATTGAACAATCGAACAATACAGTTTGAATTGCGTGTACAGAAACAACTTAACACAAATACGGTATGCCGTATTCTGTCTGATTCAAACGCAGTATCCAGAGTTCGACCATGGCAAACTTTGCAAACACAAACCTGCGAAAAAGAAATACCATATCCGGTGTATTGTCCTGTGAAACGCCCTATCAGTAGTTCACCTGCCTTATCAAAAAGGGTGATTTTAAAGTAAAACGAATGCACATTCACCCGAGGATAAAAAAGGTACAACCGTTTATAAACCATAAATTCTTGGTTATTTCCAGCAAAAAGTTCAATTTTACGGTAGATTAAAAGTTTCATATGCCGAAATAGCTCAGTTGGGAGAGCGTTAGACTGAAGATCTAAAGGTCCCTGGTTCAAACCCCGGCGAACTTCCACGAGTTCGGTGAATTGTCGCGGGTTTCGGCAATTATTTTATCAATGATTGAACAATCGAACAATACAGTTTGAATTGCGTGTACAGAAACAACTTAACACAATTACGGTATCCCGTATTCTGTCTGATTCAAACGCTGTATCCAGAGTTCGACCAAGGCAAACTTTGCAAAAACACACATGCGTAAAAGAAATACCATATCCGGTGTATTGTCCCGTGAAAACGCCCTGTCAGAAGTTCGCCTGCCTTATCAAAAAGGGTGATTTTAAAATAAAACGAATGCACATTCACCTGAGGATAAAAAGGTACAACCGTTTATAGACCGTAAATTCTTGGTTATTTCCAGCAAAAAGTTCAACTTTACAGTAGATTAAATGTTTCATATGCCGAAATAGCTCAGTTGGGAGAGCGTTAGACTGAAGATCTAAAGGTCCCTGGTTCAAACCCCGGTGAACTTCCACGAGTTCGGTGAATTGTCCCGGGTTTCGGCAATTATTTTATCAATGATTGAACAATCGAACAATACAGTTTGAATTGCGTGGACAGAAACCACTTAACACAAATACGGTATGCCGTATTCTGTCTGATTCAAACGCAGTATCCAGAGTTCGACCATGGCAAACTTTGCAAACACAAACCTGCGAAAAAGAAATACCATATCCGGTGTATTGTCCTGTGAAACGCCCTATCAGAAGTTCGCCTGCCTTATCAAAAAGGGTGATTTTAAAGTAAAACGAATGCACATTCACCTGAGGATAAAAAGGTACAACCGTTTATAGACCATAAATTCTTGATTATTTCCAGCCAAAAGTTCAATTTTACGGTAGATTAAAAGTTTCATATGCCGAAATAGCTCAGTTGGGAGAGCGTTAGACTGAAGATCTAAAGGTCCCTGGTTCAAACCCCGGCCAACTTCCACGAGTTCGGTGAATTGTCGCGGGTTTCGGCAATTATTTTATCAATGATTGAACAATCGAACAATACAGTTTGAATTGCGTGTACAGAAACAACTTAACACAATTACGGTATCCCGTATTCTGTCTGATTCAAACGCTGTATCCAGAGTTCGACCAAGGCAAACTTTGCAAAAACACACATGCGTAAAAGAAATACCATATCCGGTGTATTGTCCTGTGAAACGCCCTATCAGTAGTTCACCTGCCTTATCAAAAAGGGTGATTTTAAAGTAAAACGAATGCACATTCACCCGAGGATAAAAAAGGTACAACCGTTTATAAACCATAAATTCTTGGTTATTTCCAGCAAAAAGTTCAATTTTACGGTAGATTAAAAGTTTCATATGCCGAAATAGCTCAGTTGGGAGAGCGTTAGACTGAAGATCTAAAGGTCCCTGGTTCAAACCCCGGCGAACTTCCACGAGTTCGGTGAATTGTCGCGGGTTTCGGCAATTATTTTATCAATGATTGAACAATCGAACAATACAGTTTGAATTGCGTGTACAGAAACAACTTAACACAATTACGGTATCCCGTATTCTGTCTGATTCAAACGCTGTATCCAGAGTTCGACCAAGGCAAACTTTGCAAAAACACACATGCGTAAAAGAAATACCATATCCGGTGTATTGTCCCGTGAAAACGCCCTGTCAGAAGTTCGCCTGCCTTATCAAAAAGGGTGATTTTAAAATAAAACGAATGCACATTCACCTGAGGATAAAAAGGTACAACCGTTTATAGACCGTAAATTCTTGGTTATTTCCAGCAAAAAGTTCAACTTTACAGTAGATTAAATGTTTCATATGCCGAAATAGCTCAGTTGGGAGAGCGTTAGACTGAAGATCTAAAGGTCCCTGGTTCAAACCCCGGTGAACTTCCACGAGTTCGGTGAATTGTCCCGGGTTTCGGCAATTATTTTATCAATGATTGAACAATCGAACAATACAGTTTGAATTGCGTGGACAGAAACCACTTAACACAAATACGGTATGCCGTATTCTGTCTGATTCAAACGCAGTATCCAGAGTTCGACCATGGCAAACTTTGCAAACACAAACCTGCGAAAAAGAAATACCATATCCGGTGTATTGTCCTGTGAAACGCCCTATCAGAAGTTCGCCTGCCTTATCAAAAAGGGTGATTTTAAAGTAAAACGAATGCACATTCACCTGAGGATAAAAAGGTACAACCGTTTATAGACCATAAATTCTTGATTATTTCCAGCCAAAAGTTCAATTTTACGGTAGATTAAAAGTTTCATATGCCGAAATAGCTCAGTTGGGAGAGCGTTAGACTGAAGATCTAAAGGTCCCTGGTTCAAACCCCGGCCAACTTCCACGAGTTCGGTGAATTGTTCCGTGTTTCGGCAATTATTTTATCAATGATTGAACAATCGAACAATACAGTTTGAATTGCGCGAACAGAAACCACTTAACACAAATACGGTATCCCGTATTCTGTCTGATTCAAACGCCTGTATCGAGAGATCGACCATGGCAAACTTCGCAAACACAAACCTGCGAAAAAGAAATACCATATCCGGTGAATTGTCATGTGAAACGCCCTATCAGAAGTTCACCTGCCTTATCAAAAAGGGTGATTTTAATGTAAAACGAATGCACATTCACCCGAGGATTGAAAGGTACAACCGTTTATAAACCATAAATTCTTGGTTATTTCCAGCAAAAGTTCAATTTTTCGGTAGATTAAAAGTTTCATATGCCGAAATAGCTCAGTTGGGAGAGCGTTAGACTGAAGATCTAAAGGTCCCTGGTTCAAACCCCGGTGAACTTCCACGAGTTTGGTGAATTGTCCCGGGTTTCGGCAATTTTTTTATGAATGATTGAACAATCGAACAATACAGTTTGAATTGCGTGGACAGAAACCACTTAACACAAATACGGTATGCCGTATTCTGTCTGATTCAAACGCAGTATCCAGAGTTCGACCATGGCAAACTTTGCAAACACAAACCTGCGAAAAAGAAATACCATATCCGGTGTATTGTCCTGTGAAACGCCCTATCAGTAGTTCACCTGCCTTATCAAAAAGGGTGATTTTAAAGTAAAACGAATGCACATTCACCCGAGGATAAAAAAGGTACAACCGTTTATAAACCATAAATTCTTGGTTATTTCCAGCAAAAAGTTCAATTTTACGGTAGATTAAAAGTTTCATATGCCGAAATAGCTCAGTTGGGAGAGCGTTAGACTGAAGATCTAAAGGTCCCTGGTTCAAACCCCGGCGAACTTCCACGAGTTCGGTGAATTGTCCCGGGTTTCGGCAATTATTTTATCAATGATTGAACAATCGAACAATACAGTTTGAATTGCGTGTACAGAAACAACTTAACACAAATACGTTATCCCGTATTCTGTCTGATTCAAATGCTGTATCCAGAGTTCGACCAAGGCAAACTTTGCAAAAACACACATGTGTAAAAGAAATACCATATCCGGTGTATTGTCCTGTGAAAACGCCCTGTCGGAAGTTCACCTGCCTTATCAAAAAGGGTGATTTTAAAGTAAAACGAATGCACATTCACCCGAGGATAAAAAGGTACAACCATTTATAAACCATAAATTCTTGGTTATTTCCAGCAAAAAGTTCAATTTTACGGTAGATTAAAAGTTTCATATGCCGAAATAGCTCAGTTGGGAGAGCGTTAGACTGAAGATCTAAAGGTCCCTGGTTCAAACCCCGGCGAACTTCCACGAGTTCGGTGAATTGTTCCGGGTTTCGGCAATTATTTTATCAATGATTGAACAATCGAACAATACAGTTTGAATTGCGCGAACAGAAACCACTTAACACAAATACGGTATCCCGTATTCTGTCTGATTCAAACGCCTGTATCGAGAGATCGACCATGGCAAACTTCGCAAACACAAACCTGCGAAAAAGAAATACCATATCCGGTGAATTGTCATGTGAAAACTACCTATCAGGAGTTCGCTTGACTTATCAAAAAGGGTGATTTTAAAGTAAAACGAATGCACATTCACCCGAGGATAAAAAGGTACAACCGTTTATAAACCATAAATTCTTGGTTATTTCCAGCAAAAAGTTCAATTTTACGGTAGATTAAAATTTTCATATGCCGAAATAGCTCAGTTGGGAGAGCGTTAGACTGAAGATCTAAAGGTCCTGGTTCAAACCCCGGCGAACTTCCACGAGTTCGGTGAATTGTCGCGGGTTTCGGCAATTATTTTATCAATGATTGAACAATCGAACAATACAGTTTGAATTGCGTGTACAGAAACAACTTAACACAATTACGGTATCCCGTATTCTGTCTGATTCAAACGCAGTATCCAGAGTTCGACCATGGCAATCTTTGCAAACACAAACCTGCGAAAAAGAAATACCATATCCGGTGTATTGTCCTGTGAAACGCCCTATCAGAAGTTCGCCTGCCTTATCAAAAAGGGTGATTTTAAAGTAAAACGAATGCACATTCACCCGAGGATAAAAAGGTACAACCGTTTATAAACCATAAATTCTTGATTATTTCCAGCCAAAAGTTCAATTTTACAGTAGATTAAAAGTTTCATATGCCGAAATAGCTCAGTTGGGAGACCGTTAGACTGAAGATCTAAAGGTCCCTTGTTCAAACCCCGGCGAACTTCCACGAGTTCGATGAATTGTCCCGGGTTTCGGCAATTATTTTATCAATGATTGAGCAATCGAACAATACAGTTTGAATTGCGTGTACAGAAACAACTTAAGACAAATACGGTATCCCGTATTCTGTCTGATTCAAACGCTGTATCCAGAGTTCGACCATGGCAATCTTTGCAAACACAAACCTGCGAAAAAGAAATACCATATCCGGTGTATTGTCCTGTGAAACGCCCTATCAGAAGTTCGCCTGCCTTATCAAAAAGGGTGATTTTAAAGTAAAACGAATGCACATTCACCCGAGGATAAAAAGGTACAACCGTTTATAAACCATAAATTCTTGATTATTTCCAGCCAAAAGTTCAATTTTACAGTAGATTAAAAGTTTCATATGCCGAAATAGCTCAGTTGGGAGACCGTTAGACTGAAGATCTAAAGGTCCCTTGTTCAAACCCCGGCGAACTTCCACGAGTTCGATGAATTGTCCCGGGTTTCGGCAATTATTTTATCAATGATTGAGCAATCGAACAATACAGTTTGAATTGCGTGTACAGAAACAACTTAAGACAAATACGGTATCCCGTATTCTGTCTGATTCAAACGCTGTATCCAGAGTTCGACCAAGGCAAACTTTGCAAAAACACACATGCGTAAAAGAAATACCATATCCGGTGTTATTGTCCTGTGAAACGCCCTATCAGAAGTTCACCTGCCTTATCAAAAAGGGTGATTTTAAAGTAAAACGAATGCACATTCACCCGAGGATAAAAAGGTACAACCATTTATAAACCATAAATTCTTGGTTATTTCCAGCAAAAAGTTCAATTTTACGGTAGATTAAAAGTTTCATATGCCGAAATAGCTCAGTTGGGAGAGCGTTAGACTGAAGATCTAAAGGTCCCTGGTTCAAACCCCGGCGAACTTCCACGAGTTCGGTGAATTGTTCCGGGTTTCGGCAATTATTTTATCAATGATTGAACAATCGAACAATACAGTTTGAATTGCGCGAACAGAAACCACTTAACACAAATACGGTATCCCGTATTCTGTCTGATTCAAACGCCTGTATCGAGAGATCGACCATGGCAAACTTCGCAAACACAAACCTGCGAAAAAGAAATACCATATCCGGTGAATTGTCATGTGAAACGCCCTATCAGAAGTTCACCTGCCTTATCAAAAAGGGTGATTTTAATGTAAAACGAATGCACATTCACCCGAGGATTGAAAGGTACAACCGTTTATAAACCATAAATTCTTGGTTATTTCCAGCAAAAGTTCAATTTTTCGGTAGATTAAAAGTTTCATATGCCGAAATAGCTCAGTTGGGAGAGCGTTAGACTGAAGATCTAAAGGTCCCTGGTTCAAACCCCGGCGAACTTCCACGAGTTTGGTGAATTGTCCCGGGTTTCGGCAATTTTTTTATGAATGATTGAACAATCGAACAATACAGTTTGAATTGCGTGGACAGAAACCACTTAACACAAATACGGTATGCCGTATTCTGTCTGATTCAAACGCAGTATCCAGAGTTCGACCATGGCAAACTTTGCAAACACAAACCTGCGAAAAAGAAATACCATATCCGGTGTATTGTCCTGTGAAACGCCCTATCAGTAGTTCACCTGCCTTATCAAAAAGGGTGATTTTAAAGTAAAACGAATGCACATTCACCTGAGGATAAAAAAGGTACAACCGTTTATAAACCATAAATTCTTGGTTATTTCCAGCAAAAAGTTCAATTTTACGGTAGATTAAAAGTTTCATATGCCGAAATAGCTCAGTTGGGAGAGCGTTAAACTGAAGATCTAAAGGTCCCTGGTTCAAACCCCGGCGAACTTCCACGAGTTCGGTGAATTGTCCCGGGTTTCGGCAATTATTTTATCAATGATTGAACAATCGAACAATACAGTTTGAATTGCGTGTACAGAAACAACTTAACACAATTACGGTATCCCGTATTCTGTCTGATTCAAACGCAGTATCCAGAGTTCGACCATGGCAATCTTTGCAAACACAAACCTGCGAAAAAGAAATACCATATCCGGTGTATTGTCCTGTGAAACGCCCTATCAGAAGTTCGCCTGCCTTATCAAAAAGGGTGATTTTAAAGTAAAACGAATGCACATTCACCCGAGGATAAAAAGGTACAACCGTTTATAAACCATAAATTCTTGATTATTTCCAGCCAAAAGTTCAATTTTACAGTAGATTAAAAGTTTCATATGCCGAAATAGCTCAGTTGGGAGACCGTTAGACTGAAGATCTAAAGGTCCCTTGTTCAAACCCCGGCGAACTTCCACGAGTTCGATGAATTGTCCCGGGTTTCGGCAATTATTTTATCAATGATTGAGCAATCGAACAATACAGTTTGAATTGCGTGTACAGAAACAACTTAAGACAAATACGGTATCCCGTATTCTGTCTGATTCAAACGCTGTATCCAGAGTTCGACCAAGGCAAACTTTGCAAAAACACACATGCGTAAAAGAAATACCATATCCGGTGTTATTGTCCTGTGAAACGCCCTATCAGAAGTTCACCTGCCTTATCAAAAAGGGTGATTTTAAAGTAAAACGAATGCACATTCACCCGAGGATAAAAAGGTACAACCATTTATAAACCATAAATTCTTGGTTATTTCCAGCAAAAAGTTCAATTTTACGGTAGATTAAAAGTTTCATATGCCGAAATAGCTCAGTTGGGAGAGCGTTAGACTGAAGATCTAAAGGTCCCTGGTTCAAACCCCGGCGAACTTCCACGAGTTCGGTGAATTGTTCCGGGTTTCGGCAATTATTTTATCAATGATTGAACAATCGAACAATACAGTTTGAATTGCGCGAACAGAAACCACTTAACACAAATACGGTATCCCGTATTCTGTCTGATTCAAACGCCTGTATCGAGAGATCGACCATGGCAAACTTCGCAAACACAAACCTGCGAAAAAGAAATACCATATCCGGTGAATTGTCATGTGAAACGCCCTATCAGAAGTTCACCTGCCTTATCAAAAAGGGTGATTTTAATGTAAAACGAATGCACATTCACCCGAGGATTGAAAGGTACAACCGTTTATAAACCATAAATTCTTGGTTATTTCCAGCAAAAGTTCAATTTTTCGGTAGATTAAAAGTTTCATATGCCGAAATAGCTCAGTTGGGAGAGCGTTAGACTGAAGATCTAAAGGTCCCTGGTTCAAACCCCGGCGAACTTCCACGAGTTTGGTGAATTGTCCCGGGTTTCGGCAATTTTTTTATGAATGATTGAACAATCGAACAATACAGTTTGAATTGCGTGGACAGAAACCACTTAACACAAATACGGTATGCCGTATTCTGTCTGATTCAAACGCAGTATCCAGAGTTCGACCATGGCAAACTTTGCAAACACAAACCTGCGAAAAAGAAATACCATATCCGGTGTATTGTCCTGTGAAACGCCCTATCAGTAGTTCACCTGCCTTATCAAAAAGGGTGATTTTAAAGTAAAACGAATGCACATTCACCTGAGGATAAAAAAGGTACAACCGTTTATAAACCATAAATTCTTGGTTATTTCCAGCAAAAAGTTCAATTTTACGGTAGATTAAAAGTTTCATATGCCGAAATAGCTCAGTTGGGAGAGCGTTAAACTGAAGATCTAAAGGTCCCTGGTTCAAACCCCGGCGAACTTCCACGAGTTCGGTGAATTGTCCCGGGTTTCGGCAATTATTTTATCAATGATTGAACAATCGAACAATACAGTTTGAATTGCGTGTACAGAAACAACTTAACACAAATACGTTATCCCGTATTCTGTCTGATTCAAATGCTGTATCCAGAGTTCGACCAAGGCAAACTTTGCAAAAACACACATGTGTAAAAGAAATACCATATCCGGTGTATTGTCCTGTGAAAACGCCCTGTCGGAAGTTCACCTGCCTTATCAAAAAGGGTGATTTTAAAGTAAAACGAATGCACATTCACCCGAGGATAAAAAGGTACAACCATTTATAAACCATAAATTCTTGGTTATTTCCAGCAAAAAGTTCAATTTTACGGTAGATTAAAAGTTTCATATGACGAAATAGCTCAGTTGGGAGAGCGTTAGACTGAAGATCTAAAGGTCCCTGGTTCAAACCCCGGCGAACTTCCACGAGTTCGGTGAATTGTTCCGGGTTTCGGCAATTATTTTATCAATGATTGAACAATCGAACAATACAGTTTGAATTGCGCGAACAGAAACCACTTAACACAAATACGGTATCCCGTATTCTGTCTGATTCAAACGCCTGTATCGAGAGATCGACCATGGCAAACTTCGCAAACACAAACCTGCGAAAAAGAAATACCATATCCGGTAAATTGTCATGTGAAAACTACCTATCAGGAGTTCGCTTGACTTATCAAAAAGGGTGATTTTAAAGTAAAACGAATGCACATTCACCCGAGGATAAAAAAGGTACAACCGTTTATAAACCATAAATTCTTGGTTATTTCCAGCAAAAAGTTCAATTTTACGGTAGATTAAAAGTTTCATATGCCGAAATAGCTCAGTTGGGAGAGCGTTAGACTGAAGATCTAAAGGTCCCTGGTTCAAACCCCGGCGAACTTCCACGAGTTCGGTGAATTGTCCCGGGTTTCGGCAATTATTTTATCAATGATTGAACAATCGAACAATACAGTTTGAATTGCGTGTACAGAAACAACTTAACACAAATACGGTATCCCGTATTCTGTCTGATTCAAACGCTCTCTATAAAGTTCGACCAATGCAAACATTGCAACTGCAAACATGCGTAAAAGAAATACCATATCCGGTGTTATTGTCCTGTGAAACGCCCTATTAGAAGTTCGCCTGCCTTATCAAAAAGGGTGATTTTAAAGTAAAACGAATGCACATTCACCCGAGGATAAAAAGGTACAACCGTTTATAAACCATAAATTCTTGGTTATTTCCAGCAAAAAGTTCAATTTTACGGTAGATTAAAATTTTCATATGCCGAAATAGCTCAGTTGGGAGAGCGTTAGACTGAAGATCTAAAGGTCCTGGTTCAAACCCCGGCGAACTTCCACGAGTTCGGTGAATTGTAGCGGTTTTCGGCAATTATTTTATCAATGATTGAACAATCGAACAATACAGTTTGAATTGCGTGTACAGAAACAACTTAACACAAATACGGTATCCCGTATTCTGTCTGATTCAAACGCTGTATCCAGAGTTCGACCAAGGCAAACTTTGCAAAAACACACATGCGTAAAAGAAATACCATATCCGGTGTATTGTCCTGTGAAAACGCCCTGTCAGAAGTTCGCCTGCCTTATCAAAAAGGGTGATTTTAAAATAAAACGAATGCACATTCACCTGAGGATAAAAAGGTACAACCGTTTATAAACCATAAATTCTTGGTTATTTCCAGCAAAAAGTTCAATTTTACGGTAGACTAACAGTTTCATATGCCGAAATAGCTCAGTTGGGAGAGCGTTAGACTGAAGATCTAAAGGTCCCTTGTTCAAACCCCGGCGAACTTCCACGAGTTTGGTGAATTGTCCCGGGTTTCGGCAATTTTTTTATGAATGATTGAACAATCGAACAATACAGTTTGAATTGCGTGGACAGAAACCACTTAACACAAATACGGTATGCCGTATTCTGTCTGATTCAAACGCAGTATCCAGAGTTCGACCATGGCAAACTTTGCAAACACAAACCTGCGAAAAAGAAATACCATATCCGGTGTATTGTCCTGTGAAACGCCCTATCAGTAGTTCACCTGCCTTATCAAAAAGGGTGATTTTAAAGTAAAACGAATGCACATTCACCCGAGGATAAAAAAGGTACAACCGTTTATAAACCATAAATTCTTGGTTATTTCCAGCAAAAAGTTCAATTTTACGGTAGATTAAAAGTTTCATATGCCGAAATAGCTCAGTTGGGAGAGCGTTAGACTGAAGATCTAAAGGTCCCTGGTTCAAACCCCGGCGAACTTCCACGAGTTCGGTGAATTGTCGCGGGTTTCGGCAATTATTTTATCAATGATTGAACAATCGAACAATACAGTTTGAATTGCGTGTACAGAAACAACTTAACACAATTACGGTATCCCGTATTCTGTCTGATTCAAACGCTGTATCCAGAGTTCGACCAAGGCAAACTTTGCAAAAACACACATGCGTAAAAGAAATACCATATCCGGTGTATTGTCCTGTGAAAACGCCCTGTCAGAAGTTCGCCTGCCTTATCAAAAAGGGTGATTTTAAAATAAAACGAATGCACATTCACCTGAGGATAAAAAGGTACAACCGTTTATAGACCGTAAATTCTTGGTTATTTCCAGCAAAAAGTTCAACTTTACAGTAGATTAAATGTTTCATATGCCGAAATAGCTCAGTTGGGAGAGCGTTAGACTGAAGATCTAAAGGTCCCTGGTTCAAACCCCGGTGAACTTCCACGAGTTCGGTGAATTGTCCCGGGTTTCGGCAATTATTTTATCAATGATTGAACAATCGAACAATACAGTTTGAATTGCGTGGACAGAAACCACTTAACACAAATACGGTATGCCGTATTCTGTCTGATTCAAACGCAGTATCCAGAGTTCGACCATGGCAAACTTTGCAAACACAAACCTGCGAAAAAGAAATACCATATCCGGTGTATTGTCCTGTGAAACGCCCTATCAGAAGTTCGCCTGCCTTATCAAAAAGGGTGATTTTAAAGTAAAACGAATGCACATTCACCTGAGGATAAAAAGGTACAACCGTTTATAGACCATAAATTCTTGATTATTTCCAGCCAAAAGTTCAATTTTACGGTAGATTAAAAGTTTCATATGCCGAAATAGCTCAGTTGGGAGAGCGTTAGACTGAAGATCTAAAGGTCCCTGGTTCAAACCCCGGCCAACTTCCACGAGTTCGGTGAATTGTTCCGGGTTTCGGCAATTATTTTATCAATGATTGAACAATCGAACAATACAGTTTGAATTGCGCGAACAGAAACCACTTAACACAAATACGGTATCCCGTATTCTGTCTGATTCAAACGCCTGTATCGAGAGATCGACCATGGCAAACTTCGCAAACACAAACCTGCGAAAAAGAAATACCATATCCGGTGAATTGTCATGTGAAACGCCCTATCAGAAGTTCACCTGCCTTATCAAAAAGGGTGATTTTAATGTAAAACGAATGCACATTCACCCGAGGATTGAAAGGTACAACCGTTTATAAACCATAAATTCTTGGTTATTTCCAGCAAAAGTTCAATTTTTCGGTAGATTAAAAGTTTCATATGCCGAAATAGCTCAGTTGGGAGAGCGTTAGACTGAAGATCTAAAGGTCCCTGGTTCAAACCCCGGTGAACTTCCACGAGTTTGGTGAATTGTCCCGGGTTTCGGCAATTTTTTTATGAATGATTGAACAATCGAACAATACAGTTTGAATTGCGTGGACAGAAACCACTTAACACAAATACGGTATGCCGTATTCTGTCTGATTCAAACGCAGTATCCAGAGTTCGACCATGGCAAACTTTGCAAACACAAACCTGCGAAAAAGAAATACCATATCCGGTGTATTGTCCTGTGAAACGCCCTATCAGTAGTTCACCTGCCTTATCAAAAAGGGTGATTTTAAAGTAAAACGAATGCACATTCACCCGAGGATAAAAAAGGTACAACCGTTTATAAACCATAAATTCTTGGTTATTTCCAGCAAAAAGTTCAATTTTACGGTAGATTAAAAGTTTCATATGCCGAAATAGCTCAGTTGGGAGAGCGTTAGACTGAAGATCTAAAGGTCCCTGGTTCAAACCCCGGCGAACTTCCACGAGTTCGGTGAATTGTCCCGGGTTTCGGCAATTATTTTATCAATGATTGAACAATCGAACAATACAGTTTGAATTGCGTGTACAGAAACAACTTAACACAAATACGTTATCCCGTATTCTGTCTGATTCAAATGCTGTATCCAGAGTTCGACCAAGGCAAACTTTGCAAAAACACACATGTGTAAAAGAAATACCATATCCGGTGTATTGTCCTGTGAAAACGCCCTGTCGGAAGTTCACCTGCCTTATCAAAAAGGGTGATTTTAAAGTAAAACGAATGCACATTCACCCGAGGATAAAAAGGTACAACCATTTATAAACCATAAATTCTTGGTTATTTCCAGCAAAAAGTTCAATTTTACGGTAGATTAAAAGTTTCATATGCCGAAATAGCTCAGTTGGGAGAGCGTTAGACTGAAGATCTAAAGGTCCCTGGTTCAAACCCCGGCGAACTTCCACGAGTTCGGTGAATTGTTCCGGGTTTCGGCAATTATTTTATCAATGATTGAACAATCGAACAATACAGTTTGAATTGCGCGAACAGAAACCACTTAACACAAATACGGTATCCCGTATTCTGTCTGATTCAAACGCCTGTATCGAGAGATCGACCATGGCAAACTTCGCAAACACAAACCTGCGAAAAAGAAATACCATATCCGGTGAATTGTCATGTGAAAACTACCTATCAGGAGTTCGCTTGACTTATCAAAAAGGGTGATTTTAAAGTAAAACGAATGCACATTCACCCGAGGATAAAAAGGTACAACCGTTTATAAACCATAAATTCTTGGTTATTTCCAGCAAAAAGTTCAATTTTACGGTAGATTAAAATTTTCATATGCCGAAATAGCTCAGTTGGGAGAGCGTTAGACTGAAGATCTAAAGGTCCTGGTTCAAACCCCGGCGAACTTCCACGAGTTCGGTGAATTGTCGCGGGTTTCGGCAATTATTTTATCAATGATTGAACAATCGAACAATACAGTTTGAATTGCGTGTACAGAAACAACTTAACACAATTACGGTATCCCGTATTCTGTCTGATTCAAACGCAGTATCCAGAGTTCGACCATGGCAATCTTTGCAAACACAAACCTGCGAAAAAGAAATACCATATCCGGTGTATTGTCCTGTGAAACGCCCTATCAGAAGTTCGCCTGCCTTATCAAAAAGGGTGATTTTAAAGTAAAACGAATGCACATTCACCCGAGGATAAAAAGGTACAACCGTTTATAAACCATAAATTCTTGATTATTTCCAGCCAAAAGTTCAATTTTACAGTAGATTAAAAGTTTCATATGCCGAAATAGCTCAGTTGGGAGACCGTTAGACTGAAGATCTAAAGGTCCCTTGTTCAAACCCCGGCGAACTTCCACGAGTTCGATGAATTGTCCCGGGTTTCGGCAATTATTTTATCAATGATTGAGCAATCGAACAATACAGTTTGAATTGCGTGTACAGAAACAACTTAAGACAAATACGGTATCCCGTATTCTGTCTGATTCAAACGCTGTATCCAGAGTTCGACCAAGGCAAACTTTGCAAAAACACACATGCGTAAAAGAAATACCATATCCGGTGTTATTGTCCTGTGAAACGCCCTATCAGAAGTTCACCTGCCTTATCAAAAAGGGTGATTTTAAAGTAAAACGAATGCACATTCACCCGAGGATAAAAAGGTACAACCATTTATAAACCATAAATTCTTGGTTATTTCCAGCAAAAAGTTCAATTTTACGGTAGATTAAAAGTTTCATATGCCGAAATAGCTCAGTTGGGAGAGCGTTAGACTGAAGATCTAAAGGTCCCTGGTTCAAACCCCGGCGAACTTCCACGAGTTCGGTGAATTGTTCCGGGTTTCGGCAATTATTTTATCAATGATTGAACAATCGAACAATACAGTTTGAATTGCGCGAACAGAAACCACTTAACACAAATACGGTATCCCGTATTCTGTCTGATTCAAACGCCTGTATCGAGAGATCGACCATGGCAAACTTCGCAAACACAAACCTGCGAAAAAGAAATACCATATCCGGTGAATTGTCATGTGAAACGCCCTATCAGAAGTTCACCTGCCTTATCAAAAAGGGTGATTTTAATGTAAAACGAATGCACATTCACCCGAGGATTGAAAGGTACAACCGTTTATAAACCATAAATTCTTGGTTATTTCCAGCAAAAGTTCAATTTTTCGGTAGATTAAAAGTTTCATATGCCGAAATAGCTCAGTTGGGAGAGCGTTAGACTGAAGATCTAAAGGTCCCTGGTTCAAACCCCGGCGAACTTCCACGAGTTTGGTGAATTGTCCCGGGTTTCGGCAATTTTTTTATGAATGATTGAACAATCGAACAATACAGTTTGAATTGCGTGGACAGAAACCACTTAACACAAATACGGTATGCCGTATTCTGTCTGATTCAAACGCAGTATCCAGAGTTCGACCATGGCAAACTTTGCAAACACAAACCTGCGAAAAAGAAATACCATATCCGGTGTATTGTCCTGTGAAACGCCCTATCAGTAGTTCACCTGCCTTATCAAAAAGGGTGATTTTAAAGTAAAACGAATGCACATTCACCCGAGGATAAAAAAGGTACAACCGTTTATAAACCATAAATTCTTGGTTATTTCCAGCAAAAAGTTCAATTTTACGGTAGATTAAAAGTTTCATATGCCGAAATAGCTCAGTTGGGAGAGCGTTAAACTGAAGATCTAAAGGTCCCTGGTTCAAACCCCGGCGAACTTCCACGAGTTCGGTGAATTGTCCCGGGTTTCGGCAATTATTTTATCAATGATTGAACAATCGAACAATACAGTTTGAATTGCGTGTACAGAAACAACTTAACACAAATACGTTATCCCGTATTCTGTCTGATTCAAATGCTGTATCCAGAGTTCGACCAAGGCAAACTTTGCAAAAACACACATGTGTAAAAGAAATACCATATCCGGTGTATTGTCCTGTGAAAACGCCCTGTCGGAAGTTCACCTGCCTTATCAAAAAGGGTGATTTTAAAGTAAAACGAATGCACATTCACCCGAGGATAAAAAGGTACAACCATTTATAAACCATAAATTGTTGGTTATTTCCAGCAAAAAGTTCAATTTTACGGTAGATTAAAAGTTTCATATGCCGAAATAGCTCAGTTGGGAGAGCGTTAGACTGAAGATCTAAAGGTCCCTGGTTCAAACCCCGGCGAACTTCCACGAGTTCGGTGAATTGTTCCGGGTTTCGGCAATTATTTTATCAATGATTGAACAATCGAACAATACAGTTTGAATTGCGCGAACAGAAACCACTTAACACAAATACGGTATCCCGTATTCTGTCTGATTCAAACGCCTGTATCGAGAGATCGACCATGGCAAACTTCGCAAACACAAACCTGCGAAAAAGAAATACCATATCCGGTAAATTGTCATGTGAAAACTACCTATCAGGAGTTCGCTTGACTTATCAAAAAGGGTGATTTTAAAGTAAAACGAATGCACATTCACCCGAGGATAAAAAAGGTACAACCGTTTATAAACCATAAATTCTTGGTTATTTCCAGCAAAAAGTTCAATTTTACGGTAGATTAAAAGTTTCATATGCCGAAATAGCTCAGTTGGGAGAGCGTTAAACTGAAGATCTAAAGGTCCCTGGTTCAAACCCCGGCGAACTTCCACGAGTTCGGTGAATTGTCCCGGGTTTCGGCAATTATTTTATCAATGATTGAACAATACAGTTTGAATTGCGTGTACAGAAACAACTTAACACAAATACGTTATCCCGTATTCTGTCTGATTCAAATGCTGTATCCAGAGTTCGACCAAGGCAAACTTTGCAAAAACACACATGTGTAAAAGAAATACCATATCCGGTGAATTGTCCTGTGAAAACGATCTATCAGGAGTTCGCTTGACTTATCAAAAAGGGTGATTTTAAAGTAAAACGAATGCACATTCACCCGAGGATTAAAAGGTACAACCATTTATAAACCATAAATTCTTGGTTATTTCCAGCAAAAAGTTCAATTTTACGGTAGATTAAAAGTTTCATATGCCGAAATAGCTCAGTTGGGAGAGCGTTAGACTGAAGATCTAAAGGTCCCTGGTTCAAACCCCGGCGAACTTCCACGAGTTCGGTGAATTGTTCCGGGTTTCGGCAATTATTTTATCAATGATTGAACAATCGAACAATACAGTTTGAATTGCGCGAACAGAAACCACTTAACACAAATACGGTATCCCGTATTCTGTCTGATTCAAACGCCTGTATCGAGAGATCGACCATGGCAAACTTCGCAAACACAAACCTGCGAAAAAGAAATACCATATCCGGTGAATTGTCATGTGAAAACTACCTATCAGGAGTTCGCTTGACTTATCAAAAAGGGTGATTTTAAAGTAAAACGAATGCACATTCACCCGAGGATAAAAAGGTACAACCGTTTATAAACCATAAATTCTTGGTTATTTCCAGCAAAAAGTTCAATTTTACGGTAGATTAAAATTTTCATATGCCGAAATAGCTCAGTTGGGAGAGCGTTAGACTGAAGATCTAAAGGTCCTGGTTCAAACCCCGGCGAACTTCCACGAGTTCGGTGAATTGTAGCGGTTTTCGGCAATTATTTTATCAATGATTGAACAATCGAACAATACAGTTTGAATTGCGTGTACAGAAACAACTTAACACAAATACGGTATCCCGTATTCTGTCTGATTCAAACGCTGTATCCAGAGTTCGACCAAGGCAAACTTTGCAAAAACACACATGCGTAAAAGAAATACCATATCCGGTGTATTGTCCTGTGAAAACGCCCTGTCAGAAGTTCGCCTGCCTTATCAAAAAGGGTGATTTTAAAATAAAACGAATGCACATTCACCTGAGGATAAAAAGGTACAACCGTTTATAAACCATAAATTCTTGATTATTTCCAGCCAAAAGTTCAATTTTACGGTAGATTAAAAGTTTCATATGCCGAAATAGCTCAGTTGGGAGAGCGTTAGACTGAAGATCTAAAGGTCCCTTGTTCAAACCCCGGCGAACTTCCACGAGTTCGATGAATTGTCCCGGGTTTCGGCAATTATTTTATCAATGATTGAGCAATCGAACAATACAGTTTGAATTGCGTGTACAGAAACAACTTAAGACAAATACGGTATCCCGTATTCTGTCTGATTCAAACGCTGTATCCAGAGTTCGACCAAGGCAAACTTTGCAAAAACACACATGCGTAAAAGAAATACCATATCCGGTGTTATTGTCCTGTGAAACGCCCTATCAGAAGTTCACCTGCCTTATCAAAAAGGGTGATTTTAAAGTAAAACGAATGCACATTCACCCGAGGATAAAAAGGTACAACCATTTATAAACCATAAATTCTTGGTTATTTCCAGCAAAAAGTTCAATTTTACGGTAGATTAAAGGATTCATATGCCGAAATAGCTCAGTTGGGAGAGCGTTAGACTGAAGATCTAAAGGTCCCTGGTTCAAACCCCGGCGAACTTCCACGAGTTCGGTGAATTGTCCCGGGTTTCGGCAATTATTTTATCATTGACTGAACAATCGAACAATACAGTTTGAATTGCGTGGTCAGAAACCACTTAACACAAATACGGCATCCCGTATTCTGTCTGATTCAAACGCCTTATCCAGAGGTCGACCATTGCAAATTTTGCAACTACAAACCTGCGTAAAAGAAATACCATATCCGGTGTATTGTCCTGTGAAAACGCCCTATCAAGAGTGATTTTAAAGTAAAACGAATGCACATTCACCCGAGGATAAAAAAGTACAACCGTTTATATACCATAAATGCTTGGTTATTTCCAGCAAAAAGTTCAAATTTACGGTAGATTATATGTTTCATATGCCGAAATAGCTCAGTTGGGAGAGCGTTAGACTGAAGATCTAAAGGTCCCTTGTTCAAACCCCGGCGAACTTCCACGAGTTCGGTGAATTGTCCCGGGTTTCGGCAATTATTTTATCAATGATTGAACAATCGAACAATACAGTTTGAATTGCGTGTACAGAAACAACTTAACACAAATACGGTATCCCGTATTCTGTCTGATTCAAACGCTGTATCCATGGTTCGACCAAGGCAAACTTTGCAAAAACACACATGTGTAAAAGAAATACCATATCCGGTGAATTGTCCTGTGAAAACGCCCTGTCGGAAGTTCACCTGCCTTATCAAAAAGGGTGATTTTAAAGTAAAACGAATGCACATTCACCCGCGGATAAAAAGGTACAACCGTTTATAAACCATAAATTCTTGATTATTTCCAGCCAAAAGTTCAATTTTACGGTAGATTAAAAGTTTCATATGCCGAAATAGCTCAGTTGGGAGAGCGTTAGACTGAAGATCTAAAGGTCCCTTGTTCAAACCCCGGCGAACTTCCACGAGTTCGGTGAATTGTCCCGGGTTTCGGCAATTACTTTATCAATGATTGAACAATCGAACAATACAGTTTGAATTGCGTGTACAGAAACAACTTAAGACAAATACGGTATCCCGTATTCTGTCTGATTCAAACGCTGTATCCAGAGTTCGACCAAGGCAAACTTTGCAAAAACACACATGCGTAAAAGAAATACCCTATCCGGTGTTATTGTCCTGTGAAACGCCCTATCAGAAGTTCACCTGCCTTATCAAAAAGGGTGATTTTAAAGTAAAACGAATGCACAATCACCCGAGGATAAAAAGGTACAACCATTTATAAACCATAAATTCTTGGTTATTTCCAGCAAAAAGTTCAATTTTATGGTAGATTAAAGGTTTCATATGCCGAAATAGCTCAGTTGGGAGAGCGTTAGACTGAAGATCTAAAGGTCCCTGGTTCAAACCCCGGCGAACTTCCACGAGTTCGGTGAATTGTCCCGGGTTTCGGCAATTATTTTATCATTGACTGAACAATTGAACAATACAGTTTGAATTGCGTGGTCAGAAACCACTTAACACAAATACGGCATCCCGTATTCTGTCTGATTCAAACGCCTTATCCAGAAGTCGACCATTGCAAATTTTGCAACTACAAACCTGCGTAAAAGAAATACCATATCCGGTGTATTGTCCTGTGAAAACGCCCTATCAAGAGTGATTTTAAAGTAAAACGAATGCACATTCACCCGAGGATAAAAAAGTACAACCGTTTATATACCATAAATGCTTGGTTATTTCCAGCAAAAAGTTCAAATTTACGGTAGATTATATGATTCATATGCCGAAATAGCTCAGTTGGGAGAGCGTTAGACTGAAGATCTAAAGGTCCCTGGTTCAAACCCCGGCGAACTTCCACGAGTTCGGTGAATTGTCCCGGGTTTCGGCAATTATTTTATCATTGACTGAACAATCGAACAATACAGTTTGAATTGCGTGGACAGAAACCACTTAACACAAATACGGTATGCCGTATTCTGTCTGATTCAAACGCAGTATCCAGAGTTCGACCATGGCAAACTTTGCAAACACAAACCTGCGAAAAAGAAATACCATATCCGGTGTATTGTCCTGTGAAACGCCCTATCAGAAGTTCACCTGCCTTATCAAAAAAAGTGATTTTAAAGTAAAACGAATGCACATTCACCTGAGGATAAAAAGGTACAACCGTTTATAGACCATAAATTCTTGGTTATTTCCAGCAAA
This sequence comes from Saccoglossus kowalevskii, assembly GCF_978046115.1. Taxonomy (NCBI): domain Eukaryota; kingdom Metazoa; phylum Hemichordata; class Enteropneusta; family Harrimaniidae; genus Saccoglossus; species Saccoglossus kowalevskii. The sequence goes on from NC_140653.1 coordinate 35,151,028, forward strand.
AAGTTCAACTTTACGGTAGATTAAATGTTTCATATGCCGAAATAGCTCAGTTGGGAGAGCGTTAGACTGAAGATCTAAAGGTCCCTGGTTCAAACCCCGGCGAACTTCCACGAGTTCGGTGAATTGTCCCGGGTTTCGGCAATTATTTTATCAATGATTGAACAATCGAACAATACAGTTTGAATTGCGTGTACAGAAACAACTTAACACAAATACGGTATCCCGTATTCTGTCTGATTCAAACGCTGTATCCAGAGGTCGACCATTGCAAAGTTTGCAACTGCAAACCTGCGTAACAGAAATAACATATCCGGTGTATTGTCCTGTGAAAACGCCCTATCAGAAGTTCGCTTGCCTTATCAAAAAGGGTGATTTTAAAGTAAAACGAATGCACATTCACCTGAGGATAAAAAGGTACAACCGTTTATAGACCATAAATTCTTGGTTATTTCCATCAAAAAGTTCAACTTTACGGTAGATTAAATGTTTCATATGCCGAAATAGCTCAGTTGGGAGAGCGTTAGACTGAAGATCTAAAGGTGCCTGGTTCAAACCCCGGCGAACTTCCACGAGTTTGGTGAATTGTCCCGGGTTTCGGCTATTTTTTTATGAATGATTGAACAATCGAACAATACAGTTTGAATTGCGTGGACAGAAACCACTTAACACAAATACGGTATGCCGTATTCTGTCTGATTCAAACGCAGTATCCAGAGTTCGACCATGGCAAACTTTGCAAACACAAACCTGCGAAAAAGAAATACCATATCCGGTGTATTGTCCTGTGAAACGCCCTATCAGTAGTTCACCTGCCTTATCAAAAAGGGTGATTTTAAAGTAAAACGAATGCACATTCACCCGAGGATAAAAAAGTTACAACCGTTTATAAACCATAAATTCTTGGTTATTTCCAGCAAAAAGTTCAATTTTACGGTAGATTAAAAGTTTCATGTGCCGAAATAGTTCAGTTGGGAGAGCGTTAGACTGAAGATCTAAAGGTCCCTGGTTCTAACCCCGGTGAACTTCCACGAGTTCGGTGAATTGTCCCGGGTTTCGGCAATTATTTTATCAATGATTGAACAATCGAACAATACAGTTTGAATTGCGTGGACAGAAACCACATAACACAAATACGGTATGCCGTATTCTGTCTGATTCAAACGCAGTATCCAGAGTTCGACCATGGCAAACTTTGCAAACACAAACCTGCGAAAAAGAAATACCATATCCGGTGTATTGTCCTGTGAAACGCCCTATCAGAAGTTCACCTGCCTTATCAAAAAGGGTGATTTTAAAGTAAAACGAATGCACATTCACCCGAGGATAAAAAGGTACAACCGTTTATAAACCATAAATTCTTGGTTATTTCCAGCAAAAAGTTCAATTTTACGGTAGATTAAAAGTTTCATATGCCGAAATAGCTCAGTTGGGAGAGCGTTAGACTGAAAATCTAAAGGTCCCTGGTTCAAACCCCGGCGAACTTCCACGAGTTCGGTGAATTGTCCCGGGTTTCGGCAATTATTTCATCAATGATTGAACAATCGAACAATACAGTTTGAATTGCGTGGACAGAAACCACTTAACGCAAATACGGTATGCCGTATTCTGTCTGATTCAAACGCTGTATCCAGAGTTCGACCAAGGCAAACTTTGCAAAAACACACATGCGTAAAAGAAATACCATATCCGGTGTATTGTCCTGTGAAAACGCCCTGTCAGAAGTTCACCTGCCTTATCAAAAAGGGTGATTTTAAAATAAAACGAATGCACATTCACCTGAGGATAAAAAGGTACAACCGTTTATAGACCATAAATTCTTGGTTTAACTTTACAGTAGATTAAATGTTTCATATGCCGAAATAGCTCATTTGGGAGAGCGTTAGACTGAAGATCTAAAGGTCCCTGGTTCAAACCCCGGCGAATTTCCACGAGTTCGGTGAAGTGTCCCGGGTTTCCGCAATTATTTTATCAATGATTGAACAATCGAACAATACAGTTTGAATTGCGTGTACAGAAACAACTTAACAAACATACGGTATCCCGTATTCTGTCTGATTCAAACGCTGTATCCAGAGGTCGACCATTGCAAACTTTGCAACTGCAAACCTGCATAACATAAATAACATATCCGATGTATTGTCCTGTGAAAACGCCCTATCAGAAGTTCGCCTGCCTTATCAAAAAGGGTGATTTTAAAGTAAAACGAATGCACATTCACCCGCGGATAAAAAGGTACAACCGTTTATAAACCATAAATTCTTGGTTATTTCCAGCAAAAAGTTCAATTTTTCGGTAGATTAAAAGTTTCATATGCCGAAATAGCTCAGTTGGGAGAGCGTTAGACTGAAGATCTAAAGGTCCCTGGTTCAAACCCCGGCGAACTTCCACGAGTTCGGTGAATTGTCCCGAGTTTCCGCAATTATTTTATCAATGATTGAACAATCGAACAATACAGTTTGAATTGCGTGTACAGAAACAACTTAACACAAATACGGTATCCCGTATTCTGTCTGATTCAAACGCTCTTTATAAAGTTCGACCAATGCAAACATTGCAACTGGAAACATGCGTAAAAGAAATACCATATCCGGTGTTATTGTCCTGTGAAACGCCCTATCAGAAGTTCGCCTGCCTTATCAAAAAGGGTGATTTTAAAGTAAAACGAATGCACATTCACCTGAGGATAAAAAGGTACAACCGTTTATAAACCATAAATTCTTGGTTATTTCCAGCAAAAAGTTCAATTTTACGGTAGATCAGAAGTTTCATATGCCGAAATAGCTCAGTTGGGAGAGCGTTAGACTGAAGATCTAAAGGTACCTGGTTCAAACCCCGGCGAACTTCCACGAGTTCGGTGAATTGTCCCGGGTTTCGGCAATTATTTTATCAATGATTGAACAATCGAACAATACAGTTTGAATTGCGTGTACAGAAACAACTTAGCACAAATACGGTATCCCGTATTCTGTCTGATTCAAACGCTGTATCCAGAGTTCGACCAAGGCAAACTTTGCAAAAACACACATGCGTAAAAGAAATACCCTATCCGGTGTTATTGTCCTGTGAAACGCCCTATCAGAAGTTCACCTGCCTTATCAAAAAGGGTGATTTTAAAGTAAAACGAATGCACAATCACCCGAGGATAAAAAGGTACAACCATTTATAAACCATAAATTCTTGGTTATTTCCAGCAAAAAGTTCAATTTTATGGTAGATTAAAGGTTTCATATGCCGAAATAGCTCAGTTGGGAGAGCGTTAGACTGAAGATCTAAAGGTCCCTTGTTCAAACCCCGGCGAACTTCCACGAGTTCGGTGAATTGTCCCGGGTTTCGGCAATTATTTTATCATTGACTGAACAATTGAACAATACAGTTTGAATTGCGTGGTCAGAAACCACTTAACACAAATACGGCATCCCGTATTCTGTCTGATTCAAACGCCTTATCCAGAAGTCGACCATTGCAAATTTTGCAACTACAAACCTGCGTAAAAGAAATACCATATCCGGTGTATTGTCCTGTGAAAACGCCCTATCAAGAGTGATTTTAAAGTAAAACGAATGCACATTCACCCGAGGATAAAAAAGTACAACCGTTTATATACCATAAATGCTTGGTTATTTCCAGCAAAAAGTTCAAATTTACGGTAGATTATATGATTCATATGCCGAAATAGCTCAGTTGGGAGAGCGTTAGACTGAAGATCTAAAGGTCCCTGGTTCAAACCCCGGCGAACTTCCACGAGTTCGGTGAATTGTCCCGGGTTTCGGCAATTATTTTATCATTGACTGAACAATCGAACAATACAGTTTGAATTGCGTGGACAGAAACCACTTAACACAAATACGGTATGCCGTATTCTGTCTGATTCAAACGCAGTATCCAGAGTTCGACCATGGCAAACTTTGCAAACACAAACCTGCGAAAAAGAAATACCATATCCGGTGTATTGTCCTGTGAAACGCCCTATCAGAAGTTCACCTGCCTTATCAAAAAAAGTGATTTTAAAGTAAAACGAATGCACATTCACCTGAGGATAAAAAGGTACAACCGTTTATAGACCATAAATTCTTGGTTATTTCCAGCAAAAAGTTCAACTTTACGGTAGATTAAATGTTTCATATGCCGAAATAGCTCAGTTGGGAGAGCGTTAGACTGAAGATCTAAAGGTCCCTGGTTCAAACCCCGGCGAACTTCCACGAGTTCGGTGAATTGTCCCGGGTTTCGGCAATTATTTTATCAATGATTGAACAATCGAACAATACAGTTTGAATTGCGTGGACAGAAACAACTTAACACAAATACGGTATCCCGTATTCTGTCTGATTCAAACGCTGTATCCAGAGTTCGACCAAGGCAAACTATGCAAAAACACACATGCGTAAAAGAAATACCATATCCGGTGTATTGTCCTGTGAAAACGCCCTGTCAGAAGTTCGCCTGCCTTATCAAAAAGGGTGATTTTAAAATAAAACGAATGCACATTCACCTGAGGATAAAAAGGTACAACCGTTTATAGACCATAAATTCTTGGTTATTTCCAGCAAAAAGTTCAACTTTACGGTAGATTAAATGTTTCATATGCCGAAATAGCTCAGTTGGGAGAGCGTTAGACTGAAGATCTAAAGGTCCCTGGTTCAAACCCCGGCGAACTTCCACGAGTTCGGTGAATTGTCCCGGGTTTCGGCAATTCTTTTATCAATGATTGAACAATCTAACAATACAGTTTGAATTGCGTGGACAGAAACCACTTAACACAAATACGGTATGCGTATTCTGTCTGATTCAAACGCAGTATCCAGAGTTCGACCATAGCAAACTTTGCAAACACAAACCTGCGAAAGAGAAATACCATATACGGTGTATTGTCCTGTGAAACGCCCTATCAGAAGTTCACCTGCCTTATTAAAAGAGGGTGATTTTAAAGTAAAACGAATGCACATTCACCAGCGGATAATAAGGTACAACCGTTTATAAACCATAAATTCTTGGTTATTTTCAGCAAAAAGTTCAATTTTTCGGTAGATTAAAAGTTTCATATGCCGAAATAGCTCAGTTGGGAGAGCGTTAGACTAAGATCTAAAGGTCCCTTGTTCAAACCCCGTCGAACTTCCAAGAGTTCGGTGAATTTTCCCGGGTTTCAGTAATTATTTTATCAATGATTGAACAATCGAACAATACAGTTTGAATTGCGTGTACAGAAACAACTTAACACAAATACGGTATCCCGTATTCTGTCTGATTCAAACGCTGCATCCAGAGTTCGACCAAGGCAAACTTTGCAAAAACACACATGCGTAAAAGAAATACCATATCCGGTGTATTGTCCTGTGAAAACGCCCTGTCAGAAGTTCGCCTGCCTTATCAAAAAGGGTGATTTTAAAATAAAACGAATGCACATTCACCTGAGGATAAAAAGGTACAACCGTTTATAGACCATAAATTCTTGGTTATTTCCAGCAAAAAGTTCAACTTTACGGTAGATTAAATGTTTCATATGCCGAAATAGCTCAGTTGGGAGAGCGTTATACTGAAGATCTATAGGTCCCTGGTTCAAACCCCGGTGAACTTCCACGAGTTCGGTGAATTGTCCCGGGTTTCGGCAATTATTTTATCAATGATTGAACAATCGAACAATACAGTTTGAATTGCGTGGACAGAAACCACTTAACACAAATACGGTATGCCGTATTCTGTCTGATTCAAACGCAGTATCCAGAGTTCGACCATGGCAAACTTTGCAAACACAAACCTGCGAAAAACAAATACCATATCCGGTGTATTGTCCTGTGAAACGCCCTATCAGAAGTTCACCTGCCTTATCAAAAAGGGTGATTTTAAAGTAAAACGAATGCACATTCATCTGAGGATAAAAAGGTACAACCATTTATAGACCATAAATTCTTGGTTATTTCCTGCAAAAAGTTCAACTTTACGGTAGATTAAATGTTTCATATGCCGAAATAGCTCAGTTGGGAGAGCGTTATACTGAAGATCTAAAGGTCCCTGGTTCAAACCCCGGTGAACTTCCACGAGTTCGGTGAATTGTCCCGGGTTTCGGCAATTATTTTATCAATGATTGAACAATCGAACAATACAGTTTGAATTGCGTGGACAGAAACCACTTAACACAAATACGGTATGCCGTATTCTGTCTGATTCAAACGCAGTATCCAGAGTTCGACCATGGCAAACTTTGCAAACACAAACCTGCGAAAAAGAAATACCATATCCGGTGTATTGTCCTGTGAAACGCCCTATCAGAAGTTCACCTGCCTTATCAAAAAGGGTGATTTTAAAGTAAAACGAATGCACATTCATCTGAGGATAAAAAGGTACAACCATTTATAGACCATAAATTCTTGGTTATTTCCTGCAAAAAGTTCAACTTTACGGTAGATTAAATGTTTCATATGCCGAAATAGCTCAGTTGGGAGAGCGTTAGACTGAAGATCTAAACGTCCCTGGTTCAAACCCCGCGAACTTCCACGAGTTCGGTGAATTGTCCCGGGTTTCGGCAATTATTTTATCAATGATTGAACAATCTAACAATACAGTTTGAATTGCGTGGACAGAAACCACTTAACACAAATACGGTATGCGTATTCTGTCTGATTCAAACGCAGTATCCAGAGATCGACCATAGCAAACTTTGCAAACACAAACCTGCGAAAAAGAAATACCATATCCGGTGTATTGTCCTGTGAAACGCCCTATCAGAAGTTCACCTGCCTTATCAAAAAGGGTGATTTTAAAGTTAAACGAATGCACATTCACCCGAGGATAAAAAGGTACAACCGTTTATAGACCATAGATTCTTGGTTATTTCCAGCAAAAAGTTCAATTTTACGGTAGATTAAAAGTTTCATATGCCGAAATAGCTCAGTTGGGAGAGCGTTAGACTGAAGATCTAAAGGTCCCTCGTTCAAACCCCGGCGAACTTCCACGAGTTTGGTGAATTGTCCCGGGTTTCGGCAATTATTTTATCAATGATTGAACAATCGAACAATACAGTTTGAATTGCGTGGACAGAAACCACTTAACACAAATACGGTATGCCGTATTCTGTCTGATTCAAACGCAGTATCCAGAGTTCGACCATGGCAAACTTTGCAAACACAAACCTGCGAAAAAGAAATACCATATCCGGTGTATTGTCCTGTGAAACGCCCTATCAGAAGTTCACCTGCCTTATCGAAAAGGGTGATTTTAAAGTAAAACGAATGCACATTCACCCGAGGATAAAAAGGTACAACCGTTTATAAACCATAAATTCTTGTTTATTTCCAGCAAAAAGTTCAATTTTACGGTAGATTAAAAGTTTCATATGCCGAAATAGCTCAGTTGGGAGAGCGTTAGACTGAAGATCTAAAGGTCCCTTGTTCAAACCCCGGCGAACTTCCACGAGTTCGGTGAATTGTCCCGGGTTTCGGCAATTATTTTATCATTGACTGAACAATCGAACAATACAGTTTGAATTGCGTGTACAGAAACAACTTAACACAAATACGGTATCCCGTATTCTGTCTGATTCAAACGCTCTCTATAAAGTTCGACCATTGCAAACTTTGCAACTGCAAACATGCGTAACAGAAATAACATATCCGATGTATTGTCCTGTGAAAACGCCCTATCAAGAGTGATTTTAAAGTAAAACGAATGCACATTCACCCGAGGATAAAAAAGTACAACCGTTTATATACCATAAATGCTTGGTTATTTCCAGCAAAAAGTTCAAATTTACGGTAGATTATATGATTCATATGCCGAAATAGCTCAGTTGGGAGAGCGTTAGACTGAAGATCTAAAGGTCCCTGGTTCAAACCCCGGCGAACTTCCACGAGTTCGGTGAATTGTCCCGGGTTTCGGCAATTATTTTATCATTGACTGAACAATCGAACAATACAGTTTGAATTGCGTGGACAGAAACCACTTAACACAAATACGGTATGCCGTATTCTGTCTGATTCAAACGCAGTATCCAGAGTTCGACCATGGCAAACTTTGCAAACACAAACCTGCGAAAAAGAAATACCATATCCGGTGTATTGTCCTGTGAAACGCCCTATCAGAAGTTCACCTGCCTTATCAAAAAAAGTGATTTTAAAGTAAAACGAATGCACATTCACCTGAGGATAAAAAGGTACAACCGTTTATAGACCATAAATTCTTGGTTATTTCCAGCAAAAAGTTCAACTTTACGGTAGATTAAATGTTTCATATGCCGAAATAGCTCAGTTGGGAGAGCGTTAGACTGAAGATCTAAAGGTCCCTGGTTCAAACCCCGGCGAACTTCCACGAGTTCGGTGAATTGTCCCGGGTTTCGGCAATTATTTTATCAATGATTGAACAATCGAACAATACAGTTTGAATTGCGTGTACAGAAACAACTTAACACAAATACGGTATCCCGTATTCTGTCTGATTCAAACGCTGTATCCAGAGTTCGACCAAGGCAAACTATGCAAAAACACACATGCGTAAAAGAAATACCATATCCGGTGTATTGTCCTGTGAAACGCCCTGTCAGAAGTTCACCTGCCTTATCAAAAAAAGTGATTTTAAAGTAAAACGAATGCACATTCACCTGAGGATAAAAAGGTACAACCGTTTATAGACCATAAATTCTTGGTTATTTCCAGCAAAAAGTTCAACTTTACGGTAGATTAAATGTTTCATATGCCGAAATAGCTCAGTTGGGAGAGCGTTAGACTGAAGATCTAAAGGTCCCTGGTTCAAACCCCGGCGAACTTCCACGAGTTCGGTGAATTGTCCCGGGTTTCGGCAATTATTTTATCAATGATTGAACAATCTAACAATACAGTTTGAATTGCGTGGACAGAAACCACTTAACACAAATACGGTATGCGTATTCTGTCTGATTCAAACGCAGTATCCAGAGTTCGACCATAGCAAACTTTGCAAACACAAACCTGCGAAAGAGAAATACCATATACGGTGTATTGTCCTGTGAAACGCCCTATCAGAAGTTCACCTGCCTTATTAAAAGAGGGTGATTTTAAAGTAAAACGAATGCACATTCACCAGCGGATAATAAGGTACAACCGTTTATAAACCATAAATTCTTGGTTATTTTCAGCAAAAAGTTCAATTTTTCGGTAGATTAAAAGTTTCATATGCCGAAATAGCTCAGTTGGGAGAGCGTTAGACTAAGATCTAAAGGTCCCTTGTTCAAACCCCGTCGAACTTCCAAGAGTTCGGTGAATTTTCCCGGGTTTCAGTAATTATTTTATCAATGATTGAACAATCGAACAATACAGTTTGAATTGCGTGTACAGAAACAACATAACACAAATACGGTATCCCGTATTCTGTCTGATTCAAACGCTGCATCCAGAGTTCGACCAAGGCAAACTTTGCAAAAACACACATGCGTAAAAGAAATACCATATCCGGTGTATTGTCCTGTGAAAACGCCCTGTCAGAAGTTCGCCTGCCTTATCAAAAAGGGTGATTTTAAAATAAAACGAATGCACATTCACCTGAGGATAAAAAGGTACAACCGTTTATAGACCATAAATTCTTGGTTATTTCCAGCAAAAAGTTCAACTTTACGGTAGATTAAATGTTTCATATGCCGAAATAGCTCAGTTGGGAGAGCGTTATACTGAAGATCTATAGGTCCCTGGTTCAAACCCCGGTGAACTTCCACGAGTTCGGTGAATTGTCCCGGGTTTCGGCAATTATTTTATCAATGATTGAACAATCGAACAATACAGTTTGAATTGCGTGGACAGAAACCACTTAACACAAATATGGTATGCCCTATTCTGTCTGATTCAAACGCAGTATCCAGAGTTCGACCATGGCAAACTTTGCAAACACAAACATGCGAAAAAGAAATACCATATCCGGTGTATTGTCCTGTGAAACGCCCTATCAGAAGTTCACCTGCCTTATCAAAAAGGGTGATTTTAAAGTAAAACGAATGCACATTCATCTGAGGATAAAAAGGTACAACCATTTATAGACCATAAATTCTTGGTTATTTCCTGCAAAAAGTTCAACTTTACGGTAGATTAAATGTTTCATATGCCGAAATAGCTCAGTTGGGAGAGCGTTATACTGAAGATCTAAAGGTCCCTGGTTCAAACCCCGGTGAACTTCCACGAGTTCGGTGAATTGTCCCGGGTTTCGGCAATTATTTTATCAATGATTGAACAATCGAACAATACAGTTTGAATTGCGTGGACAGAAACCACTTAACACAAATACGGTATGCCGTATTCTGTCTGATTCAAACGCAGTATCCAGAGTTCGACCATGGCAAACTTTGCAAACACAAACCTGCGAAAAAGAAATACCATATCCGGTGTATTGTCCTGTGAAACGCCCTATCAGAAGTTCACCTGCCTTATCAAAAAGGGTGATTTTAAAGTAAAACGAATGCACATTCATCTGAGGATAAAAAGGTACAACCATTTATAGACCATAAATTCTTGGTTATTTCCTGCAAAAAGTTCAACTTTACGGTAGATTAAATGTTTCATATGCCGAAATAGCTCAGTTGGGAGAGCGTTAGACTGAAGATCTAAACGTCCCTGGTTCAAACCCCGGCGAACTTCCACGAGTTCGGTGAATTGTCCCGGGTTTCGGCAATTATTTTATCAATGATTGAACAATCTAACAATACAGTTTGAATTGCGTGGACAGAAACCACTTAACACAAATACGGTATGCGTATTCTGTCTGATTCAAACGCAGTATCCAGAGTTCGACCATAGCAAACTTTGCAAACACAAACCTGCGAAAAAGAAATACCATATCCGGTGTATTGTCCTGTGAAACGCCCTATCAGAAGTTCACCTGCCTTATCAAAAAGGGTGATTTTAAAGTTAAACGAATGCACATTCACCCGAGGATAAAAAGGTACAACCGTTTATAGACCATAGATTCTTGGTTATTTCCAGCAAAAAGTTCAATTTTACGGTAGATTAAAAGTTTCATATGCCGAAATAGCTCAGTTGGGAGAGCGTTAGACTGAAGATCTAAAGGTCCCTCGTTCAAACCCCGGCGAACTTCCACGAGTTTGGTGAATTGTCCCGGGTTTCGGCAATTATTTTATCAATGATTGAACAATCGAACAATACAGTTTGAATTGCGTGGACAGAAACCACTTAACACAAATACGGTATGCCGTATTCTGTCTGATTCAAACGCAGTATCCAGAGTTCGACCATGGCAAACTTTGCAAACACAAACCTGCGAAAAAGAAATACCATATCCGGTGTATTGTCCTGTGAAACGCCCTATCAGAAGTTCACCTGCCTTATCGAAAAGGGTGATTTTAAAGTAAAACGAATGCACATTCACCCGAGGATAAAAAGGTACAACCGTTTATAAACCATAAATTCTTGTTTATTTCCAGCAAAAAGTTCAATTTTACGGTAGATTAAAAGTTTCATATGCCGAAATAGCTCAGTTGGGAGAGCGTTAGACTGAAGATCTAAAGGTCCCTGGTTCAAACCCCGGCGAACTTCCACGAGTTTGGTGCATTGTCCCGGGTTTCGGCAATTTTTTTATGAATGATTGAACAATCGAACAATACAGTTTGAATTGCGTGTACAGAAACAACTTAACACAAATACGGTATCCCGTATTCTGTCTGATTCAAACGCTCTCTATAAAGTTCGACCATTGCAAACTTTGCAACTGCAAACATGCGTAACAGAAATAACATATCCGGTGTATTGTCCTGTGAAAACGCCCTATCAGAAGTTCGCCTGCCATATCAAAAAGGGTGATTTTAAAGTAAAACGAATGCACATTCACCCGAGGATAAAAAGGTACAACCGTTTATAAACCATAAATTCTTGGTTATTTCCAGCAAAAAGTTCAATTTTACGGTAGATTAGAAGTTTCATATGCCGAAATAGCTCAGTTGGGAGAGCGTTAGACTGAAGATCTAAAGGTCACTGGTTCAAACCCCGGCGAACTTCCACGAGTTCGGTGAATTGTTCCGGGTTTCGGCAATTATTTTATCAATGATTGAACAATCGAACAATACAGTTTGAATTGCGCGAACAGAAACCACTTAACACAAATACGGTATGCCGTATTCTGTCTGATTCAAACGCAGTATCCAGAGTTCGACCATGGCAAACTTTGCAAACACAAACCTGCGAAAAAGAAATACCATATCCGGTGTATTGTCCTGTGAAACGCCCTATCAGAAGTTCACCTGCCTTATCGAAAAGGGTGATTTTAAAGTAAAACGAATGCACATTCACCCGAGGATAAAAAGGTACAACCGTTTATAAACCATAAATTCTTGTTTATTTCCAGCAAAAAGTTCAATTTTACGGTAGATTAAAAGTTTCATATGCCGAAATAGCTCAGTTGGGAGAGCGTTAGACTGAAGATCTAAAGGTCCCTGGTTCAAACCCCGGCGAACTTCCACGAGTTTGGTGCATTGTCCCGGGTTTCGGCAATTTTTTTATGAATGATTGAACAATCGAACAATACAGTTTGAATTGCGTGTACAGAAACAACTTAACACAAATACGGTATCCCGTATTCTGTCTGATTCAAACGCTCTCTATAAAGTTCGACCATTGCAAACTTTGCAACTGCAAACATGCGTAACAGAAATAACATATCCGGTGTATTGTCCTGTGAAAACGCCCTATCAGAAGTTCGCCTGCCATATCAAAAAGGGTGATTTTAAAGTAAAACGAATGCACATTCACCCGAGGATAAAAAGGTACAACCGTTTATAAACCATAAATTCTTGGTTATTTCCAGCAAAAAGTTCAATTTTACGGTAGATTAGAAGTTTCATATGCCGAAATAGCTCAGTTGGGAGAGCGTTAGACTGAAGATCTAAAGGTCCCTGGTTCAAACCCCGGCGAACTTCCACGAGTTCGGTGAATTGTTCCGGGTTTCGGCAATTATTTTATCAATGATTGAACAATCGAACAATACAGTTTGAATTGCGCGAACAGAAACCACTTAACACAAATACGGTATCCCGTATTCTGTCTGATTCAAACGCCTGTATCGAGAGATCGACCATGGCAAACTTCGCAAACACAAACCTGCGAAAAAGAAATACCATATCCGGTGAATTGTCATGTGAAAACTACCTATCAGGAGTTCGCTTGACTTATCAAAAAGGGTGATTTTAAAGTAAAACGAATGCACATTCACCCGAGGATAAAAAGGTACAACCGTTTATAAACCATAAATTCTTGGTTATTTCCAGCAAAAAGTTCAATTTTACGGTAGATTAAAATTTTCATATGCCGAAATAGCTCAGTTGGGAGAGCGTTAGACTGAAGATCTAAAGGTCCTGGTTCAAACCCCGGCGAACTTCCACGAGTTCGGTGAATTGTCCCGGGTTTCGGCAATTATTTTATCAATGATTGAACAATCGAACAATACAGTTTGAATTGCGTGTACAGAAACAACTTAACACAAATACGGTATCCCGTATTCTGTCTGATTCAAACGCTGTATCCAGAGTTCGACCATTGCAAACTTTGCAAACGCAAACCTGCGTAACAGAAATAACATATCCGGTGTATTGTCCTGTGAAACGCCCTATCAGAAGTTCACCTGCCTTATCAAAAAGGGTGATTTTAAAGTAAAACGAATGCACATTCACCCGAGGATAAAAAGGTACAACCGTTTATAAACCATAAATTCTTGTTTATTTCCAGCAAAAAGTTCAATTTTACGGTAGATTAAAAGATTCATATGCCGCAATAGCTCAGTTGTTAGAGCGTTAGACTGAAGATCTAAAGGTTCCTGTTTCAAACCCCGGCAAACTTCCACGAGTTCGGTGAAGTGTCCCGGGTTTCGGCAATTATTTTATCAATGATTGAACAATCGAACAATACAGTTTGAATTGCGTGTACAGAAACAACTTAACACAAATACGGTATCCCGTATTCTGTCTGATTCAAACGCTGTATCCAGAGGTCGACCATTGCAAACTTTGCAACTGCAAACCTGCGTAACAGAAATAACATATCCGATGTATTGTCCTGTGAAAACGCCCTCTCAGAAGTTCGCCTGCCTTATCAAAAAGGGTGATTTTAAAGTAAAACGAATGCACATTCACCAGCGGATAAAAAGGTACAACCGTTTATAAACCATAAATTCTTGGTTATTTTCAGCAAAAAGTTCAATTTTTCGGTAGATTAAGAGTTTCATATGCCGAAATAGCTCAGTTGGGAGAGCGTTAGACTGAAGATCTAAAGGTCCCTTGTTCAAACCACGGCGAACTTCCAAGAGTTCGGTGAATTGTCCCGGGTTTCGGTAATTATTTTATCAATGATTGAACAATCGAACAATACAGTTTGAATTGCGTGTACAGAAACAACTTAACACAAATACGGTATCCCGTATTCTGTCTGATTCAAACGCAGTATCCAGAGTTCGACCAAGGCAAACTTTGCAAAAACACACATGCGTAAAAGAAATACCATATCCGGTGTATTGTCCTGTGAAAACGCCCTGTCAGAAGTTCGCCTGCCTTATCAAAAAGGGTGATTTTAAAATAAAACGAATGCACATTCACCTGAGGATAAAAAGGTACAACCGTTTATAGACCATAAATTCTTGGTTATTTCCAGCAAAAAGTTCAACTTTACGGTAGATTAAATGTTTCATATGCCGAAATAGCTCAGTTGGGAGAGCGTTATACTGAAGATCTAAAGGTCCCTGGTTCAAACCCCGGTGAACTTCCACGAGTTCGGTGAATTGTCCCGGGTTTCGGCAATTATTTTATCAATGATTGAACAATCGAACAATACAGTTTGAATTGCGTGGACAGAAACCACTTAACACAAATACGGTATGCCGTATTCTGTCTGATTCAAACGCAGTATCCAGAGTTCGACCATGGCAAACTTTGCAAACACAAACCTGCGAAAAAGAAATACCATATCCGGTGTATTGTCCTGTGAAACGCCCTATCAGAAGTTCACCTGCATTATCAAAAAGGGTGATTTTAATGTAAAACGAATGCACATTCACCCGAGGATTGAAAGGTACAACCGTTTATAAACCATAAATTCTTGGTTATTTCCTGCAAAAGTTCAATTTTTCGGTAGATTAAAAGTTTCATATGCCGAAATAGCTCAGTTGGGAGAGCGTTAGACTGAAGATCTAAAGGTCACTGGTTCAAACCCCGGCGAACTTCCACGAGTTTGGTGCATTGTCCCGGGTTTCGGTAATTATTTTATCAATGATTGAACAATCGAACAATACAGTTTGAATTGCGTGTACAGAAACAACTTAACACAAATACGGTATCCCGTATTCTGTCTGATTCAAACGCTGTATCCAGAGGTCGACCATTGCAAACTTTGCAACTGCAAACCTGCGTAACAGAAATAACATATCCGGTGTATTGTCCTGTTAAAACGCCCTATCAGAAGTTCGCCTGCCATATCAAAAAGGGTGATTTTAAAGTAAAACGAATGCACATTCACCCGAGGATAAAAAGGTACAACCGTTTATAAACCATAAATTCTTGGTTATTTCCAGCAAAAAGTTCAATTTTACGGTAGATTAAAAGTTTCATATGCCGAAATAGCTCAGTTGGGAGAGCGTTAGACTGAAGATCTAAAGGTCCCTGGTTCAAACCCCGGCGAACTTCCACGAGTTCGGTGAATTGTTCCGGGTTTCGGCAATTATTTTATCAATGATTGAGCAATCGAACAATACAGTTTGAATTGCGTGTACAGAAACAACTTAACACAAATACGGTATGCCGTATTCTGTCTGATTCAAACGCAGTATCCAGAGTTCGACCATGGCAAACTTTGCAAACACAAACCTGCGAAAAAGGAATACCATATCCGGTGTATTGTCCTGTGAAACGCCCTATCAGAAGTTCACCTGCCTTATCAAAAAGGGTGATTTTAAAATAAAACGAATGCACATTCACCCGAGGATAAAAAGGTACAACCGTTTATAGACCATAAATTCTTGGTTATTTCCAGCAAAAAGTTCAACTTTACGGTAGACTAAATGCTTCATATGCCGAAATAGCTCAGTTGGGAGAGCGTTAGACTGAAGATCTAAAGGTCGCTGGTTCAAACCCCGGTGAACTTCCACGAGTTCGGTGAATTGTCCCGGGTTTCGGCAATTATTTTATCAATGATTGAACAATCGAACAATACAGTTTGAATTGCGTGGACAGAAACCACTTAACACAAATACGGTATGCCGTATTCTGTCTGATTCAAACGCAGTATCCAGAGTTCGACCATGGCAAACTTTGCAAACACAAACCTGCGAAAAAGAAATACCATATCCGGTGTATTGTCCTGTGAAACGCCCTATCAGATGTTCACCTGTCTTATCAAAAAGGGTGATTTTAAAGTAAAACGAATGCACATTCACCTGAGGATAAAAAGGTACAACCGTTTATAGACCATAAATTCTTGGTTATTTCCTGCAAAAAGTTCAACTTTACGGTAGATTAAATGTTTCATATGCCGAAATAGCTCAGTTGGGAGAGCGTTAGACTGAAGATCTAAAGGTCCCTGGTTCAAACCCCGGCGAACTTCCACGAGTTTGGTGCATTGTCCCGGGTTTCGGCAATTTTTTATGAATGATTGAACAATCGAACAATACAGTTTGAATTGCGTGGACAGAAACCACTTAACACAAATACGGTATGCCGTATTCTGTCTGATTCAAACGCAGTATCCAGAGTTCGACAATGGCAAACTTTGCAAACACAAACCTGCGAAAAAGAAATACCATATCCGGTGTATTGTCCTGTGAAACGCCCTATCAGAAGTTCACCTGCCTTATCAAAAAGGGTGATTTTAAAGTAAAACGAATGCACATCCACCCGAGGATAAAAAGGTACAACCGTTTATAAACCATAAATTCTTGGTTATTTCCAGCAAAAAGTTCAATTTTACGGTAGATTAAATGTTTCATATGCCGAAATTGCTCAGTTGGGAGAGCGTTAGACTGAAGATCTAAAGGTCCCTGGTTCAAACCCCGGCTAACTTCCACGAGTTCGGTGAATTGTCCCGGGTTTCGGCAATTATTTTGTCAATGATTGAACAATCGAACAATACAGTTTGAATTGCGTGTACAGAAACAACTTAACACAAATACGGTATCCCGTATTCTGTCTGATTCAAACGCTGTATCCAGAGTTCGACCAAGGCAAACTTTGCAAAAACACACATGCGTAAAAGAAATACCATATCCGGTGTATTGTCCTGTGAAAACGCCCTGTCAGAAGTTCGCCTGCCTTATCAAAAAGGGTGATTTTAAAATACAACGAATGCACATTCACCTGAGGATAAAAAGGTACAACCGTATATAGACCATAAATTCTTGGTTATTTCCAGCAAAAAGTTCAACTTTACGGTAGATTAAATGTTTCATATGCCGAAATAGCTCAGTTGGGAGAGCGTTAGACTGAAGATCTAAAGGTCCATGGTTCAAACCCCGACGAACTTCCACGAGTTCGGTGAATTGTCCCGGGTTTCCGCAATTATTTTATCAATGATTGAACAATCGAACAATACAGTTTGAATTGCGTGTACAGAAACAACTTAACACAAATACGGTATCCCGTATTCTGTCTGATTCAAACGCTCTCTATAAAGTTCGACCAATGCAAACATTGCAACTGCAAACATGCGTAAAAGAAATACCATATCCGGTGTTATTGTCCTGTGAAACGCCCTATTAGAAGTTCGCCTGCCTTATCAAAAAGGGTGATTTTAAAGTAAAACGAATGCACATTCACCTGAGGATAAAAAGGTACAACCGTTTATAAACCATAAATTCTTGGTTATTTCCAGCAAAAAGTTCAATTTTACGGTAGATTAGAAGTTTCATATGCCGAAATAGCTCAGTTGGGAGAGCGTTAGACTGAAGATCTAAAGGTCCCTGGTTCAAACCCCGGCGAACTTCCACGAATTCGGTGAATTGTCCCGGGTTTCGGCAATTATTTTATCAATGATTGAACAATCGAACAATACAGTTTGAATTGCGTGTACAGAAACAACTTAACACAAATACGGTATCCCGTATTCTGTCTGATTCAAACGCTGTATCCAGAGGTCGACCATTGCAAACTTTGCAACTGCAAACCTGCGTAACAGAAATAACATATCCGGTGTATTGTCCTGTGAAAACGCCCTATCAGAAGTTCGCCTGCCATATCAAAAAGGGTGATTTTAAAGTAAAACGAATGCACATTCACCCGAGGATAAAAAGGTACAACCGTTTATAAACCATGAATTCTTGGTTATTTCCAGCAAGAAGTTCAACTTTACGGTAGATTAAATGTTTCATATGCCGAAATAGCTCAGTTGGGAGAGCGTTATACTGAAGATCTAAAGGTCCCTGGTTCAAACCCCGGCGAACTTCCACGAGTTTGGTGAATTGTCCCGGGTTTCGGCAATTATTTTATCAATGATTGAACAATCGAACAATACAGTGTGAATTGCGTGGACAGAAACCACTTAACACAAATACGGTATGCCGTATTCTGTCTGATTCAAACGCAGTATCCAGAGTTCGACCATGGCAAACTTTGCAAACACAAACCTGCGAAAACGGAATACCATATCCGGTGTATTGTCCTGTGAAACGCCCTATCAGAAGTTCACCTGCCTTATCAAAAAGGGTGATTTTAAAGTAAAACGAATGCACATTCACCTGAGGATAAAAAGGTACAACCGTTTATAGACCATAAATTCTTGGTTATTTCCAGCAAAAAGTTCAACTTTACGGTAGATTAAACGTTTCATATGCCGAAACAGCTCAGTTGGGAGAGCGTTAGACTGAAGATCTAAAGGTCCCTGGTTCAAACCCCGGCGAACTTTCACGAGTTTGGTGAATTGTCCCGGGTTTCGGCAATTATTTTATCAATGATTGAACAATCGAACAATACAGTTTGAATTGCATGGACAGAAACCACTTAACACAAATACGGTATGCCGTATTCTGTCTGATTCAAACGCAGTATCCAGAGTTCGACCATGGCAAACTTTGCAAACACAAACCTACGAAAAAGAAATACCATATCCGGTGTATTGTCCTGTGAAACGCCCTATCAGAAGTTCACCTGCCTTATCAAAAAGGGTGATTTTAAAGTAAAACGAATGCACATTCACCCGAGGATAAAAAGGTACAACCGTTTATAAACCATAAATTCTTGGTTATTTCCAGCAAAAAGTTCAATTTTACGGTAGATTAAAGGTTTCATATGCCGAAATAGCTCAGTTGGGAGAGTGTTAGACTGAAGATCTAAAGGTCCCTGGTTCAAACCCCGGCGAACTTCCACGAGTTCGGTGAATTGTCCCGGGTTTCGGCAATTATTTTCTCAATGATTGAACAATCGAACAATACAGTTTGAATTGCGTGGACAGAAACCACTTAACACAAATACGGTATGCCGTATTCTGCCTGATTCAAACGCAGTATCCAGAGTTCGACCATAGCAAACTTTGCAAACACAAACCTGCGAAAAAGAAATACCATATCCGGTGTATTGTCCTGTGAAACGCCCTATCAGAAGTTCACCTGCCTTATCAAAAAGGGTGATTTTAAAGTAAAACGAATGCACATTCACCCGAGGATAAAAAGGTACAACCGTTTATAAACCATGAATTCTTGGTTATTTCCAGCAAAAAGTTCAATTTTACGGTAGATTAAAAGTTTCATATGCCGAAATAGCTCAGTTGGGAGAGCGTTAGATTGAAGATCTAAAGGTCCCTTGTTCAAACCCCGGCGAACTTCCACGAGTTCGGTGAATTGTCCCGGGTTTCGGCAATTATTTTATCAATGATTGAACAATCGAACAATACAGTTTGAATTGCGTGGACAGAAACCACTTAACACAAATACGGTATGCCGTATTCTGTCTGATTCAAACGCAGTATCCAGAGTTCGACCATGGCAAACTTTGCAAACACAAACCTGCGAAAAAGAAATACCATATCCGGTGTATTGTCCTGTGAAACGCCCTATCAGAAGTTCGCCTGCCTTATCAAAAAGGGTTATTTTAAAGTAAATCGAATGCACATTCACCCGAGGATAAAAAGATACAACCGTTTATAAACCATAAATTCTTGTTTATTTCCAGCAAAAAGTTCAATTTTACGGTAGATTAAAAGTTTCATATGCCGAAATAGCTCAGTTGGGAGAGCGTTAGACTGAAGATCTAAAGGTCCCTTGTTCAAACCCCGGCGAACTTCCACGAGTTCGGTGAATTGTCCCGGGTTTCTGCTATTATTTTATCAATGATTGAACAATCGAACAATACAATTTGAATTGCGTGTACAGAAACAACTTAACACAAATACGGTATCCCGTATTCTGTCTGATTCAAACGCTGTATCCAGAGTTCGACCATGGCAAACTTTGCAAACACAAACCTGCGAAAAAGAAATACCATATCCGGTGTATTATCCTGTGAAACGCCCTATCAGAAGTTCACCTGCCTTATCAAAAAGGGTGATTTTAAAGTAAAACGAATGCACATTCACCTGAGGATAAAAAGGTACAACCGTTTATAGACCATAAATTCTTGGTTATTTCCAGCAAAAAGTTCAACTTTAAGGTAGATTAAATGTTTCATATGCCGAAATAGCTCAGTTGGGAGAGCGTTAGACTGAAAATCTAAAGGTCCCTGGTGAAGGTCCCTGGTGAACCCCGGCGAACTTCCACGAGTTCGGTGAATTGTCCAGGGTTTCGGCAATTATTTTATCAACGATTGAACAATCGAACAATACAGTTTGAATTGCGTGGACAGAAACCACTTAACACAAATACGGTATGCCGTATTCTGTCTGATTCAAACGCAGTATCCAGAGTTCGACCATGGCAAACTTTGCAAACACAAACCTGCGAAAAAGAAATACCATATCCGGTGTATTGTCCTGTGAAACGCCCTATCAGAAGTTCACCTGCCTTATCAAAAAGGGTGTTTTTAAAGTAAAAAGAATGCACATTCACCTGAGGATAAAAAGGTACAACCGTTTATAGACCATAAATTCTTGGTTATTTCCAGCAAAAAGTTCAACTTTACGGTAGATTAAACGTTTCATATGCCGAAATAGCTCAGTTGGGAGAGCGTTAGACTGAAGATCTAAAGGTCCCTGGTTCAAACCCGGGCGAACTTCCACGAGTTTGATGAATTGTCCCGGGTTTCGGCAATTATTTTATCAATGATTGAACAATCGAACAATACAGTTTGAATTGCATGGACAGAAACCACTTAACACAAATACGGTATGCCGTATTCTGTCTGATTCAAACGCAGTATCCAGAGTTCGACCATGGCAAACTTTGCAAACACAATCATGCGAAAAAGAAATACCATATCCGGTGTATTGTCCTGTGAAACGCCCTATCAGAAGTTCACCTGCCTTATCAAAAAGGGTGATTTTAAAGTAAAACGAATGCACATTCACCCGAGGATAAAAAGGTACAACCGTTTATAAACCATAAATTCTTGGTTATTTCCAGCAAAACGTTCAATTTTACGGTAGATTAAAAGTTTCATATGCCGAAATAGCTCAGTTGGGAGAGCGTTAGACTGAAGATCTAAAGGTCCCTTGTTCAAACCCCGGCGAACTTCCACGAGTTCGGTGAATTGTCCCGGGTTTCTGCTATTATTTTATCAATGATTGAACAATCGAACAATACAGTTTGATTTGCGTGTACAGAAACAACTTAACACAAATACGGTATCCCGTATTCTGTCTGATTCAAACGCTGTATCCAGAGGTCGACCATTGCAAACTTTGCAACTGCAAACCTGCGTAACAGAAATAACATATACGATGTATTGTCCTGTGAAAACGCCCTCTCAGAAGTTCGCCTGCCTTATCAAAAAGGGTGATTTTAAAGTAAAACGAATGCACATTCAACCGAGGATAAAAAGGTACAACCGTTTATAAACCATAAATTCTTGGTTATTTTCAGCAAAAAGTTCAATTTTACGGTAGATTAAAAGTTTCATATGCCGAAATAGCTCAGTTGGGAGAGCGTTAGACTGAAGATCTAAAGGTTCCTGGTTCAAACCCCGGCGAACTTCCACGAGTTCGGTGAAGTGTCCCGGGTTTCGGCAATTATTTTATCAATGATTGAACAATCGAACAATACAGTTTGAATTGCGTGTACAGAAACAACTTAACACAAATACGGTATCCCGTATTCTGTCTGATTCAAACGCTGTATATAAAGTTCGACCATTGCAAACTTTGCAAGTGCAAACCTGCGTAACAGAAATAACATATCCGATGTTATTGTCCTGTGAAACGCCCTATCAGAAGTTCGCCTGCCTTATCAAAAAGGGTGATTTTAAAGTAAAACGAATGCACATTCACCCGAGGATAAAAAGGTACAACCGTTTATAAACCATAAATTCTTGGTTATTTCCAGCAAAAAGTTCAATTTTACGGTAGACTAACAGTTTCATATGCCGAAATAGCTCAGTTGGGAGATCGTTAGACTGAAGATCTAAAGGTCCCTTGTTCAAACCCCGGCGAACTTCCACGAGTTCGGTGAATTGTCCCGGGTTTCGGCAATTATTTTATCAATGATTGAACAATCGAACAATACAGTTTGAATTGCGTGGACAGAAACCACTTAACACAAATACGGTATGCCGTATTCTGTCTGATTCAAACGCAGTATCCAGAGTTCGACCATGGCAAACTTTGCAAACACAAACCTGCGAAAAAGAAATACCATATCCGGTGTATTATCCTGTGAAACGCCCTATCAGAAGTTCACCTGCCTTATCAAAAAGGGTGATTTTAAAGTAAAACGAATGCACATTCACCTGAGGATAAAAAGGTACAACCGTTTATAGACCATAAATTCGTGGTTATTTCCAGCAAAAAGTTCAACTTTAAGGTAGATTAAATGTTTCATATGCCGAAATAGCTCAGTTGGGAGAGCGTTAGACTGAAAATCTAAAGGTCCCTGGTGAAGGTCCCTGGTGAACCCCGGCGAACTTCCACGAGTTCGGTGAATTGTCCAGGGTTTCGGCAATTATTTTATCAATGATTGAACAATCGAACAATACAGTTTGAATTGCGTGGACAGAAACCACTTAACACAAATACGGTATGCCGTATTCTGTCTGATTCAAACGCAGTATCCAGAGTTCGACCATGGCAAACTTTGCAAACACAAACCTGCGAAAAAGAAATACCATATCCGGTGTATTGTCCTGTGAAACGCCCTATCAGAAGTTCACCTGCCTTATCAAAAAGGGTGTTTTTAAAGTAAAACGAATGCACATTCACCTGAGGATAAAAAGGTACAACCGTTTATAGACCATAAATTCTTGGTTATTTCCAGCAAAAAGTTCAACTTTACGGTAGATTAAACGTTTCATATGCCGAAATAGCTCAGTTGGGAGAGCGTTAGACTGAAGATCTAAAGGTCCCTGGTTCAAACCCCGGCGAACTTCCACGAGTTTGGTGAATTGTCCCGGGTTTCGGCAATTATTTTATCAATGATTGAACAATCGAACAATACAGTTTGAATTGCATGGACAGAAACCACTTAACACAAATACGGTATGCCGTATTCTGTCTGATTCAAACGCAGTATCCAGAGTTCGACCATGGCAAACTTTGCAAACACAATCATGCGAAAAAGAAATACCATATCCGGTGTATTGTCCTGTGAAACGCCCTATCAGAAGTTCACCTGCCTTATCAAAAAGGGTGATTTTAAAGTAAAACGAATGCACATTCACCCGAGGATAAAAAGGTACAACCGTTTATAAACCATAAATTCTTGGTTATTTCCAGCAAAACGTTCAATTTTACGGTAGATTAAAAGTTTCATATGCCGAAATAGCTCAGTTGGGAGAGCGTTAGACTGAAGATCTAAAGGTCCCTTGTTCAAACCCCGGCGAACTTCCACGAGTTCGGTGAATTGTCCCGGGTTTCTGCTATTATTTTATCAATGATTGAACAATCGAACAATACAGTTTGAATTGCGTGTACAGAAACAACTTAACACAAATACGGTATCCCGTATTCTGTCTGATTCAAACGCTGTATCCAGAGTTCGACGAAGGCAAACTTTGCAAAAACACACATGCGTAAAAGAAATACCATATCCGGTGTATTGTCCTGTGAAAACGCCTTGTCAGAAGTTCGCCTGCCTTATCAAAAAGGGTGATTTTAAAGTAAAACGAATGCACATTCACCTGAGGATAAAAAGGTACAACCGTTTATAGACCATAAATTCTTGGTTATTTCCAGCAAAAAGTTCAACTTTACGGTAGATTAAATGTTTCATATGCCGAAATAGCTCAGTTGGGAGAGCGTTAGACTGAAGATCTAAAGGTCCCTGGTTCAAACCCCGACGAACTTCCACGAGTTTGGTGAATTGTCCCGGGTTTCGGCAATTTTTTGATGAATGATTGAACAATCGAACAATACAGTTTGAATTGCGTGGACAGAAACCACTTAACACAAATACGGTATGCCGTATTCTGCCTGATTCAAACGCAGTATCCAGAGTTCGACCATAGCAAACTTTGCAAAAACACACATGCGTAAAATAAATACCATATCCGGTGTATTGTCCTGTGAAAACGCCCTGTCAGAAGTTCGCCTGCCTTATCAAAAAGGGTGATTTTAAAGTAAAACGAATGCACATTCACCTGCGGATAGAAAGGTACAACCGTTTATAGACCATAAATTCTTGGTTATTTCCAGCAAAACGTTCAATTTTACGGTAGATTAAAAGTTTCATATGCCGAAATAGCTCAGTTGGGAGAGCGTTAGACTGAAGATCTAAAGGTCCCTTGTTCAAACCCCGGCGAACTTCCACGAGTTCGGTGAATTGTCCCGGGTTTCTGCTATTATTTTATCAATGATTGAACAATCGAACAATACAGTTTGAATTGCGTGTACAGAAACAACTTAACACAAATACGGTATCCCGTATTCTGTCTGATTCAAACGCTGTATCCAGAGGTCGACCATTGCAAACTTTGCAACTGCAAACCTGCGTAACAGAAATAACATATCCGATGTATTGTCCTGTGAAAACGCCCTCTCAGAAGTTCGCCTGCCTTATCAAAAAGGGTGATTTTAAAGTAAAACGAATGCACATTCAACCGAGGATAAAAAGGTACAACCGTTTATAAACCATAAATTCTTGGTTATTTTCAGCAAAAAGTTCAATTTTACGGTAGATTAAAAGTTTCATATGCCGAAATAGCTCAGTTGGGAGAGCGTTAGACTGAAGATCTAAAGGTCCCTGGTTCAAACCCCGGCGAACTTCCACGAGTTTGGTGAATTGTAGCGGGTTTCGGCAATTTCTTTATGAATGATTGAACAATCGAACAATACAGTTTGAATTGCGTGGACAGAAACCACTTAACACAAATACGGTATGCCGTATTCTGTCTGATTCAAACGCAGTATCCAGAGTTCGACCATGGCAAACTTTGCAAACACAAACATGCCATATCCGGTGTATTGTCCTGTGAAACGCCCTATCAGAAGTTCACCTGCCTTATCAAAAAGGGTGATTTTAAAGTAAAACGAATGCACATTCACCTGAGGATAAAAAGGTACAACCGTTTATAGACCATAAATTCTTGGTTATTTCCAGCAAAAAGTTCAACTTTACGGTAGATTAAACGTTTCATATGCCGAAATAGCTCAGTTGGGAGAGCGTTAGATTGAAGAACTAAAGGTCCCTTGTTCAAACCCCGGCGAACTTCCACGAGTTCGGTGAATTGTCCCGGGTTTCGGCAATTATTTTATCAATGATTGAACAATCGAACAATACAGTTTGAATTGCGTGGACAGAAACCACTTAACACAAATACGGTATGCCGTATTCTGTCTGATTCAAACGCAGTATCCAGAGTTCGACCATGGCAAACTTTGCAAACACAAACCTGCGAAAAAGAAATACCATATCCGGTGTATTGTCCTGTGAAACGCCCTATCAGAAGTTCGCCTGCCTTATCAAAAAGGGTTATTTTACAGTAAATCGAATGCACATTCGCCCGAGGATAAAAAGATACAACCGTTTATAAACCATAAATTCTTGTTTATTTCCAGCAAAAAGTTCAATTTTACGGTAGATTAAAAGTTTCATATGCCGAAATAGCTCAGTTGGGAGAGCGTTAGACTGAAGATCTAAAGGTTCCTGGTTCAAACCCCGGCGAACTTCCACGAGTTCGGTGAAGTGTCCCGGGTTTCGGCAATTATTTTATCAATGATTGAACAATCGAACAATACAGTTTGAATTGCGTGTACAGAAACAACTTAACACAAATACGGTATCCCGTATTCTGTCTGATTCAAACGCTGTATATAAAGTTCGACCATTGCAAACTTTGCAACTGCAAACCTGCGTAACAGAAATAACATATCCGATGTTATTGTCCTGTGAAACGCCCTATCAGAAGTTCGCCTGCCTTATCAAAAAGGGTGATTTTAAAGTAAAACGAATGCACATTCACCCGAGGATAAAAAGGTACAACCGTTTATAAACCATAAATTCTTGGTTATTTCCAGCAAAAAGTTCAATTTTACGGTAGACTAACAGTTTCATATGCCGAAATAGCTCAGTTGGGAGAGCGTTAGACTGAAGATCTAAAGGTCCCTTGTTCAAACCCCGGCGAACTTCCACGAGTTCGGTGAATTGTCCCGGGTTTCGGCAATTATTTTATCAATGATTGAACAATCGAACAATACAGTTTGAATTGCGTGGACAGAAACCACTTAACACAAATACGGTATGCCGTATTCTGTCTGATTCAAACGCAGTATCCAGAGTTCGACCATGGCAAACTTTGCAAACACAAACCTGCGAAAAAGAAATACCATATCCGGTGTATTATCCTGTGAAACGCCCTATCAGAAGTTCACCTGCCTTATCAAAAAGGGTGATTTTAAAGTAAAACGAATGCACATTCACCTGAGGATAAAAAGGTACAACCGTTTATAGACCATAAATTATTGGTTATTTCCAGCAAAAAGTTCAACTTTAAGGTAGATTAAATGTTTCATATGCCGAAATAGCTCAGTTGGGAGAGCGTTAGACTGAAAATCTAAAGGTCCCTGGTGAAGGTCCCTGGTGAACCCCGGCGAACTTCCACGAGTTCGGTGAATTGTCCAGGGTTTCGGCAATTATTTTATCAATGATTGAACAATCGAAGAATACAGTTTGAATTGCGTGGACAGAAACCACTTAACACAAATACGGTATGCCGTATTCTGTCTGATTCAAACGCAGTATCCAGAGTTCGACCATGGCAAACTTTGCAAACACAAACCTGCGAAAAAGAAATACCATATCCGGTGTATTGTCCTGTGAAACGCCCTATCAGAAGTTCGCCTGCCTTATCAAAAAGGGTGATTTTAAACTAAAACGAATGCACATTCACCTGAGGATAAAAAGGTACAACCGTTTATAGACCATAAATTCTTGGTTATTTCCAGCAAAAAGTTCAACTTTACGGTAGATTAAACGTTTCATATGCCGAAATAGCTCAGTTGGGAGAGCGTTAGACTGAAGATCTAAAGGTCCCTGGTTCAAACCCCGGCGAACTTCCACGAGTTTGGTGAATTGTCCCGGGTTTCGGCAATTATTTTATCAATGATTGAACAATCGAACAATACAGTTTGAATTGCATGGACAGAAACCACTTAACACAAATACGGTATGCCGTATTCTGTCTGATTCAAACGCAGTATCCAGAGTTCGACCATGGCAAACTTTGCAAACACAATCATGCGAAAAAGAAATACCATATCCGGTGTATTGTCCTGTGAAACGCCCTATCAGAAGTTCACCTGCCTTATCAAAAAGGGTGATTTTAAAGTAAAACGAATGCACATTCACCTGAGGATAAAAAGGTACAACCGTTTATAGACCATAAATTCTTGGTTATTTCCAGCAAAAAGTTCAACTTTACGGTAGATTAAACGTTTCATATGCCGAAATAGCTCAGTTGGGAGAGCGTTAGACTGAAGATCTAAAGGTCCCTGGTTCAAACCCCGGCGAACTTCCACGAGTTCGGTGAATTGTCCCGGGTTTCTGCAATTATTTTATCAATGATTGAACAATCGAACAATACAGTTTGAATTGCGAGTACAGAAACAACTTAACACAAATACGGTATCCCGTATTCTGTCTGATTCAAACGCTGTATCCAGAGTTCGACGAAGGCAAACTTTGCAAAAACACACATGCGTAAAAGAAATACCATATCCGGTGTATTGTCCTGTGAAAACGCCTTGTCAGAAGTTCGCCTGCCTTATCAAAAAGGGTGATTTTAAAGTAAAACGAATGCACATTCACCTGAGGATAAAAAGGTACAACCGTTTATAGACCATAAATTCTTGGTTATTTCCAGCAAAAAGTTCAACTTTACGGTAGATTAAATGTTTCATATGCCGAAATAGCTCAGTTGGGAGAGCGTTAGACTGAAGATCTAAAGGTCCCTGGTTCAAACCCCGGCGAACTTCCACGAGTTTGGTGAATTGTCCCGGGTTTCGGCAATTTTTTGATGAATGATTGAACAATCGAACAATACAGTTTGAATTGCGTGGACAGAAACCACTTAACACAAATACGGTATGCCGTATTCTGCCTGATTCAAACGCAGTATCCAGAGTTCGACCATAGCAAACTTTGCAAACACAAACCTGCGAAAAAGAAATACCATATCCGGTGTATTGTCCTGTGAAACGCCCTATCAGAAGTTCACCTGCCTTATCAAAAAGGGTGATTTTAAAGTAAAACGAATGCACATTCACCCGAGGATAAAAAGGTACAACCGTTTATAAACCATGAATTCTTGGTTATTTCCAGCAAAAAGTTCAATTTTACGGTAGATTAAAAGTTTCATATGCCGAAATAGCTCAGTTGGGAGAGCGTTAGATAGAAGATCTAAAGGTCCCTTGTTCAAACCCCGGCGAACTTCCACGAGTTCGGTGAATTGTCCCGGGTTTCGGCAATTATTTTATCAATGATTGAACAATCGAACAATACAGTTTGAATTGCGTGGACAGAAACCACTTAACACAAATACGGTATGCCATATTCTGTCTGATTCAAACGCAGTATCCAGAGTTCGACCATGGCAAACTTTGCAAACACAAACCTGCGAAAAAGAAATACCATATCCGGTGTATTGTCCTGTGAAACGCCCTATCAGAAGTTCGCCTGCCTTATCAAAAAGGGTTATTTTAAAGTAAATCGAATGCACATTCACCCGAGGATAAAAAGATACAACGTTTATAAACCATAAATTCTTGTTTATTTCCAGCAAAAAGTTCAATTTTACGGTAGATTAAAAGTTTCATATGCCGAAATAGCTCAGTTGGGAGAGCGTTAGACTGAAGATCTAAAGGTTCCTGGTTCAAACCCCGGCGAACTTCCACGAGTTCGGTGAAGTGTCCCGGGTTTCGGCAATTATTTTATCAATGATTGAACAATCGAACAATACAGTTTGAATTGCGTGTACAGAAACAACTTAACACAAATACGGTATCCCGTATTCTGTCTGATTCAAACGCTGTATATAAAGTTCGACCATTGCAAACTTTGCAACTGCAAACCTGCGTAACAGAAATAACATATCCGATATTATTGACCTGTGAAACGCCCTATCAGAAGTTCGCCTGCCTTATCAAAAAGGGTGATTTTAAAGTAAAACGAATGCACATTCACCCGAGGATAAAAAGGTACAACCGTTTATAAACCATAAATTCTTGGTTATTTCCAGCAAAAAGTTCAATTTTACGGTAGACTAACAGTTTCATATGCCGAAATAGCTCAGTTGGGAGAGCGTTAGACTGAAGATCTAAAGGTCCCTTGTTCAAACCCCGGCGAACTTCCACGAGTTCGGTGAATTGTCCCGGGTTTCTGCTATTATTTTATCAATGATTGAACAATCGAACAATACAGTTTGAATTGCGTGGACAGAAACCACTTAACACAAATACGGTATGCCGTATTCTGTCTGATTCAAATGCAGTATCCAGAGTTCGACCATGGCAAACTTTGCAAACACAAACCTGCGAAAAAGAAATACCATATCCGGTGTATTATCCTGTGAAACGCCCTATCAGAAGTTCACCTGCCTTATCAAAAAGGGTGATTTTAAAGTAAAACGAATGCACATTCACCTGAGGATAAAAAGGTACAACCGTTTATAGACCATAAATTATTGGTTATTTCCAGCAAAAAGTTCAACTTTAAGGTAGATTAAATGTTTCATATGCCGAAATAGCTCAGTTGGGAGAGCGTTAGACTGAAAATCTAAAGGTCCCTGGTGAAGGTCCCTGGTGAACCCCGGCGAACTTCCACGAGTTCGGTGAATTGTCCAGGGTTTCGGCAATTATTTTATCAATGATTGAACAATCGAAGAATACAGTTTGAATTGCGTGGACAGAAACCACTTAACACAAATACGGTATGCCGTATTCTGTCTGATTCAAACGCAGTATCCAGAGTTCGACCATGGCAAACTTTGCAAACACAAACCTGCGAAAAAGAAATACCATATCCGGTGTATTGTCCTGTGAAACGCCCTATCAGAAGTTCGCCTGCCTTATCAAAAAGGGTGATTTTAAAGTAAAACGAATGCACATTCACCTGAGGATAAAAAGGTACAACCGTTTATAGACCATAAATTCTTGGTTATTTCCAGCAAAAAGTTCAACTTTACGGTAGATTAAACGTTTCATATGCCGAAATAGCTCAGTTGGGAGAGCGTTAGACTGAAGATCTAAAGGTCCCTGGTTCAAACCCCGGCGAACTTCCACGAGTTTGGTGAATTGTCCCGGGTTTCGGCAATTATTTTATCAATGATTGAACAATCGAACAATACAGTTTGAATTGCATGGACAGAAACCACTTAACACAAATACGGTATGCCGTATTCTGTCTGATTCAAACGCAGTATCCAGAGTTCGACCATGGCAAACTTTGCAAACACAATCATGCGAAAAAGAAATACCATATCCGGTGTATTGTCCTGTGAAACGCCCTATCAGAAGTTCACCTGCCTTATCAAAAAGGGTGATTTTAAAGTAAAACGAATGCACATTCACCCGAGGATAAAAAGGTACAACCGTTTATAAACCATAAATTCTTGGTTATTTCCAGCAAAACGTTCAATTTTACGGTAGATTAAAAGTTTCATATGCCGAAATAGCTCAGTTGGGAGAGCGTTAGACTGAAGATCTAAAGGTTCCTGGTTCAAACCCCGGCGAACTTCCACGAGTTCGGTGAATTGTCCCGGGTTTCTGCTATTATTTTATCAATGATTGAACAATCGAACAATACAGTTTGAATTGCGTGTACAGAAACAACTTAACACAAATACGGTATCCCGTATTCTGTCTGATTCAAACGCAGTATCCAGAGTTCGACCATGGCAAACTTTGCAAACACAAACATCCCATATCCGGTGTATTGTCCTGTGAAACGCCCTATCAGAAGTTCACCTGCCTTATCAAAAAGGGTGATTTTAAAGTAAAACGAATGCACATTCACCTGAGGATAAAAAAGTACAACCGTTTATAGACCATAAATTCTTGGTTATTTCCAGCAAAAAGTTCAACTTTACGGTAGATTAAACGTTTCATATGCCGAAATAGCTCAGTTGGGAGAGCGTTAGACTGAAGATCTAAAGGTCCCTGGTTCAAACCCCGGCGAACTTCCACGAGTTCGGTGAATTGTCCCGGGTTTCTGCAATTATTTTATCAATGATTGAACAATCGAACAATACAGTTTGAATTGCGAGTACAGAAACAACTTAACACAAATACGGTATCCCGTATTCTGTCTGATTCAAACGCTGTATCCAGAGTTCGACGAAGGCAAACTTTGCAAAAACACACATGCGTAAAAGAAATACCATATCCGGTGTATTGTCCTGTGAAAACGCCTTGTCAGAAGTTCGCCTGCCTTATCAAAAAGGGTGATTTTAAAGTAAAACGAATGCACATTCACCTGAGGATAAAAAGGTACAACCGTTTATAGACCATAAATTCTTGGTTATTTCCAGCAAAAAGTTCAACTTTACGGTAGATTAAATGTTTCATATGCCGAAATAGCTCAGTTGGGAGAGCGTTAGACTGAAGATCTAAAGGTCCCTGGTTCAAACCCCGGCGAACTTCCACGAGTTTGGTGAATTGTCCCGGGTTTCGGCAATTTTTTGATGAATGATTGAACAATCGAACAATACAGTTTGAATTGCGTGGACAGAAACCACTTAACACAAATACGGTATGCCGTATTCTGCCTGATTCAAACGCAGTATCCAGAGTTCGACCATAGCAAACTTTGCAAACACAAACCTGCGAAAAAGAAATACCATATCCGGTGTATTGTCCTGTGAAACGCCCTATCAGAAGTTCACCTGCCTTATCAAAAAGGGTGATTTTAAAGTAAAACGAATGCACATTCACCCGAGGATAAAAAGGTACAACCGTTTATAAACCATGAATTCTTGGTTATTTCCAGCAAAAAGTTCAATTTTACGGTAGATTAAAAGTTTCATATGCCGAAATAGCTCAGTTGGGAGAGCGTTAGATTGAAGATCTAAAGGTCCCTTGTTCAAACCCCGGCGAACTTCCACGAGTTCGGTGAATTGTCCCGGGTTTCGGCAATTATTTTATCAATGATTGAACAATCGAACAATACAGTTTGAATTGCGTGGACAGAAACCACTTAACACAAATACGGTATGCCGTATTCTGTCTGATTCAAACGCAGTATCCAGAGTTCGACCATGGCAAACTTTGCAAACACAAACCTGCGAAAAAGAAATACCATATCCGGTGTATTGTCCTGTGAAACGCCCTATCAGAAGTTCGCCTGCCTTATCAAAAAGGGTTATTTTAAAGTAAATCGAATGCACATTCACCCGAGGATAAAAAGATACAACGTTTATAAACCATAAATTCTTGTTTATTTCCAGCAAAAAGTTCAATTTTACGGTAGATTAAAAGTTTCATATGCCGAAATAGCTCAGTTGGGAGAGCGTTAGACTGAAGA
This sequence comes from Saccoglossus kowalevskii, assembly GCF_978046115.1. Taxonomy (NCBI): domain Eukaryota; kingdom Metazoa; phylum Hemichordata; class Enteropneusta; family Harrimaniidae; genus Saccoglossus; species Saccoglossus kowalevskii. Next base: position 35,184,052 of record NC_140653.1, read on the forward strand.
TCTAAAGGTTCCTGGTTCAAACCCCGGCGAACTTCCACGAGTTCGGTGAAGTGTCCCGGGTTTCGGCAATTATTTTATCAATGATTGAACAATCGAACAATACAGTTTGAATTGCGTGTACAGAAACAACTTAACACAAATACGGTATCCCGTATTCTGTCTGATTCAAACGCTGTATATAAAGTTCGACCATTGCAAACTTTGCAACTGCAAACCTGCGTAACAGAAATAACATATCCGATATTATTGACCTGTGAAACGCCCTATCAGAAGTTCGCCTGCCTTATCAAAAAGGGTGATTTTAAAGTAAAACGAATGCACATTCACCCGAGGATAAAAAGGTACAACCGTTTATAAACCATAAATTCTTGGTTATTTCCAGCAAAAAGTTTAATTTTACGGTAGACTAACAGTTTCATATGCCGAAATAGCTCAGTTGGGAGAGCGTTAGACTGAAGATCTAAAGGTCCCTTATTCAAACCCCGGCGAACTTCCACGAGTTCGGTGAATTGTCCCGGGTTTCTGCTATTATTTTATCAATGATTGAACAATCGAACAATACAGTTTGAATTGCGTGGACAGAAACCACTTAACACAAATACGGTATGCCGTATTCTGTCTGATTCAAATGCAGTATCCAGAGTTCGACCATGGCAAACTTTGCAAACACAAACCTGCGTAAAAGAAATACCATATCCGGTGTATTATCCTGTGAAACGCCCTATCAGAAGTTCACCTGCCTTATCAAAAAGGGTGATTTTAAAGTAAAACGAATGCACATTCACCTGAGGATAAAAAGTTACAACCGTTTATAGACCATAAATTCTTGGTTATTTCCAGCAAAAAGTTCAACTTTAAGGTAGATTAAATGTTTCATATGCCGAAATAGCTCGGTTGGGAGAGCGTTAGACTGAAAATCTATAGGTCCCTGGTTCAAACCCCTGCGAACTTCCACGAGTTCGGTGAATTGTCCAGGGTTTCGGCAATTATTTTATCAATGATTGAACAATCGAACAATACAGTTTGAATTGCGTGGACAGAAACCACTTAACACAAATACGGTATGCCGTATTCTGTCTAATTCAAACGCAGTATCCAGAGTTCGACCTGGCAAACTTTGCAAAAACAAACCTGCGAAAAAGAAATACCATATCCGGTGTATTGTCCTGTGAAACGCCCTATCAGAAGTTCACCTGCCTTATCAAAAAGGGTGATTTTAAAGTAAAACGAATGCACATTCACCCGAGGATAAAAAGGTACAACCGTTTATAAACCATAAATTCTTGGTTATTTCCAGCAAAACGTTCAATTTTACGGTAGATTAAAAGTTTCATATGCCGAAATAGCTCAGTTGGGAGAGCGTTAGACTGAAGATCTAAAGGTCCCTGGTTCAAACCCCGGCGAACTTCCACGAGTTCGGTGAATTGTCCCGGGTTTCTGCTATTATTTTATCAATGATTGAACAATCGAACAATACAGTTTGAATTGCGTGTACAGAAACAACTTAACACAAATACGGTATCCCGTATTCTGTCTGATACAAACGCTGTATCCAGAGGTCGACCATTGCAACCTTTGCAACTGCAAACCTGCGTAACAGAAATAACATATCCGATGTATTGTCCTGTGAAAACGCCCTCTCAGAAGTTCGCCTGCCTTATCAAAAAGGGTGATTTTAAAGTAAAACGAATGCACATTCAACCGAGGATAAAAAGGTACAACCGTTTATAAACCATAAATTCTTGGTTATTTTCAGCAAAAAGTTCAATTTTACGGTAGATTAAAAGTTTCATATGCCGAAATAGCTCAGTTGGGAGAGCGTTAGACTGAAGATCTAAAGGTCCCTGGTTCAAACCCCGGCGAACTTCCACGGGTTTGGTGAATTGTCCCGGGTTTCGGCAATTTCTTTATGAATGATTGAACAATCGAACAATACAGTTTGAATTGCGTGGACAGAAACCACTTAACACAAATACGGTATGCCGTATTCTGTCTGATTCAAACGCAGTATCCAGAGTTCGACCATGGCAAACTTTGCAAACACAAACATGCGAAAAAGAAATACCATATCCGGTGTATTGTCCTGTGAAACGCCCTATCAGAAGTTCACCTGCCTTATCAAAAAGGGTGATTTTAAAGTAAAACGAATGCACATTCACCTGATGATAAAAAGGTACAACCGTTTATAGACCATAAATTCTTGGTTATTTCCAGCAAAAAGTTCAACTTTACGTTAGATTAAACGTTTCTTATGCCGAAATAGCTCAGTTGGGAGAGCGTTAGACTGAAGATCTAAAGGTCCCTGGTTCAAACCCCGGCGAACTTCCACGAGTTCGGTGAATTGTCCCGGGTTTCTGCAATTATTTTATCAATGATTGAACAATCGAACAATACAGTTTGAATTGCGAGAACAGAAACAACTTAACACAAATACGGTATCCCGTATTCTGTCTGATTCAAACGCTGTATCCAGAGTTCGACCAAGGCAAACTTTGCAAAAACACACATGCGTAAAAGAAATACCATATCCGGTGTATTGTCCTGTGAAACGCCCTATCAGAAGTTCACCTGCCTTATCAAAAAGGGTGATTTTAAAGTAAAACGAATGCACATTCACCTGAGGATAAAAAGGTACAACCGTTTATAGACCATAAATTCTTGGTTATTTCCAGCAAAAAGTTCAACTTTAATGTAGATTAAATGTTTCATATGCCGAAATAGCTCAGTTGGGAGAGCGTTAGACTGAAAATCTAAAGGTCCCTGGTGAAGGTCCCTGGTGAACCCCGGCGAACTTCCACGAGTTCGGTGAATTGTCCAGGGTTTCGGCAATTATTTTATCAAGGATTGAACAATCGAACAATACAGTTTGAATTGCGTGGACAGAAACCACTTAACACAAATACGGTATGCCGTATTCTGTCTGATTCAAACGCAGTATCCAGAGTTCGACCTGGCAAACTTTGCAAACACAAACCTGCGAAAAAGAAATACCATATCCGGTGTATTGTCCTGTGAAACGCCCTATCAGAAGTTCACCTGCCTTATCAAAAAGGGTGATTTTAAAGTAAAACGAATGCACATTCACCCGAGGATAAAAAGGTACAACCGTTTATAAACCATAAATTCTTGGTTATTTCCAGCAAAACGTTCAATTTTACGGTAGATTAAAAGTTTCATTTGCCGAAATAGCTCAGTTGGGAGAGCGTTAGACTGAAGATCTAAAGGTCCCTGGTTCAAACCCCGGCGAACTTCCACGAGTTCGGTGAATTGTCCCGGGTTTCTGCTATTATTTTATCAATGATTGAACAATCGAACAATACAGTTTGAATTGCGTGTACAGAAACAACTTAACACAAATACGGTATTCTGTCTGATTCAAACGCTGTATCCAGAGTTCGACCAAGGCAAACTTTGCAAAAACACACATGCGTAAAAGAAATACCATATCCGGTGTATTGTCCTGTGAAAACGCCCTGTCAGAAGTTCGCCTGCCTTATCAAAAAGGGTGATTTTAAAATAAAACGAATGCACATTCAACTGAGGATAAAAAGGTACAACCGTTTATAGACCATAAATTCTTGGTTATTTCCAGCAAAAAGTTCAACTTTACGGTAGATTAAATGTTTCATATGCCGAAATAGCTCAGTTGGGAGAGCGTTAAACTGAAGATCTAAAGGTCCCTGGTTCAAACCCCGGCGAACTTCCACGAGTTCGGTGAATTGTCCCGGGTTTCGGCAATTATTTTATCAATGATTGAACAATACAGTTTGAATTGCGTGGACAGAAACCACTTAACACAAATACGGTATGCCGTATTCTGTCTGATTCAAACGCAGTATCCAGAGTTCGACCATGGCAAACTTTGCAAACACAAACCTGCGAAAAAAAAATACCATATCCGGTGTATTGTCCTGTGAAACGCCCTATCAGAAGTTCACCTGCCTTATCAAAAAGGGTGATTTTAAAGTAAAACGAATGCACATTCACCCGAGGATAAAAAGGTACAACCGTTTATAAACCATAAATTCTTGGTTATTTCCAGCAAAAAGTTCAATTTTACGGTAGATTAAAAGTTTCATATGCCGAAATAGCTCAGTTGGGAGAGCGTTAGACTGAAGATCTAATGATCTCTGGTTCAAACCCCGGCGAACTTCCACGAGTTCGGTGAATTGTCCCGGGTTTCGGCAATTATTTTATCAATGATTGAACAATCGAACAATACAGTTTGAATTGCGTGGACAGAAACCACTTAACACAAATACGGTATGCTGTATTCTGTCTGATTCAAACGCAGTATCCAGAGTTCGACCATGGCAAACTTTGCAAAAACACACATGCGTAAAAGAAATACCATATCCGGTGTATTGTCCTGTGAAAACGCCCTGTCAGAAGTTCACCTGCCTTATCAAAAAGGGTGATTTTAAAGTAAAACGAATGCACATTCACCCGAGGATAAAAAGGTACAACCGTTTATAAACCATAAATTCTTGGTTATTTCCAGCAAAAAGTTCAATTTTACGGTAGATTAAAAGTTTCATATGCCGAAATAGCTCAGTTGGGAGAGCGTTAGACTGAAGATCTAAAGGTCCCTGGTTCAAACCCCGGCGAACTTCCACGAGTTCGGTGAATTGTCCCGGGTTTCGGCAATTATTTTGTCAATGATTGAACAATCGAACAATACAGTTTGAATTGCGTGTACAGAAACAACTTAACACAAATACGGTATCCCGTATTCTGTCTGATTCAAACGCAGTATCCAGAGTTCGACCAAGGCAAACTTTGCAAAAACACACATGCGTAAAAGAAATACCATATCCGGTGTATTGTCCTGTGAAAACGCCCTGTCAGAAGTTCGCCTGCCTTATCAAAAATGGTGATTTTAAAATAAAACGAATGCACATTCAACTGAGGATAAAAAGGTACAACCGTTTATAGACCATAAATTCTTGGTTATTTCCAGCAAAAAGTTCAACTTTACGGTAGATTGAATGTTTCATATGCCGAAATAGCTCAGTTGGGAGAGCGTTAAACTGAAGATCTAAAGGTCCCTGGTTCAAACCCCGGCGAACTTCCACGAGTTCGGTGAATTGTCCAGGGTTTCGGCAATTATTTTATCAATGATTGAACTATACAGTTTGAATTGCGTGGACAGAAACCACTTAACACAAATACGGTATGCCGTATTCTGTCTGATTCAAACGCAGTATCCAGAGTTCGACCATGGCAAACTTTGCAAACACAAACCTGCGAAAAAAAAATACCATATCCGGTGTATTGTCCTGTGAAACGCCCTATCAGAAGTTCACCTGCCTTATCAAAAAGGGTGATTTTAAAGTAAAACGAATGCACATTCACCCGAGGATAAAAAGGTACAACCGTTTATAAACCATAAATTCTTGGTTATTTCCAGCAAAAAGTTCAATTTTACGGTAGATTAAAAGTTTCATATGCCGAAATAGCTCAGTTGGGAGAGCGTTAGACTGAAGATCTAATGATCTCTGGTTCAAACCCCGGCGAACTTCCACGAGTTCGGTGAATTGTCCCGGGTTTCGGCAATTATTTTATCAATGATTGAACAATCGAACAATACAGTTTGAATTGCGTGGACAGAAACCACTTAACACAAATACGGTATGCTGTATTCTGTCTGATTCAAACGCAGTATCCAGAGTTCGACCATGGCAAACTTTGCAAAAACACACATGCGTAAAAGAAATACCATATCCGGTGTATTGTCCTGTGAAAACGCCCTGTCAGAAGTTCACCTGCCTTATCAAAAAGGGTGATTTTAAAGTAAAACGAATGCACATTCACCGAGGATAAAAAGGTACAACCCTTTATAAACCATAAATTCTTGGTTCTTTCCAGCAAAAAGTTCAATTTTACGGTAGATTAGAACTTTCATATGCCGAAATAGCTCAGTTGGGAGAGCGTTAGACTGAAGATCTAAAGGTCCCTGGTTCAAACCCCGGCGAACTTCTACGAATTCGGTGAATTGTCCCGGGTTTCGGCAATTATTTTATCAATGATTGAACAATCGAACAATACAGTTTGAATTGCGTGTACAGAAACAACTTAACACAAATACGGTATCCCGTATTCTGTCTGATTCAAACGCAGTATCCAGAGTTCGACCATGGCAAACTTTGCAAACACAAACCTGCGAAAAAGAAATACCATATCCGGTGTATTGTCCAGTGAAACACCCTATCAGAAGTTCACCTGCCTTATCAAAAAGGGTGATTTTAAAGTAAAACGAATGCACATTCACCCGAGGATAAAAAAGTACAACCGTTTATAAACCATAAATTCTTGGTTATTTCCAGCAAAAAGTTCAATTTTACGTTAGATTAAACGTTTCATATGCCGAAATAGCTCAGTTGGAAGAGCGTTAGACTGAAGATCTAAAGGTCTCTGGTTCAAACCCCGGCGAACTTCCACGAGTTTGGTGAATTGTCCAGGGTTTCGGCAAATATTTTATCAATGATTGAACAATCGAACAATACAGTTTGAATTGCACGGACAGAAACCACTTAACACAAATACGGTATGCCGTATTCTGTCTGATTCAAACGCAGTATCCAGAGTTCGACCATGGCAAACTTTGCAAACACAAACCTGCGAAAAAGAAATACCATATCCGGTTTATTGTCCTGTGAAACGCCCTATCAGAAGTTCACCTGCCTTATCAAAAAGGGTGATTTTAAAGTAAAACGAATGCACATTCACCCGAGGATAAAAATGTACAACCGTTTATAAACCATAAATTCTTGGTTATTTCCAGCAAAAAGTTCAATTTTACGGTAGATTAAAAGTTTCATATGCCGAAATAGCTCAGTTGGGAGAGCGTTAGACTGAAGATCTAAAGGTCTCTGGTTCAAACCCCGGCGAACTTCCACGAGTTCGGTGAATTGTCCCGGGTTTCGGCAATTATTTTATCAATGATTGAACAATCGAACAATACAGTTTGAATTGCGTGTACAGAAACAACTTAACACAAATACGGTATCCCGTATTCTGTCCGATTCAAACGCTGTATCCAGAGTTCGACCAAGGCAAACTTTGCAAAAACACACATGCGTAAAAGAAATACCATATCCGGTGTATTGTCCTGTGAAAACGCCTTGTCAGAAGTTCGCCTGCCTTATCAAAAAGGGTGATTTTAAAGTAAAACGAATGCACATTCACCCGAGAATAAAAAGGTACAACCGTTTATAAACCATAAATTCTTGGTTATTTCCAGCAAAAAGTTCAATTTTACGGTAGATTAAAAGTTTTATATGCCGAAATAGCTCAGTTGGGAGAGCGTTAGACTGAAGATCTAAAGGTCCCTGGTTCAAACCCCGGCGAACTTCCACGAGTTCGGTGAATTGTCCCGGGTTTCGGCAATTATATTATCAATGATTGAACAATTGAACAATACAGTTTGAATTGCGTGTACAGAAACCACTTAACACAAATACGGTATCCCGTATTCTGTCTGATTCAAACGCAGTATCCAGAGTTCGACCATGGCAAACACAAACCTGCGAAAAAGAAATACCATATCCGGTGTATTGTCCTGTGAAACGCCCTATCAGAAGTTCAAATGCCTTATCAAAAAGGGTGATTTTAAAGTGAAACGAATGCACATTCACCCGAGGATAAAAAGGTACAACCGTTTATAATCCATAAAATCTTGGTTATTTCTAGCAAAAAGTTCAATTTTACGGTAGATTCAAAGTTGCATATGCCGAAATAGCTCAGTTGGGAGAGCTTTAGACTGAAGATCTAAAGGTCCCTGGTTCAAACCCCGGCGAACTTCCACGAGTTCGGTGAATTGTCCCGGTTTTCGGCAATTATTTTATCAAGGATTGAACAATCGAACAATACAGTTTGAATTGCGTGTACAGAAACAACTTAACACAAATATGGTATCCCGTATTCTGTCTGATTCAAACGCTGTATCCAGAGTTCGACCAAGGCAAACTTTGCAAAAACACACATGAGTAAAAGAAATACCATATCCGGTGTATTGTCCTGTGAAACGCCCTATCAGAAGTTCACCTGCCTTATCAAAAAGGGTGATTTTAAAGTAAAACGAATGCACATTCACCTGAGGATAAAAAGGTACAACCGTTTATAGACCATAAATTCTTGGTTATTTCCAGCAAAAAGTTCAACTTTAATGTAGATTAAATGTTTCATATGCCGAAATAGCTCAGTTGGGAGAGCGTTAGACTGAAAATCTAAAGGTCCCTGGTGAAGGTCCCTGGTGAACCCCGGCGAACTTCCACGAGTTCGGTGAATTGTCCAGGGTTTCGGCAATTATTTTATCAAGGATTGAACAATCGAACAATACAGTTTGAATTGCGTGGACAGAAACCACTTAACACAAATACGGTATGCCGTATTCTGTCTGATTCAAACGCAGTATCCAGAGTTCGACCTGGCAAACTTTGCAAACACAAACCTGCGAAAAAGAAATACCATATCCGGTGTATTGTCCTGTGAAACGCCCTATCAGAAGTTCACCTGCCTTATCAAAAAGGGTGATTTTAAAGTAAAACGAATGCACATTCACCCGAGGATAAAAAGGTACAACCGTTTATAAACCATAAATTCTTGGTTATTTCCAGCAAAACGTTCAATTTTACGGTAGATTAAAAGTTTCATATGCCGAAATAGCTCAGTTGGGAGAGCGTTAGACTGAAGATCTAAAGGTCCCTGGTTCAAACCCCGGCGAACTTCCACGAGTTCGGTGAATTGTCCCGGGTTTCTGCTATTATTTTATCAATGATTGAACAATCGAACAATACAGTTTGAATTGCGTGTACAGAAACAACTTAACACAAATACGGTATTCTGTCTGATTCAAACGCTGTATCCAGAGTTCGACCAAGGCAAACTTTGCAAAAACACACATGCGTAAAAGAAATACCATATCCGGTGTATTGTCCTGTGAAAACGCCCTGTCAGAAGTTCGCCTGCCTTATCAAAAAGGGTGATTTTAAAATAAAACGAATGCACATTCAACTGAGGATAAAAAGGTACAACCGTTTATAGACCATAAATTCTTGGTTATTTCCAGCAAAAAGTTCAACTTTACGGTAGATTAAATGTTTCATATGCCGAAATAGCTCAGTTGGGAGAGCGTTAAACTGAAGATCTAAAGGTCCCTGGTTCAAACCCCGGCGAACTTCCACGAGTTCGGTGAATTGTCCCGGGTTTCGGCAATTATTTTATCAATGATTGAACAATACAGTTTGAATTGCGTGGACAGAAACCACTTAACACAAATACGGTATGCCGTATTCTGTCTGATTCAAACGCAGTATCCAGAGTTCGACCATGGCAAACTTTGCAAACACAAACCTGCGAAAAAAAAATACCATATCCGGTGTATTGTCCTGTGAAACGCCCTATCAGAAGTTCACCTGCCTTATCAAAAAGGGTGATTTTAAAGTAAAACGAATGCACATTCACCCGAGGATAAAAAGGTACAACCGTTTATAAACCATAAATTCTTGGTTATTTCCAGCAAAAAGTTCAATTTTACGGTAGATTAAATGTTTCATATGCCGAAATAGCTCAGTTGGGAGAGCGTTAAACTGAAGATCTAAAGGTCCCTGGTTCAAACCCCGGCGAACTTCCACGAGTTCGGTGAATTGTCCCGGGTTTCGGCAATTATTTTATCAATGATTGAACTATACAGTTTGAATTGCGTGGACAGAAACCACTTAACACAAATACGGTATGCCGTATTCTGTCTGATTCAAACGCAGTATCCAGAGTTCGACCATGGCAAACTTTGCAAACACAAACCTGCGAAAAAAAAATACCATATCCGGTGTATTGTCCTGTGAAACGCCCTATCAGAAGTTCACCTGCCTTATCAAAAAGGGTGATTTTAAAGTAAAACGAATGCACATTCACCCGAGGATAAAAAGGTACAACCGTTTATAAACCATAAATTCTTGGTTATTTCCAGCAAAAAGTTCAATTTTACGGTAGATTAAAAGTTTCATATGCCGAAATAGCTCAGTTGGGAGAGCGTTAGACTGAAGATCTAATGATCTCTGGTTCAAACCCCGGCGAACTTCCACGAGTTCGGTGAATTGTCTCGAGTTTCGGCAATTATTTTATCAATGATTGAACAATCGAACAATACAGTTTGAATTGCGTGGACAGAAACCACTTAACACAAATACGGTATGCTGTATTCTGTCTGATTCAAACGCAGTATCCAGAGTTCGACCATGGCAAACTTTGCAAAAACACACATGCGTAAAAGAAATACCATATCCGGTGTATTGTCCTGTGAAAACGCCCGGTCAGAAGTTCACCTGCCTTATCAAAAAGGGTGATTTTAAAGTAAAACGAATGCACATTCACCGAGGATAAAAAGGTACAACCCTTTATAAACCATAAATTCTTGGTTCTTTCCAGCAAAAAGTTCAATTTTACGGTAGATTAGAAGTTTCATATGCCGAAATAGCTCAGTTGGGAGAGCGTTAGACTGAAGATCTAAAGGTCCCTGGTTCAAACCCCGGCGAACTTCTACGAGTTCGGTGAATTGTCCCGGGTTTCGGCAATTATTTTATCAATGATTGAACAATCGAACAATACAGTTTGAATTGCGTGTACAGAAACAACTTAACACAAATACGGTATCCCGTATTCTGTCTGATTCAAACGCAGTATCCAGAGTTCGACCATGGCAAACTTTGCAAACACAAACCTGCGAAAAAGAAATACCATATCCGGTGTATTGTCCAGTGAAACACCCTATCAGAAGTTCACCTGCCTTATCAAAAAGGGTGATTTTAAAGTAAAACGAATGCACATTCACCCGAGGATAAAAAAGTACAACCGTTTATAAACCATAAATTCTTGGTTATTTCCAGCAAAAAGTTCAATTTTACGTTAGATTAAACGTTTCATATGCCGAAATAGCTCAGTTGGAAGAGCGTTAGACTGAAGATCTAAAGGTCTCTGGTTCAAACCCCGGCGAACTTCCACGAGTTTGGTGAATTGTCCAGGGTTTCGGCAAATATTTTATCAATGATTGAACAATCGAACAATACAGTTTGAATTGCACGGACAGAAACCACTTAACACAAATACGGTATGCCGTATTCTGTCTGATTCAAACGCAGTATCCAGAGTTCGACCATGGCAAACTTTGCAAACACAAACCTGCGAAAAAGAAATACCATATCCGGTTTATTGTCCTGTGAAACGCCCTATCAGAAGTTCACCTGCCTTATCAAAAAGGGTGATTTTAAAGTAAAACGAATGCACATTCACCCGAGGATAAAAAGGTACAACCGTTTATAAACCATAAATTCTTGGTTATTTCCAGCAAAAAGTTCAATTTTACGGTAGATTAAAAGTTTCATATGCCGAAATAGCTCAGTTGGGAGAGCGTTAGACTGAAGATCTAAAGGTCTCTGGTTCAAACCCCGGCGAACTTCCACGAGTTCGGTGAATTGTCCCGGGTTTCGGCAATTATTTTATCAATGATTGAACAATCGAACAATACAGTTTGAATTGCGTGTACAGAAACAACTTAACACAAATACGGTATCCCGTATTCTGTCTGATTCAAACGCTGTATCCAGAGTTCGACCAAGGCAAACTTTGCAAAAACACACATGCGTAAAAGAAATACCATATCCGGTGTATTGTCCTGTGAAAACGCCTTGTCAGAAGTTCGCCTGCCTTATCAAAAAGGGTGATTTTAAAGTAAAACGAATGCACATTCACCCGAGAATAAAAAGGTACAACCGTTTATAAACCATAAATTCTTGGTTATTTCCAGCAAAAAGTTCAATTTTACGGTAGATTAAAAGTTTTATATGCCGAAATAGCTCAGTTGGGAGAGCGTTAGACTGAAGATCTAAAGGTCCCTGGTTCAAACCCCGGCGAACTTCCACGAGTTCGGTGAATTGTCCCGGGTTTCGGCAATTATATTATCAATGATTGAACAATCGAACAATACAGTTTGAATTGCGTGTACAGAAACCACTTAACACAAATACGGTATCCCGTATTCTGTCTGATTCAAACGCAGTATCCAGAGTTCGACCATGGCAAACACAAACCTGCGAAAAAGAAATACCATATCCGGTGTATTGTCCTGTGAAACGCCCTATCAGAAGTTCAAATGCCTTATCAAAAAGGGTGATTTTAAAGTGAAACGAATGCACATTCACCCGAGGATAAAAAGGTACAACCGTTTATAATCCATAAAATCTTGGTTATTTCTAGCAAAAAGTTCAATTTTACGGTAGATTCAAAGTTGCATATGCCGAAATAGCTCAGTTGGGAGAGCTTTAGACTGAAGATCTAAAGGTCCCTGGTTCAAACCCCGGCGAACTTCCACGAGTTCGGTGAATTGTCCCGGTTTTCGGCAATTATTTTATCAAGGATTGAACAATCGAACAATACAGTTTGAATTGCGTGTACAGAAACAACTTAACACAAATATGGTATCCCGTATTCTGTCTGATTCAAACGCTGTATCCAGAGTTCGACCAAGGCAAACTTTGCAAAAACACACATGAGTAAAAGAAATACCATATCCGGTGTATTGTCCTGTGTAAACGCCCTGTCAGAAGTTCGCCTACCTTATCAAAAAGGGTGATTTTAAAGTAAAACGAATGCACATTCACCTGCGGATAGAAAGGTACAACCGTTTATATACCATAAATTCTTGGTTATTTCCAGCAAAAAGTTCAATTTTACGGTAGATTAAAAGTTTCATATGCCGAAATAGCTCAGTTGGGAGAGCGTTAGACTGAAGATCTAAAGGTCCCTGGTTCAAACCCCGGCGAACTTCCACGAGTTCGGTGAATTGTCCCGGGATTCGGCAATTATTTTATCAATGATTGAACAATCGAACAATACAGTTTGAATTGCGTGTACAGAAACAACTTAACACAAATACGGTATCCCGTATTCTGTCTGATTCAAACGCTGTATCCAGAGTTCGACCAAGGCAAACTTTGCAAAAACACACATGCGTAAAAGAAATACCATATCCTGTGTATTGTCCTGTGAAAACGCCCTGTCAGAAGTTCGCCTGCCTTATCAAAAAGGGTGATTTTAAAATAAAACGAATGCACATTCACCCGAGGATAAAAAGGTACAACCGTTTATAAACCATAAATTCTTTGTTATTTCCAGCAAAAAGTTCAATTTTACGGTAGATTAAAAGTTTTATATGCCGAAATAGCTCAGTTGGGAGAGCGTTAGACTGAAGATCTAAAGGTCCCTGGTTCAAACCCCGGCGAACTTCCACGAGTTCGGTGAATTGTCCCGGGTTTCAGCAATTATTTTATCAATGATTGAACAATCGAACTATATAGTTTGAATTGCGTGTATAGAAACAACTTAACACAAATACGGTATGCCGTATTCTGTCTGATTCAAACGCAGTATCCAGAGTTCGACCATGGCAAACTTTGCAAACACAAACCTGCGAAAAAGAAATACCATATCCGGTGTATTGTCCTGTGAAACGCCCTATCAGAAGTTCACCTGCCTTATCAAAAAGGGTGATTTTAAAGTAAAACGAATGCACATTCACCCGAGGATAAAAAGGTACAACCGTTTATAAACCATAAATTCTTGGTTATTTCCAGCAAAAAGTTCAATTTTACGGTAGATTAAAAGTTTCATATGCCGAAATAGCTCAGTTGGGAGAGCGTTAGACTGAAGATCTAAAGGTCCCTGGTTCAAACCCCGGCGAACTTCCACGAGTTCGGTGAATTGTCCCGGGTTTCGGCAATTATTTTATCAAGGATTGAACAATCGAACAATACAGTTTGAATTGCGGGTACAGAAACAACTTAACACAAATACGGTATCCCGTATTCTGTCTGATTCAAACGCTGTATCCAGAGTTCGACCAAGGCAAACTTTGCAAAAACACACATGAGTAAAAGAAATACCATATCCGGTGTATTGTCCTGTGAAAACGCCCTGTCAGAAGTTCGCCTGCCTTATCAAAAAGGGTGATTTTAAAGTAAAACGAATGCACATTCACCTGCGGATAGAAAGGTACAACCGTTTATATACCATAAATTCTTGGTTATTTCCAGCAAAAAGTTCAATTTTACGGTAGATTAAAAGTTTCATATGCCGAAATAGCTCAGTTGGGAGAGCGTTAGACTGAAGATCTAAAGGTCCCTGGTTCAAACCCCGGCGAACTTCCACGAGTTCGGTGAATTGTCCCGGGTTTCGGCAATTATTTTGTCAATGATTGAACAATCGAACAATACAGTTTGAATTGCGTGTACAGAAACAACTTAACACAAATACGGTATCCCGTATTCTGTCTGATTCAAACGCTGTATCCAGAGTTCGACCAAGGCAAACTTTGCAAAAACACACATGCGTAAAAGAAATACCATATCCTGTGTATTGTCCTGTGAAAACGCCCTGTCAGAAGTTCGCCTGCCTTATCAAAAAGGGTGATTTTAAAATAAAACGAACGCACATTCACCTGAGGATAAAAAGGTACAACCGTTTATAAACCATAAATTCTTTGTTATTTCCAGCAAAAAGTTCAATTTTACGGTAGATTAAAAGTTGTATATGCCGAAATAGCTCAGTTGGGAGAGCGTTAGACTGAAGATCTAAAGGTCCCTGGTTCAAACCCCGGCGAACTTCCACAAGTTCGGTGAATTGTCCCGGGTTTCGGCAATTATTTTATCAATGATTGAACAATCGAACTATATAGTTTGAATTGCGTGTATAGAAACAACTTAACACAAATACGGTATGCCGTATTCTGTCTGATTCAAACGCAGTATCCAGAGTTCGACCATGGCAAACTTTGCAAACACAAACCTGCGAAAAAGAAATACCATATCCGGTGTATTGTCCTGTGAAACGCCCTATCAGAAGTTCACCTGCCTTATCAAAAAGGGTGATTTTAAAGTAAAACGAATGCACATTCACCCGAGGATAAAAAGGTACAACCGTTTATAAACCATAAATTCTTGGTTATTTCCAGCAAAAAGTTCAATTTTACGGTAGATTAAAAGTTTCATATGCCGAAATAGCTCAGTTGGGAGAGCGTTAGACTGAAGATCTAAAGGTCCCTGGTTCAAACCCCGGCGAACTTCCACGAGTTCGGTGAATTGTCCCGGGTTTCGGCAATTATTTTATCAAGGATTGAACAATCGAACAATACAGTTTGAATTGCGGGTACAGAAACAACTTAACACAAATACGGTATCCCGTATTCTGTCTGATTCAAACGCTGTATCCAGAGTTCGACCAAGGCAAACTTTGCAAAAACACACATGAGTAAAAGAAATACCATATCCGGTGTATTGTCCTGTGAAAACGCCCTGTCAGAAGTTCGCCTGCCTTATCAAAAAGGGTGATTTTAAAGTAAAACGAATGCACATTCACCTGCGGATAGAAAGGTACAACCGTTTATATACCATAAATTCTTGGTTATTTCCAGCAAAAAGTTCAATTTTACGGTAGATT
The DNA here is from genome assembly GCF_978046115.1 of Saccoglossus kowalevskii. Lineage (NCBI taxonomy): Eukaryota > Metazoa > Hemichordata > Enteropneusta > Harrimaniidae > Saccoglossus > Saccoglossus kowalevskii. The sequence continues at coordinate 35,199,541 of NC_140653.1, forward strand.
AAAAGATTCATATGCCGAAATAGCTCAGTTGGGAGAGCGTTAGACTGAAGATCTAAAGGTCCCTGGTTCAAACCCCGGCGAACTTCCACGAGTTCGGTGAATTGTCCCGGGTTTCGGCAATTATTTTGTCAATGATTGAACAATCGAACAATACAGTTTGAATTGCGTGTACAGAAACAACTTAACACAAATACGGTATCCCGTATTCTGTCTGATTCAAACGCTGTATCCAGAGTTCGACCAAGGCAAACTTTGCAAAAACACACATGCGTAAAAGAAATACCATATCCTGTGTATTGTCCTGTGAAAACGCCCTGTCAGAAGTTCGCCTGCCTTATCAAAAAGGGTGATTTTAAAATAAAACGAATGCACATTCACCCGAGGATAAAAAGGTACAACCGTTTATAAACCATAAATTCTTTGTTATTTCCAGCAAAAAGTTCAATTTTACGGTAGATTAAAAGTTTTATATGCCGAAATAGCTCAGTTGGGAGAGCGTTAGACTGAAGATCTAAAGGTTCCTGGTTCAAACCCCGGCGAACTTCCACGAGTTCGGTGAATTGTCCCGGGTTTCAGCAATTATTTTATCAATGATTGAACAATCGAACTATATAGTTTGAATTGCGTGTATAGAAACAACTTAACACAAATACGGTATGCCGTATTCTGTCTGATTCAAACGCAGTATCCAGAGTTCGACCATGGCAAACTTTGCAAACACAAACCTGCGAAAAAGAAATACCATATCCGGTGTATTGTCCTGTGAAACGCCCTATCAGAAGTTCACCTGCCTTATCAAAAAGGGTGATTTTAAAGTAAAACGAATGCACATTCACCCGAGGATAGAAAGGTACAACCGTTTATATACCATAAATTCTTGGTTATTTCCAGCAAAAAGTTCAATTTTACGGTAGATTAAAAGATTCATATGCCGAAATAGCTCAGTTGGGAGAGCGTTAGACTGAAGATCTAAAGGTCCCTGGTTCAAACCCCGGCGAACTTCCACGAGTTCGGTGAATTGTCCCGGGTTTCGGCAATTATTTTGTCAATGATTGAACAATCGAACAATACAGTTTGAATTGCGTGTACAGAAACAACTTAACACAAATACGGTATCCCGTATTCTGTCTGATTCAAACGCTGTATCCAGAGTTCGACCAAGGCAAACTTTGCAAAAACACACATGCGTAAAAGAAATACCATATCCTGTGTATTGTCCTGTGAAAACGCCCTGTCAGAAGTTCGCCTGCCTTATCAAAAAGGGTGATTTTAAAATAAAACGAATGCACATTCACCCGAGGATAAAAAGGTACAACCGTTTATAAACCATAAATTCTTTGTTATTTCCAGCAAAAAGTTCAATTTTACGGTAGATTAAAAGTTTTATATGCCGAAATAGCTCAGTTGGGAGAGCGTTAGACTGAAGATCTAAAGGTTCCTGGTTCAAACCCCGGCGAACTTCCACGAGTTCGGTGAATTGTCCCGGGTTTCAGCAATTATTTTATCAATGATTGAACAATCGAACTATATAGTTTGAATTGCGTGTATAGAAACAACTTAACACAAATACGGTATGCCGTATTCTGTCTGATTCAAACGCAGTATCCAGAGTTCGACCATGGCAAACTTTGCAAACACAAACCTGCGAAAAAGAAATACCATATCCGGTGTATTGTCCTGTGAAACGCCCTATCAGAAGTTCACCTGCCTTATCAAAAAGGGTGATTTTAAAGTAAAACGAATGCACATTCACCCGAGGATAAAAAGGTACAACCGTTTATAAACCATAAATTCTTGGTTATTTCCAGCATAAAGTTCAATTTTACGGTAGATTAAAAGTTTCATATGCCGAAATAGCTCAGTTGGGAGAGCGTTAGACTGAAGATCTAAAGGTCCCTGGTTCAAACCCCGGCGAACTTCCACGAGTTCGGTGAATTGTCCCGGGTTTCGGCAATTATTTTATCAAGGATTGAACAATCGAACAATACAGTTTGAATTGCGGGTACAGAAACAACTTAACACAAATACGGTATCCCGTATTCTGTCTGATTCAAACGCTGTATCCAGAGTTCGACCAAGGCAAACTTTGCAAAAACACACATGAGTAAAAGAAATACCATATCCGGTGTATTGTCCTGTGAAAACGCCCTGTCAGAAGTTCGCCTGCCTTATCAAAAAGGGTGATTTTAAAGTAAAACGAATGCACATTCACCTGCGGATGGAAAGGTACAACCGTTTATATACCATAAATTCTTGGTTATTTCCAGCAAAAAGTTCAATTTTACGGTAGATTAAAAGTTTCATATGCCGAAATAGCTCAGTTGGGAGAGCGTTAGACTGAAGATCTAAAGGTCCCTGGTTCAAACCCCGGCGAACTTCCACGAGTTCGGTGAATTGTCCCGGGTTTCGGCAATTATTTTGTCAATGATTGAACAATCGAACAATACAGTTTGAATTGCGTGTACAGAAACAACTTAACACAAATACGGTATCCCGTATTCTGTCTGATTCAAACGCTGTATCCAGAGTTCGACCAAGGCAAACTTTGCAAAAACACACATGCGTAAAAGAAATACCATATCCTGTGTATTGTCCTGTGAAAACGCCCTGTCAGAAGTTCGCCTGCCTTATCAAAAAGGGTGATTTTAAAATAAAACGAACGCACATTCACCTGAGGATAAAAAGGTACAACCGTTTATAAACCATAAATTCTTTGTTATTTCCAGCAAAAAGTTCAATTTTACGGTAGATTAAAAGTTTTATATGCCGAAATAGCTCAGTTGGGAGAGCGTTAGACTGAAGATCTAAAGGTCCCTGGTTCAAACCCCGGCGAACTTCCACGAGTTCGGTGAATTGTCCCGGGTTTCGGCAATTATTTTATCAATGATTGAACAATCGAACTATATAGTTTGAATTGCGTGTATAGAAACAACTTAACACAAATACGGTATGCCGTATTCTGTCTGATTCAAACGCAGTATCCAGAGTTCGACCATGGCAAACTTTGCAAACACAAACCTGCGAAAAAGAAATACCATATCCGGTGTATTGTCCTGTGAAACGCCCTATCAGAAGTTCACCTGCCTTATCAAAAAGGGTGATTTTAAAGTAAAACGAATGCACATTCACCCGAGGATAAAAAGGTACAACCGTTTATAAACCATAAATTCTTGGTTATTTCCAGCAAAAAGTTCAATTTTACGGTAGATTAAAAGTTTCATATGCCGAAATAGCTCAGTTGGGAGAGCGTTAGACTGAAGATCTAAAGGTCCCTGGTTCAAACCCCGGCGATCTTCCACGAGTTCGGTGAATTGTCCCGGGTTTCGGCAATTATTTTATCAAGGATTGAACAATCGAACAATACAGTTTGAATTGCGGGTACAGAAACAACTTAACACAAATACGGTATCCCGTATTCTGTCTGATTCAAACGCTGTATCCAGAGTTCGACCAAGGCAAACTTTGCAAAAACACACATGCGTAAAAGAAATACCATATCCTGTGTATTGTCCTGTGAAAACGCCCTGTCAGAAGTTCGCCTGCCTTATCAAAAAGGGTGATTTTAAAATAAAACGAATGCACATTCACCTGAGGATAAAAAGGTACAACCGTTTATAAACCATAAATTCTTTGTTATTTCCAGCAAAAAGTTCAATTTTACGGTAGATTAAAAGTTTCATATGCCGAAATAGCTCAGTTGGGAGAGCGTTAGACTGAAGATCTAAAGGTCCCTGGTTCAAACCCCGGCGAACTTCCACGAGTTCAGTGAATTGTCCCGGGTTTCGGCAATTATTTTATCAATGATTGAACAATCGAACAATACAGTTTGAATTGCGTGGACAGAAACCACTTAACACAAATACGGTATGCCGTATTCTGTCTGATTCAAACGCAGTATCCAGAGTTCGACCATGGCAAACTTTGCAAACACAAACCTGCGAAAAAGAAATACCATATCCGGTGTATTGTCCTGTGAAACGCCCTATAAGAAGTTCACCTGCCTTATCAAAAAGGGTGATTTTAAAGTAAAACGAATGCACATTCACCCGAGGATAAAAAGGTACAACCGTTTATAAACCATAAATTCTTGGTTATTTCCAGCAAAAAGTTCAATTTTACGGTAGATTAAAAGTTTCATATGCCGAAATAGCTCAGTTGGGAGAGCGTTAGACTGAAGATCTAAAGGTCCCTGGTTCAAACCCCGGTGAACTTCCACGAGTTCGGTGAATTGTCCCGGGTTTCGGCAATTATTTTATCAATGATTGAACAATCGAACAATACAGTTTGAATTGCGTGGACAGAAACCACTTAACACAAATACGGTATGCCGTATTCTGTCTGATTCAAACGCAGTATCCAGAGTTCGACCATGGCAAACTTTGCAAACACAAACCTGCGAAAAAGAAATACCATATCCGGTGTATTGTCCTGTGAAACGCCCTATCAGAAGTTCACCTGCCTTATCAAAAAGGGTGATTTTAAAGTAAAACGAATGCACATTCACCCGAGGATAAAAAGGTACAACCGTTTATAAACCATAAATTCTTGGTTATTTCCAGCAAAAAGTTCAATTTTACGGTAGATTAAAAGTTTCATATGCCGAAATAGCTCAGTTGGGAGAGCGTTAGACTGAAGATCTAAAGGTCCCTGGTTCAAACCCCGGCGAACTTCCACGAGTTCGGTGAATTGTCCCGGGTTTCGGCAATTATTTTGTCAATGATTGAACAATCGAACAATACAGTTTGAATTGCGTGTACAGAAACAACTTAACACAAATACGGTATTCTGTCTGATTCAAACGCTGTATCCAGAGTTCGACCAAGGCAAACTTTGCAAAAACACACATGCGTAAAATAAATACCATATCCGGTGTATTGTCCTGTGAAAACGCCCTGTCAGAAGTTCGCCTGCCTTATCAAAAAGGGTGATTTTAAAGTAAAACGAATGCACATTCACCTGCGGATAGAAAGGTACAACCGTTTATATACCATAAATTCTTGGTTATTTCCAGCAAAAAGTTCAATTTTACGGTAGATTAAAAGTTTCATATGCCGAAATAGCTCAGTTGGGAGAGCGTTAGACTGAAGATCTAAAGGTCCCTGGTTCAAACCCCGGCGAACTTCCACGAGTTCGGTGAATTTTCCCGGGTTTCGGCAATTATTTTGTCAATGATTGAACAATCGAACAATACAGTTTGAATTGCGTGTACAGAAACAACTTAACACAAATACGGTATCCCGTATTCTGTCTGATTCAAACGCTGTATCCAGAGTTCGACCAAGGCAAACTTTGCACAAACACACATGCGTAAAAGAAATACCATATCCGGTGTATTGTCCTGTGAAAACGCCCTGTCAGAAGTTCGCCTGCCTTATCAAAAAGGGTGATTTTAAAATAAAACGAATGCACATTCACCTGAGGATAAAAAGGTACAGCCGTTTATAAACCATAAATTCTTTGTTATTTCCAGCAAAAAGTTCAATTTTACGGTAGATTAAAAGTTTCATATGCCGAAATAGCTCAGTTGGGAGAGCGTTAGACTGAAGATCTAAAGGTCCCTGGTTCAAACCCCGGCGAACTTCCACGAGTTTGGTGAATTGTCCCGGGTTTCGGCAATTATTTTATCAAGGATTGAACAATCGAACAATACAGTTTGAATTGCGGGTACAGAAACAACTTAACACAAATACGGTATCCCGTATTCTGTCTGATTCAAACGCTGTATCCAGAGTTCGACCAAGGCAAACTTTGCAAAAACACACATGAGTAAAAGAAATACCATATCCGGTGTATTGTCCTGTGAAAACGCCCTGTCAGAAGTTCGCCTGCCTTATCAAAAAGGGTGATTTTAAAGTAAAACGAATGCACATTCACCTGCGGATGGAAAGGTACAACCGTTTATATACCATAAATTCTTGGTTATTTCCAGCAAAAAGTTCAATTTTACGGTAGATTAAAAGTTTCATATGCCGAAATAGCTCAGTTGGGAGAGCGTTAGACTGAAGATCTAAAGGTCCCTGGTTCAAACCCCGGCGAACTTCCACGAGTTCGGTGAATTGTCCCGGGTTTCGGCAATTATTTTGTCAATGATTGAACAATCGAACAATACAGTTTGAATTGCGTGTACAGAAACAACTTAACACAAATACGGTATCCCGTATTCTGTCTGATTCAAACGCTGTATCCAGAGTTCGACCAAGGCAAACTTTGCAAAAACACACATGCGTAAAAGAAATACCATATCCTGTGTATTGTCCTGTGAAAACGCCCTGTCAGAAGTTCGCCTGCCTTATCAAAAAGGGTGATTTTAAAATAAAACGAACGCACATTCACCTGAGGATAAAAAGGTACAACCGTTTATAAACCATAAATTCTTTGTTATTTCCAGCAAAAAGTTCAATTTTACGGTAGATTAAAAGTTTTATATGCCGAAATAGCTCAGTTGGGAGAGCGTTAGACTGAAGATCTAAAGGTCCCTGGTTCAAACCCCGGCGAACTTCCACGAGTTCGGTGAATTGTCCCGGGTTTCGGCAATTATTTTATCAATGATTGAACAATCGAACTATATAGTTTGAATTGCGTGTATAGAAACAACTTAACACAAATACGGTATGCCGTATTCTGTCTGATTCAAACGCAGTATCCAGAGTTCGACCATGGCAAACTTTGCAAACACAAACCTGCGAAAAAGAAATACCATATCCGGTGTATTGTCCTGTGAAACGCCCTATCAGAAGTTCACCTGCCTTATCAAAAAGGGTGATTTTAAAGTAAAACGAATGCACATTCACCCGAGGATAAAAAGGTACAACCGTTTATAAACCATAAATTCTTGGTTATTTCCAGCAAAAAGTTCAATTTTACGGTAGATTAAAAGTTTCATATGCCGAAATAGCTCAGTTGGGAGAGCGTTAGACTGAAGATCTAAAGGTCCCTGGTTCAAACCCCGGCGATCTTCCACGAGTTCGGTGAATTGTCCCGGGTTTCGGCAATTATTTTATCAAGGATTGAACAATCGAACAATACAGTTTGAATTGCGGGTACAGAAACAACTTAACACAAATACGGTATCCCGTATTCTGTCTGATTCAAACGCTGTATCCAGAGTTCGACCAAGGCAAACTTTGCAAAAACACACATGCGTAAAAGAAATACCATATCCTGTGTATTGTCCTGTGAAAACGCCCTGTCAGAAGTTCGCCTGCCTTATCAAAAAGGGTGATTTTAAAATAAAACGAATGCACATTCACCTGAGGATAAAAAGGTACAACCGTTTATAAACCATAAATTCTTTGTTATTTCCAGCAAAAAGTTCAATTTTACGGTAGATTAAAAGTTTCATATGCCGAAATAGCTCAGTTGGGAGAGCGTTAGACTGAAGATCTAAAGGTCCCTGGTTCAAACCCCGGCGAACTTCCACGAGTTCAGTGAATTGTCCCGGGTTTCGGCAATTATTTTATCAATGATTGAACAATCGAACAATACAGTTTGAATTGCGTGGACAGAAACCACTTAACACAAATACGGTATGCCGTATTCTGTCTGATTCAAACGCAGTATCCAGAGTTCGACCATGGCAAACTTTGCAAACACAAACCTGCGAAAAAGAAATACCATATCCGGTGTATTGTCCTGTGAAACGCCCTATAAGAAGTTCACCTGCCTTATCAAAAAGGGTGATTTTAAAGTAAAACGAATGCACATTCACCCGAGGATAAAAAGGTACAACCGTTTATAAACCATAAATTCTTGGTTATTTCCAGCAAAAAGTTCAATTTTACGGTAGATTAAAAGTTTCATATGCCGAAATAGCTCAGTTGGGAGAGCGTTAGACTGAAGATCTAAAGGTCCCTGGTTCAAACCCCGGTGAACTTCCACGAGTTCGGTGAATTGTCCCGGGTTTCGGCAATTATTTTATCAATGATTGAACAATCGAACAATACAGTTTGAATTGCGTGGACAGAAACCACTTAACACAAATACGGTATGCCGTATTCTGTCTGATTCAAACGCAGTATCCAGAGTTCGACCATGGCAAACTTTGCAAACACAAACCTGCGAAAAAGAAATACCATATCCGGTGTATTGTCCTGTGAAACGCCCTATCAGAAGTTCGCCTGCCTTATCAAAAAGGGTGATTTTAAAGTAAAACGAATGCACATTCACCCGAGGATAAAAAGGTACAACCGTTTATAAACCATAAATTCTTGGTTATTTCCAGCAAAAAGTTCAATTTTACGGTAGATTAAAAGTTTCATATGCCGAAATAGCTCAGTTGGGAGAGCGTTAGACTGAAGATCTAAAGGTCCCTGGTTCAAACCCCGGCGAACTTCCACGAGTTCGGTGAATTGTCCCGGGTTTCGGCAATTATTTTGTCAATGATTGAACAATCGAACAATACAGTTTGAATTGCGTGTACAGAAACAACTTAACACAAATACGGTATTCTGTCTGATTCAAACGCTGTATCCAGAGTTCGACCAAGGCAAACTTTGCAAAAACACACATGCGTAAAATAAATACCATATCCGGTGTATTGTCCTGTGAAAACGCCCTGTCAGAAGTTCGCCTGCCTTATCAAAAAGGGTGATTTTAAAGTAAAACGAATGCACATTCACCTGCGGATAGACAGGTACAACCGTTTATATACCATAAATTCTTGGTTATTTCCAGCAAAAAGTTCAATTTTACGGTAGATTAAAAGTTTCATATGCCGAAATAGCTCAGTTGGGAGAGCGTTAGACTGAAGATCTAAAGGTCCCTGGTTCAAACCCCGGCGAACTTCCACGAGTTCGGTGAATTTTCCCGGGTTTCGGCAATTATTTTGTCAATGATTGAACAATCGAACAATACAGTTTGAATTGCGTGTACAGAAACAACTTAACACAAATACGGTATCCCGTATTCTGTCTGATTCAAACGCTGTATCCAGAGTTCGACCAAGGCAAACTTTGCACAAACACACATGCGTAAAAGAAATACCATATCCGGTGTATTGTCCTGTGAAAACGCCCTGTCAGAAGTTCGCCTGCCTTATCAAAAAGGGTGATTTTAAAATAAAACGAATGCACATTCACCTGAGGATAAAAAGGTACAGCCGTTTATAAACCATAAATTCTTTGTTATTTCCAGCAAAAAGTTCAATTTTACGGTAGATTAAAAGTTTCATATGCCGAAATAGCTCAGTTGGGAGAGCGTTAGACTGAAGATCTAAAGGTCCCTGGTTCAAACCCCGGCGAACTTCCACGAGTTTGGTGAATTGTCCCGGGTTTCGGCAATTTTTTTATGAATGATTGAACAATCGAACAATACAGTTTGAATTGCGTGGACAGAAACCACTTAACACAAATACGGTATGCCGTATTCTGTCTGATTCAAACGCAGTATCCAGAGTTCGACCATGGCAAACTTTGCAAAAACACACATGCGTAAAAGAATTACCATATCCGGTGTATTGTCCTGTGAAACGCCCTATCAGAAGTTCACCTGCCTTATCAAAAAGGGTGATTTTAAAATAAAACGAATGCACATTCACCTGAGGATAAAAAGGTACAACCGTTTATAGACCATAAATTCTTGGTTATTTCCCGCAAAAAGTTCAACTTTACGGTAGATGAAATGTTTCATATGCCGAAATAGCTCAGTTGGGAGAGCGTTAGACTGAAGATCTAAAGGTCCCTGGTTCAAACCCCGGTGAACTTCCACGAGTTCGGTGAATTGTCCCGGGTTTCGGCAATTATTTTATCAATGATTGAACAATACAGTTTGAATTGCGTGGACAGAAACCACTTAACACAAATACGGTATGCCGTATTCTGTCTGATTCAAACGCAGTATCCAGAGTTCGACCATGGCAAACTTTGCAAACACAAACCTGCGAAAAAGAAATACCATATCCGGTGTATTGTCCTGTGAAACGCCCTATAAGAAGTTCACCTGCCTTATCAAAAAGGGTGATTTTAAAGTAAAACGAATGCACATTCACCCGAGGATAAAAAGGTACAACCGTTTATAAACCATAAATTCTTGGTTATTTCCAGCAAAAAGTTCAATTTTACGGTAGATTAAAAGTTTCATATGCCGAAATAGCTCAGTTGGGAGAGCGTAAGACTGAAGATCTAAAGGTCCCTGGTTCAAACCCCGGCGAACTTCCACGAGTTCGGTGAATTGTCCCGGGTTTCGGCAATTATTTTGTCAATGATTGAACAATCGAACAATACAGTTTGAATTGCGTGTACAGAAACAACTTAACACAAATACGGTATTCTGTCTGATTCAAACGCTGTATCCAGAGTTCGACCAAGGCAAACTTTGCAAAAACACACATGCGTAAAAGAAATACCATATCCGGTGTATTGTCCTGTGAAAACGCCCTGTCAGAAGTTCGCCTGCCTTATCAAAAAGGGTGATTTTAAAATAAAACGAATGCACATTCAACTGAGGATAAAAAGGTACAACCGTTTATAGACCATAAATTCTTGGTTATTTCCAGCAAAAAGTTCAACTTTACGGTAGATTAAATGTTTCATATGCCGAAATAGCTCAGTTGGGAGAGCGTTAAACTGAAGATCTAAAGGTCCCTGGTTCAAACCCCGGCGAACTTCCACGAGTTCGGTGAATTGTCCCGGGTTTCGGCAATTATTTTATCAATGATTGAACCATCGAACAATACAGTTTGATTTGCGTGTACAGAAACAACTTAACACAAATACGGTATCCCGTATTCTGTCTGATTCAAACGCTGTATCCAGAGGTCGACCATTGCAAATTTTGCAACTGCAAACCTGCGAAAAAGAAATACCATATCCGGTGTATTGTCTAGTGAAACGCCCTATCAGAAGTTCACCTGTCTTATCAAAAAGGGTGATTTTAAAGTAAAACGAATGCACATTCACCCGAGGATAATAAGGTACAACCGTTTATAAACCATAAATTCTTGGTTATTTCCAGCAAAAAGTTCAATTTTACGTTAGATTAAACGTTTCATATGCCGAAATAGCTCAGTTGGGAGAGCGTTAGACTGAAGATGTAAAGGTCCCTGGTTCAAACCCCGGCGAACTTCCACGAGTTTGGTGAATTGTCCAGGGTTTCGGCAATTATTTTATCAATGATTGAACAATCGAACAATACAGTTTGAATTGCACGGACAGAAACCACTTAACACAAATACGGTATGCCGTATTCTGTCTGATTCAAACGCAGTATCCAGAGTTCGACCATGGCAAACTTTGCAAACACAAACCTGCGAAAAAGAAATACCATATCCGGTGTATTGTCCTGTGAAACGCCCTATCAGAAGTTCACCTGCCTTATCAAAAAGGGTGATTTTAAAGTAAAACGAATGCACATTCACCCGAGGATAAAAAGGTACAACCGTTTATAAACCATAAATTCTTGGTTATTTCCAGCAAAAAGTTCAATTTTACGGTAGATTAAAAATTTCATATGACGAAATAGCTCAGTTGGGAGAGCGTTAGACTGAAGATCTAAAGGTCCCTGGTTCAAACCCCGGCGAACTTCCACGAGTTCGGTGAATTGTCCCGGGTTTCGGCAATTATTTTGTCAATGATTGAACAATCGAACAATACAGTTTGAATTGCGTGTACAGAAACAACTTAACACAAATACGGTATTCTGTCTGATTCAAACGCTGTATCCAGAGTTCGACCAAGGCAAACTTTGCAAAAACACACATGCGTAAAAGAAATACCATATCCGGTGTATTGTCCTGTGAAAACGCCTTGTCAGAAGTTCGCCTGCCTTATCAAAAAGGGTGATTTTAAAGTAAAACGAATGCACAATCACCTGAGGATAAAAAGGTACAACCGTTTATAGACCATAAATTCTTGGTTATTTCCTGCAAAAAGTTCAACTTTACGGTAGATTAAATGTTTCATATGCCGAAATAGCTCAGTTGGGAGAGCGTTAGACTGAAGATCTAAAGGTCCCTGGTTCAAACCCCGCCGAACTTCCACGAGTTTGGTGCATTGTCCCGGGTTTCGGCAATTTTTTTATGAATGATTGAACAATCGAACAATACAGTTTGAATTGCGTGGACAGAAACTACTTAACACAAATACGGTATGCCGTATTCTGTCTGATTCAAACGCAGTATCCAGAGTTCGACCATGGCAAACTTTGCAAACACAAACCTGCGAAAAAGAAATACCATATCCGGTGTATTGTCCTGTGAAACGCCCTATCAGAAGTTCACCTGCCTTATCAAAAAGGGTGATTTTAAAATAAAACGAATGCACATTCACCTGAGGATAAAAAGGTACAACCGTTTATAGACCATAAATTCTTGGTTATTTCCCGCAAAAAGTTCAACTTTACGGTAGATGAAATGTTTCATATGCCGAAATAGCTCAGTTGGGAGAGCGTTAGACTGAAGATCTAAAGGTCCCTGGTTCAAACCCCGGTGAACTTCCACGAGTTCGGTGAATTGTCCCGGGTTTCGGCAATTATTTTATCAATGATTGAACAATACAGTTTGAATTGCGTGGACAGAAACCACTTAACACAAATACGGTATGCCGTATTCTGTCTGATTCAAACGCAGTATCCAGAGTTCGAGTTTGCAAACTTTGCAAACACAAACCTGCGAAAAAGAAATACCATATCCGGTGTATTGTCCTGTGAAACGCCCTATAAGAAGTTCACCTGCCTTATCAAAAAGGGTGATTTTAAAGTAAAACGAATGCACATTCACCCGAGGATAAAAAGGTACAACCGTTTATAAACCATAAATTCTTGGTTATTTCCAGCAAAAAGTTCAATTTTACGGTAGATTAAAAGTTTCATATGCCGAAATAGCTCAGTTGGGAGAGCGTAAGACTGAAGATCTAAAGGTCCCTGGTTCAAACCCCGGCGAACTTCCACGAGTTCGGTGAATTGTCCCGGGTTTCGGCAATTATTTTGTCAATGATTGAACAATCGAACAATACAGTTTGAATTGCGTGTACAGAAACAACTTAACACAAATACGGTATTCTGTCTGATTCAAACGCTGTATCCAGAGTTCGACCAAGGCAAACTTTGCAAAAACACACATGCGTAAAAGAAATACCATATCCGGTGTATTGTCCTGTGAAAACGCCCTGTCAGAAGTTCGCCTGCCTTATCAAAAAGGGTGATTTTAAAATAAAACGAATGCACATTCAACTGAGGATAAAAAGGTACAACCGTTTATAGACCATAAATTCTTGGTTATTTCCAGCAAAAAGTTCAACTTTACGGTAGATTAAATGTTTCATATGCCGAAATAGCTCAGTTGGGAGAGCGTTAAACTGAAGATCTAAAGGTCCCTGGTTCAAACCCCGGCGAACTTCCACGAGTTCGGTGAATTGACCGGGGTTTCGGCAATTATTTTATCAATGATTGAACCATCGAACAATACAGTTTGATTTGCGTGTACAGAAACAACTTAACACAAATACGGTATCCCGTATTCTGTCTGATTCAAACGCTGTATCCAGAGGTCGACCATTGCAAATTTTGCAACTGCAAACCTGCGAAAAAGAAATACCATATCCGGTGTATTGTCTAGTGAAACGCCCTATCAGAAGTTCACCTGTCTTATCAAAAAGGGTGATTTTAAAGTAAAACGAATGCACATTCACCCGAGGATAATAAGGTACAACCGTTTATAAACCATAAATTCTTGGTTATTTCCAGCAAAAAGTTCAATTTTACGTTAGATTAAACGTTTCATATGCCGAAATAGCTCAGTTGGGAGAGCGTTAGACTGAAGATGTAAAGGTCCCTGGTTCAAACCCCGGCGAACTTCCACGAGTTTGGTGAATTGTCCAGGGTTTCGGCAATTATTTTATCAATGATTGAACAATCGAACAATACAGTTTGAATTGCACGGACAGAAACCACTTAACACAAATACGGTATGCCGTATTCTGTCTGATTCAAACGCAGTATCCAGAGTTCGACCATGGCAAACTTTGCAAACACAAACCTGCGAAAAAGAAATACCATATCCGGTGTATTGTCCTGTGAAACGCCCTATCAGAAGTTCACCTGCCTTATCAAAAAGGGTGATTTTAAAGTAAAACGAATGCACATTCACCCGAGGATAAAAAGGTACAACCGTTTATAAACCATAAATTCTTGGTTATTTCCAGCAAAAAGTTCAATTTTACGGTAGATTAAAAGTTTCGTATGCCGAAATAGCTCAGTTGGGAGAGCGTTAGACTGAAGATCTAAAGGTCCCTGGTTCAAACCCCGGCGAACTTCCACGAGTTCGGTGAATTGTCCCGGGTTTCGGCAATTATTTTATCAATGATTGAACAATCGAACAATACAGTTTGAATTGCACGGACAGAAACCACTTAACACAAATACGGTATGCCGTATTCTGTCTGATTCAAACGCAGTATCCAGAGTTCGACCATGGCAAACTTTGCAAACACAAACCTGCGAAAAAGAAATACCATATCCGGTGTATTGTCCTGTGAAACGCCCTATCAGAAGTTCACCTGCCTTATCAAAAAGGGTGATTTTAAAGTAAAACGAATGCACATTCACCCGAGGATAAAAAGGTACAACCGTTTATAAACCATAAATTCTTGGTTATTTCCAGCAAAAAGTTCAATTTTACGGTAGATTAAAAGTTTCGTATGCCGAAATAGCTCAGTTGGGAGAGCGTTAGACTGAAGATCTAAAGGTCCCTGGTTCAAACCCCGGCGAACTTCCACGAGTTCGGTGAATTGTCCCGGGTTTCGGCAATTATTTTATCAATGATTGAACAATCGAACAATACAGTTTGAATTGCGTGTACAGAAACAACTTAACACAAATACGGTATCCCGTATTCTGTCTGATTCAAACGCTGTATCCAGAGTTCGACCATGGCAAACTTTGCAAACACAAACCTGCGAAAAAGAAATATCATATCCGGTGTATTGTCCTGTGAAACGCCCTATCAGAAGTTCACCTGCCTTATCAAAAAGGGTGATTTTAAAGTAAAACGAATGCACATTCACCCGAGGATAAAAAGGTACAACCGTTTATAAACCATAAATTCTTGGTTATTTCCAGCAAAAAGTTCAATTTTACGGTAGATTAAAAGTTTCATATGCCGAAATAGCTCAGTTGGGAGAGCGTTAGACTGAAGATCTAAAGGTCCCTGGTTCAAACACCGGCGAACTTCCACGAGTTCGGTGAATTGTCCCGGGTTTCGGCAATTATTTTATCAATGATTGAACAATCGAACAATACAGTTTGAATTGCGTGTACAGAAACAACTTAACACAAATACGGTATCCCGTATTCTGTCTGATTCAAACGCTGTATCCAGAGTTCGACCAAGGCAAACTTTGCAAAAACACACATGCGTAAAAGAAATACCATATCCGGTGTATTGTCCTGTGAAAACGCCTTGTCAGAAGTTCGCCTGCCTTATCAAAAAGGGTGATTTTAAAGTAAAACGAATGCACATTCACCCGAGGATAAAAAGGTACAACCGTTTATAAACCATAAATTCTTGGTTATTTCCAGCAAAAAGTTCAACTTTACGGTAGATTAAATGTTTCATATGCCGAAATAGCTCAGTTGGGAGAGCGTTAGACTAAAGATCTAAAGGTCCCTGGTTCAAACCCCGGTGAACTTCCACGAGTTCGGTGAATTGTCCCGGGTTTCGGCAATTATTTTATCAATGATTGAACAATCGAACAATACAGTTTGAATTGCGTGGACAGAAACCACTTAACACAAATACGGTATGCCGTATTCTGTCTGATTCAAACGCAGTATCCAGAGTTCGACCATGGCAAACTTTGCAAACACAAACCTGCGAAAAAGAAATACCATATCCGGTGTATTGTCCTGTGAAACGCCCTATCAGAAGTTCACCTGCCTTATCAAAAAGGGTGATTTTAAAGTAAAACGAATGCACATTCACCCGAGGATAAAAAGGTACAACCGTTTATAAACCATAAATTCTTGGTTATTTCCAGCAAAAAGTTCAATTTTACGGTAGATTAAAAATTTCATATGACGAAATAGCTCAGTTGGGAGAGCGTTAGACTGAAGATCTAAAGGTCCCTGGTTCAAACCCCGGCGAACTTCCACGAGTTCGGTGAATTGTCCCGGGTTTCGGCAATTATTTTGTCAATGATTGAACAATCGAACAATACAGTTTGAATTGCGTGTACAGAAACAACTTAACACAAATACGGTATTCTGTCTGATTCAAACGCTGTATCCAGAGTTCGACCAAGGCAAACTTTGCAAAAACACACATGCGTAAAAGAAATACCATATCCGGTGTATTGTCCTGTGAAAACGCCTTGTCAGAAGTTCGCCTGCCTTATCAAAAAGGGTGATTTTAAAGTAAAACGAATGCACAATCACCTGAGGATAAAAAGGTACAACCGTTTATAGACCATAAATTCTTGGTTATTTCCTGCAAAAAGTTCAACTTTACGGTAGATTAAATGTTTCATATGCCGAAATAGCTCAGTTGGGAGAGCGTTAGACTGAAGATCTAAAGGTCCCTGGTTCAAACCCCGCCGAACTTCCACGAGTTTGGTGCATTGTCCCGGGTTTCGGCAATTTTTTTATGAATGATTGAACAATCGAACAATACAGTTTGAATTGCGTGGACAGAAACTACTTAACACAAATACGGTATGCCGTATTCTGTCTGATTCAAACGCAGTATCCAGAGTTCGACCATGGCAAACTTTGCAAACACAAACCTGCGAAAAAGAAATACCATATCCGGTGTATTGTCCTGTGAAACGCCCTATCAGAAGTTCACCTGCCTTATCAAAAAGGGTGATTTTAAAATAAAACGAATGCACATTCACCTGAGGATAAAAAGGTACAACCGTTTATAGACCATAAATTCTTGGTTATTTCCCGCAAAAAGTTCAACTTTACGGTAGATGAAATGTTTCATATGCCGAAATAGCTCAGTTGGGAGAGCGTTAGACTGAAGATCTAAAGGTCCCTGGTTCAAACCCCGGTGAACTTCCACGAGTTCGGTGAATTGTCCCGGGTTTCGGCAATTATTTTATCAATGATTGAACAATACAGTTTGAATTGCGTGGACAGAAACCACTTAACACAAATACGGTATGCCGTATTCTGTCTGATTCAAACGCAGTATCCAGAGTTCGACCATGGCAAACTTTGCAAACACAAACCTGCGAAAAAGAAATACCATATCCGGTGTATTGTCCTGTGAAACGCCCTATAAGAAGTTCACCTGCCTTATCAAAAAGGGTGATTTTAAAGTAAAACGAATGCACATTCACCCGAGGATAAAAAGGTACAACCGTTTATAAACCATAAATTCTTGGTTATTTCCAGCAAAAAGTTCAATTTTACGGTAGATTAAAAGTTTCATATGCCGAAATAGCTCAGTTGGGAGAGCGTAAGACTGAAGATCTAAAGGTCCCTGGTTCAAACCCCGGCGAACTTCCACGAGTTCGGTGAATTGTCCCGGGTTTCGGCAATTATTTTGTCAATGATTGAACAATCGAACAATACAGTTTGAATTGCGTGTACAGAAACAACTTAACACAAATACGGTATTCTGTCTGATTCAAACGCTGTATCCAGAGTTCGACCAAGGCAAACTTTGCAAAAACACACATGCGTAAAAGAAATACCATATCCGGTGTATTGTCCTGTGAAAACGCCCTGTCAGAAGTTCGCCTGCCTTATCAAAAAGGGTGATTTTAAAATAAAACGAATGCACATTCAACTGAGGATAAAAAGGTACAACCGTTTATAGACCATAAATTCTTGGTTATTTCCAGCAAAAAGTTCAACTTTACGGTAGATTAAATGTTTCATATGCCGAAATAGCTCAGTTGGGAGAGCGTTAAACTGAAGATCTAAAGGTCCCTGGTTCAAACCCCGGCGAACTTCCACGAGTTCGGTGAATTGTCCCGGGTTTCGGCAATTATTTTATCAATGATTGAACCATCGAACAATACAGTTTGATTTGCGTGTACAGAAACAACTTAACACAAATACGGTATCCCGTATTCTGTCTGATTCAAACGCTGTATCCAGAGGTCGACCATTGCAAATTTTGCAACTGCAAACCTGCGAAAAAGAAATACCATATCCGGTGTATTGTCCAGTGAAACGCCCTATCAGAAGTTCACCTGTCTTATCAAAAAGGGTGATTTTAAAGTAAAACGAATGCACATTCACCCGAGGATAATAAGGTACAACCGTTTATAAACCATAAATTCTTGGTTATTTCCAGCAAAAAGTTCAATTTTACGTTAGATTAAACGTTTCATATGCCGAAATAGCTCAGTTGGGAGAGCGTTAGACTGAAGATGTAAAGGTCCCTGGTTCAAACCCCGGCGAACTTCCACGAGTTTGGTGAATTGTCCAGGGTTTCGGCAATTATTTTATCAATGATTGAACAATCGAACAATACAGTTTGAATTGCACGGACAGAAACCACTTAACACAAATACGGTATGCCGTATTCTGTCTGATTCAAACGCAGTATCCAGAGTTCGACCATGGCAAACTTTGCAAACACAAACCTGCGAAAAAGAAATACCATATCCGGTGTATTGTCCTGTGAAACGCCCTATCAGAAGTTCACCTGCCTTATCAAAAAGGGTGATTTTAAAGTAAAACGAATGCACATTCACCCGAGGATAAAAAGGTACAACCGTTTATAAACCATAAATTCTTGGTTATTTCCAGCAAAAAGTTCAATTTTACGGTAGATTAAAAGTTTCGTATGCCGAAATAGCTCAGTTGGGAGAGCGTTAGACTGAAGATCTAAAGGTCCCTGGTTCAAACCCCGGCGAACTTCCACGAGTTCGGTGAATTGTCCCGGGTTTCGGCAATTATTTTATCAATGATTGAACAATCGAACAATACAGTTTGAATTGCGTGTACAGAAACAACTTAACACAAATACGGTATCCCGTATTCTGTCTGATTCAAACGCTGTATCCAGAGTTCGACCATGGCAAACTTTGCAAACACAAACCTGCGAAAAAGAAATATCATATCCGGTGTATTGTCCTGTGAAACGCCCTATCAGAAGTTCACCTGCCTTATCAAAAAGCGTGATTTTAAAGTAAAACGAATGCACATTCACCCGAGGATAAAAAGGTACAACCGTTTATAAACCATAAATTCTTGGTTATTTCCAGCAAAAAGTTCAATTTTACGGTAGATTAAAAGTTTCATATGCCGAAATAGCTCAGTTGGGAGAGCGTTAGACTGAAGATCTAAAGGTCCCTGGTTCAAACACCGGCGAACTTCCACGAGTTCGGTGAATTGTCCCGGGTTTCGGCAATTATTTTATCAATGATTGAACAATCGAACAATACAGTTTGAATTGCGTGTACAGAAACAACTTAACACAAATACGGTATCCCGTATTCTGTCTGATTCAAACGCTGTATCCAGAGTTCGACCAAGGCAAACTTTGCAAAAACACACATGCGTAAAAGAAATACCACATCCGGTGTATTGTCCTGTGAAAACGCCTTGTCAGAAGTTCGCCTGCCTTATCAAAAAGGGTGATTTTAAAGTAAAACGAATGCACATTCACCCGAGGATAAAAAGGTACAACCGTTTATAAACCATAAATTCTTGGTTATTTCCAGCAAAAAGTTCAACTTTACGGTAGATTAAATGTTTCATATGCCGAAATAGCTCAGTTGGGAGAGCGTTAGACTGAAGATCTAAAGGTCCCTGGTTCAAACCCCGGTGAACTTCCACGAGTTCGGTGAATTGTCCCGGGTTTCGGCAATTATTTTATCAATGATTGAACAATCGAACAATACAGTTTGAATTGCGTGGACAGAAACCACTTAACACAAATACGGTATGCCGTATTCTGTCTGATTCAAACGCAGTATCCAGAGTTCGACCATGGCAAACTTTGCAAACACAAACCTGCGAAAAAGAAATACCATATCCGGTGTATTGTCCTGTGAAACGCCCTATCAGAAGTTCACCTGCCTTATCAAAAAGGGTGATTTTAAAGTAAAACGAATGCACATTCACCCGAGGATAAAAAGGTACAACCGTTTATAAACCATAAATTCTTGGTTATTTCCAGCAAAAAGTTCAATTTTACGGTAGATTAAAAATTTCATATGACGAAATAGCTCAGTTGGGAGAGCGTTAGACTGAAGATCTAAAGGTCCCTGGTTCAAACCCCGGCGAACTTCCACGAGTTCGGTGAATTGTCCCGGGTTTCGGCAATTATTTTGTCAATGATTGAACAATCGAACAATACAGTTTGAATTGCGTGTACAGAAACAACTTAACACAAATACGGTATTCTGTCTGATTCAAACGCTGTATCCAGAGTTCGACCAAGGCAAACTTTGCAAAAACACACATGCGTAAAAGAAATACCATATCCGGTGTATTGTCCTGTGAAAACGCCTTGTCAGAAGTTCGCCTGCCTTATCAAAAAGGGTGATTTTAAAGTAAAACGAATGCACAATCACCTGAGGATAAAAAGGTACAACCGTTTATAGACCATAAATTCTTGGTTATTTCCTGCAAAAAGTTCAACTTTACGGTAGATTAAATGTTTCATATGCCGAAATAGCTCAGTTGGGAGAGCGTTAGACTGAAGATCTAAAGGTCCCTGGTTCAAACCCCGCCGAACTTCCACGAGTTTGGTGCATTGTCCCGGGTTTCGGCAATTTTTTTATGAATGATTGAACAATCGAACAATACAGTTTGAATTGCGTGGACAGAAACTACTTAACACAAATACGGTATGCCGTATTCTGTCTGATTCAAACGCAGTATCCAGAGTTCGACCATGGCAAACTTTGCAAACACAAACCTGCGAAAAAGAAATACCATATCCGGTGTATTGTCCTGTGAAACGCCCTATCAGAAGTTCACCTGCCTTATCAAAAAGGGTGATTTTAAAATAAAACGAATGCACATTCACCTGAGGATAAAAAGGTACAACCGTTTATAGACCATAAATTCTTGGTTATTTCCAGCAAAAAGTTCAACTTTACGGTAGATTAAATGTTTCATATGCCGAAATAGCTCAGTTGGGAGAGCGTTAGACTGAAGATCTAAAGGTCCCTGGTTCAAACCCCGGTGAACTTCCACGAGTTTGGTGCATTGTCCCGGGTTTCGGCAATTTTTTTATGAATGATTGAACAATCGAACAATACAGTTTGAATTGCGTGGACAGAAACCACTTAACACAAATACGGTATGCCGTATTCTGTCTGATTCAAACGCAGTATCCAGAGTTCGACCATGGCAAACTTTGCAAACACAAACCTGCGAAAAAGAAATACCATATCCGGTGTATTGTCCTGTGAAACGCCCTATCAGAAGTTCACCTGTCTTATCAAAAAGGGTGATTTTAAAGTAAAACGAATGCACATTCACCCGAGGATAATAAGGTACAACCGTTTATAAACCATAAATTCTTGGTTATTTCCAGCAAAAAGTTCAATTTTACGTTAGATTAAACGTTTCATATGCCGAAATAGCTCAGTTGGGAGAGCGTTAGACTGAAGATGTAAAGGTCCCTGGTTCAAACCCCGGCGAACTTCCACGAGTTTGGTGAATTGTCCAGGGTTTCGGCAATTATTTTATCAATGATTGAACAATCGAACAATACAGTTTGAATTGCACGGACAGAAACCACTTAACACAAATACGGTATGCCGTATTCTGTCTGATTCAAACGCAGTATCCAGAGTTCGACCATGGCAAACTTTGCAAACACAAACCTGCGAAAAAGAAATACCATATCCGGTGTATTGTCCTGTGAAACGCCCTATCAGAAGTTCACCTGCCTTATCAAAAAGGGTGATTTTAAAGTAAAACGAATGCACATTCACCCGAGGATAAAAAGGTACAACCGTTTATAAACCATAAATTCTTGGTTATTTCCAGCAAAAAGTTCAATTTTACGGTAGATTAAAAGTTTCGTATGCCGAAATAGCTCAGTTGGGAGAGCGTTAGACTGAAGATCTAAAGGTCCCTGGTTCAAACCCCGGCGAACTTCCACGAGTTCGGTGAATTGTCCCGGGTTTCGGCAATTATTTTATCAATGATTGAACAATCGAACAATACAGTTTGAATTGCGTGTACAGAAACAACTTAACACAAATACGGTATCCCGTATTCTGTCTGATTCAAACGCTGTATCCAGAGTTCGACCATGGCAAACTTTGCAAACACAAACCTGCGAAAAAGAAATATCATATCCGGTGTATTGTCCTGTGAAACGCCCTATCAGAAGTTCACCTGCCTTATCAAAAAGCGTGATTTTAAAGTAAAACGAATGCACATTCACCCGAGGATAAAAAGGTACAACCGTTTATAAACCATAAATTCTTGGTTATTTCCAGCAAAAAGTTCAATTTTACGGTAGATTAAAAGTTTCATATGCCGAAATAGCTCAGTTGGGAGAGCGTTAGACTGAAGATCTAAAGGTCCCTGGTTCAAACACCGGCGAACTTCCACGAGTTCGGTGAATTGTCCCGGGTTTCGGCAATTATTTTATCAATGATTGAACAATCGAACAATACAGTTTGAATTGCGTGTACAGAAACAACTTAACACAAATACGGTATCCCGTATTCTGTCTGATTCAAACGCTGTATCCAGAGTTCGACCAAGGCAAACTTTGCAAAAACACACATGCGTAAAAGAAATACCATATCCGGTGTATTGTCCTGTGAAAACGCCTTGTCAGAAGTTCGCCTGCCTTATCAAAAAGGGTGATTTTAAAGTAAAACGAATGCACATTCACCCGAGGATAAAAAGGTACAACCGTTTATAAACCATAAATTCTTGGTTATTTCCAGCAAAAAGTTCAACTTTACGGTAGATTAAATGTTTCATATGCCGAAATAGCTCAGTTGGGAGAGCGTTAGACTGAAGATCTAAAGGTCCCTGGTTCAAACCCCGGTGAACTTCCACGAGTTCGGTGAATTGTCCCGGGTTTCGGCAATTATTTTATCAATGATTGAACAATCGAACAATACAGTTTGAATTGCGTGGACAGAAACCACTTAACACAAATACGGTATGCCGTATTCTGTCTGATTCAAACGCAGTATCCAGAGTTCGACCATGGCAAACTTTGCAAACACAAACCTGCGAAAAAGAAATACCATATCCGGTGTATTGTCCTGTGAAACGCCCTATCAGAAGTTCACCTGCCTTATCAAAAAGGGTGATTTTAAAGTAAAACGAATGCACATTCACCCGAGGATAAAAAGGTACAACCGTTTATAAACCATAAATTCTTGGTTATTTCCAGCAAAAAGTTCAATTTTACGGTAGATTAAAAATTTCATATGACGAAATAGCTCAGTTGGGAGAGCGTTAGACTGAAGATCTAAAGGTCCCTGGTTCAAACCCCGGCGAACTTCCACGAGTTCGGTGAATTGTCCCGGGTTTCGGCAATTATTTTGTCAATGATTGAACAATCGAACAATACAGTTTGAATTGCGTGTACAGAAACAACTTAACACAAATACGGTATTCTGTCTGATTCAAACGCTGTATCCAGAGTTCGACCAAGGCAAACTTTGCAAAAACACACATGCGTAAAAGAAATACCATATCCGGTGTATTGTCCTGTGAAAACGCCTTGTCAGAAGTTCGCCTGCCTTATCAAAAAGGGTGATTTTAAAGTAAAACGAATGCACAATCACCTGAGGATAAAAAGGTACAACCGTTTATAGACCATAAATTCTTGGTTATTTCCTGCAAAAAGTTCAACTTTACGGTAGATTAAATGTTTCATATGCCGAAATAGCTCAGTTGGGAGAGCGTTAGACTGAAGATCTAAAGGTCCCTGGTTCAAACCCCGCCGAACTTCCACGAGTTTGGTGCATTGTCCCGGGTTTCGGCAATTTTTTTATGAATGATTGAACAATCGAACAATACAGTTTGAATTGCGTGGACAGAAACTACTTAACACAAATACGGTATGCCGTATTCTGTCTGATTCAAACGCAGTATCCAGAGTTCGACCATGGCAAACTTTGCAAACACAAACCTGCGAAAAAGAAATACCATATCCGGTGTATTGTCCTGTGAAACGCCCTATCAGAAGTTCACCTGCCTTATCAAAAAGGGTGATTTTAAAATAAAACGAATGCACATTCACCTGAGGATAAAAAGGTACAACCGTTTATAGACCATAAATTCTTGGTTATTTCCAGCAAAAAGTTCAACTTTACGGTAGATTAAATGTTTCATATGCCGAAATAGCTCAGTTGGGAGAGCGTTAGACTGAAGATCTAAAGGTCCCTGGTTCAAACCCCGGTGAACTTCCACGAGTTTGGTGCATTGTCCCGGGTTTCGGCAATTTTTTTATGAATGATTGAACAATCGAACAATACAGTTTGAATTGCGTGGACAGAAACCACTTAACACAAATACGGTATGCCGTATTCTGTCTGATTCAAACGCAGTATCCAGAGTTCGACCATGGCAAACTTTGCAAACACAAACCTGCGAAAAAGAAATACCATATCCGGTGTATTGTCCTGTGAAACGCCCTATCAGAAGTTCACCTGCCTTATCAAAAAGGGTGATTTTAAAATAAAACGAATGCACATTCACCTGAGGATAAAAAGGTACAACCGTTTATAGACTATAAATTCTTGGTTATTTCCAGCAAAAAGTTCAACTTTACGGTAGATTAAATGTTTCATATGCCGAAATAGCTCAGTTGGGAGAGCGTTAGACTGAAGATCTAAAGGTCCCTGGTTCAAACCCCGGCGAACTTCCACGAGTTCGGTGAATTGTCCCGGGTTTCGGCAATTATTTTATCAAGGATTGAACAATCGAACAATACAATTTGAATTGCGTGTACAGAAACAACTTAACACAAATACGGTATCCCGTATTCTGTCTGATTCAAACGCTGTATCCAGAGTTCGACCAAGGCAAACTTTGTAAAAACACACATGCGTAAAAGAAATACCATATCCGGTGTATTGTCCTGTGAAAACGCCCTGTCAGAAGTTCGCCTGCCTTATCAAAAAGGGTGATTTTAAAATAAAACGAATGCACATTCACCTGAGGATAAAAAGGTACAACCGTTTATAGACCATAAATTCTTGGTTATTTCCAGCAAAAAGTTCAACTTTACGGTAGATTAAATGTTTCATATGCCGAAATAGCTCAGTTGGGAGAGCGTTAAACTGAAGATCTAAAGGTCCCTGGTTCAAACCCCGGCGAACTTCCACGAGTTCCGTGAATTGTCCCTGGTTTCGGCAATTATTTTATCAATGATTGAACAATCGAACAATACAGTTTGATTTGCGTGTACAGAAACAAGTTAACACAAATACGGTATCCCGTATTCTGTCTGATTCAAACGCTGTATCCAGAGGTCGACAATTGCAAACTTTGCAACTGCAAACCTGCGTAACAGAAATACCATATGATGTGTATTGTCCTGTGAAACGCCCTATCAGAAGTTCGCCTGCCTTATCAAAAAGGGTGATTTTAAAGTAAAACGAATGCACATTCACCCGAGGATAAAAAGGTACAACCGTTTATAAACCATAAATTCTTTGTTATTTCCAGCAAAAAGTTCAATTTTACGGTAGATTAAAAGTTTCATATGCCGAAATAGCTCAGTTGGGAGAGCGTTAGACTGAAGATCTAAAGGTCCCTGGTTCAAACCCCGGCGAACTTCCACGAGTTCGGTGAATTGTCCCGGGTTTCGGCAATTATTTTATCAATGATTGAACAATCGAACTATATAGTTTGAATTGCGTGTATAGAAACAACTTAACACAAATACGGTATGCCGTATTCTGTCTGATTCAAACGCAGTATCCAGAGTTCGACCATGGCAAACTTTGCAAACACAAACCTGCGAAAAAGAAATACCATATCCGGTGTATTGTCCTGTGAAACGCCCTATCAGAAGTTCACCTGCCTTATCAAAAAGGGTGATTTTAAAGTAAAACGAATGCACATTCACCCGAGGATAAAAAGGTACAACCGTTTATAAACCATAAATTCTTGGTTATTTCCAGCAAAAAGTTCAATTTTACGGTAGATTAAAAGTTTCATATGCCGAAATAGCTCAGTTGGGAGAGCGTTAGACTGAAGATCTAAAGGTCCCTGGTTCAAACCCCGGCGAACTTCCACGAGTTCGGTGAATTGTCCCGGGTTTCGGCAATTATTTTATCAAGGATTGAACAATCGAACAATACAGTTTGAATTGCGGGTACAGAAACAACTTAACACAAATACGGTATCCCGTATTCTGTCTGATTCAAACGCTGTATCCAGAGTTCGACCAAGGCAAACTTTGCAAAAACACACATGAGTAAAAGAAATACCATATCCGGTGTATTGTCCTGTGGAAACGCCCTGTCAGAAGTTCGCCTGCCTTATCAAAAAGGGTGATTTTAAAGTAAAACGAATGCACATTCACCTGCGGATAGAAAGGTACAACCGTTTATATACCATAAATTCTTGGTTATTTCCAGCAAAAAGTTCAATTTTACGGTAGATTAAAAGTTTCATATGCCGAAATAGCTCAGTTGGGAGAGCGTTAGACTGAAGATCTAAAGGTCCCTGGTTCAAACCCCGGCGAACTTCCACGAGTTCGGTGAATTGTCCCGGGTTTCGGCAATTATTTTGTCAATGATTGAACAATCGAACAATACAGTTTGAATTGCGTGTACAGAAACAACTTAACACAAATACGGTATCCCGTATTCTGTCTGATTCAAACGCTGTATCCAGAGTTCGACCAAGGCAAACTTTGCAAAAACACACATGCGTAAAAGAAATACCATATCCTGTGTATTGTCCTGTGAAAACGCCCTGTCAGAAGTTCGCCTGCCTTATCAAAAAGGGTGATTTTAAAATAAAACGAATGCACATTCACCTGAGGATAAAAAGGTACAACCGTTTATAAACCATAAATTCTTTGTTATTTCCAGCAAAAAGTTCAATTTTACGGTAGATTAAAAGTTTCATATGCCGAAATAGCTCAGTTGGGAGAGCGTTAGACTGAAGATCTAAAGGTCCCTGGTTCAAACCCCGGCGAACTTCCACGAGTTCGGTGAATTGTCCCGGGTTTCGGCAATTATTTTATCAATGATTGAACAATCGAACAATACAGTTTGAATTGCGTGGACAGAAACCACTTAACACAAATACGGTATGCCGTATTCTGTCTGATTCAAACGCAGTATCCAGAGTTCGACCATGGCAAACTTTGCAAAAACAAACATGCGTAAAAGAAATACCATATCCGGTGTATTGTCCTGTGAAACGCCCTATCAGAAGTTCACCTGCCTTATCAAAAAGGGTGATTTTAAAATAAAACGAATGCACATTCACCTGAGGATAAAAAGGTACAACCGTTTATAGACCATAAATTCTTGGTTATTTCCAGCAAAAAGTTCAACTTTACGGTAGATTAAATGTTTCATATGCCGAAATAGCTCAGTTGGGAGAGCGTTAGACTGAAGATCTAAAGGTCCCTGGTTCAAACCCCGGTGAACTTCCACGAGTTCGGTGAATTGTCCCGGGTTTCGGCAATTATTTTATCAATGATTGAACAATCGAACAATACAGTTTGAATTGCGTGGACAGAAACCACTTAACACAAATACGGTATGCCGTATTCTGTCTGATTCAAACGCAGTATCCAGAGTTCGACCATGGCAAACTTTGCAAACACAAACCTGCGAAAAAGAAATACCATATCCGGTGTATTGTCCTGTGAAACGCCCTATCAGAAGTTCACCTGCCTTATCAAAAAGGGTGATTTTAAAGTAAAACGAATGCACATTCACCCGAGGATAAAAAGGTACAACCGTTTATAAACCATAAATTCTTGGTTATTTCCAGCAAAAAGTTCAATTTTACGGTAGATTAAAAGTTTCATATGCCGAAATAGCTCAGTTGGGAGAGCGTTAGACTGAAGATCTAAAGGTCCCTGGTTCAAACCCCGGCGAACTTCCACGAGTTCGGTGAATTGTCCCGGGTTTCGGCAATTATTTTGTCAATGATTGAACAATCGAACAATACAGTTTGAATTGCGTGTACAGAAACAACTTAACACAAATACGGTATTCTGTCTGATTCAAACGCTGTATCCAGAGTTCGACCAAGGCAAACTTTGCAAAAACACACATGCGTAAAATAAATACCATATCCGGTGTATTGTCCTGTGAAAACGCCCTGTCAGAAGTTCGCCTGCCTTATCAAAAAGGGTGATTTTAAAGTAAAACGAATGCACATTCACCTGCGGATAGAAAGGTACAACCGTTTATATACCATAAATTCTTGGTTATTTCCAGCAAAAAGTTCAATTTTACGGTAGATTAAAAGTTTCATATGCCGAAATAGCTCAGTTGGGAGAGCGTTAGACTGAAGATCTAAAGGTCCCTGGTTCAAACCCCGGCGAACTTCCACGAGTTCGGTGAATTTTCCCGGGTTTCGACAATTATTTTGTCAATGATTGAACAATCGAACAATACAGTTTGAATTGCGTGTACAGAAACAACTTAACACAAATACGGTATCCCGTATTCTGTCTGATTCAAACGCTGTATCCAGAGTTCGACCAAGGCAAACTTTGCACAAACACACATGCGTAAAAAAAATACCATATCCGGTGTATTGTCCTGTGAAAACGCCCTGTCAGAAGTTCGCCTGCCTTATCAAAAAGGGTGATTTTAAAATAAAACGAATGCACATTCACCTGAGGATAAAAAGGTACAGCCGTTTATAAACCATAAATTCTTTGTTATTTCCAGCAAAAAGTTCAATTTTACGGTAGATTAAAAGTTTCATATGCCGAAATAGCTCAGTTGGGAGAGCGTTAGACTGAAGATCTAAAGGTCCCTGGTTCAAACCCCGGCGAACTTCCACGAGTTTGGTGCATTGTCCCGGGTTTCGTCAATTTTTTTATGAATGATTGAACAATCGAACAATACAGTTTGAATTGCGTGGACAGAAACCACTTAACACAAATACGGTATGCCGTATTCTGTCTGATTCAAACGCAGTATCCAGAGTTCGACCATGGCAAACTTTGCAAAAACACACATGCGTAAAAGAATTACCATATCCGGTGTATTGTCCTGTGAAACGCCCTATCAGAAGTTCACCTGCCTTATCAAAAAGGGTGATTTTAAATTAAAACGAATGCACATTCACCCGAGGATAAAAAGGTACAACCGTTTATAAACCATAAATTCTTGGTTATTTCCAGCAAAAAGTTCAATTTTACGGTAGATTAAAAGTTTCATATGCCGAAATAGCTCAGTTGGGAGAGCGTTAGACTGAAGATCTAAAGGTCCCTGGTTCAAACCCCGGCGAACTTCCACGAGTTCGGTGAATTGTCCCGGGTTTCGGCAATTATTTTGTCAATGATTGAACAATCGAACAATACAGTTTGAATTGCGTGTACAGAAACAACTTAACACAAATACGGTATTCTGTCTGATTCAAACGCTGTATCCAGAGTTCGACCAAGGCAAACTTTGCAAAAACACACATGCGTAAAAGAAATACCATATCCGGTGTATTGTCCTGTGAAAACGCCCTGTCAGAAGTTCGCCTGCCTTATCAAAAAGGGTGATTTTAAAATAAAACGAATGCACATTCAACTGAGGATAAAAAGGTACAACCGTTTATAGACCATAAATTCTTGGTTATTTCCAGCAAAAAGTTCAACTTTACGGTAGATTAAATGTTTCATATGCCGAAATAGCTCAGTTGGGAGAGCGTTAAACTGAAGATCTAAAGGTCCCTGGTTCAAACCCCGGCGAACTTCCACGAGTTCGGTGAATTGTCCCGGGTTTCGGCAATTATTTTATCAATGATTGAACAATCGAACAATACAGTTTGATTTGCGTGTACAGAAACAACTTAACACAAATACGGTATCCCGTATTCTGTCTGATTCAAACGCTGTATCCAGAGGTCGACCATTGCAAATTTTGCAACTGCAAACCTGCGAAAAAGAAATACCATATCCGGTGTATTGTCCAGTGAAACGCCCTATCAGAAGTTCACCTGTCTTATCAAAAAGGGTGATTTTAAAGTAAAACGAATGCACATTCGCCCGAGGATAATAAGGTACAACCGTTTATAAACCATAAATTCTTGGTTATTTCCAGCAAAAAGTTCAATTTTACGTTAGATTAAACGTTTCATATGCCGAAATAGCTCAGTTGGGAGAGCGTTAGACTGAAGATGTAAAGGTCCCTGGTTCAAACCCCGGCGAACTTCCACGAGTTTGGTGAATTGTCCAGGGTTTCGGCAATTATTTTATCAATGATTGAACAATCGAACAATACAGTTTGAATTGCACGGACAGAAACCACTTAACACAAATACGGTATGCCGTATTCTGTCTGATTCAAACGCAGTATCCAGAGTTCGACCATGGCAAACTTTGCAAACACAAACCTGCGAAAAAGAAATACCATATCCGGTGTATTGTCCTGTGAAACGCCCTATCAGAAGTTCACCTGCCTTATCAAAAAGGGTGATTTTAAAGTAAAACGAATGCACATTCACCTGAGGATAAAAAGGTACAACCGTTTATAAACCATAAATTCTTGGTTATTTCCAGCAAAAAGTTCAATTTTACGGTAGATTAAAAGTTTCGTATGCCGAAATAGCTCAGTTGGGAGAGCGTTAGACTGAAGATCTAAAGGTCCCTGGTTCAAACCCCGGCGAACTTCCACGAGTTCGGTGAATTGTCCCGGGTTTCGGCAATTATTTTATCAATGATTGAACAATCGAACAATACAGTTTGAATTGCGTGTACAGAAACAACTTAACACAAATACGGTATCCCGTATTCTGTCTGATTCAAACGCTGTATCCAGAGTTCGACCAAGGCAAACTTTGCAAAAACACACATGCGTAAAAGAAATACCATATCCGGTGTATTGTCCTTTGAAAACGCCTTGTCAGAAGTTCGCCTGCCTTATCAAAAAGGGTGATTTTAAAGTAAAACGAATGCACATTCACCCGAGGATAAAAAGGTACAACCGTTTATAAACCATAAATTCTTGGTTATTTCCAGCAAAAAGTTCAATTTTACGTTAGATTAAACCCCGGCGAACTTCAACGAGTTTGGTGAATTGTCCAGGGTTTCGGCAATTATTTTATCAATGATTGAACAATCGAACAATACAGTTTGAATTGCACGGACAGAAACCACTTAACACAAATACGGTATGCCGTATTCTGTCTGATTCAAACGCAGTATCCAGAGTTCGACCATGGCAAACTTTGCAAACACAAACCTGCGAAAAAGAAATATCATATCCGGTGTATTGTCCTGTGAAACGCCCTATCAGAAGTTCACCTGCCTTATCAAAAAGGGTGATTTTAAAGTAAAACGAATGCACATTCACCCGAGGATAAAAAGGTACAACCGTTTATAAACCATAAATTCTTGGTTATTTCCAGCAAAAAGTTCAATTTTACGGTAGATTAAAAGTTTCATATGCCGAAATAGCTCAGTTGGGAGAGCGTTAGACTGAAGATCTAAAGGTCCCTGGTTCAAACCCCGGCGAACTTCCACGAGTTCGGTGAATTGTCCCGGGTTTCGGCAATTATTTTATCAATGATTGAACAATCGAACAATACAGTTTGAATTGCGTGTACAGAAACAACTTAACACAAATACGGTATCCCGTATTCTGTCTGATTCAAACGCTGTATCCAGAGTTCGACCAAGGCAAACTTTGCAAAAACACACATGCGTAAAAGAAATACCATATCCGGTGTATTGTCCTGTGAAACGCCCTATCAGAAGTTCACCTGCCTTATCAAAAAGGGTGATTTTAAAATAAAACGAATGCACATTCACCTGAGGATAAAAAGGTACAACCGTTTATAGACCATAAATTCTTGGTTATTTCCAGCAAAAAGTTCAACTTTACGGTAGATTAAATGTTTCATATGCCGAAATAGCTCAGTTGGGAGAGCGTTAGACTGAAGATCTAAAGGTCCCTGGTTCAAACCCCGGTGAACTTCCACGAGTTCGGTGAATTGTCCCGGGTTTCGGCAATTATTTTATCAATGATTGAACAATCGAACAATACAGTTTGAATTGCGTGGACAGAAACCACTTAACACAAATACGGTATGCCGTATTCTGTCTGATTCAAACGCAGTATCCAGAGTTCGACCATGGCAAACTTTGCAAACACAAACCTGCGAAAAAGAAATACCATATCCGGTGTATTGTCCTGTGAAACGCCCTATCAGAAGTTCACCTGCCTTATCAAAAAGGGTGATTTTAAAGTAAAACGAATGCACATTCACCCGAGGATAAAAAGGTACAACCGTTTATAAACCATAAATTCTTGGTTATTTCCAGCAAAAAGTTCAATTTTACGGTAGATTAAAAGTTTCATATGCCGAAATAGCTCAGTTGGGAGAGCGTTAGACTGAAGATCTAAAGGTCCCTGGTTCAAACCCCGGCGAACTTCCACGAGTTCGGTGAATTGTCCCGGGTTTCGGCAATTATTTTGTCAATGATTGAACAATCGAACAATACAGTTTGAATTGCGTGTACAGAAACCACTTAACACAAATACGGTATGCCGTATTCTGTCTGATTCAAACGCAGTATCCAGAGTTCGACCATGGCAAACTTTGCAAACACAAACCTGCGAAAAAGAAATACCATATCCGGTGTATTGTCCTGTGAAACGCCCTATCAGAAGTTCACCTGCCTTATCAAAAAGGGTGATTTTAAAGTAAAACGAATGCACATTCACCTGAGGATAAAAAGGTACAACCGTTTATAAACCATAAATTCTTGGTTATTTCCAGCAAAAAGTTCAATTTTACGGTAGATTAAAAGTTTCGTATGCCGAAATAGCTCAGTTGGGAGAGCGTTAGACTGAAGATCTAAAGGTCCCTGGTTCAAACCCCGGCGAACTTCCACGAGTTCGGTGAATTGTCCCGGGTTTCGGCAATTATTTTATCAATGATTGAACAATCGAACAATACAGTTTGAATTGCGTGTACAGAAACAACTTAACACAAATACGGTATCCCGTATTCTGTCTGATTCAAACGCTGTATCCAGAGTTCGACCAAGGCAAACTTTGCAAAAACACACATGCGTAAAAGAAATACCATATCCGGTGTATTGTCCTTTGAAAACGCCTTGTCAGAAGTTCGCCTGCCTTATCAAAAAGGGTGATTTTAAAGTAAAACGAATGCACATTCACCCGAGGATAAAAAGGTACAACCGTTTATAAACCATAAATTCTTGGTTATTTCCAGCAAAAAGTTCAATTTTACGTTAGATTAAACCCCGGCGAACTTCCACGAGTTTGGTGAATTGTCCAGGGTTTCGGCAATTATTTTATCAATGATTGAACAATCGAACAATACAGTTTGAATTGCACGGACAGAAACCACTTAACACAAATACGGTATGCCGTATTCTGTCTGATTCAAACGCAGTATCCAGAGTTCGACCATGGCAAACTTTGCAAACACAAACCTGCGAAAAAGAAATATCATATCCGGTGTATTGTCCTGTGAAACGCCCTATCAGAAGTTCACCTGCCTTATCAAAAAGGGTGATTTTAAAGTAAAACGAATGCACATTCACCCGAGGATAAAAAGGTACAACCGTTTATAAACCATAAATTCTTGGTTATTTCCAGCAAAAAGTTCAATTTTACGGTAGATTAAAAGTTTCATATGCCGAAATAGCTCAGTTGGGAGAGCGTTAGACTGAAGATCTAAAGGTCCCTGGTTCAAACCCCGGCGAACTTCCACGAGTTCGGTGAATTGTCCCGGGTTTCGGCAATTATTTTATCAATGATTGAACAATCGAACAATACAGTTTGAATTGCGTGTACAGAAACAACTTAACACAAATACGGTATCCCGTATTCTGTCTGATTCAAACGCTGTATCCAGAGTTCGACCAAGGCAAACTTTGCAAAAACACACATGCGTAAAAGAAATACCATATCCGGTGTATTGTCCTGTGAAAACGCCTTGTCAGAAGTTCGCCTGCCTTATCAAAAAGGGTGATTTTAAAGTAAAACGAATGCACATTCACCCGAGGATAAAAAGGTACAACCGTTTATAAACCATAAATTCTTGGTTATTTCCAGCAAAAAGTTCAACTTTACGGTAGATTAAATGTTTCATATGCCGAAATAGCTCAGTTGGGAGAGCGTTAGACTGAAGATCTAAAGGTCCCTGGTTCAAACCCCGGTGAACTTCCACGAGTTCGGTGAATTGTCCCGGGTTTCGGCAATTATTTTATCAATGATTGAACAATCGAACAATACAGTTTGAATTGCGTGGACAGAAACCACTTAACACAAATACGGTATGCCGTATTCTGTCTGATTCAAACGCAGTATCCAGAGTTCGACCATGGCAAACTTTGCAAACACAAACCTGCGAAAAAGAAATACCATATCCGGTGTATTGTCCTGTGAAACGCCCTATCAGAAGTTCACCTGCCTTATCAAAAAGGGTGATTTTAAAGTAAAACGAATGCACATTCACCCGAGGATAAAAAGGTACAACCGTTTATAAACCATAAATTCTTGGTTATTTCCAGCAAAAAGTTCAATTTTACGGTAGATTAAAAATTTCATATGACGAAATAGCTCAGTTGGGAGAGCGTTAGACTGAAGATCTAAAGGTCCCTGGTTCAAACCCCGGCGAACTTCCACGAGTTCGGTGAATTGTCCCGGGTTTCGGCAATTATTTTGTCAATGATTGAACAATCGAACAATACAGTTTGAATTGCGTGTACAGAAACAACTTAACACAAATACGGTATTCTGTCTGATTCAAACGCTGTATCCAGAGTTCGACCAAGGCAAACTTTGCAAAAACACACATGCGTAAAAGAAATACCATATCCGGTGTATTGTCCTGTGAAAACGCCTTGTCAGAAGTTCGCCTGCCTTATCAAAAAGGGTGATTTTAAAGTAAAACGAATGCACAATCACCTGAGGATAAAAAGGTACAACCGTTTATAGACCATAAATTCTTGGTTATTTCCTGCAAAAAGTTCAACTTTACGGTAGATTAAATGTTTCATATGCCGAAATAGCTCAGTTGGGAGAGCGTTAGACTGAAGGTCTAAAGGTCCCTGGTTCAAACCCCGCCGAACTTCCACGAGTTTGGTGCATTGTCCCGGATTTCGGCAATTTTTTTATGAATGATTGAACAATCGAACAATACAGTTTGAATTGCGTGGACAGAAACCACTTAACACAAATACGGTATGCCGTATTCTGTCTGATTCAAACGCAGTATCCAGAGTTCGACCATGGCAAACTTTGCAAACACAAACCTGCGAAAAAGAAATACCATATCCGGTGTATTGTCCTGTGAAACGCCCTATCAGAAGTTCACCTGCCTTATCAAAAAGGGTGATTTTAAAATAAAACGAATGCACATTCACCTGAGGATAAAAAGGTACAACCGTTTATAGACCATAAATTCTTGGTTATTTCCAGCAAAAAGTTCAACTTTACGGTAGATTAAATGTTTCATATGCCGAAATAGATCAGTTGGGAGAGCGTTAAACTGAAGATCTAAAGGTCCCTGGTTCAAACCCCGGCGAACTTCCACGAGTTCGGTGAATTGTCCCGGGTTTCGGCAATTATTTTATCAATGATTGAACAATCGAACAATACAGTTTGATTTGCGTGTACAGAAACAAGTTAACACAAATACGGTATCCCGTATTCTGTCTGATTCAAACGCTGTATCCAGAGGTCGACAATTGCAAACTTTGCAACTGCAAACCTGCGTAACAGAAATACCATATGATGTGTATTGTCCTGTGAAACGCCCTATCAGAAGTTCGCCTGCCTTATCAAAAAGGGTGATTTTAAAGTAAAACGAATGCACATTCACCCGAGGATAAAAAGGTACAACCGTTTATAAACCATAAATTCTTTGTTATTTCCAGCAAAAAGTTCAATTTTACGGTAGATTAAAAGTTTCATATGCCGAAATAGCTCAGTTGGGAGAGCGTTAGACTGAAGATCTAAAGGTCCCTGGTTCAAACCCCGGCGAACTTCCACGAGTTCGGTGAATTGTCCCGGGTTTCGGCAATTATTTTGTCAATGATTGAACAATCGAACAATACAGTTTGAATTGCGTGTACAGAAACAACTTAACACAAATACGGTATCCCGTATTCTGTCTGATTCAAACGCTGTATCCAGAGTTCGACCAAGGCAAACTTTGCAAAAACACACATGCGTAAAAGAAATACCATATCCGGCGTAATGTCCTGTGAAAACGCCCTGTCAGAAGTTCGCCTGCCTTATCAAAAAGGGTGATTTTAAAATAAAACGAATGCACATTCACCTGAGGATAAAAAGGTACAACCGTTTATAGACCATAAATTCTTGGTTATTTCCAGCAAAAAGTTCAACTTTACGGTAGATTAAATGTTTCATATGCCGAAATAGCTCAGTTGGGAGAGCGTTAGACTGAAGATCTAAAGGTCCCTGGTTCAAACCCCGGTGAACTTCCACGAGTTTGGTGCATTGTCCCGGGTTTCGGCAATTTTTTTATGAATGATTGAACAATCGAACAATACAGTTTGAATTGCGTGGACAGAAACCACTTAACACAAATACGGTATGCCGTATTCTGTCTGATTCAAACGCAGTATCCAGAGTTCGACCATGGCAAACTTTGCAAACACAAACCTGCGAAAAAGAAATACCATATCCGGTGTATTGTCCTGTGAAAACGCCTTGTCAGAAGTTCGCCTGCCTTATCAAAAAGGGTGATTTTAAAGTAAAACGAATGCACATTCACCCGAGGATAAAAAGGTACAACCGTTTATAAACCATAAATTCTTGGTTATTTCCAGCAAAAAGTTCAACTTTACGGTAGATTAAATGTTTCATATGCCGAAATAGCTCAGTTGGGAGAGCGTTAGACTGAAGATCTAAAGGTCCCTG
Source organism: Saccoglossus kowalevskii (assembly GCF_978046115.1). Lineage (NCBI taxonomy): Eukaryota > Metazoa > Hemichordata > Enteropneusta > Harrimaniidae > Saccoglossus > Saccoglossus kowalevskii. The sequence goes on from NC_140653.1 coordinate 35,236,491, forward strand.
GTTCAAACCCCGGTGAACTTCCACGAGTTCGGTGAATTGTCCCGGGTTTCGGCAATTATTTTATCAATGATTGAACAATCGAACAATACAGTTTGAATTGCGTGGACAGAAACCACTTAACACAAATACGGTATGCCGTATTCTGTCTGATTCAAACGCAGTATCCAGAGTTCGACCATGGCAAACTTTGCAAACACAAACCTGCGAAAAAGAAATACCATATCCGGTGTATTGTCCTGTGAAACGCCCTATCAGAAGTTCACCTGCCTTATCAAAAAGGGTGATTTTAAAATAAAACGAATGCACATTCACCTGAGGATAAAAAGGTACAACCGTTTATAGACCATAAATTCTTGGTTATTTCCAGCAAAAAGTTCAACTTTACGGTAGATTAAATGTTTCATATGCCGAAATAGATCAGTTGGGAGAGCGTTAAACTGAAGATCTAAAGGTCCCTGGTTCAAACCCCGGCGAACTTCCACGAGTTCGGTGAATTGTCCCGGGTTTCGGCAATTATTTTATCAATGATTGAACAATCGAACAATACAGTTTGATTTGCGTGTACAGAAACAAGTTAACACAAATACGGTATCCCGTATTCTGTCTGATTCAAACGCTGTATCCAGAGGTCGACAATTGCAAACTTTGCAACTGCAAACCTGCGTAACAGAAATACCATATGATGTGTATTGTCCTGTGAAACGCCCTATCAGAAGTTCGCCTGCCTTATCAAAAAGGGTGATTTTAAAGTAAAACGAATGCACATTCACCCGAGGATAAAAAGGTACAACCGTTTATAAACCATAAATTCTTTGTTATTTCCAGCAAAAAGTTCAATTTTACGGTAGATTAAAAGTTTCATATGCCGAAATAGCTCAGTTGGGAGAGCGTTAGACTGAAGATCTAAAGGTCCCTGGTTCAAACCCCGGCGAACTTCCACGAGTTCGGTGAATTGTCCCGGGTTTCGGCAATTATTTTGTCAATGATTGAACAATCGAACAATACAGTTTGAATTGCGTGTACAGAAACAACTTAACACAAATACGGTATCCCGTATTCTGTCTGATTCAAACGCTGTATCCAGAGTTCGACCAAGGCAAACTTTGCAAAAACACACATGCGTAAAAGAAATACCATATCCGGTGTAATGTCCTGTGAAAACGCCCTGTCAGAAGTTCGCCTGCCTTATCAAAAAGGGTGATTTTAAAATAAAACGAATGCACATTCACCTGAGGATAAAAAGGTACAACCGTTTATAGACCATAAATTCTTGGTTATTTCCAGCAAAAAGTTCAACTTTACGGTAGATTAAATGTTTCATATGCCGAAATAGCTCAGTTGGGAGAGCGTTAGACTGAAGATCTAAAGGTCCCTGGTTCAAACCCCGGTGAACTTCCACGAGTTTGGTGCATTGTCCCGGGTTTCGGCAATTTTTTTATGAATGATTGAACAATCGAACAATACAGTTTGAATTGCGTGGACAGAAACCACTTAACACAAATACGGTATGCCGTATTCTGTCTGATTCAAACGCAGTATCCAGAGTTCGACCATGGCAAACTTTGCAAACACAAACCTGCGAAAAAGAAATACCATATCCGGTGTATTGTCCTGTGAAAACGCCTTGTCAGAAGTTCGCCTGCCTTATCAAAAAGGGTGATTTTAAAGTAAAACGAATGCACATTCACCCGAGGATAAAAAGGTACAACCGTTTATAAACCATAAATTCTTGGTTATTTCCAGCAAAAAGTTCAACTTTACGGTAGATTAAATGTTTCATATGCCGAAATAGCTCAGTTGGGAGAGCGTTAGACTGAAGATCTAAAGGTCCCTGGTTCAAACCCCGGTGAACTTCCACGAGTTCGGTGAATTGTCCCGGGTTTCGGCAATTATTTTATCAATGATTGAACAATCGAACAATACAGTTTGAATTGCGTGGACAGAAACCACTTAACACAAATACGGTATGCCGTATTCTGTCTGATTCAAACGCAGTATCCAGAGTTCGACCATGGCAAACTTTGCAAACACAAACCTGCGAAAAAGAAATACCATATCCGGTGTATTGTCCTGTGAAACGCCCTATCAGAAGTTCACCTGCCTTATCAAAAAGGGTGATTTTAAAGTAAAACGAATGCACATTCACCCGAGGATAAAAAGGTACAACCGTTTATAAACCATAAATTCTTGGTTATTTCCAGCAAAAAGTTCAATTTTACGGTAGATTAAAAATTTCATATGACGAAATAGCTCAGTTGGGAGAGCGTTAGACTGAAGATCTAAAGGTCCCTGGTTCAAACCCCGGCGAACTTCCACGAGTTCGGTGAATTGTCCCGGGTTTCGGCAATTATTTTGTCAATGATTGAACAATCGAACAATACAGTTTGAATTGCGTGTACAGAAACAACTTAACACAAATACGGTATTCTGTCTGATTCAAACGCTGTATCCAGAGTTCGACCAAGGCAAACTTTGCAAAAACACACATGCGTAAAAGAAATACCATATCCGGTGTATTGTCCTGTGAAAACGCCTTGTCAGAAGTTCGCCTGCCTTATCAAAAAGGGTGATTTTAAAGTAAAACGAATGCACAATCACCTGAGGATAAAAAGGTACAACCGTTTATAGACCATAAATTCTTGGTTATTTCCTGCAAAAAGTTCAACTTTACGGTAGATTAAATGTTTCATATGCCGAAATAGCTCAGTTGGGAGAGCGTTAGACTGAAGGTCTAAAGGTCCCTGGTTCAAACCCCGCCGAACTTCCACGAGTTTGGTGCATTGTCCCGGATTTCGGCAATTTTTTTATGAATGATTGAACAATCGAACAATACAGTTTGAATTGCGTGGACAGAAACCACTTAACACAAATACGGTATGCCGTATTCTGTCTGATTCAAACGCAGTATCCAGAGTTCGACCATGGCAAACTTTGCAAACACAAACCTGCGAAAAAGAAATACCATATCCGGTGTATTGTCCTGTGAAACGCCCTATCAGAAGTTCACCTGCCTTATCAAAAAGGGTGATTTTAAAATAAAACGAATGCACATTCACCTGAGGATAAAAAGGTACAACCGTTTATAGACCATAAATTCTTGGTTATTTCCAGCAAAAAGTTCAACTTTACGGTAGATTAAATGTTTCATATGCCGAAATAGCTCAGTTGGGAGAGCGTTAAACTGAAGATCTAAAGGTCCCTGGTTCAAACCCCGGCGAACTTCCACGAGTTCGGTGAATTGTCCCGGGTTTCGGCAATTATTTTATCAATGATTGAACAATCGAACAATACAGTTTGATTTGCGTGTACAGAAACAAGTTAACACAAATACGGTATCCCGTATTCTGTCTGATTCAAACGCTGTATCCAGAGGTCGACAATTGCAAACTTTGCAACTGCAAACCTGCGTAACAGAAATACCATATGATGTGTATTGTCCTGTGAAACGCCCTATCAGAAGTTCGCCTGCCTTATCAAAAAGGGTGATTTTAAAGTAAAACGAATGCACATTCACCCGAGGATAAAAAGGTACAACCCTTTATAAACCATAAATTCTTTGTTATTTCCAGCAAAAAGTTCAATTTTACGGTAGATTAAAAGTTTCATATGCCGAAATAGCTCAGTTGGGAGAGCGTTAGACTGAAGATCTAAAGGTCCCTGGTTCAAACCCCGGCGAACTTCCACGAGTTCGGTGAATTGTCCCGGGTTTCGGCAATTATTTTGTCAATGATTGAACAATCGAACAATACAGTTTGAATTGCGTGTACAGAAACAACTTAACACAAATACGGTATCCCGTATTCTGTCTGATTCAAACGCTGTATCCAGAGTTCGACCAAGGCAAACTTTGCAAAAACACACATGCGTAAAAGAAATACCATATCCGGTGTAATGTCCTGTGAAAACGCCCTGTCAGAAGTTCGCCTGCCTTATCAAAAAGGGTGATTTTAAAATAAAACGAATGCACATTCACCTGAGGATAAAAAGGTACAACCGTTTATAGACCATAAATTCTTGGTTATTTCCAGCAAAAAGTTCAACTTTACGGTAGATTAAATGTTTCATATGCCGAAATAGCTCAGTTGGGAGAGCGTTAGACTGAAGATCTAAAGGTCCCTGGTTCAAACCCCGGTGAACTTCCACGAGTTTGGTGCACTGTCCCGGGTTTCGGCAATTTTTTTATGAATGATTGAACAATCGAACAATACAGTTTGAATTGCGTGGACAGAAACCACTTAACACAAATACGGTATGCCGTATTCTGTCTGATTCAAACGCAGTATCCAGAGTTCGACCATGGCAAACTTTGCAAACACAAACCTGCGAAAAAGAAATACCATATCCGGTGTATTGTCCTGTGAAACGCCCTATCAGAAGTTCACCTGCCTTATCAAAAAGGGTGATTTTAAAGTGAAACGAATGCACATTCACCCGAGGATAAAAAGGTACAACCGTTTATAAACCATAAATTCTTTGTTATTTCCAGCAAAAAGTTCAATTTTACGGTAGATTAAAAGTTTCATATGCCGAAATAGCTCAGTTGGGAGAGCGTTAGACTGAAGATCTAAAGGTCCCTGGTTCAAACCCCGGCGAACTTCGACGAGTTCGGTGAATTGTCCCGGGTTTCGGCAATTATTTTATCAAGGATTGAACAATCGAACAATACAATTTGAATTGCGTGTACAGAAACAACTTAACACAAATACGGTATCCCGTATTCTGTCTGATTCAAAAGCTGTATCCAGAGTTCGACCAAGGCAAACTTTGTAAAAACACACATGCGTAAAAGAAATACCATATCCGGTGTATTGTCCTGTGAAAACGCCCTGTCAGAAGTTCGCCTGCCTTATCAAAAAGGGTGATTTTAAAATAAAACGAATGCACATTCACCTGAGGATAAAAAGGTACAACCGTTTATAGACCATAAATTCTTGGTTATTTCCAGCAAAAAGTTCAAGTTTACGGTAGATTAAATGTTTCATATGCCGAAATAGCTCAGTTGGGAGAGCGTTAAACTGAAGATTTAAAGGTCCCTGGTTCAAACCCCGGCGAACTTCCACGAGTTCGGTGAATTGTCCCGGGTTTCGGCAATTATTTTGTCAATGATTGAACAATCGAACAATACAGTTTGAATTGCGTGTACAGAAACAACTTAACACAAATACGGTATCCCGTATTCTGTCTGATTCAAACGCTGTATCCAGAGTTCGACCAAGGCAAACTTTGCAAAAACACACATGCGTAAAAGAAATACCATATCCGGTGTATTGTCCTGTGAAAACGCCCTGTCAGAAGTTCGCCTGCCTTATCAAAAAGGGTGATTTTAAAATAAAACGAATGCACATTCACCTGAGGATAAAAAGGTACAACCGTTTATAGACCATAAATTCTTGGTTATTTCCAGCAAAAAGTTCAACTTTACGGTAGATTAAATGTTTCATATGCCGAAATAGCTCAGTTGGGAGAGCGTTAGACTGAAGATCTAAAGGTCCCTGGTTCAAACCCCGGTGAACTTCCACGAGTTTGGTGCATTGTCCCGGGTTTCGGCAATTTTTTTATGAATGATTGAACAATCGAACAATACAGTTTGAATTGCGTGGACAGAAACCACTTAACACAAATACGGTATGCCGTATTCTGTCTGATTCAAACGCAGTATCCAGAGTTCGACCATGGCAAACTTTGCAAACACAAACCTGCGAAAAAGAAATACCATATCCGGTGTATTGTCCTGTGAAACGCCCTATCAGAAGTTCACCTGCCTTATCAAAAAGGGTGATTTTAAAGTGAAACGAATGCACATTCACCCGAGGATAAAAAGGTACAACCATTTATAAACCATAAATTCTTGGTTATTTCCAGCAAAAAGTTCAATTTTACGGTAGATTAAAAGTTTCATATGCCGAAATAGCTCAGTTGGGAGAGTGTTAGACTGAAGATCTAAAGGTCCCTGGTTCAAACCCCGGCGAACTTCGACGAGTTCTGTGAATTGTCCCGGGTTTCGGCAATTATTTTATCAAGGATTGAACAATCGAACAATACAATTTGAATTGCGTGTACAGAAACAACTTAACACAAATACGGTATGCCGTATTCTGTCTGATTCAAACGCTGTATCCAGAGTTCGACCAAGGCAAACTTTGTAAAAACACACATGCGTAAAAGAAATACCATATCCGGTGTATTGTCCTGTGAAAACGCCCTGTCAGAAGTTCGCCTGCCTTATCAAAAAGGGTGATTTTAAAATAAAACGAATGCACATTCACCTGAGGATAAAAAGGTACAACCGTTTATAGACCATAAATTCTTGGTTATTTCCAGCAAAAAGTTCAACTTTACGGTAGATTAAATGTTTCATATGCCGAAATAGCTCAGTTGGGAGAGCGTTAAACTGAAGATCTAAAGGTCCCTGGTTCAAACCCCGGCGAACTTCCACGAGTTCGGTGAATTGTCCCGGGTTTCGGCAATTATTTTATCAATGATTGAACAATCGAACAATACAGTTTGATTTGCGTGTACAGAAACAAGTTAACACAAATACGGTATCCCGTATTCTGTCTGATTCAAACGCTGTATCCAGAGGTCGACAATTGCAAACTTTGCAACTGCAAACCTGCGTAACAGAAATACCATATGATGTGTATTGTCCTGTGAAACGCCCTATCAGAAGTTCGCCTGCCTTATCAAAAAGGGTGATTTTAAAGTAAAACGAATGCACATTCACCCGAGGATAAAAAGGTACAACCGTTTATAAACCATAAATTCTTTGTTATTTCCAGCAAAAAGTTCAATTTTACGGTAGATTAAAAGTTTCATATGCCGAAATAGCTCAGTTGGGAGAGCGTTAAACTGAAGATCTAAAGGTCCCTGGTTCAAACCCCGGCGAACTTCCACGAGTTCGGTGAATTGTCCCGGGTTTCGGCAATTATTTTGTCAATGATTGAACAATCGAACAATACAGTTTGAATTGCGTGTACAGAAACAACTTAACACAAATACGGTATCCCGTATTCTGTCTGATTCAAACGCTGTATCCAGAGTTCGACCAAGGCAAACTTTGCAAAAACACACATGCGTAAAAGAAATACCATATCCGGTGTAATGTCCTGTGAAAACGCCCTGTCAGAAGTTCGCCTGCCTTATCAAAAAGGGTGATTTTAAAATAAAACGAATGCACATTCACCTGAGGATAAAAAGGTACAACCGTTTATAGACCATAAATTCTTGGTTATTTCCAGCAACAAGTTCAACTTTACGGTAGATTAAATGTTTCATATGCCGAAATAGCTCAGTTGGGAGAGCGTTAGACTGAAGATCTAAAGGTCCCTGGTTCAAACCCCGGTGAACTTCCACGAGTTTGGTGCATTGTCCCGGGTTTCGGCAATTTTTTTATGAATGATTGAACAATCGAACAATACAGTTTGAATTGCGTGGACAGAAACCACTTAACACAAATACGGTATGCCGTATTCTGTCTGATTCAAACGCAGTATCCAGAGTTCGACCATGGCAAACTTTGCAAACACAAACCTGCGAAAAAGAAATACCATATCCGGTGTATTGTCCTGTGAAACGCCCTATCAGAAGTTCACCTGCCTTATCAAAAAGGGTGATTTTAAAGTGAAACGAATGCACATTCACCCGAGGATAAAAATGTACAACCGTTTATAAACCATAAATTCTTTGTTATTTCCAGCAAAAAGTTCAATTTTACGGTAGATTAAAAGTTGGGAGAGCGTTAGACTGAAGATCTAAAGGTCCCTGGTTCAAACCCCGGCGAACTTCCACGAGTTCGGTGAATTGTCCCGGGTTTCGGCAATTATTTTATCAAGGATTGAACAATCGAACAATACAGTTTGAATTGCGTGTACAGAAACAACTTAACACAAATACGGTATCCCGTATTCTGTCTGATTCAAACGCTGTATCCAGAGTTCGACCAAGGCAAACTTTGCAAAAACACACATGCGTAAACGAAATACCATATCCGGTGTATTGTCCTGTGAAAACGCCCTGTCAGAAGTTCGCCTGCCTTATCAAAAAGGGTGATTTTAAAATAAAACGAATGCACATTCACCTGAGGATAAAAAGGTACAACCGTTTATAGACCATAAATTCTTGGTTATTTCCAGCAAAAAGTTCAACTTTACGGTAGATTAAATGTATCATATGCCGAAATAGCTCAGTTGGGAGATCGTTAGACTGAAGATCTAAAGGTCCCTGGTTCAAACCCCGGTGAACTTCCACGAGTTCGGTGAATTGTCCCGGGTTTCGGCAATTATTTTATCAATGATTGAACAATCGAACAATACAGTTTGAATTGCGTGGACAGAAACCACTTAACACAAATACGGTATGCCGTATTCTGTCTGATTCAAACGCAGTATCCAGAGTTCGACCATGGCAAACTTTGCAAATACAAACCTGCGAAAAAGAAATACCATATCCGGTGTATTGTCCTGTGAAACGCCCTGTCAGAAGTTCACCTGCCTTATCAAAAAGGGTGATTTTAAAGTAAAACGAATGCACATTCACCCGAGGATAAAAAGGTACAAACGTTTATAAACCATAAATTCTTGGTTATTTCCAGCAAAAAGTTCAATTTTACGGTAGATTAAAAGTTTCATATGCCGAAATAGCTCAGTTGGGAGAGCGTTAGACTGAAGATCTAAAGGTCCCTGGTTCAAACCCCGGCGAACTTCCTCGAGTTTGGTGCATTGTCCCGGGTTTCGGCAATTTTTTTATGAATGATTGAACAATCGAACAATACAGTTTGAATTGCGTGGACAGAAACCACTTAACACAAATACGGTATGCCGTATTCTGTCTGATTCAAACGCAGTATCCAGAGTTCGACCATGGCAAACTTTGCAAACACAAACCTGCGAAAAAGAAATACCATATCCAGTGTATTGTCCTGTGAAACGCCCTATCAGAAGTTCACCTGCCTTATCAAAAAGGGTGATTTTAAAATAAAACGAATGCACATTCACCTGAGGATAAAAAGGTACAACCGTTTATAGACTATAAATTCTTGGTTATTTCCAGCAAAAAGTTCAACTTTACGGTAGATTAAATGTTTCATATGCCGAAATAGCTCAGTTGGGAGAGCGTTAGACTGAAGATCTAAAGGTCCCTGGTTCAAACCCCGGCGAACTTCCACGAGTTCGGTGAATTGTCCCGGGTTTCGGCAATTATTTTATCAAGGATTGAACAATCGAACAATACAATTTGAATTGCGTGTACAGAAACAACTTAACACAAATACGGTATCCCGTATTCTGTCTGATTCAAACGCTGTATCCAGAGTTCGACCAAGGCAAACTTTGTAAAAACACACATGCGTAAAAGAAATACCATATCCGGTGTATTGTCCTGTGAAAACGCCCTGTCAGAAGTTCGCCTGCCTTATCAAAAAGGGTGATTTTAAAATAAAACGAATGCACATTCACCTGAGGATAAAAAGGTACAACCGTTTATAGACCATAAATTCGTGGTTATTTCCAGCAAAAAGTTCAACTTTACGGTAGATTAAATGTTTCATATGCCGAAATAGCTCAGTTGGAAGAGCGTTAAACTGAAGATCTAAAGGTCCCTGGTTCAAACCCCGGCGAACTTCCACGAGTTCGGTGAATTGTCCCGGGTTTCGGCAATTATTTTATCAATGATTGAACAATCGAACAATACAGTTTGATTTGCGTGTACAGAAACAAGTTAAAACAAATACGGTATCCCGTATTCTGTCTTATTCAAACGCTGTATCCAGAGGTCCAATCTGATTAAAATCTGATGTAGTGTACGGGTTTTAATTATTTTGGCTATAAACTTATTTTAATTTTATTTTTTATTACTTTTGTTATTAATGCCCTTTTATTTTATTATTTTACATTGATTTTGATTTTTTTTAATTCCGCCCTACCTACATCTGATCCGACGCCTATGTAAGTCCCGTTCAAATCTCGCGTAAGTAACAGCCAATCACAGCCCCCCTTTTATACAGGCTGTCGGTTGCTTACTTTTCAGTGTATACGGACAATCTTTCTGTACATTATATTTTGCTCACTTGAATAAACCATTAATAGAAAATTGCTAGTATATTTTTATTTTCAAAAGAAATTCCACAGCATTTTCCAATTTTTGTCATTACATTGAATATTTTGTTCACTTCCAACAAATGTGTACACTTCCTGATACATCTTCGCCAGCCAAGGTTCGTTTATTCAGTCATCGCTTCAATTTTACATCAAACACTGAGCATAATTATCTAGAACGGAAGCAAAAAAATAAGTAAATCGTAATGATTAGAACACTCTAAACAGCTATAGTAAACAATGCAAATTGTAAATTGTATAACGGTCACCGGCCCACGGCATCGACGCAGACAATTGGAGCAAACAAATATTTCCTGATCAATTGCGATGTGTTCCAAATAAAAAATATTTTATTCCAGTCCAAATCAGCTCAATTACTTTAATAAAGAGTTATTGTATAATGTACAAAATGTTGATACATTTTGATGAATATTTACAGCTACGGCTTCAATACCGTAGACGGTTTTGACCCGATCGTCAACAAAACATCACCCGTCTCCAGGGCAAGCGACTGGTAAAAGACACCGATGTTCGGTCGAGCCGGTGGAAACAAAATCGTCATTCCCAGAATAACTACGCAAAGTAACGATCCAAACTCGAACCATTCGAGCCACAATATAAACATAAAAAAATGACTTTCGTTGCATTTGACAATGATAAACTTACCGAAAAGCCGTGTTCTTCTCGGTCCTAACGTCGGTATAATCCGCCATTTTATGTTTGAGTGTGTTTGCCACCTGACTCTGCCCAGTGACGTCATCATGTGCGCTATAGAAGAAGGTCTGTGATTCGTTGACTAAAATCGTCGACAGTGGGTCTCGTTGAAATCTCGTTACATAGGCATCGGCTCAGATGTATGTAGGGCGGAATTTTAAAAAAATCACAAAATCAAAATCAAAGTAAAATAATAAAATAAAAAGGCATTAATAACAAAAGTAATAAAACATAAAATTAAAATAAGTTTATAGCCAAAATAATTAAAGCCCGTACACTACATCAGATTTTAATCAGATTGCCAGAGGTCGACAATTGCAAACTTTGCAACTGCAAACCTGCGTAACAGAAATACCATATGATGTGTATTGTCCTGTGAAACGCCCTATCAGAAGTTCGCCTGCCTTATCAAAAAGGGTGATTTTAAAGTAAAACGAATGCACATTCACCCGAGGATAAAAAGGTACAACCGTTTATAAACCATAAATTCTTTGTTATTTCCAGCAAAAAGTTCAATTTTACGGTAGATTAAAAGTTTCATATGCCGAAATAGCTCAGTTGGGAGAGCGTTAGACTGAAGATCTAAAGGTCCCTGGTTCAAACCCCGGCGAACTTCCACGAGTTCGGTGAATTGTCCCGGGTTTCGGCAATTATTTTGTCAATGATTGAACAATCGAACAATACAGTTTGAATTGCGTGTACAGAAACAACTTAACACAAATACGGTATCCCGTATTCTGTCTGATTCAAACGCTGTATCCAGAGTTCGACCAAGGCAAACTTTGCAAAAACACACATGCGTAAAAGAAATACCATATCCGGTGTAATGTCCTGTGAAAACGCCCTGTCAGAAGTTCGCCTGCCTTATCAAAAAGGGTGATTTTAAAATAAAACGAATGCACATTCACCTGAGGATAAAAAGGTACAACCGTTTATAGACCATAAATTCTTGGTTATTTCCAGCAAAAAGTTCAACTTTACGGTAGATTAAATGTTTCATATGCCGAAATAGCTCAGTTGGGAGAGCGTTAGACTGAAGATCTAAAGGTCCCTGGTTCAAACCCCGGTGAACTTCCACGAGTTTGGTGCATTGTCCCGGGTTTCGGCAATTTTTTTATGAATGATTGAACAATCGAACAATACAGTTTGAATTGCGTGGACAGAAACCACTTAACACAAATACGGTATGCCGTATTCTGTCTGATTCAAACGCAGTATCCAGAGTTCGACCATGGCAAACTTTGCAAACACAAACCTGCGAAAAAGAAATACCATATCCGGTGTATTGTCCTGTGAAACGCCCTATCAGAAGTTCACCTGCCTTATCAAAAAGGGTGATTTTAAAGTGAAACGAATGCACATTCACCCGAGGATAAAAAGGTACAACCGTTTATAAACCATAAATTCTTTGTTATTTCCAGCAAAAAGTTCAATTTTACGGTAGATTAAAAGTTTCATATGCCGAAATAGCTCAGTTGGGAGAGCGTTAGACTGAAGATCTAAAGGTCCCTGGTTCAAACCCCGGCGAACTTCGACGAGTTCGGTGAATTGTCCCGGGTTTCGGCAATTATTTTATCAATGATTGAACAATCGAACAATACAATTTGAATTGCGTGTACAGAAACAACTTAACACAAATACGGTATCCCGTATTCTGTCTGATTCAAACGCTGTATCCAGAGTTCGACCAAGGCAAACTTTGTAAAAACACACATGCGTAAAAGAAATACCATATCCGGTGTATTGTCCTGTGAAAACGCCCTGTCAGAAGTTCGCCTGCCTTATCAAAAAGGGTGATTTTAAAATAAAACGAATGCACATTCACCTGAGCATAAAAAGGTACAACCGTTTATAGACCATAAATTCTTGGTTATTTCCAGCAAAAAGTTCAACTTTACGGTAGATTAAATGTTTCATATGCCGAAATAGCTCAGTTGGGAGAGCGTTAAACTGAAGATCTAAAGGTCCCTGGTTCAAACCCCGGCGAACTTCCACGAGTTCGGTGAATTGTCCCGGGTTTCGGCAATTATTTTATCAATGATTGAACAATCGAACAATACAGTTTGATTTGCGTGTACAGAAACAAGTTAACACAAATACGGTATCCCGTATTCTGTATGATTCAAACGCTGTATCCAGAGGTCGACAATTGCAAACTTTGCAACTGCAAACCTGCGTAACAGAAATACCATATGCTGTGTATTGTCCTGTGAAACGCCCTATCAGAAGTCCGCCTGCCTTATCAAAAAGGGTGATTTTAAAGTAAAACGAATGCACATTCACCCGAGGATAAAAAGGTACAACCGTTTATAAACCATAAATTCTTTGTTATTTCCAGCAAAAAGTTCAATTTTACGGTAGATTAAAAGTTTCATATGCCGAAATAGCTCAGTTGGGAGAGCGTTAGACTGAAGATCTAAAGGTCCCTGGTTCAAACCCCGGCGAACTTCCACGAGTTCGGTGAATTGTCCCTGGTTTCGGCAATTATTTTGTCAATGATTGAACAATCGAACAATACAGTTTGAATTGCGTGTACAGAAACAACTTAACACAAATACGGTATCCCGTATTCTGTCTGATTCAAACGCTGTATCCAGAGTTCGACCAAGGCAAACTTTGCAAAAACACACATGCGTAAAAGAAATACCATATCCGGTGTAATGTCCTGTGAAAACGCCCTGTCAGAAGTTCGCCTGCCTTATCAAAAAGGGTGATTTTAAAATAAAACGAATGCACATTCACCTGAGGATAAAAAGGTACAACCGTTTATAGACCATAAATTCTTGGTTATTTCCAGCAAAAAGTTCAACTTTACGGTAGATTAAATGTTTCATATGCCGAAATAGCTCAGTTGGGAGAGCGTTAGACTGAAGATCTAAAGGTCCCTGGTTCAAACCCCGGTGAACTTCCACGAGTTTGGTGCATTGTCCCGGGTTTCGGCAATTTTTTTATGAATGATTGAACAATCGAACAATACAGTTTGAATTGCGTGGACAGAAACCACTTAACACAAATACGGTATGCCGTATTCTGTCTGATTCAAACGCAGTATCCAGAGTTCGACCATGGCAAACTTTGCAAACACAAACCTGCGAAAAAGAAATACCATATCCGGTGTATTGTCCTGTGAAACGCCCTATCAGAAGTTCACCTGCCTTATCAAAAAGGGTGATTTTAAAGTGAAACGAATGCACATTCACCCGAGGATAAAAATGTACAACCGTTTATAAACCATAAATTCTTTGTTATTTCCAGCAAAAAGTTCAATTTTACGGTAGATTAAAAGTTGGGAGAGCGTTAGACTGAAGATCTAAAGGTCCCTGGTTCAAACCCCGGCGAACTTCCACGAGTTCGGTGAATTGTCCCGGGTTTCGGCAATTATTTTGTCAATGATTGAACAATCGAACAATACAGTTTGAATTGCGTGTACAGAAACAACTTAACACAAATACGGTATCCCGTATTCTGTCTGATTCAAACGCTGTATCCAGAGTTCGACCAAGGCAAACTTTGCAAAAACACACATGCGTAAAAGAAATACCATATCCGGTGTAATGTCCTGTGAAACGCCCTATCAGAAGTTCACCTGCCTTATCAAAAAGGGTGATTTTAAAGTGAAACGAATGCACATTCACCCGAGGATAAAAAGGTACAACCGTTTATAAACCATAAATTCTTTGTTATTTCCAGCAAAAAGTTCAATTTTACGGTAGATTAAAAGTTTCATATGCCGAAATAGCTCAGTTGGGAGAGCGTTAGACTGAAGATCTAAAGGTCCCTGGTTCAAACCCCGGCGAACTTCGACGAGTTCGGTGAATTGTCCCGGGTTTCGGCAATTATTTTATCAATGATTGAACAATCGAACAATACAATTTGAATTGCGTGTACAGAAACAACTTAACACAAATACGGTATCCCGTATTCTGTCTGATTCAAACGCTGTATCCAGAGTTCGACCAAGGCAAACTTTGTAAAAACACACATGCGTAAAAGAAATACCATATCCGGTGTATTGTCCTGTGAAAACGCCCTGTCAGAAGTTCGCCTGCCTTATCAAAAAGGGTGATTTTAAAATAAAACGAATGCACATTCACCTGAGCATAAAAAGGTACAACCGTTTATAGACCATAAATTCTTGGTTATTTCCAGCAAAAAGTTCAACTTTACGGTAGATTAAATGTTTCATATGCCGAAATAGCTCAGTTGGGAGAGCGTTAAACTGAAGATCTAAAGGTCCCTGGTTCAAACCCCGGCGAACTTCCACGAGTTCGGTTGAATTGTCCCGGGTTTCGGCAATTATTTTATCAATGATTGAACAATCGAACAATACAGTTTGATTTGCGTGTACAGAAACAAGTTAACACAAATACGGTATCCCGTATTCTGTATGATTCAAACGCTGTATCCAGAGGTCGACAATTGCAAACTTTGCAACTGCAAACCTGCGTAACAGAAATACCATATGCTGTGTATTGTCCTGTGAAACGCCCTATCAGAAGTCCGCCTGCCTTATCAAAAAGGGTGATTTTAAAGTAAAACGAATGCACATTCACCCGAGGATAAAAAGGTACAACCGTTTATAAACCATAAATTCTTTGTTATTTCCAGCAAAAAGTTCAATTTTACGGTAGATTAAAAGTTTCATATGCCGAAATAGCTCAGTTGGGAGAGCGTTAGACTGAAGATCTAAAGGTCCCTGGTTCAAACCCCGGCGAACTTCCACGAGTTCGGTGAATTGTCCCTGGTTTCGGCAATTATTTTGTCAATGATTGAACAATCGAACAATACAGTTTGAATTGCGTGTACAGAAACAACTTAACACAAATACGGTATCCCGTATTCTGTCTGATTCAAACGCTGTATCCAGAGTTCGACCAAGGCAAACTTTGCAAAAACACACATGCGTAAAAGAAATACCATATCCGGTGTAATGTCCTGTGAAAACGCCCTGTCAGAAGTTCGCCTGCCTTATCAAAAAGGGTGATTTTAAAATAAAACGAATGCACATTCACCTGAGGATAAAAAGGTACAACCGTTTATAGACCATAAATTCTTGGTTATTTCCAGCAAAAAGTTCAACTTTACGGTAGATTAAATGTTTCATATGCCGAAATAGCTCAGTTGGGAGAGCGTTAGACTGAAGATCTAAAGGTCCCTGGTTCAAACCCCGGTGAACTTCCACGAGTTTGGTGCATTGTCCCGGGTTTCGGCAATTTTTTTATGAATGATTGAACAATCGAACAATACAGTTTGAATTGCGTGGACAGAAACCACTTAACACAAATACGGTATGCCGTATTCTGTCTGATTCAAACGCAGTATCCAGAGTTCGACCATGGCAAACTTTGCAAACACAAACCTGCGAAAAAGAAATACCATATCCGGTGTATTGTCCTGTGAAACGCCCTATCAGAAGTTCACCTGCCTTATCAAAAAGGGTGATTTTAAAGTGAAACGAATGCACATTCACCCGAGGATAAAAATGTACAACCGTTTATAAACCATAAATTCTTTGTTATTTCCAGCAAAAAGTTCAATTTTACGGTAGATTAAAAGTTGGGAGAGCGTTAGACTGAAGATCTAAAGGTCCCTGGTTCAAACCCCGGCGAACTTCCACGAGTTCGGTGAATTGTCCCGGGTTTCGGCAATTATTTTATCAAGGATTGAACAATCGAACAATACAGTTTGAATTGCGTGTACAGAAACAACTTAACACAAATACGGTATCCCGTATTCTGTCTGATTCAAACGCTGTATCCAGAGTTCGACCAAGGCAAACTTTGCAAAAACACACATGCGTAAAAGAAATACCATATCCGGTGTATTGTCCTGTGAAAACGCCCTGTCAGAAGTTCGCCTGCCTTATCAAAAAGGGTGATTTTAAAATAAAACGAATGCACATTCACCTGAGGATAAAAAGGTACAACCGTTTATAGACCATAAATTCTTGGTTATTTCCAGCAAAAAGTTCAACTTTACGGTAGATTAAATGTATCATATGCCGAAATAGCTCAGTTGGGAGAGCGTTAGACTGAAGATCTAAAGGTCCCTGGTTCAAACCCCGGTGAACTTCCACGAGTTCGGTGAATTGTCCCGGGTTTCGGCAATTATTTTATCAATGATTGAACAATCGAACAATACAGTTTGAATTGCGTGGACAGAAACCACTTAACACAAATACGGTATGCCGTATTCTGTCTGATTCAAACGCAGTATCCAGAGTTCGACCATGGCAAACTTTGCAAATACAAACCTGCGAAAAAGAAATACCATATCCGGTGTATTGTCCTGTGAAACGCCCTGTCAGAAGTTCACCTGCCTTATCAAAAAGGGTGATTTTAAAGTAAAACGAATGCACATTCACCCGAGGATAAAAAGGTACAAACGTTTATAAACCATAAATTCTTGGTTATTTCCAGCAAAAAGTTCAATTTTACGGTAGATTAAAAGTTTCATATGCCGAAATAGCTCAGTTGGGAGAGCGTTAGACTGAAGATCTAAAGGTCCCTGGTTCAAACCCCGGCGAACTTCCTCGAGTTTGGTGCATTGTCCCGGGTTTCGGCAATTTTTTTATGAATGATTGAACAATCGAACAATACAGTTTGAATTGCGTGGACAGAAACCACTTAACACAAATACGGTATGCCGTATTCTGTCTGATTCAAACGCAGTATCCAGAGTTCGACCATGGCAAACTTTGCAAACACAAACCTGCGAAAAAGAAATACCATATCCGGTGTATTGTCCTGTGAAACGCCCTATCAGAAGTTCACCTGCCTTATCAAAAAGGGTGATTTTAAAATAAAACGAATGCACATTCACCTGAGGATAAAAAGGTACAACCGTTTATAGACCATAAATTCTTGGTTATTTCCAGCAAAAAGTTCAACTTTACGGTAGACTAAATGTTTCATATGCCGAAATAGCTCAGTTGGGAGAGCGTTAGACTGAAGATCTAAAGGTCCCTGGTTCAAACCCCGGTGAACTTCCACGAGTTTGGTGCATTGTCCCGGGTTTCGGCAATTTTTTTATGAATGATTGAACAATCGAACAATACAGTTTGAATTGCGTGGACAGAAACCACTTAACACAAATACGGTATGCCGTATTCTGTCTGATTCAAACGCAGTATCCAGAGTTCGACCATGGCAAACTTTGCAAACACAAACCTGCGAAAAAGAAATACCATATCCGGTGTATTGTCCTGTGAAACGCCCTATCAGAAGTTCACCTGCCTTATCAAAAAGGGTGATTTTAAAATAAAACGAATGCACATTCACCTGAGGATAAAAAGGTACAACCGTTTATAGACTATAAATTCTTGGTTATTTCCAGCAAAAAGTTCAACTTTACGGTAGATTAAATGTTTCATATGCCGAAATAGCTCAGTTGGGAGAGCGTTAGACTGAAGATATAAAGGTCCCTGGTTCAAACCCCGGCGAACTTCCACTAGTTCGGTGAATTGTCCCGGGTTTCGGCAATTATTTTATCAAGGATTGAACAATCGAACAATACAATTTGAATTGCGTGTACAGAAACAACTTAACACAAATACGGTATCCCGTATTCTGTCTGATTCAAACGCTGTATCCAGAGTTCGACCAAGGCAAACTTTGTAAAAACACACATGCGTAAAAGAAATACCATATCCGGTGTATTGTCCTGTGAAAACGCCCTGTCAGAAGTTCGCCTGCCTTATCAAAAAGGGTGATTTTAAAATAAAACGAATGCACATTCACCTGAGGATAAAAAGGTACAACCGTTTATAGACCATAAATTCTTGGTTATTTCCAGCAAAAAGTTCAACTTTACGGTAGATCAAATGTTTCATATGCCGAAATAGCTCAGTTGGGAGAGCGTTAAACTGAAGATCTAAAGGTCCCTGGTTCAAACCCCGGCGAACTTCCACGAGTTCGGTGAATTGTCCCGGGTTTCGGCAATTATTTTATCAATGATTGAACAATCGAACAATACAGTTTGATTTGCGTTTACAGAAACAAGTTAACACAAATACGGTATCCCGTATTCTGTCTGATTCAAACGCTGTATCCAGAGGTCGACAATTGCAAACTTTGCAACTGCAAACCTGCGTAACAGAAATACCATATGATGTGTATTGTCCTGTGAAACGCCCTATCAGAAGTTCGCCTGCCTTATCAAAAAGGGTGATTTTAAAGTAAAACGAATGCACATTCACCCGAGGATAAAAAGGTACAACCGTTTATAAACCATAAATTCTTTGTTATTTCCAGCAAAAAGTTCAATTTTACGGTAGATTAAAAGTTTCATATGCCGAAATAGCTCAGTTGGGAGAGCGTTAGACTGAAGATCTAAAGGTCCCTGGTTCAAACCCCGGCGAACTTCCACGAGTTCGGTGAATTGTCCCGGGTTTCGGCAATTATTTTGTCAATGATTGAACAATCGAACAATACAGTTTGAATTGCGTGTACAGAAACAACTTAACACAAATACGGTATCCCGTATTCTGTCTGATTCAAACGCTGTATCCAGAGTTCGACCAAGGCAAACTTTGCAAAAACACACATGCGTAAAAGAAATACCATATCCGGTGTAATGTCCTGTGAAAACGCCCTGTCAGAAGTTCGCCTGCCTTATCAAAAAGGGTGATTTTAAAATAAAACGAATGCACATTCACCTGAGGATAAAAAGGTACAACCGTTTATAGACCATAAATTCTTGGTTATTTCCAGCAAAAAGTTCAACTTTACGGTAGATTAAATGTTTCATATGCCGAAATAGCTCAGTTGGGAGAGCGTTAGACTGAAGATCTAAAGGTCCCTGGTTCAAACCCCGGTGAACTTCCACGAGTTTGGTGCATTGTCCCGGGTTTCGGCAATTTTTTTATGAATGATTGAACAATCGAACAATACAGTTTGAATTGCGTGGACAGAAACCACTTAACACAAATACGGTATGCCGTATTCTGTCTGATTCAAACGCAGTATCCAGAGTTCGACCATGGCAAACTTTGCAAACACAAACCTGCGAAAAAGAAATACCATATCCGGTGTATTGTCCTGTGAAACGCCCTATCAGAAGTTCACCTGCCTTATCAAAAAGGGTGATTTTAAAGTGAAACGAATGCACATTCACCCGAGGATAAAAAGGTACAACCGTTTATAAACCATAAATTCTTTGTTATTTCCAGCAAAAAGTTCAATTTTACGGTAGATTAAAAGTTTCATATGCCGAAATAGCTCAGTTGGGAGAGCGTTAGACTGAAGATCTAAAGGTCCCTGGTTCAAACCCCGGCGAACTTCGACGAGTTCGGTGAATTGTCCCGGGTTTCGGCAATTATTTTATCAAGGATTGAACAATCGAACAATACAATTTGAATTGCGTGTACAGAAACAACTTAACACAAATACGGTATCCCGTATTCTGTCTGATTCAAACGCTGTATCCAGAGTTCGACCAAGGCAAACTTTGTAAAAACACACATGCGTAAAAGAAATACCATATCCGGTGTATTGTCCTGTGAAAACGCCCTGTCAGAAGTTCGCCTGCCTTATCAAAAAGGGTGATTTTAAAATAAAACGAATGCACATTCACCTGAGGATAAAAAGGTACAACCGTTTATAGACCATAAATTCTTGGTTATTTCCAGCAAAAAGTTCAACTTTACGGTAGATTAAATGTTTCATATGCCGAAATAGCTCAGTTGGGAGAGCGTTAAACTGAAGATCTAAAGGTCCCTGGTTCAAACCCCGGCGAACTTCCACGAGTTCGGTGAATTGTCCCGGGTTTCGGCAATTATTTTATCAATGATTGAACAATCGAACAATACAGTTTGATTTGCGTGTACAGAAACAAGTTAACACAAATACGGTATCCCGTATTCTGTCTGATTCAAACGCTGTATCCAGAGGTCGACAATTGCAAACTTTGCAACTGCAAACCTGCGTAACAGAAATACCATATGATGTGTATTGTCCTGTGAAACGCCCTATCAGAAGTTCGCCTGCCTTATCAAAAAGGGTGATTTTAAAGTAAAACGAATGCACATTCACCCGAGGATAAAAAGGTACAACCGTTTATAAACCATAAATTCTTTGTTATTTCCAGCAAAAAGTTCAATTTTACGGTAGATTAAAAGTTTCATATGCCGAAATAGCTCAGTTGGGAGAGCGTTAGACTGAAGATCTAAAGGTCCCTGGTTCAAACCCCGGCGAACTTCCTCGAGTTCGGTGAATTGTCCCGGGTTTCGGCAATTATTTTATCAATGATTGAACAATCGAACAATACAGTTTGAATTGCGTGGACAGAAACCACTTAACACAAATACGGTATGCCGTATTCTGTCTGATTCAAACGCAGTATCCAGAGTTCGACCATGGCAAACTTTGCAAATACAAACCTGCGAAAAAGAAATACCATATCCGGTGTATTGTCCTGTGAAACGCCCTGTCAGAAGTTCACCTGCCTTATCAAAAAGGGTGATTTTAAAGTAAAACGAATGCACATTCACCCGAGGATAAAAAGGTACAAACGTTTATAAACCATAAATTCTTGGTTATTTCCAGCAAATAGTTCAATTTTACGGTAGATTAAAAGTTTCATATGCCGAAATAGCTCAGTTGGGAGAGCGTTAGACTGAAGATCTAAAGGTCCCTGGTTCAAACCCCGGCGAACTTCCTCGAGTTCGGTGAATTGTCCCGGGTTTCGGCAATTATTTTATCAATGATTGAACAATCGAACAATACAGTTTGAATTGCGTGGACAGAAACCACTTAACACAAATACGGTATGCCGTATTCTGTCTGATTCAAACGCAGTATCCAGAGTTCGACCATGGCAAACTTTGCAAACACAAACCTGCGAAAAAGAAATACCATATCCGGTGTATTGTCCTGTGAAACGCCCTATCAGAAGTTCACCTGCCTTATCAAAAAGGGTGATTTTAAAGTAAAACGAATGCACATTCACCTGAGGATAAAAAGGTACAACCGTTTATAGACCATAAATTCTTGGTTATTTCCAGCAAAAAGTTCAACTTTACGGTAGATTAAATGTTTCATATGCCGAAATAGCTCAGTTGGGAGAGCGTTAGACTGAAGATCTAAAGGTCCCTGGTTCAAACCCAGGCGAACTTCCACGAGTTCGGTGAATTGTCCCGGGTTTCGGCAATTATTTTATCAATGATTGAACAATCGAACAATACAGTTTGAATTGCGTGTACAGAAACAACTTAACACAAATACGGTATCCAGTATTCTGTCTGATTCAAACGCAGTATCCAGAGTTCGACCATGGCAAACTTTGCAAACACAAACCTGCGAAAAAGAAATACCATATCCGGTGTATTGTCCTGTGAAACGCCCTATCAGAAGTTCACCTGCCTTATCAAAAAGGGTGATTTTAAAGTGAAACGAATGCACATTCACCCGAGGATAAAAGGGTACAACCATTTATAAACCATAAATTCTTTGTTATTTCCAGCAAAAAGTTCAATTTTACGGTAGATTAAAAGTTTCATATGCCGAAATAGCTCAGTTGGGAGAGCGTTAGACTGAAGATCTAAAGGTCCCTGGTTCAAACCCCGGTGAACTTCCACGAGTTCGGTGAATTGTCCCGGGTTTCGGCAATTATTTTATCAATGATTGAACAATCGAACAATACAGTTTGAATTGCGTGGACAGAAACCACTTAACACAAATACGGTATGCCGTATTCTGTCTGATTCAAACGCAGTATCCAGAGTTCGACCATGGCAAACTTTGCAAATACAAACCTGCGAAAAAGAAATACCATATCCGGTGTATTGTCCTGTGAAACGCCCTGTCAGAAGTTCACCTGCCTTATCAAAAAGGGTGATTTTAAAGTAAAACGAATGCACATTCACCCGAGGATAAAAAGGTACAAACGTTTATAAACCATAAATTCTTGGTTATTTCCAGCAAATAGTTCAATTTTACGGTAGATTAAAAGTTTCATATGCCGAAATAGCTCAGTTGGGAGAGCGTTAGACTGAAGATCTAAAGGTCCCTGGTTCAAACCCCGGCGAACTTCCTCGAGTTCGGTGAATTGTCCCGGGTTTCGGCAATTATTTTATCAATGATTGAACAATCGAACAATACAGTTTGAATTGCGTGGACAGAAACCACTTAACACAAATACGGTATGCCGTATTCTGTCTGATTCAAACGCAGTATCCAGAGTTCGACCATGGCAAACTTTGCAAACACAAACCTGCGAAAAAGAAATACCATATCCGGTGTATTGTCCTGTGAAACGCCCTGTCAGAAGTTCACCTGCCTTATCAAAAAGGGTGATTTTAAAGTAAAACGAATGCACATTCACCCGAGGATAAAAAGGTACAAACGTTTATAAACCATAAATTCTTGGTTATTTCCAGCAAATAGTTCAATTTTACGGTAGATTAAAAGTTTCATATGCCGAAATAGCTCAGTTGGGAGAGCGTTAGACTGAAGATCTAAAGGTCCCTGGTTCAAACTCCGGCGAACTTCCTCGAGTTCGGTGAATTGTCCCGGGTTTCGGCAATTATTTTATCAATGATTGAACAATCGAACAATACAGTTTGAATTGCGTGGACAGAAACCACTTAACACAAATACGGTATGCCGTATTCTGTCTGATTCAAACGCAGTATCCAGAGTTCGACCATGGCAAACTTTGCAAACACAAACCTGCGAAAAAGAAATACCATATCCGGTGTATTGTCCTGTGAAACGCCCTATCAGAAGTTCACCTGCCTTATCAAAAAGGGTGATTTTAAAGTAAAACGAATGCACATTCACCTGAGGATAAAAAGGTACAACCGTTTATAGACCATAAATTCTTGGTTATTTCCAGCAAAAAGTTCAACTTTACGGTAGATTAAATGTTTCATATGCCGAAATAGCTCAGTTGGGAGAGCGTTAGACTGAAGATCTAAAGGTCCCTGGTTCAAACCCCGGTGAACTTCCACGAGTTCGGTGAATTGTCCCGGGTTTCGGCAATTATTTTATCAATGATTGAACAATCGAACAATACAGTTTGAATTGCGTGGACAGAAACCACTTAACACAAATACGGTATGCCGTATTCTGTCTGATTCAAACGCAGTATCCAGAGTTCGACCATGGCAAACTTTGCAAATACAAACCTGCGAAAAAGAAATACCATATCCGGTGTATTGTCCTGTGAAACGCCCTGTCAGAAGTTCACCTGCCTTATCAAAAAGGGTGATTTTAAAGTAAAACGAATGCACATTCACCCGAGGATAAAAAGGTACAAACGTTTATAAACCATAAATTCTTGGTTATTTCCAGCAAATAGTTCAATTTTACGGTAGATTAAAAGTTTCATATGCCGAAATAGCTCAGTTGGGAGAGCGTTAGACTGAAGATCTAAAGGTCCCTGGTTCAAACCCCGGCGAACTTCCTCGAGTTCGGTGAATTGTCCCGGGTTTCGGCAATTATTTTATCAATGATTGAACAATCGAACAATACAGTTTGAATTGCGTGGAAAGAAACCACTTAACACAAATACGGTATGCCGTATTCTGTCTGATTCAAACGCAGTATCCAGAGTTCGACCATGGCAAACTTTGCAAACACAAACCTGCGAAAAAGAAATACCATATCCGGTGTATTGTCCTGTGAAACGCCCTATCAGAAGTTCACCTGCCTTATCAAAAAGGGTGATTTTAAAATAAAACGAATGCACATTCACCTGAGGATAAAAAGGTACAACCGTTTATAGACCATAAATTCTTGGTTATTTCCAGCAAAAAGTTCAACTTTACGGTAGATTAAATGTTTCATATGCCGAAATAGCTCAGTTGGGAGAGCGTTAGACTGAAGATCTAAAGGTCCCTGGTTCAAACCCAGGCGAACTTCCACGAGTTCGGTGAATTGTCCCGGGTTTCGGCAATTATTTTATCAATGATTGAACAATCGAACAATACAGTTTGAATTGCGTGTACAGAAACAACTTAACACAAATACGGTATCCAGTATTCTGTCTGATTCAAACGCAGTATCCAGAGTTCGACCATGGCAAACTTTGCAAACACAAACCTGCGAAAAAGAAATACCATATCCGGTGTATTGTCCTGTGAAACGCCCTATCAGAAGTTCACCTGCCTTATCAAAAAGGGTGATTTTAAAGTGAAACGAATGCACATTCACCCGAGGATAAAAGGGTACAACCATTTATAAACCATAAATTCTTTGTTATTTCCAGGAAAAAGTTCAATTTTACGGTAGATTAAAAGTTTCATATGCCGAAATAGCTCAGTTGGGAGAGCGTTAGACTGAAGATCTAAAGGTCCCTGGTTCAAACCCCGGTGAACTTCCACGAGTTCGGTGAATTGTCCCGGGTTTCGGCAATTATTTTATCAATGATTGAACAATCGAACAATACAGTTTGAATTGCGTGGACAGAAACCACTTAACACAAATACGGTATGCCGTATTCTGTCTGATTCAAACGCAGTATCCAGAGTTCGACCATGGCAAACTTTGCAAACACAAACCTGCGAAAAAGAAATACCATATCCGGTGTATTGTCCTGTGAAACGCCCTATCAGAAGTTCACCTGCCTTATCAAAAAGGGTGATTTTAAAGTGAAACGAATGCACATTCACCCGAGGATAAAAGGGTACAACCATTTATAAACCATAAATTCTTTGTTATTTCCAGCAAAAAGTTCAATTTTACGGTAGATTAAAAGTTTCATATGCCGAAATAGCTCAGTTGGGAGAGCGTTAGACTGAAGATCTAAAGGTCCCTGGTTCAAACCCCGGCGAACTTCCACGAGTTCGGTGAATTGTCCCGGGTTTCGGCAATTATTTTATCAAGGATTGAACAATCGAACAATACAGTTTGAATTGCGTGTACAGAAACAACTTAACACAAATACGGTATCCCGTATTCTGTCTGATTCAAACGCTGTATCCAGAGGTCGACAATTGCAAACTTTGCAACTGCAAACCTGCGTAACAGAAATACCATATGATGTGTATTGTCCTGTGAAACGCCCTATCAGAAGTTCGCCTGCCTTATCAAAAAGGGTGATTTTAAAGTAAACCGAATGCACATTCACCCGAGGATAAAAAGGTACAACCGTTTATAAACCATAAATTCTTTGTTATTTCCAGCAAAAAGTTCAATTTTACGGTAGATTAAAAGTTTCATATGCCGAAATAGCTCAGTTGGGAGAGCGTTAGACTGAAGTTCTAAAGGTCCCTGGTTCAAACCCCGGCGAACTTCCACGAGTTCGGTGAATTGTCCCGGGTTTCGGCAATTATTTTGTCAAGGATTGAACAATCGCACAATACAGTTTGAATTGCGTGTACAGAAACAACTTAACACAAATACGGTATCCCGTATTCTGTCTGATTCAAACGCTGTATCCAGAGTTCGACCAAGGCAAACTTTGCAAAAACACACATGCGTAACAGAAATACCATATGATGTGTATTGTCCTGTGAAACGCCCTATCAGAAGTTCGCCTGCCTTATCAAAAAGGGTGATTTTAAAGTAAAACGAATGCACATTCACCCGAGGATAAAAAGGTACAACCGTTTATAGACCATAAATTCTTGGTTATTTCCAGCAAAAAGTTCAACTTTACGGTAGATTAAATGTTTCATATGCCGAAATAGCTCAGTTGGGAGAGCGTTAGACTGAAGATCTAAAGGTCCCTGGTTCAAACCCCGGTGAACTTCCACGAGTTCGGTGAATTGTCCCGGGTTTCGGCAATTATTTTATCAATGATTGAACAATCGAACAATACAGTTTGAATTGCGTGGACAGAAACCACTTAACACAAATACGGTATGCCGTATTCTGTCTGATTCAAACGCAGTATCCAGAGTTCGACAATGGCAAACTTTGCAAACACAAACCTGCGAAAAAGAAATACCATATCCGGTGTATTGTCCTGTGAAACGCCCTATCAGAAGTTCACCTGCCTTATCAAAAAGGGTGATTTTAAAGTAAAACGAATGCACATTCACCCGAGGATGAAAAGTTACAACCGTTTATAAACCATAAATTCTTGGTTATTTCCAGCAAAAAGTTCAATTTTACGGTAGATGAAAACTTTCATATGCCGAAATAGCTCAGTTGGGAGAGCGTTAGACTGAAGATCTAAAGGTCTCTGGTTCAAACCCCGGCGAACTTCCACGAGTTCCGTGAATTGTCCCGGGTTTCGGCAATTATTTTATCAATGATTGAACAATCGAACAATACAGTTTGAATTGCGTGGACAGAAACCACTTAACACAAATACGGTATGCCGTATTCTGTCTGATTCAAACGCAGTATCCAGAGTTCGACCATGGCAAACTTTGCAAACACAAACCTGCGAAAAAGAAATACCATATCCGGTGTATTGTCCTGTGAAACGCCCTATCAGAAGATCACCTGCCTTATCAAAAAGGGTGATTTTAAAGTAAAACGAATGCACATTCACCCGAGGATAAAAAGGTACAACTGTTTATAAACCATAAATTCTTGGTTATTTCCAGCAAAAAGTTCAATTTTACGGTAGATTAAAAGTTTCATATGCCGAAATAGCTCAGTTGGGAGAGCGTTAGACTGAAGATCTAAAGGTCCCTGGTTCAAACCCCGGCGAACTTCCACGAGTTCGGTGAATTGTCCCGGGTTTCGGCAATTATTTTATCAATGATTGAACAATCGAACAATACAGTTTGAATTGCGTGGACAGAAACCACTTAACACAAATACGGTATGCCGTATTCTGTCTGATTCAAACGCAGTATCCAGAGTTCGACCATGGCAAACTTTGCAAACACAAACCTGCGAAAAAGAAATACCATATCCGGTGTATTGTCCTGTGAAACGCCCTATCAGAAGTTCACCTGCCTTATCAAAAAGGGTGATTTTAAAGTAAAACGAATGCACATTCACCCGAGGATAAAAAGGTACAACCGTTTATAAACCATAAATTCTTGGTTATTTCCAGCAAAAAGTTCAACTTTACGGTAGATTAAATGTTTCATATGCCGAAATAGCTCAGTTGGGAGAGCGTTAAACTGAAGATCTAAAGGTCCCTGATTCAAACCCCGGCGAACTTCCACGAGTTCGGTGAATTGTCCCGGGTTTCGGCAATTATTTTATCAATGATTGAACAATCGAACAATACAGTTTGATTTGCGTGTACAGAAACAACTTAACACAAATACGGTATCCCGTATTCTGTCTGATTCAAACGCTGTATCCAGAGGTCGACCATTGCAAACTTTGCAACTGCAAACCTGCGTAACAGAAATACCATATGATGTGTATTGTCCTGTGAAACGCCCTATCAGAAGTTCGCCTGCCTTATCAAAAAGGGTGATTTTAAAGTAAAACGAATGCACATTCACCCGAGGATAAAAAGTTACAACCGTTTATAAACCATAAATTCTCTGTTATTTCCAGCAAAAAGTTCAATTTTACGGTAGATTAAAAGTTTCATATGCCGAAATAGCTCAGTTGGGAGAGCGTTAGACTGAAGATCTAAAGACCCTATCAGAAGTTCGCCTGCCTTATCAAAAAGGGTGATTTTAAAGTAAAACGAATGCACATTCACCCGAGGATAAAAAGGTACAACCGTTTATAAACCATAAATTCTTGGTTATTTCCAGCAAAAAGTTCAATTTTACGGTAGATTAAAAGTTTCATATGCCGAAATAGCTCAGTTGGGAGAGCGTTAGACTGAAGATCTAAAGGTCCCTGGTTCAAACCCCGGCGAACTTCCACGAGTTCGGTGAATTGTCCCGGGTTTCGGCAATTATTTTATCAATGATTGAACAATACAGTTTGAATTGCGTGGACAGAAACCACTTAAGACAAATACGGTATGCCGTATTCTGTCTGATTCAAACGCAGTATCCAGAGTTCGACCATGGCAAACTTTGCAAACACAAACCTGCGAAAAAGAAATACCATATCCGGTGTATTGTCCTGTGAAACGCCCTATCAGAAGTTCACCTGCCTTATCAAAAAGGGTGATTTTAAAGTAAAACGAATGCACATTCACCCGAGGATGAAAAGTTACAACCGTTTATAAACCATAAATTCTTGGTTATTTCCTGCAAAAAGTTCAATTTTACGGTAGATTAAAAGTTTCATATGCCGAAATAGCCCAGTTGGGAGAGCGTTAGACTGAAAATCTAAAGATCCCTGGTTCAAACCCCGGCGAACATCCACGAGTTCGGTGAATTGTCCATAGGTTTCGGCAATTATTTTAGCAATGATTGAACAATCGAACAATACAGTTTGAAGTGCGAGGACAGAAACCACTTAACACAAATACAGTATCCCGTACTCTGTCTGATTCAAACGCCTTATCCAGAGGTCGACCATTGCAAACACAAACCTGCGTAAAAGAAATACCATATCCGGTGTATTGTCCTGTGAAAACGCCCTATCAGAAGTTCGCCTGCCTTATCAAAAAGGTTGATTTTAAAGTATACAGTTTGAATTGCGTGGACAGAAACAACTTAAAACAAATACGGTATCCCGTATTCTGCCTGATTCAATCGCTGTATCCAGAGTTCGACCATGGCAAACTTTGCAAACACAAACCTGCGAAAAAGAAATACCATATCCGGTGAATTGTCCTGTGAAAACGCCCTGTCAGAAGTTCGCTAGACTTATCAAAAAGGGTGATTTTAAAGTAAAACGAATGCACATTCACCTGTGGATAAAAAGGTACAACCGTTTATAGACCATAAATACTTCATTATTTCCAGAAAAAAAGTTCAACTTTACGGAAGAATAGGGAGAGCGTTAGACTGAAGATCTAAAGGTCCCTGAAAACGCCCTATCAGGAGTTCGACTGCCTTATCAAAAAGGGTGGTTTTAAAGTAAAACGAATGCACATTTACCTGAGGATAAATCATACAACCGTTTATATACCATAAATACTTGGTTATTTCCAGCAAAAAGGTTCAATTTTACGGTAGATTAAATGTTTCATATGCCGAAATATCTCAGTTGGGAGAGCGTAAGACTGAAGGTCTCTGATTCAAACCCCGGCGAACTTCCACGAGTTCGGTGAATTGCCCCGGTTTTCGGCAATTATTTTATCATTGACTGAATAATCGAACAATACAGTTTGAATTGCGTGGTCAGAAACCACTTAACACAAATACGGCATCCCGTATTCTGTCTGATTCAAACGCCTTATCCAGAGGTAAAAGAAATACCATATCCGGTGTATTGTCCTGTGAAAACGCCCTATCAATAGTGATTTTAAAGTAAAACGAATGCACATTCACCCGAGGATAAAAAAGTACAACCGTTTACATACCATAAATGCTTGGTTATTTCCAGCAAAAAGTTCAACTTTACGGTAGATTAAATGTTTCATATGCCGAAATAGCTCAGTTGGGAGAGCGTTAAACTGAAGATCTAAAGGTCCCTGGTTCAAACCCCGGCGAACTTCCACGAGTTCGGTGAATTGTCCCGGGTTTCGGCAATTATTTTATCAATGATTGAACAATCGAACAATACAGTTTGATTTGCGTGTACAGAAACAAGTTAACACAAATACGGTATCCCGTATTCTGTCTGATTCAAACGCTGTATCCAGAGGTCGACAATTGCAAACTTTGCAACTGCAAACCTGCGTAACAGAAATACCATATGATGTGTATTGTCCTGTGAAACGCCCTATCAGAAGTTCGCCTGCCTTATCAAAAAGGGTGATTTTAAAGTAAAACGAATGCACATTCACCCGAGGATAAAAAGGTACAACCGTTTATAAACCATAAATTCTTTGTTATTTCCAGCAAAAAGTTCAATTTTACGGTAGATTAAAAGTTTCATATGCCGAAATAGCTCAGTTGGGAGAGCGTTAGACTGAAGATCTAAAGGTCCCTGGTTCAAACCCCGGCGAACTTCCACGAGTTCGGTGAATTGTCCCGGGTTTCGGCAATTATTTTGTCAATGATTGAACAATCGAACAATGCAGTTTGAATTGCGTGTACAGAAACAACTTAACACAAATACGGTATCCCGTATTCTGTCTGATTCAAACGCTGTATCCAGAGTTCGACCAAGGCAAACTTTGCAAAAACACACATGCGTAAAAGAAATACCATATCCGGTGTAATGTCCTGTGAAAACGCCCTGTCAGAAGTTCGCCTGCCTTATCAAAAAGGGTGATTTTAAAATAAAACGAATGCACATTCACCTGAGGATAAAAAGGTACAACCGTTTATAGACCATAAATTCTTGGTTATTTCCAGCAAAAAGTTCAACTTTACGGTAGATTAAATGTTTCATATGCCGAAATAGCTCAGTTGGGAGAGCGTTAGACTGAAGATCTAAAGGTCCCTGGTTCAAACCCCGGTGAACTTCCACGAGTTTGGTGCATTGTCCCGGGTTTCGGCAATGTTTTTATGAATGATTGAACAATCGAACAATACAGTTTGAATTGCGTGGACAGAAACCACTTAACACAAATACGGTATGCCGTATTCTGTCTGATTCAAACGCAGTATCCAGAGTTCGACCATGGCAAACTTTGCAAACACAAACCTGCGAAAAAGAAATACCATATCCGGTGTATTGTCCTGTGAAACGCCCTATCAGAAGTTCACCTGCCTTATCAAAAAGGGTGATTTTAAAGTGAAACGAATGCACATTCACCCGAGGATAAAAATGTACAACCGTTTATAAACCATAAATTCTTTGTTATTTCCAGCAAAAAGTTCAATTTTACGGTAGATTAAAAGTTGGGAGAGCGTTAGACTGAAGATCTAAAGGTCCCTGGTTCAAACCCCGGCGAACTTCCACGAGTTCGGTGAATTGTCCCGGGTTTCGGCAATTATTTTATCAAGGATTGAACAATCGAACAATACAGTTTGAATTGCGTGTACAGAAACAACTTAACACAAATACGGTATCCCGTATTCTGTCTGATTCAAACGCTGTATCCAGAGTTCGACCAAGGCAAACTTTGCAAAAACACACATGCGTAAAAGAAATACCATATCCGGTGTATTGTCCTGTGAAAACGCCCTGTCAGAAGTTCGCCTGCCTTATCAAAAAGGGTGATTTTAAAATAAAACGAATGCACATTCACCTGAGGATAAAAAGGTACAACCGTTTATAGACCATAAATTCTTGGTTATTTCCAGCAAAAAGTTCAAATTTACGGTAGATTAAATGTTTCATATGCCGAAATAGCTCAGTTGGGAGAGCGTTAGACTGAAGATCTAAAGGTCCCTGGTTCAAACCCCGGTGAACTTCCACGAGTTCGGTGAATTGTCCCGGGTTTCGGCAATTATTTTATCAATGATTGAACAATCGAACAATACAGTTTGAATTGCGTGGACAGAAACCACTTAACACAAATACGGTATGCCGTATTCTGTCTGATTCAAACGCAGTATCCAGAGTTCGACCATGGCAAACTTTGCAAATACAAACCTGCGAAAAAGAAATACCATATCCGGTGTATTGTCCTGTGAAACGCCCTGTCAGAAGTTCACCTGCCTTATCAAAAAGGGTGATTTTAAAGTAAAACGAATGCACATTCACCCGAGGATAAAAAGGTACAAACGTTTATAAACCATAAATTCTTGGTTATTTCCAGCAAATAGTTCAATTTTACGGTAGATTAAAAGTTTCATATGCCGAAATAGCTCAGTTGGGAGAGCGTTAGACTGAAGATCTAAAGGTCCCTGGTTCAAACCCCGGCGAACTTCCTCGAGTTCGGTGAATTGTCCCGGGTTTCGGCAATTATTTTATCAATGATTGAACAATCGAACAATACAGTTTGAATTGCCTGGACAGAAACCACTTAACACAAATACGGTATGCCGTATTCTGTCTGATTCAAACGCAGTATCCAGAGTTCGACCATGGCAAACTTTGCAAACACAAACCTGCGAAAAAGAAATACCATATCCGGTGTATTGTCCTGTGAAACGCCCTATCAGAAGTTCACCTGCCTTATCAAAAAGGGTGATTTTAAAGTAAAACGAATGCACATTCACCTGAGGATAAAAAGGTACAACCGTTTATAGACCATAAATTCTTGGTTATTTCCAGCAAAAAGTTCAACTTTACGGTAGATTAAATGTTTCATATGCCGAAATAGCTCAGTTGGGAGAGCGTTAGACTGAAGATCTAAAGATCCCTGGTTCAAACCCCGGTGAACTTCCACGAGTTCGGTGAATTGTCCCGGGTTTCGGCAATTATTTTATCAATGATTGAACAATCGAACAATACAGTTTGAATTGCGTGGACAGAAACCACTTAACACAAATACGGTATGCCGTATTCTGTCTGATTCAAACGCAGTATCCAGAGTTCGACCATGGCAAACTTTGCAAATACAAACCTGCGAAAAAGAAATACCATATCCGGTGTATTGTCCTGTGAAACGCCCTGTCAGAAGTTCACCTGCCTTATCAAAAAGGGTGATTTTAAAGTAAAACGAATGCACATTCACCCGAGGATAAAAAGGTACAAACGTTTATAAACCATAAATTCTTGGTTATTTCCAGCAAATAGTTCAATTTTACGGTAGATTAAAAGTTTCATATGCCGAAATAGCTCAGTTGGGAGAGCGTTAGACTGAAGATCTAAAGGTCCCTGGTTCAAACCCCGGCGAACTTCCTCGAGTTCGGTGAATTGTCCCGGGTTTCGGCAATTATTTTATCAATGATTGAACAATCGAACAATACAGTTTGAATTGCGTGGACAGAAACCACTTAACACAAATACGGTATGCCGTATTCTGTCTGATTCAAACGCAGTATCCAGAGTTCGACCATGGCAAACTTTGCAAACACAAACCTGCGAAAAAGAAATACCATATCCGGTGTATTGTCCTGTGAAACGCCCTATCAGAAGTTCACCTGCCTTATCAAAAAGGGTGATTTTAAAGTAAAACGAATGCACATTCACCTGAGGATAAAAAGGTACAACCGTTTATAGACCATAAATTCTTGGTTATTTCCAGCAAAAAGTTCAACTTTACGGTAGATTAAATGTTTCATATGCCGAAATAGCTCAGTTGGGAGAGCGTTAGACTGAAGATCTAAAGGTCCCTGGTTCAAACCCAGGCGAACTTCCACGAGTTCGGTGAATTGTCCCGGGTTTCGGCAATTATTTTATCAATGATTGAACAATCGAACAATACAGTTTGAATTGCGTGTACAGAAACAACTTAACACAAATACGGTATCCAGTATTCTGTCTGATTCAAACGCAGTATCCAGAGTTCGACCATGGCAAACTTTGCAAACACAAACCTGCGAAAAAGAAATACCATATCCGGTGTATTGTCCTGTGAAACGCCCTATCAGAAGTTCACCTGCCTTATCAAAAAGGGTGATTTTAAAGTGAAACGAATGCACATTCACCCGAGGATAAAAGGGTACAACCATTTATAAACCATAAATTCTTTGTTATTTCCAGCAAAAAGTTCAATTTTACGGTAGATTAAAAGTTTCATATGCCGAAATAGCTCAGTTGGGAGAGCGTTAGACTGAAGATCTAAAGGTCCCTGGTTCAAACCCCGGTGAACTTCCACGAGTTCGGTGAATTGTCCCGGGTTTCGGCAATTATTTTATCAATGATTGAACAATCGAACAATACAGTTTGAATTGCGTGGACAGAAACCACTTAACACAAATACGGTATGCCGTATTCTGTCTGATTCAAACGCAGTATCCAGAGTTCGACCATGGCAAACTTTGCAAATACAAACCTGCGAAAAAGAAATACCATATCCGGTGTATTGTCCTGTGAAACGCCCTGTCAGAAGTTCACCTGCCTTATCAAAAAGGGTGATTTTAAAGTAAAACGAATGCACATTCACCCGAGGATAAAAAGGTACAAACGTTTATAAACCATAAATTCTTGGTTATTTCCAGCAAATAGTTCAATTTTACGGTAGATTAAAAGTTTCATATGCCGAAATAGCTCAGTTGGGAGAGCGTTAGACTGAAGATCTAAAGGTCCCTGGTTCAAACCCCGGCGAACTTCCTCGAGTTCGGTGAATTGTCCCGGGTTTCGGCAATTATTTTATCAATGATTGAACAATCGAACAATACAGTTTGAATTGCGTGGACAGAAACCACTTAACACAAATACGGTATGCCGTATTCTGTCTGATTCAAACGCTGTATCCAGAGGTCGACAATTGCAAACTTTGCAACTGCAAACCTGCGTAACAGAAATACCATATGATGTGTATTGTCCTGTGAAACGCCCTATCAGAAGTTCGCCTGCCTTATCAAAAAGGGTGATTTTAAAGTAAAACGAATGCACATTCACCCGAGGATGAAAAGTTACAACCGTTTATAAACCATAAATTCTTGGTTATTTCCAGCAAAAAGTTCAATTTTACGGTAGATTAAAAGTTTCATATGCCGAAATAGCCCAGTTGGGAGAGCGTTAGACTGAAAATCTAAAGGTCCCTGGTTCAAACCCCGGCGAACTTCCACGAGTTCCGTGAATTGTCCCGGGTTTCGGCAATTATTTTATCAATGATTGAACAATCGAACAATACAGTTTGATTTGCGTGTACAGAAACAACTTAACACAAATACGGTATCCCGTATTCTGTCTGATTCAAACGCTGTATCCAGAGGTCGACCATTGCAAACTTTGCAACTGCAAACCTGCGTAACAGAAATACCATATGATGTGTATTGTCCTGTGAAACGCCCTATCAGAAGTTCGCCTGCCTTATCAAAAAGGGTGATTTTAAAGTAAAACGAATGCACATTCACCCGAGGATAAAAAGGTACAACCGTTTATAAACCATAAATTCTTTGTTATTTCCAGCAAAAAGTTCAATTTTACGGTAGATTAAAAGTTTCATATGCCGAAATAGCTCAGTTGGGAGAGCGTTAGACTGAAGATCTAAAGGTCCCTGGTTCAAACCCCGGCGAACTTCCTCGAGTTCGGTGAATTGTCCCGGGTTTCGGCAATTATTTTATCAATGATTGAACAATCGAACAATACAGTTTGATTTGCGTGTACAGAAACAACTTAACACAAATATGGTATCCCGTATTCTGTCTGATTCAAACGCTGTATCCAGAGGTCGACCATTGCAAACTTTGCAACTGCAAACCTGCGTAACAGAAATACCATATGATGTGTATTGTCCTGTGAAACGCCCTATCAGAAGTTCGCCTGCCTTATCAAAAAGGGTGATTTTAAAGTAAAACGAATGCACATTCACCCGAGGATAAAAAGGTACAACCGTTTATAAACCATAAATTCTTTGTTATTTCCAGCAAAAAGTTCAATTTTACGGTAGATTAAAAGTTTCATATGCCGAAATAGCTCAGTTGGGAGAGCGTTAGACTGAAGATCTAAAGGTCCCTGGTTCAAACCCCGGCGAACTTCCACGAGTTCGGTGAATTGTCCCGGGTTTCGGCAATTATTTTGTCAATGATTGAACAATCGAACAATGCAGTTTGAATTGCGTGTACAGAAACAACTTAACACAAATACGGTATCCCGTATTCTGTCTGATTCAAACGCTGTATCCAGAGTTCGACCAAGGCAAACTTTGCAAAAACACACATGCGTAAAAGAAATACCATATCCGGTGTAATGTCCTGTGAAAACGCCCTGTCAGAAGTTCGCCTGCCTTATCAAAAAGGGTGATTTTAAAATAAAACGAATGCACATTCACCTGAGGATAAAAAGGTACAACCGTTTATAGACCATAAATTCTTGGTTATTTCCAGCAAAAAGTTCAACTTTACGGTAGATTAAATGTTTCATATGCCGAAATAGCTCAGTTGGGAGAGCGTTAGACTGAAGATCTAAAGGTCCCTGGTTCAAACCCCGGTGAACTTCCACGAGTTTGGTGCATTGTCCCGGGTTTCGGCAATGTTTTTATGAATGATTGAACAATCGAACAATACAGTTTGAATTGCGTGGACAGAAACCACTTAACACAAATACGGTATGCCGTATTCTGTCTGATTCAAACGCAGTATCCTGAGTTCGACCATGGCAAACTTTGCAAACACAAACCTGCGAAAAAGAAATACCATATCCGGTGTATTGTCCTGTGAAACGCCCTATCAGAAGTTCACCTGCCTTATCAAAAAGGGTGATTTTAAAGTGAAACGAATGCACATTCACCCGAGGATAAAAATGTACAACCGTTTATAAACCATAAATTCTTTGTTATTTCCAGCAAAAAGTTCTATTTTACGGTAGATTAAAAGTTGGGAGAGCGTTAGACTGAAGATCTAAAGGTCCCTGGTTCAAACCCCGGCGAACTTCCACGAGTTCGGTGAATTGTCCCGGGTTTCGGCAATTATTTTATCAAGGATTGAACAATCGAACAATACAGTTTGAATTGCGTGTACAGAAACAACTTAACACAAATACGGTATCCCGTATTCTGTCTGATTCAAACGCTGTATCCAGAGTTCGACCAAGGCAAACTTTGCAAAAACACACATGCGTAAAAGAAATACCATATCCGGTGTATTGTCCTGTGAAAACGCCCTGTCAGAAGTTCGCCTGCCTTATCAAAAAGGGTGATTTTAAAATAAAACGAATGCACATTCACCTGAGGATAAAAAGGTACAACCGTTTATAGACCATAAATTCTTGGTTATTTCCAGCAAAAAGTTCAAATTTACGGTAGATTAAATGTTTCATATGCCGAAATAGCTCAGTTGGGAGAGCGTTAGACTGAAGATCTAAAGGTCCCTGGTTCAAACCCCGGTGAACTTCCACGAGTTCGGTGAATTGTCCCGGGTTTCGGCAATTATTTTATCAATGATTGAACAATCGAACAATACAGTTTGAATTGCGTGGACAGAAACCACTTAACACAAATACGGTATGCCGTATTCTGTCTGATTCAAACGCAGTATCCAGAGTTCGACCATGGCAAACTTTGCAAACACAAACCTGCGAAAAAGAAATACCATATCCGGTGTATTGTCCTGTGAAACGCCCTATCAGAAGTTCACCTGCCTTATCAAAAAGGGTGATTTTAAAGTAAAACGAATGCACATTCACCTGAGGATAAAAAGGTACAACCGTTTATAGACCATAAATTCTTGGTTATTTCCAGCAAAAAGTTCAACTTTACGGTAGATTAAATGTTTCATATGCCGAAATAGCTCAGTTGGGAGAGCGTTAGACTGAAGATCTAAAGGTCCCTGGTTCAAACCCAGGCGAACTTCCACGAGTTCGGTGAATTGTCCCGGGTTTCGGCAATTATTTTATCAATGATTGAACAATCGAACAATACAGTTTGAATTGCGTGGACAGAAACCACTTAACACAAATACGGTATGCCGTATTCTGTCTGATTCAAACGCAGTATCCAGAGTTCGACCATGGCAAACTTTGCAAACACAAACCTGCGAAAAAGAAATACCATATCCGGTGTATTGTCCTGTGAAACGCCCTATCAGAAGTTCACCTGCCTTATCAAAAAGGGTGATTTTAAAGTAAAACGAATGCACATTCACCTGAGGATAAAAAGGTACAACCGTTTATAGACCATAAATTCTTGGTTATTTCCAGCAAAAAGTTCAACTTTACGGTAGATTAAATGTTTCATATGCCGAAATAGCTCAGTTGGGAGAGCGTTAGACTGAAGATCTAAAGATCCCTGGTTCAAACCCCGGTGAACTTCCACGAGTTCGGTGAATTGTCCCGGGTTTCGGCAATTATTTTATCAATGATTGAACAATCGAACAATACAGTTTGAATTGCGTGGACAGAAACCACTTAACACAAATACGGTATGCCGTATTCTGTCTGATTCAAACGCAGTATCCAGAGTTCGACCATGGCAAACTTTGCAAATACAAACCTGCGAAAAAGAAATACCATATCCGGTGTATTGTCCTGTGAAACGCCCTGTCAGAAGTTCACCTGCCTTATCAAAAAGGGTGATTTTAAAGTAAAACGAATGCACATTCACCCGAGGATAAAAAGGTACAAACGTTTATAAACCATAAATTCTTGGTTATTTCCAGCAAATAGTTCAATTTTACGGTAGATTAAAAGTTTCATATGCCGAAATAGCTCAGTTGGGAGAGCGTTAGACTGAAGATCTAAAGGTCCCTGGTTCAAACCCCGGCGAACTTCCTCGAGTTCGGTGAATTGTCCCGGGTTTCGGCAATTATTTTATCAATGATTGAACAATCGAACAATACAGTTTGAATTGCGTGGACAGAAACCACTTAACACAAATACGGTATGCCGTATTCTGTCTGATTCAAACGCAGTATCCAGAGTTCGACCATGGCAAACTTTGCAAACACAAACCCGCGAAAAAGAAATACCATATCCGGTGTATTGTCCTGTGAAACGCCCTATCAGAAGTTCACCTGCCTTATCAAAAAGGGTGATTTTAAAGTGAAACGAATGCACATTCACCCGAGGATAAAAGGGTACAACCATTTATAAACCATAAATTCTTTGTTATTTCCAGCAAAAAGTTCAATTTTACGGTAGATTAAAAGTTTCATATGCCGAAATAGCTCAGTTGGGAGAGCGTTAGACTGAAGATCTATAGGTCCCTGGTTCAAACCCCGGTGAACTTCCACGAGTTCGGTGAATTGTCCCGGGTTTCGGCAATTATTTTATCAATGATTGAACAATCGAACAATACAGTTTGAATTGCGTGGACAGAAACCACTTAACACAAATACGGTATGCCGTATTCTGTCTGATTCAAACGCAGTATCCAGAGTTCGACCATGGCAAACTTTGCAAATACAAACCTGCGAAAAAGAAATACCATATCCGGTGTATTGTCCTGTGAAACGCCCTGTCAGAAGTTCACCTGCCTTATCAAAAAGGGTGATTTTAAAGTAAAACGAATGCACATTCACCCGAGGATAAAAAGGTACAAACGTTTATAAACCATAAATTCTTGGTTATTTCCAGCAAATAGTTCAATTTTACGGTAGATTAAAAGTTTCATATGCCGAAATAGCTCAGTTGGGAGAGCGTTAGACTGAAGATCTAAAGGTCCCTGGTTCAAACCCCGGCGAACTTCCTCGAGTTCGGTGAATTGTCCCGGGTTTCGGCAATTATTTTATCAATGATTGAACAATCGAACAATACAGTTTGAATTGCGTGGACAGAAACCACTTAACACAAATACGGTATGCCGTATTCTGTCTGATTCAAACGCAGTATCCAGAGTTCGACCATGGCAAACTTTGCAAACACAAACCTGCGAAAAAGAAATACCATATCCGGTGTATTGTCCTGTGAAACGCCCTATCAGAAGTTCACCTGCCTTATCAAAAAGGGTGATTTTAAAGTAAAACGAATGCACATTCACCTGAGGATAAAAAGGTACAACCGTTTATAGACCATAAATTCTTGGTTATTTCCAGCAAAAAGTTCAACTTTACGGTAGATTAAATGTTTCATATGCCGAAATAGCTCAGTTGGGAGAGCGTTAGACTGAAGATCTAAAGGTCCCTGGTTCAAACCCCGGTGAACTTCCACGAGTTCGGTGAATTGTCCCGGGTTTCGGCAATTATTTTATCAATGATTGAACAATCGAACAATACAGTTTGAATTGCGTGGACAGAAACCACTTAACACAAATACGGTATGCCGTATTCTGTCTGATTCAAACGCAGTATCCAGAGTTCGACCATGGCAAACTTTGCAAATACAAACCTGCGAAAAAGAAATACCATATCCGGTGTATTGTCCTGTGAAACGCCCTGTCAGAAGTTCACCTGCCTTATCAAAAAGGGTGATTTTAAAGTAAAACGAATGCACATTCACCCGAGGATAAAAAGGTACAAACGTTTATAAACCATAAATTCTTGGTTATTTCCAGCAAATAGTTCAATTTTACGGTAGATTAAAAGTTTCATATGCCGAAATAGCTCAGTTGGGAGAGCGTTAGACTGAAGATCTAAAGGTCCCTGGTTCAAACCCCGGCGAACTTCCTCGAGTTCGGTGAATTGTCCCGGGTTTCGGCAATTATTTTATCAATGATTGAACAATCGAACAATACAGTTTGAATTGCGTGGACAGAAACCACTTAACACAAATACGGTATGCCGTATTCTGTCTGATTCAAACGCAGTATCCAGAGTTCGACCATGGCAAACTTTGCAAACACAAACCTGCGAAAAAGAAATACCATATCCGGTGTATTGTCCTGTGAAACGCCCTATCAGAAGTTCACCTGCCTTATCAAAAAGGGTGATTTTAAAATAAAACG
The DNA here is from genome assembly GCF_978046115.1 of Saccoglossus kowalevskii. Lineage (NCBI taxonomy): Eukaryota > Metazoa > Hemichordata > Enteropneusta > Harrimaniidae > Saccoglossus > Saccoglossus kowalevskii. The sequence continues at coordinate 35,277,491 of NC_140653.1, forward strand.
AATGCACATTCACCTGAGGATAAAAAGGTACAACCGTTTATAGACCATAAATTCTTGGTTATTTCCAGCAAAAAGTTCAACTTTACGGTAGATTAAATGTTTCATATGCCGAAATAGCTCAGTTGGGAGAGCGTTAGACTGAAGATCTAAAGGTCCCTGGTTCAAACCCAGGCGAACTTCCACGAGTTCGGTGAATTGTCCCGGGTTTCGGCAATTATTTTATCAATGATTGAACAATCGAACAATACAGTTTGAATTGCGTGTACAGAAACAACTTAACACAAATACGGTATCCAGTATTCTGTCTGATTCAAACGCAGTATCCAGAGTTCGACCATGGCAAACTTTGCAAACACAAACCTGCGAAAAAGAAATACCATATCCGGTGTATTGTCCTGTGAAACGCCCTATCAGAAGTTCACCTGCCTTATCAAAAAGGGTGATTTTAAAGTGAAACGAATGCACATTCACCCGAGGATAAAAGGGTACAACCATTTATAAACCATAAATTCTTTGTTATTTCCAGCAAAAAGTTCAATTTTACGGTAGATTAAAAGATTCATATGCCGAAATAGCTCAGTTGGGAGAGCGTTAGACTGAAGATCTAAAGGTCCCTGGTTCAAACCCCGGTGAACTTCCACGAGTTCGGTGAATTGTCCCGGGTTTCGGCAATTATTTTATCAATGATTGAACAATCGAACAATACAGTTTGAATTGCGTGGACAGAAACCACTTAACACAAATACGGTATGCCGTATTCTGTCTGATTCAAACGCAGTATCCAGAGTTCGACCATGGCAAACTTTGCAAACACAAACCTGCGAAAAAGAAATACCATATCCGGTGTATTGTCCTGTGAAACGCCCTATCAGAAGTTCACCTGCCTTATCAAAAAGGGTGATTTTAAAGTGAAACGAATGCACATTCACCCGAGGATAAAAGGGTACAACCATTTATAAACCATAAATTCTTTGTTATTTCCAGCAAAAAGTTCAATTTTACGGTAGATTAAAAGTTTCATATGCCGAAATAGCTCAGTTGGGAGAGCGTTAGACTGAAGATCTAAAGGTCCCTGGTTCAAACCCCGGCGAACTTCCACGAGTTCGGTGAATTGTCCCGGGTTTCGGCAATTATTTTATCAAGGATTGAACAATCGAACAATACAGTTTGAATTGCGTGTACAGAAACAACTTAACACAAATACGGTATCCCGTATTCTGTCTGATTCAAACGCTGTATCCAGAGTTCGACCAAGGCAAACTTTGCAAAAACACACATGCGTAACAGAAATACCATATGATGTGTATTGTCCTGTGAAACGCCCTATCAGAAGTTCGCCTGCCTTATCAAAAAGGGTGATTTTAAAGTAAAACGAATGCACATTCACCCGAGGATAAAAAGGTACAACCGTTTATAGACCATAAATTCTTGGTTATTTCCAGCAAAAAGTTCAACTTTACGGTAGATTAAATGTTTCATATGCCGAAATAGCTCAGTTGGGAGAGCGTTAGACTGAAGATCTAAAGGTCCCTGGTTCAAACCCCGGTGAACTTCCACGAGTTCGGTGAATTGTCCCGGGTTTCGGCAATTATTTTATCAATGATTGAACAATCGAACAATACAGTTTGAATTGCGTGGACAGAAACCACTTAACACAAATACGGTATGCCGTATTCTGTCTGATTCAAACGCAGTATCCAGAGTTCGACCATGGCAAACTTTGCAAACACAAACCTGCGAAAAAGAAATACCATATCCGGTGTATTGTCCTGTGAAACGCCCTATCAGAAGTTCACCTGCCTTATCAAAAAGGGTGATTTTAAAGTAAAACGAATGCACATTCACCCGAGGATAAAAAGGTACAACCGTTTATAAACCATAAATTCTTGGTTATTTCCAGCAAAAAGTTCAATTTTACGGTTTATTAAAAGTTTCATATGCCGAAATAGCTCAGTTGGGAGAGCGTTAGACTGAAGATCTAAAGGTCCCTGGTTCAAACCCCGGCGAACTTCCACGAGTTCGGTGAATTGTCCCGGGTTTCGGCAATTATTTTATCAATGATTGAACAATCGAACAATACAGTTTGAATTGCGTGGACAGAAACCACTTAACACAAATACGGTATGCCGTATTCTGTCTGATTCAAACGCAGTATCCAGAGTTCGACAATGGCAAACTTTGCAAACACAAACCTGCGAAAAAGAAATACCATATCCGGTGTATTGTCCTGTGAAACGCCCTATCAGAAGTTCACCTGCCTTATCAAAAAGGGTGATTTTAAAGTAAAACGAATGCACATTCACCCGAGGATGAAAAGTTACAACCGTTTATAAACCATAAATTCTTGGTTATTTCCAGCAAAAAGTTCAATTTTACGGTAGATGAAAACTTTCATATGCCGAAATAGCTCAGTTGGGAGAGCGTTAGACTGAAGATCTAAAGGTCTCTGGTTCAAACCCCGGCGAACTTCCACGAGTTCCGTGAATTGTCCCGGGTTTCGGCAATTATTTTATCAATGATTGAACAATCGAACAATACAGTTTGAATTGCGTGGACAGAAACCACTTAACACAAATACGGTATGCCGTATTCTGTCCGATTCAAACGCAGTATCCAGAGTTCGACCATGGCAAACTTTGCAAACACAAACCTGCGAAAAAGAAATACCATATCCGGTGTATTGTCCTGTGAAACGCCCTATCAGAAGATCACCTGCCTTATCAAAAAGGGTGATTTTAAAGTAAAACGAATGCACATTCACCCGAGGATAAAAAGGTACAACTGTTTATAAACCATAAATTCTTGGTTATTTCCAGCAAAAAGTTCAATTTTACGGTAGATTAAAAGTTTCATATGCCGAAATAGCTCAGTTGGGAGAGCGTTAGACTGAAGATCTAAAGGTCCCTGGTTCAAACCCCGGCGAACTTCCACGAGTTCGGTGAATTGTCCCGGGTTTCGGCAATTATTTTATCAATGATTGAACAATCGAACAATACAGTTTGAATTGCGTGGACAGAAACCACTTAACACAAATACGGTATGCCGTATTCTGTCTGATTCAAACGCAGTATCCAGAGTTCGACCATGGCAAACTTTGCAAACACAAACCTGCGAAAAAGAAATACCATATCCGGTGTATTGTCCTGTGAAACGCCCTATCAGAAGTTCACCTGCCTTATCAAAAAGGGTGATTTTAAAGTAAAACGAATGCACATTCACCCGAGGATAAAAAGGTACAACCGTTTATAAACCATAAATTCTTGGTTATTTCCAGCAAAAAGTTCAACTTTACGGTAGATTAAATGTTTCATATGCCGAAATAGCTCAGTTGGGAGAGCGTTAAACTGAAGATCTAAAGGTCCCTGATTCAAACCCCGGCGAACTTCCACGAGTTCGGTGAATTGTCCCGGGTTTCGGCAATTATTTTATCAATGATTGAACAATCGAACAATACAGTTTGAATTGCGTGGACAGAAACCACTTAACACAAATACGGTATGCCGTATTCTGTCTGATTCAAACGCTGTATCCAGAGGTCGACCATTGCAAACTTTGCAACTGCAAACCTGCGTAACAGAAATACCATATGATGTGTATTGTCCTGTGAAACGCCCTATCAGAAGTTCGCCTGCCTTATCAAAAAGGGTGATTTTAAAGTAAAACGAATGCACATTCACCCGAGGATGAAAAGTTACAACCGTTTATAAACCATAAATTCTTGGTTATTTCCAGCAAAAAGTTCAATTTTACGGTAGATTAAAAGTTTCATATGCCGAAATAGCCCAGTTGGGAGAGCGTTAGACTGAAAATCTAAAGGTCCCTGGTTCAAACCCCGGCGAACTTCCACGAGTTCCGTGAATTGTCCCGGGTTTCGGCAATTATTTTATCAATGATTGAACAATCGAACAATACAGTTTGATTTGCGTGTACAGAAACAACTTAACACAAATACGGTATCCCGTATTCTGTCTGATTCAAACGCTGTATCCAGAGGTCGACCATTGCAAACTTTGCAACTGCAAACCTGCGTAACAGAAATACCATATGATGTGTATTGTCCTGTGAAACGCCCTATCAGAAGTTCGCCTGCCTTATCAAAAAGGGTGATTTTAAAGTAAAACGAATGCACATTCACCCGAGGATAAAAAGTTACAACCGTTTATAAACCATAAATTCTCTGTTATTTCCAGCAAAAAGTTCAATTTTACGGTAGATTAAAAGTTTCATATGCCGAAATAGCTCAGTTGGGAGAGCGTTAGACTGAAGATCTAAAGACCCTATCAGAAGTTCGCCTGCCTTATCAAAAAGGGTGATTTTAAAGTAAAACGAATGCACATTCACCCGAGGATAAAAAGGTACAACCGTTTATAAACCATAAATTCTTGGTTATTTCCAGCAAAAAGTTCAATTTTACGGTAGATTAAAAGTTTCATATGCCGAAATAGCTCAGTTGGGAGAGCGTTAGACTGAAGATCTAAAGGTCCCTGGTTCAAACCCCGGCGAACTTCCACGAGTTCGGTGAATTGTCCCGGGTTTCGGCAATTATTTTATCAATGATTGAACAATACAGTTTGAATTGCGTGGACAGAAACCACTTAAGACAAATACGGTATGCCGTATTCTGTCTGATTCAAACGCAGTATCCAGAGTTCGACCATGGCAAACTTTGCAAACACAAACCTGCGAAAAAGAAATACCATATCCGGTGTATTGTCCTGTGAAACGCCCTATCAGAAGTTCACCTGCCTTATCAAAAAGGGTGATTTTAAAGTAAAACGAATGCACATTCACCCGAGGATGAAAAGTTACAACCGTTTATAAACCATAAATTCTTGGTTATTTCCTGCAAAAAGTTCAATTTTACGGTAGATTAAAAGTTTCATATGCCGAAATAGCCCAGTTGGGAGAGCGTTAGACTGAAAATCTAAAGATCCCTGGTTCAAACCCCGGCGAACTTCCACGAGTTCGGTGAATTGTCCATAGGTTTCGGCAATTATTTTAGCAATGATTGAACAATCGAACAATACAGTTTGAAGTGCGAGGACAAAAACCACTTAACACAAATACAGTATCCCGTACTCTGTCTGATTCAAACGCCTTATCCAGAGGTCGACCATTGCAAACACAAACCTGCGTAAAAGAAATACCATATCCGGTGTATTGTCCTGTGAAAACGCCCTATCAGAAGTTCGCCTGCCTTATCAAAAAGGTTGATTTTAAAGTATACAGTTTGAATTGCGTGGACAGAAACAACTTAAAACAAATACGGTATCCCGTATTCTGCCTGATTCAATCGCTGTATCCAGAGTTCGACCATAGCAAACTTTGCAAACACAAACCTGCGAAAAAGAAATACCATATCCGGTGAATTGTCCTGTGAAAACGCCCTGTCAGAAGTTCGCTAGACTTATCAAAAAGGGTGATTTTAAAGTAAAACGAATGCACATTCACCTGTGGATAAAAAGGTACAACCGTTTATAGACCATAAATACTTCATTATTTCCAGAAAAAAAGTTCAACTTTACGGAAGAATAGGTGTTTCATATGCCGAAATAGCTCAGTTGGGAGAGCGTTAGACTGAAGATCTAAAGGTCCCTGGTTCAAACCCCGGTGAACTTCCATGAGTTCGGTGAATTGTCCCGGGTTTCGGCAATTATTTTATCAATGATTGAACATTCGAACAATGCAGTTTGAATTGCGTGGACCGAAACCACTTAACACAAATACGGTATCCCGTATTCTGTCTGATTCAAACGCTGTATCCAGATATCGACTATTGCAAACATTGCAAACACAAACCTGCGAAAAAGAAATACCATATCCGGTGAATTGTCCTTTGGAAACGCCATATCAAGAGTTCGCCTGCCACATGAAAAAGGGTGATTTTAAAGTAAAACGAATGCACATTCACCTGTGGATAAAAAGGTACAACCGTTTATAAACCATAAATTCTTGGTTATTTCCAGCAAAAAGTTCAATTTTACGGTAGATTCAAAGTTTCTTATGCCGAAATAGCTCAGGTGGGAGAGCGTTAGACTGAAGATCTAAAGGTCCCTGAAAACGCCCTATCAGGAGTTCGACTGCCTTATCAAAAAGGGTGGTTTTAAAGTAAAACGAATGCACATTTACCTGAGGATAAATCATACAACCGTTTATATACCATAAATACTTGGTTATTTCCAGCAAAAAGGTTCAATTTTACGGTAGATTAAATGTTTCATATGCCGAAATATCTCAGTTGGGAGAGCGTAAGACTGAAGGTCTCTGATTCAAACCCCGGCGAACTTCCACGAGTTCGGTGAATTGCCCCGGTTTTCGGCAATTATTTTATCATTGACTGAATAATCGAACAATACAGTTTGAATTGCGTGGTCAGAAACCACTTAACACAAATACGGCATCCCGTATTCTGTCTGATTCAAACGCCTTATCCAGAGGTCGACCATTGCAAATTTTGCAACTACAAACCTGCGTAAAAGAAATACCATATCCGGTGTATTGTCCTGTGAAAACGCCCTATCAAGAGTTCGCCTGCCTCATCAAAAAGGGTGATTTTAAAGTAAAACGAATGCACATTCACCCGAGGATAAAAAAGTACAACCGTTTATATACCATAAATGCTTGGTTATTTCGAGCAAAAAGTTCAAATTTACAGTAGATTATATGTTTCATATGCCGAAATAGCTCAGTAGCGAGAGCGTTGGCCTGAAGATCTAAAGGTTCCTGGTTCAAACGCCGACGAACTTCCACAGGTTCGGTGAATTGTCCCTTGTTTCGGCAATTATTTTATCAATGATTGAACAATCGAACAATACAGTTTGAATTGCGTGTACAGAAACCACTTAACACAAATACGGTATCCCGTATTCTGTCTGATTCAAACGCTGTATCCAGAGGTCGACCATTGCAAACTTTGCAACTGCAAACCTGCGTAAAAGAAATACCATATCCGGTGTATTGTCCTGTGAAACGCCCTATCAGAAGTTCGCCTGCCTTATCAAAAAGGGTGATTTTAAAGTAAAACGAATGCACATTCACCTGTGGATAAAAAGGTACAACCGTTTATAGACCATAAATACTTCATTATTTCCAGAAAAAAAGTTCAACTTTACGGAAGATTAGATGTTTCATATGCCGAATTAGCTCAGTTGGGAGAGCGTTAGACTGAAGATCTAAAGGTCCCTGCTTCAAACCCGGCGAACTTCCACGAGTTCGGTGAATTGTTCCGGTTTTCGGCAATTATTTTATCATTGACTGAACAATCGAACAATACAGTTTGAATTGCGTGGTCAGAAACCACTTAACACAAATACGGCATCCCGTATTCTGTCTGATTCAAACGCCTTATCCAGAGGTCGACCATTGCAAATTTTGCAACTACAAACCTGCGTAAAAGAAATACCATATCCGGTGTATTGTCCTGTGAAAACGCCCTATCAAGAGTGATTTTAAAGTAAAACGAATGCACATTCACCCGAGGATAAAAAAGTACAACCGTTTACATACCATAAATGCTTGGTTATTTCCAGCAAAAAGTTCAAATTTACGGTAGATTATATGTTTCATATGCCGAAATAGCTCAGTTGCGAGAGCGTTGGCCTGAAGATCTAAAGGTTCCTGGTTCAAACGCCGGCGAACTTCCACGGGTTCGGTGAATTGTCCCTTGTTTCGGCAATTATTTTATCAATGATTGAACAATCGAACAATACAGTTTGAATTGCGTGTACAGAAACCACTTAACACAAATACGGTATCCCGTATTCTGTCTGATTCAAACGCAGTATCCAGAGGTCGACCATTGCAAACTTTGCAACTGAAAACCTGCGTAAAAGAAATACCATATCCGGTGTATTGTCCTGTGAAACGCCCTATCAGAAGTTCGCCTGCCTTATCAAAAAGGGTGATTTTAAAGTAAAACGAATGCACATTCACCTGTGGATAAAAAGGTACAACCGTTTATAGACCATAAATACTGGGTTATTTCCAGCAAAAAAGTTCAATTTTACGGTAGATTAAAAGTTTCATATGCCGAAATAGTTCAGTTGGGAGAGCGTTAGACTGAAGATCTAAAGGTCCCTGGTTTAAACCCCGGCGAACTTCACGAGTTCGGTGAATTGTCCCGGGTTTCGCCAATTATTTTATCAATGATTGAACAATCGAACAATACAGTTTGTATTGCGTGGACAGAAACCACTTAACACAAATACGGTATCCCGTATTCTGCCTGATTCAAACGCTGTATTCAGAGTTCGACCATGGCAAACTTTGCAAACACAAACCTGCGAAAAAGATATACCATATCCGGTGAATTGTCCTGTGAAAACGCCCTACCATGAGTTCGCCTGCCTTATCAATAAGGGTGATTTTAAAGTAAAACGAATGCACATTCACCTGAGGATAAAAAGATACAACCGTTTATATACCATAAATATTTGGTTATTTCCAGCAAAAAAGTTCAATTTTACGGTAGATTGTTTCATATGCCGAAATAGCTCAGTTGGGAGAGCGTTAGACTGAAGATCTAAAGGTCCCTCATTTAAACCCCAGCGAACTTCCACGAGTTCGGTGAATTGTCCCGGGTTCCGGCAATTATTTTATCATTGACTGAACAATCGAACCATACAGTTTGAATTGCGTTGTCAGAAACCACTTAACACAAATACGGCATCCCGTATTCTGCCTGATTCAAACGCCTTATCCAGAGATCGGCCATTGCAAACTTTGCAACTACAAACATGCCTAAAAGAAATACCATAGCCGGTGTATTGTCCTGTGAAAACGCCCTCCCAGGAGTTCGACTGCCTTATCAAAAAGGGTGGTTTTAAAGTAAAACGAATGCACATTTACCTGAGGATAAAACATACAACCGTTTATATACCATAAATACTTGGTTATTTCCAGCAAAAAAGTTCAATTTTACGGTAGATTAAAAGTTTCATATGCCGAAATAGTTCAGTTGGGAGAGCGTTAGACTGAAGATCTAAAGGTCCCTGGTTTAAACCCCGGCGAACTTCACGAGTTCGGTGAATTGTCCCGGGTTTCGGCAATTATTTTATCAATGATTGAACAATCGAACAATACAGTTTGAATTGCGTGTACAGAAACCACTTAACACAAATACGGTATCCGGTATTCTGTCTGATTCAAACGCTGTATCCAGATATCGACCATTGCAAACATTGCAACTACAAACCTGCGAAAAAGAAATACCATATCCGTTGAATTGTCGTTTGGAAACGCCCTATCAAGAGTTCGCTTGCCTCATCAAAAAGGGTGATTTTAAAGTAAAACGAATGCACATTCACCTGTGGATAAAAAGGTACAACCGTTTATAGACCATAAACACTTGGTTATTTCCAGCAAAAAAGTTCAACTTTACGGAAGATTAAATGTTTCATATGCCGAATTAGCTCAGTTTGGAGAGCGTTAGACTGAAGATCTAAAGGTCCCTGGTTCAAACCCGGCGAACTTCCACAGTTCGGTTAATTGTCCCGGGTTTCGGCAATTACTTTATCAATGACTGAACAATCGAACAATACAGTTTGAATTGCGTAGACAGAGACCACTTTTGATTTAAACCACAGTGTCTCTATCACCGGTCTGGAAACGCTTAGTATTCTCATGGAGGTAATTATTACCTCCATGGTATTCTATTGTACTAACCCTCGTAACGGGCAAATAAATCGTTGACACCTTACGCCAAGTTATCCCGAAAATAAACTCCCATTGATGTAGTCGTGCATATCATTAACCCACTGGAAGTTACCATGATACTTAGCGATTTGGGCCATTGCGCATGCGTCATTACCAGCACACGGATCACAACATTACCATGTGGAAGGCTTACGGCGATTTTGTCGAATTCGGCGATGACAACTTTGATTGGGATTTTGTTTTAAAAGACGTCATTGAGGAAGAAATCCTTGAAGTGCATAAAGATAAACCATGTAGTTCAACCAGTGCCGAAAACATACCGGAGAAACCTTTTACGAGGCATGATTGCCACGCCCACACGCCTGTCAAAACTCCACAACTGCTGTCTGAACGTAAACAAAATTTGTCTATGAAATTAAACTCTTTATTACACCCCAGACTGAATTAAACCACCCCATTAGTTTCAGAATCAGTTTCTTTAATCACTAAATAAAAATGGAATTGGAGAATTACCCCATTCCCTTGTAATCGGAACAGAAACTAGCGTTACAATTATACGACTGAGAGAATGATGTGATCCAAAATGGCGCCGTCGTGAATACAATTACGTGCAAAACCAAGACCCAAAAATCATACATCTTGTGACATTAAACAGTATTTCAATTGATTGTGTTGCCGATATACATAGTTGTTGCAATTAATATGCCTGAAAAACAAAATAAGCAGAAAAAAAATTACCTTAGTAGAATGTGTACAACATCGTAACTGGGAGCGGTCATTTTGTTTTTAACGACGCCGTTTACTTCTTAAAAATAAGTGTCATTTTTTGAACGAACAATCATCAAAATCGTATATTCAACATGACCATTGTGCTAAACGTATTTCAAATCTACTAAAGACACAGGGGGGATTGGCACGAGAGAGCGCCATCCGATATGAATGGAACGATTCGACGTCAGTCGTTCGTAGCCCACCGTCAAAGCATCAACGTCCCGGTTACGAACAGATGAAATAATTTCAGCAATTTCTTTACAGAATAATCCTCAAAAAAACTTAGAAACATTTTATAGACAAATACAGGGTCCAAAATTATGTCTATCGCAAAACAATTCAACCGACAACCAGTTTGACGCCACAATTTCTTGGTGGAGCCCGAGTTCTATGCGTGATTTTATTGCGTTCAAAACTGTTCCATTTCAAACTGCGCATGCACACACACTGTGGTTTCTCGAAATGCATACTAATTAGGTAACTTGTCACTGATAAAAGTCACCGAAAACATTTTGAGCAATAGTACTAGAGTGAAATATAAACGTGCCTCTGCATCCTCCATTAATTTCGTAACTTGCTATGATCATGGTAAAGAGAAAACTTGTGCTTACTTTCAACAGTTAGCTGGAGTCCGATCGAAAACGTGTCTTAAAAAATACCTTTACATCATTTTTCCGATTATTTTTTTCAGCTCGTAACGATAGAATCAGTCAGTTTAGAACTAACATGTATGCTATCGGAAAGCATTTTGGCACAATTTTACTGAAAAGACGAGTTTTTCATTGCTCATGAATATTAATTTATGCATACGTCTTATATGCATAAATTAATGTGACGATTATTTCAACCAATCGTGTCATGCAACTCCCCCCCCCCCCTGTAAAAACACAAATGTTGTCATGTTGTCAAGAATGTACCGTTAATGAGAGGAACAGAAAAACAGTCAGTTTACAAGTCACGGCACAGTCCCTCTATTACAAAAGGTGAAAAAGACATAATTTCACACAAGAAAACGTCGAGCATCAACATATTGTATACAACGAAACTTACTCTCCTTAAAAACAAAGACGTTACGAATCAACTACACAGCTGCTGATCGAAAACGTCATTATAGCGTTATAAGATGGATCAAAATCAAAGAAAGCTTAGAAAGAACTCCCGTGTGCTGAGGGAATAGGGATCATGATGTAATATTCGGGAATATTTGAAAATGATAAACAAATTATGAATAATCTATTAAATAAGGAGCCACCAGTAGTCATCTACACACATAGACATCGTATACCTACAATACGCCTACTTAAAAATATGCTACACAAAATTGAAACATTAAAAAGAAAACTGAAATAATTCATAAAACATTGAGGAAAATGAAATGCAACGAAATAGTAAACAAATAAATGCCCAAAATAAACTTATAGGGCAATTAAAAATATTTTAGAAATTTAGTTAACACGGAAAACGTAAAGTAGCAAGAACAAGTATGTAAATTTCTGACAAACAATCACAATCTAAATATCTAAAATTCAAACCACTATCTTAATATCAATATGTGTGTCAATAAATATTATATTTATTTACTTTCAGTTACGTATATTAATAAGGAAGGCATCACGATCTTTTCGATTTGTTCGTATATCCCGAAAATCGACATGGTAAAATTACAACCATCGTACAGCTCAGTACCATAACAAATATTAATAACTTACGGCAGACGTACTTCTCGGTACGTAAAATTTAAAGTAATCCCCAACGCGTCTCATTTGTTACTGCGTATAAATTGACACTATCTGGGGCACGTCGCACGCGATGAGTACCAACCAAAAATACACATAGGACATTTTAAGTGGCTCGAAACAAAACCTATTCGCCAATTTTTGTTTCAAAAACATCTACGACGGCTTAAAACCCTGCAGCCCGTCCCGCATGTTTTTTTTTTACCAGGCAGGAGACGCCGGTCAGCGTGGCGTTGACCTTTTCATAATGTAAACTGATACATTTCATCTCCCGAGCGCTTGCTTCATTTTTGTACAACACACTGGAAATAACAAAATGGCTGACACCATCATAAATTGCTGGTCATGAAAAAAATTGAATACGCATGCGCATCATTATGCAAATTAGTCCACTCACCGATTCCTATTAGTTGTATTCATGCAATTGGGCAGAATTATTTTTAAAAAAAATAATACAAAAATACATAAAAAATGCTAAATTTTAATTAAAATGTAAAATACAACAATGAATTGCAGCTGCCAATCATTAGTAACATTCTTACCAAGTTACATGAAAATCGTTTTAATGCTTCTTGAGATATAACAGAAATAGTGTAAAATTCACACATTATTATGCAGATGAGCTCATTAATATGCATGGATGTCAACCAAAAACTAATCAAATCTGCGCATTGCCCCAGACAAGCTATATACCAAGTTTCATTGAAATCCGAACATTGGTTCTTGAGATATCGATGGAACAGACACACACACAGACAGACAGACAGACACACACATACACAGACAGACACACTAACTGCAAAGACTCCCTTTTTGTGCTTCGCACACGGGAGTCAATTACGTTTTTAAAAAACGTTATAATAACCAAAAAAATGAGTCCAACTTTATAACATTACTAAATGATGCATTTACAATGTAAATAATTATGTTATAATGACGTTTGCAAATAACAGCATAATGATGCTTTGCAAAATCAACTAATAACATATTCTTAAAACGTTATTATAACGTAATTTTATAACGTTATAATACTGTTATTTTTAAATGTCACATATGTATCATCCCTGGGTACGTCATAGTGACGTTTGCCAAAAAATGCTTGAATTGCAGTTTTAAATGTCATAACTTTAGTGTCATTTTAAAAATCATTATCATAATGGTATTTTATAACAGAAAAATACAGTCATTTTTATGTGATTTATTTACGTAAATTGTCATAATGCCATCAGTGTTCTCCCCAGGCCTTTCAAGCACTGCGGGCCCGCGTCGCTTAGACAAACAGCCACGTCGCTTTTGTTTAGCCCGCGATCCTTGAAATCCTGCCCGCGATGCTTATTCACGTTGTATTGTTTACAAGTGTCAGCCTCGTCTAGCACATCTTTAAAACAATAACATGTATTGATCGAAAGGTAATCTCGCCTTTGTACATAGTTAGCCTTACAAAAACAGTGATAAAAACGGAAGTCTACAAGAAGTTACCAAGTCTATCAAGGGTGCGGAGCAGGCAAACCCAAAATACTAGGGTAGTAATAATTTGCCCATTGCGTCGGGATGGTCTATCCCGAGTTGCTGCACTGCGATTAATTGCGTTTTTACTACTTCATCGCCAGTGACACTAATTACCAAGAATTAAAAAAACAAGTGAAATTAAGTCGCATCGGGAAAAAAAAACTGTAAATAAATCGAAGTAAAAATTATTCAACTGCAGACGAGACGGACAAGGAAAAAACGAACCCTGACCTCTAGAAATACCTCATTCATAGTGCGTCATTACCGAGGAACGCCACCCTAAGGCGACGTAACGCATGTAGTGACATCACAACCGATGCATGCTGGGTTACAGCGGAGATTTTGACTGAGGTAACAAAGATGGCGGCGCAGAGTGCATGTTTTTCCGCGATGTTTAAAAACAACATTTCGTTGGCGATTTTGATGTAATTTCTTAGTTAATCATCAATGAATCGTTTTAATTAAGCAAACATTCTAAGTTTGTGTATTTTTAAACAAAAAAGTCAGGGACCGATGATCGCAACAGCAGCGGTGAATACCCGTTCAACGCATTGCCGTCAGCTGACAATGTTACGGTGATCGTAGCGTTACACAAATAATAGATAGATCAATGAAAAATCGCTGACTTTAGTTTTGAAATGCCGTTGTAGAAAAAAAATGTCATTATTGATTTATTAATTTCTTCATACAGATTTTACAAATTTAACAAACAAATCCCCCCCCCCCGTCGTATGAACTGACAGTAACATTGGCACTAAAACTGACTACTTGTACACAAAATAATGATGAACCAATTACCTCCACGGATAAACAATATATTTACTGACTGGCTATAAGTATTTCCATTTCTTTCCTGTTCTATTTCAAACTTTATTTGACTTGATGCACACATAAAACACAATGAATGTAAATGATAAAAAATATATGAGATATGTATCAGTTCTTTATTTCAGTTAAAATGTTTGTTGGGGAAGCTAATTATTATGCAAACAAAATTATGCAAATAAGATGTATTGTTATGTAAATTAGCCGCGATGCTTGGCTTAGAGTCTGGGGAGAACACTGTGCCATAATTACGTTTTTCAGTGATGCATAAAATACGTTGTATACAGTTATTAAAAATAAAGTGATATAGTAATATACGTACTTTATTTAACAATACAATATCTCCATTTACACAAAAAATTACATTGTAATATAATTGGAACCAAATACGAGTTGTATACTTGTGTAATTTAAAAAAAAATCTTGATTTTCCGGCAACAGCACTCGGACATATTATCATTTAATTTCCTTTTCCAACAACATTATTCTGAAACACAAACAAAGCAAGAAATGTTACGAAAGTAAGTTCATTCAAATACAATTTGTCCCCGAACCACCAACACAGGGGAGAACAAAATTCAAATTTGCCAGCAAGTTCAAAATGGCCGGTCTCTGCCTCGCGTAGCAACCAACTTTCTGATTGATAAGCTTGAATAATCATAGTTTTCTGAGTAAAATCTTTGTCTGAATCATACACATTAATATTAGAGAACAACTTGTATAGATTATACAATTATTTGTCCACTTACCGTGCGAAGAATGGAGATAATGCCGGCAACAGTTATATCCACAAGCTTTATCGTTGCGGGAAAGCCACCGGATTGAGCATGCTCAGTACTGAGCTTATGGTCCATACCATTTTTTGGATAGGGGTGTGAAGATAAAAAGAGTACTGGTATTTATACGCTATAATAACGTTTTCATTAGAAAAATAATAATATTATTTAACAATTACATCTTTAAAATATAATATAGTGTGGTTGACTGAACTCGGTTTTCTTAAAAATTATGTGTCTACACAACTAAGTAAACAGTGAATAGCTGCTAATAAAATACGTTATAATAACGTTTTAGAATTTTATAACTATGAAATAAAACATGATTTCAATATACTTTAATTTTGAAAATGGCAAGTCGTTACAAAACACTAATATAACAATTTTGTGAAAAATATGATTTGAACGTGATAAATATATGCTGTAATAACGTTTCTGTTTTGGACCAGTATAAAAGCAGTATATAAAATTGCATTATCAATGTTTTAAAATAGTTTATATTGAGCCTCATTTTATTACGTCATCATAACGTTTGAAATAAAAACAGTATAAATACGTTATATAAAAACATGGATGGGAAATTATTTAATGATAGTCCAATACTGATATTTAACAAGTAACCTGTAGAATACTGTGTGGGTAATATTTTTTATATTGATTTTTGTTGCATTTGCAGCAAATAGTTACCAAACAATGAGAAATCTATAGGATTGAATATACCCCACAGCTGGCTTCACATGCATAGTTCATAGTTCATATGGTGCTTACACCAGGATTTAATTACAGCACCTAGGCGGTATGTGCTTACAGCTTAATGTTCCGAGTAATCGCAAGAAATTGACATGACAATAGAAATTCATTAAAGACTGGCACTCCCATGCAATTAACAGCGAGTGAAATTCCTGGGATTGAAACATGTATTTTGAAGTCACTGATGTAGGCAACGAATAACTGCAAGTTGACATAAAGACGAGGTAGTTTATTTAATCAGTCATCAACTAGAGGCTGAAATTATAATTAATTTGTTTATTTCAATTTCTCCTGACGTCAAATTCCTAATTTTCGAGTTGTTAGTTTTCTACGGAATTCCGCTAGAGGGCGCATCCAAAATACCCGGATGACGAGCCTGAGTGGGGTTGTTTTTATTGAAGTTCTGTATTCTTACATGCGTAAATCAATAGATTGGAAAAGCAAAAAAAGTCCCAGAACTCCGCAAATTTCTTCAGGATCGTGGTATAACTTGCAGCAATGTTCGTAAAGCTAAAGTGTTTGAACTTGTTGAGTTAGCAAACGAGTTAAATGTTCGCCAAGAGTCAAACAATCGTCGTCGTACTGTAAAACACGAGTCGACGATAACTCTGGTAGATCCGTGTAACGTAAAAACTTGGCAAAAAAAACTTCATACTTTGCCTTTGTTTGAAATAGCTGATATGTTCGCATATTTGTTGCATCGAAGTGACTGGACAACAGCCAGACTGAAAGAATATCGACTTAATAATGGTTACTTACTTCATAATTTCCGTAAAGCTAAAAATAGAAAATGATAAATATCTTCTTTGTCGTTATTACATAGCTTGCACATTCCATTCCCTTTATATTTGTCCCATGTTATTTTATTACCCTCTAAATCCAGTGAGTTAGATCTGACTTTAAAATACAGTGATATGCCATGATGATCAAGGGGATCATTTATATAGTTTTCTTTTTCCTTATTTCTTTTAACCCAACTGTAATGTTCCAGTGATTTCATATTAGATATTTGATCTGCAAACGTTTTTACTTCATTTTGTTCACTTATTTTATAAAAGCTTTTGAGCCAGTTTATATTGTTAGGTATGTTTAACCCATAGACATGGTCTAATCCGTTAGTTTCAAGTACTTTGTGCACATATGTTGGCCAATTCCAAGTAAGCTTACGGTTGTTTACATACGACTTGTGCAATTCTGTGAAAACAATTTTGGTCCATCTGGTGTTATTCATTTCTTGTAATCTGTTCAAATATTTAATTCGAAAAGTATCAAGGGTGTAGCTCAAATCAGCCCATCCTAAATCCCCTAATACAGCAGAGCAAGCAACATTTCTGTTGACTTTAAAAAGGAATTTGCCAAACTGATATTGCAGACTTTTTAACTTTTTCCTATCATCGTTATTTTCTAAAATCCATACACCACATCCATAGCTAATAGATGGTAAAATTATACTCTTCCACAATACATCACCATACTCAAACTTATTGTAACTATTGTGTTGATTGATGATGGCTTTACAATATGCTATTAATTTCATCCCCTTCTTGTAAATTTCAGTAAATTGTGCATGGTCCTTTATAGTTTTAGAAATAACTATTCCCAAGTATTTATATGTGTTAGTCTCTTCTAGTAACAGATTTCCTAATTTCCAGAGTGTGCCTTTTCTATGCAATTTTTTGCCAAAATACATTACTTGGGATTTGTTGCTGTTGTAACTTAATTTCCAATTGTCTGCAAATTTTGCTGCTATGTCTAACATATTTTGTAATTCATCTGCATTATTTGCGATGAGGACAACATCATCTGCCCAAAATAGTCCAGGAATTATCTTTTTACCTATTTCTACCCCTAATTTTGAATCCTGCAGCATTTTTGCAAATTCATTTATGTAAATTGAAAATAGTAAAGGACTTAACACACATCCTTGTTTGACCCCTTCTGTAGTTTCAAAATAATCCGTTTCTATGTCGTTAAAGTTAACTTTGTTAAAAACATTTTCATACATATCATTAATTATATTCCACAATGTTCCTCTAATTCCTGCATTCCACAGTGAAACCCGAAGTCCATCTCTCCAAACTCGATCAAAAGCTTTAGAAAAATCTAGGAAAGCAACATATGTAGAATTGTGAACGCCATTTGTTGACACTAGATCGTCAGGTGAATGAATTTCGAGAGAAATGCCAAACTTCGAGCAGACTAAATTCGAATGTGAAGCGATGTGCGAGATCTCCATTGGTTGCTGAAGGAAAAAGCTTTAAGAAACACTCCAATTTGTCAAGTTGTAAGATCACCGAAATCACTGACAGTGTTGAAATAAGATGTGCAGAAGAATGTTCAACTCCATGTTTGTTTACATTTACGGGGAGCGTGACATAAAACTGTCGTCTTCACGGCAACAAAACAGCATGTGGCCTGGTTGCGTCAGATTTCTTGAACGCGCTCGTAGTTTGTTTTAAAATTGGGTCAAGTCTCAGACTAGTACGAAACCTTTACTCTAATCTCGGGAAAACGATATATTTATTCAGTTACCGGTGATACACACTTCGAACCCAGTTTTAAAACGTTGAAAAATTATTCAAACAAATCGACCACTTCGGAAACATATTTTCTATATTTATTCAATCAATTGGCCCACCCCCAAAAATATTTATTTTTACATGGCCGAATTGATTGAGTTTTTACGGTACAATGTAATTCCCAGGGGACACTTAATTATAATAACTTATTTTGGTGAATATTTGTTCATCCAAACAATTCATATTTCTCTTTTCAAAAGAATTTGATTTTATATATAATGGTCAGCACATTTTGTGTGGCAAAACCCCATCACAAATATGGGTTCCAGGTCTTCAAGCGAGTCAGATTCCAGGGTTTTAGTGGTCCTATGCTATGTTATGCCACCATAAATAGTCTTTAACCCCTATGCTTATCTGATATCACATATTTAGTGTAATGTTTATAATGGCACTAAATTTCCTCTATGATATACTCGACCTCAGAAAATAAATTTACAAGTAATTTGTGTACCATATGTGTATTTGCTACATTAGAAGCGCACCTAAACCAAAATTTGAATTGTTTGTATACTGTAGTGTTAGAGTATCAATTATTTTTGCCAGACAGACCTTGACATGTAGTTAAGAGCATGTGCTTCTAATGTAACAAATACAGTTCATCTAAGTATGAGTGAGTGGTCATGTTCACTGGATTTATAAATTAGAAACTGCAACATTTATGCGCATCACAGCCATAGAGTGCCATGTAAAAATCAAAATGTTATTGGCCCAAATGACACTAATGCTGTGACACTGATTTAAATGCATCAGCAATTTTACAAATGTGGGCTTCATAGTGTGACAATTTCCAGGGTTACATCTTTCCACCACTGTGAATATTACATATGCAAGTAAGACAGCACAATGTTTTTTTTAAGTTAAAGATAATCATTTATTATATACATGTTTCACTGCAAGTTTGGTACATACCACATAAAATATTTGTAAATAAACATCCCTGTCTCATCAATTTAGTAATTGTGTCATTGGTATTTTTCGACCCAAAGAAAGCTTCAAAAGGGCCCCCACATATTGTGAACAATCGTATTGGACAGACATCAAGAAATGTGTGCAGAGTTGCATGAACCTAATTGCACATTGCACAAGAGTTGTTACAAGAGTGAGGTTGACTTGATTGCATTAACAAACAAGTCATGCACCAGCACAGTCCTTGTGAATTACCAACTTGTATGCTGTGTATCAGCACTTAGATATGCATATGTATAGAAATTAATTGCTGCAGGCTGGCATATCCAAATTATATATACATTTGTAAAACAAGCAGTCTATCGGTTGATACAGCTCTGCTGTATTGTGAAATGTACCAGCTTAACACATTTGAAATATAGCTGCAAGCAGCGATCAACTAGTTTCGAACCTATGGCAGCATTGGTACAGGGCTGTAATACACCAAATTTAGTTCAAGGGGTCTTGAAAAAAACTATATCACACCACCCTCTTCTCCCCCTCCAAATATAAGTCCCTTTAAAAACTTTAAAACATTCGATTGGAACCCTTACTCATCACACCAATTTTGGTTCAAATCGGTCACATGGCCTTGGAGTTAAATGAATTCATACCCCCCCCCCCCCCACAAAAAAAAAAAAAACTGCTATTAGGACACCCGCAGGGGTACTCTTTGTCATCACACCAAATTTGGTCCAAATTGGTCAAGGGGTTTTGGAGTAAAACGCAAATATATAAAAATCACACCCCCCCCCCCTCCCCTCAAAATTGACCCTCTCAGAAAAGTAACACCATTATAACATTCACTAGGAGACTCTTTGTCACAACACCAAAATTGGTCAAGGAGTCTTGGAGTAAAACGCAAATATATAAAAATCACACCCCCCCTCCCCTCAAAATTGACCCTCTCAGAAAAGTAACACCATTATAACATTCACTAGGAGACTCTTTGTCACAACACCAAAATTGGTCAAGGAGTCTTGGAGTAAAAGGCAAATATATAAAAACCACCCTCCGCCCCCTCAAAAATGCCCCTCTCAGAAAAGTAACATCATTATAACATTCACTGAGGGACTCTTTGTCATCACACCAAATTTGGTCCAAATCGGTCAAGGTGTCTAGAAGTAAGATGCAAATATATAATGTCTAATCCTTAAATTTGGTACAAATACACAATGTACGTTCAGACAATTCAAACGAAGTAACAAAAACCATATGAGAATTAGCTGGTTAATTCCCAAAACTGATAAACTGATAAGCTCCGAGGATTTTAATGGAAATACCATGAACAGTTTTTTTTAAATAAAGGATATCCTGGTAGATCAAAGCAAAAACATATCTCCTCTCACAGGATAGTGACATAAGTTTTTCCTTCTGATTATCTAAGCAATAGACCCCTTTCATAAATCTAGCATAGTTCCTTTCTAAATACACAGGAAACCTCATCCTTGAACTCTACAAAATATAAAAATACTAATTATTTCACAACCAAGGGAGTTTATTAGCTTTCAAAAGGACCGTCTGCACTGTACACTCTATGGTAAAAACACACTGCTAAGCATTCATTACCTACTGGCCTCACTCTGAGTTAAGGTCAACGGTTAATGAGTGAGGGCGCTTGATTTATGAAAGGGGTCTATGTGCCATGAATTTATTGCTGTGAATCCTGTGCATCCAGGATATCAAATGGTCTAGCCCTAATCTAAATTGCAGTTGAGAGCAAGCATACAAATTGATATATATATATATATATAGGACTTCAAGACACACAGATTCAAAACTTAGGTGAAATATATTGTCAAAGTAAGGTGTATCACTGAAAACTGAGGGGGATTATGAACACTAAGGCACAGCGCTTAATTGATGTGTGTGATAAAATGTATCATACAAACACACATTTTTTTTCATGAACTAGAAATCATTGTCAAAGAGTATTGGACATCCAGTTGAAAACAGTATTGTTTTATCAATGTATTGCATGCCATTGTTTGAGCTCCCAATCAGTATATACATTGACAATATATAGAGTATCACTACATGCTAACAATAAGTGAGTTGCCATATTAAGGATAAATTAGTCTTTGGTCACTTTATTGAATATACGTAACAGTACTCCATCAACACATCCAACAAAGTGATCAACTTTCAGAATTTATCCTTATTTTTACAGCATGAAACCCTGCTCTAACAAAATGTCTCACTATTGTTTTGAATATGCATGTCTTGAAGCACCCATATATACATATATATTAATTTGTATGCTTTCAACTGGAAGCAAACACATGAGCAAATAACATTTCCCCTCAGTTTCCAGTGAAAATTTGAGGTACATAACTATAAAGATTCTCCTCTTTCTACACTTGCAAAATAAGAGAAATTATATTATCAACATATTGATCCTCCAAATAAAAATCAGAAATCAAAAACTTGCGATTGGAGTATCTTGTATATTTTGAAGATATCTTCTCCGCTAAAGATGGTGTCCATCCTGTGACAACTGAAGGAGAAGGTGCATTACAGATGTTATTTTCAGCTTCAAAATACTGTAATAACACATCACATATTACCTGTGCTTTGTGATCATCAAAATCACTTTCATCAGCATCTGACTGTACATCAGATTCTGCTCCTGATGGCTATCAGTTTCAGCTGGCTGCTAACAGCCCGCAACAATAGGATCTGATGTACAGCCTGATGATAATGAAACTGAGAATCACAGATGGTACAGTCACACAATAGCTTGCAATTGTCACAGCACTGATGTTTAATGATTTAGTCCTTGGGAAATTCCTGACCAAAATGTGAGGCTAGTGACACTCTACGACATTCATCTGTTGTACAGTATTTCCTCATTTCCTCAGTCATGCCTTTCACATTGTGTGCTTTGTCAGATGCGTTGTAGTACAAAATAGCCTCAGATTCTTCCCCATCTCTCCCACATCTGTCAACTTCCTGAATGTATGCTAATGAACAAATGAGAATTGTATTTAACATTTAAGTAGCTTTACTACAAGTTACAAAAATAGTGCAATATGGTACTGGACTGTATTTGCTGTATTACTAGAGCATATGCATAGGTAAATGACATGGTAATATATCTCTATACAGTACAGGAAAAGTTTAGTTTATTGTACACTTCTATTGAAGATGCACTTCTCATATTGAGCAAATGCGTATTTTCATGAGTTCTCTTGGGTGACTGACATCAATTGTTATATCCATTCTATGATGTAACCTGTGGCATTTCATCATAAAATAACTTTCCTAGCCATCATCGTCATCCAATAACTACACTCATGACAGGATTACAGGATTATTGGGACTTCAGATTCTCTTGAACCAACCAATTGCTTGTGGTCATTAAATAATCAAAACAAATAAAACATTCAAAATGTTGGCAACACTTACAAGCAGTATAATAATAAGATCATGCACACAATAAAGGAACTTGGTTTTACACATTGTATGTCAAATATGTACAATGCACTCTGAAAATTCATGAATTTTGTGCGTAACATTGCATTACTACATTTAGACTGAACTACATGCATTTTAACATACTTTCCATTGTTCTTGGTACACCAGCATGGATAATTCGCCTGACTTGTTTTGGATCTGCACCCATCCCATATGCCTCAGTTGCAAATAACAATCTGATACCACAATTCATGGTCTGCATGCCATCGATCACCTCTTTCTTCATCTGCTTAATGATAAAAGTATGATATATAAATTGTCAATATGCAAGTTGATATGAAATAGCCAAATGGCTCAAGTTAATTGTTGTGGCAAAGGTAATGTAACAGAATATCATATGATAGTTAAATGACAGAGGTGCATTTATAGTAAAAAAAATGCACAAATTATTAATATACAGAACAGTATACAACAAATTTTGATGGCTTATCTGTTCTTGTGTTGGAGATAAACATCTAATATAGCAAATACAGTTAAAGGGGCACAGTCGCTATATCTTTTATACAAATTTGGCTTAAGTGTAAAGTGAACTGCATTCACCAATTTGATAAAGAACACACACTTATCACGTGTCTGATCTTTCAGTGTGTCATTTGATGAGGCAACAGCCACATTGTTTACCTAAATGTTATAGACAAAGCTGCTTATAAACCCGGAACAAATGATTTATATATATAACAATTAACAAATAAATATTCACTTTATTTTTTTATTGGTAAAACCATCAGAGGACCAATTTGTTATTTACTATACAACAACAAAAATAACATACCATACCATACAGAATATGGAAAACAATCGTTAAACAGTAGAAGTCATATCCAAGTTAGTATTTATAGTTAACAAAATAACTTAAATTTACCTTGTTAGTGCATGAGGCATGGAATTGAGCCACCAGACCAGATATATCATCTATATCACTGTCAAAAGTTGGCATTAAGGACAATTCGTGAGCAAATCCACACCATTTAAGTGATGAGTAAACAATTGTTTGTGGAAAACATTCCTGTTTACTGCGCAATTCATCAATAAGTGGTTTGAAGATCTCCTTAAAAGACTCTTCAATTCTGTTGTTTGGAAGTCTTTTTGTCACATGGAACATTATGTTTGGTCTATCTATGCTGGCAGCGATAATAACAGGATTGGTAAGCAGAAGATGTGATGATATTTCTTGCTGTGTTCTTTTCGTACCGGTGGCCATAGGTCTTTCAGATTTCGATATTCCGGACGGAAATCACTTCCCCATTGTACTACACAGTGTGCTTCGTCAACAACAATATGAGATACCTTGTGTTGCCAAATGTCGCCACGAAATACGGCGAAGAGTTTCTTGGTCATTATGTGTTCTGGGTGAGACAGTATATACAAATACTCACAACTAATGAAACTGGACAAACTACAGTCAAACTCCGGATTTAACCGCACTGACCTTGCGCCGAGTCTACGAGACTGTTCTTCTATAATAGCATTCAATGGCGAGATCAAGATCACTGTCCTGGGACTGTGTGAAGCTGACATGTAGGGAAGGCACTCAAAAATCAGTGATTTTCCATAACCGGTAGGCAACAAGCCTATACAATCACTATCAGTGGATGCCTTCAAACAATCAACTTGCTTTGGTCTTAAATATGTGTAACATGAATGACTGTTTGCGTTTACATGTGCTAAAGCAATCTTTGTTTTCATAACAAACTCCATGTCCATGGAAGCCGCCATGTTGAATTGTCTCAGTGACGAATCAGATGTTCCGTACGTAACTACCAATAACCGCCTTGGATGTAATACCCCGTACCTGACCCTTTTCTAAAACCGCCCTCAGCGTTGAAATGGGGCAGGGAACCAGACTATGGTGAAACACTGTAGTAACTGTGGTTCGCTGGTTCCCGGCGTCCTTTGCGAATGGCGGGTAGGACGCAGGTAACTAGTAATCGCCATATTGTTCCATTTGGGCCGGTTTTCCGGCCGGAAGGAACGCGACTGGGTGACGTAATTTGAAAACATTCCGTTTTGCGTAAACGTGTCTGTAATGCTACAATAAAGCCATGCTCATACATACTGCCTGCTTAGATTTACAGATTTGATATGTTCTGTGCAAATTTATAACAAAAGAAACAATTCTTTTTATTCGCCCAACTTTCGAAAGCAAAAGGAAACCCCTGAACGGCCACGAGCGTAAGCGCTGACGTCAGGTAACTAAGGGAAATGGAACAAGCAACGAGAAAGTGGTGTACCAATCAGAATGCCGGAACCGTTACTAGTTACCGGCCTCTTGTGGCTTGGTACGCCATGACACTTGAGGCGGGAACCAGCCAATAACTGTGGGTGAAAGGATGTTTTGGGGTGTAGTTTACATTGTATATGGAGTGGTAGGGTCGGGTGTAATGTGTTCATTTCCAACTATTATGAAGTCACGTAGAATTTCACTTAATTTATTTTTGCTGACATGTTTTCAAGCATTACATGTGAATCCAATTTTCACTGCGCTGTGTCTCAATAGAGTATGAGGGAAATGGCATATTCACTGGAATTTTATTTCAGGGGAAAAATGTTTTCAGTGATAATGAAGTATTACGACAGATACCCTCCCCGTGGCTTTCATTGCGTATGGAAGTTATTTTCACGAGTGATGCGGTGTATCCTGCTGCCGTACTTTCACGAGCGAAGCCACGGGGAAGGTGTGGGGTTCTGTTATTATACATATGTCCCATATTTGATTATTTCACATTAAAAAAAGAACGTGCAACAAACCGGGATAGAAATTTAGATCGGGGAACCCAATTGCCCATTAATATGCTCCAAGACAGTGCTGCGACCTAGCAACGCTTGTCAGTGTAGAACGCGTGTCGCAGTACGTGTGAACATAAAATAATCAGACGTCTAATTTGAGTCATTGTCCGAATAAATAACTCGTGGATGTTTAAGCGCGGTGGTCGTAGCGCGGCGCGTGTTCGAATATCATATAAATAAACAATGTATTTTACACGCGTTGTATACGTCGCTATGAGTCCCATATCGAACAGGACGCGACACAACGACTGTCGCCCTTTAGTTGGGACCACGGCAGAACCAGAACTTAAACTGGGCGACTACGATACACGGTTGATGTTGAAGTTAAAAGTTCCTCCACAGATCTGTGCATTGGCAAACATGCCGTGCAACTGCGGTACTCCACTGACGGAATGACTTTCGTTGAAATCGGTCGTCGCTGACTCGTGAGCTGCACACTACAACCTCGTTTGTGATTTTGCTTGCTGGTCGTGGATAGACTGAGTCTTGGTTACCGGTTAAATTTTGCTAATTTGGCGTTGGTAATCTTTATTTGGAACTGAGTAACACCGCAACGTCGCCAGCAGAAACCTCATGGTATATCGATGTTGATGGTTGCGGCTCCATAATAATCGGAGATTTTACTGCGGGTCCAGGCAGCGGGTGGATCTTCCGAGAGCCCTTCAAGATTTATAAAACTCAGTTTCCAGGTGGTCAACAAACATTAAGTTCTCCCAATCCTAGTATTCTATGTGATGTACATCTAACATGCCAAAAATGCTGGTGAACGATTTGAACCTGACAAAAATACTTGAAACAGATACCAAGAAGGGGAGGGGGATAAAAGAAAAGTTATATAACATTTTATTATTCAATAATTTATTAAAATACATAAGTTTGTCCAACTCTCAGTGATACAACACCTCAGACATAGCTCATTGTACTCGGCTTGAGTGTGGGCAAAAAGTTACTATTTGAAGTTTTGATATCTTTTTTCATTAATGAGAAAGTTGACCCCGAAGTTAGAGTAACTGTTCAGCAGGAATGGCTTTTTAACTCTTCTGTGATTTTTTTTGGCTTGGCTGATTTTGTTCATACTTGACAGGCAGGTCGTACCATCACTAATTGGAAAAACAATCCTGATCCACCGCTACCATGACAACAGCCAAAATCTGTTTTATTAATACTTTCGCCAAATTTATTGCCTCCTACCAGTCTTGTAATAGCAGTGCCCAAATGATCATGCCTTTTATTTTGGCTACGTTGCGCACTGGTAAGAGACCACCGGCGCCGACATTGTTACCACTGTCAACGTATTATCCCAACGCAGCTTTGAATTTTGAATAAAATGTAAATGCTGCCTCCAATCTAGAAAATACTATCGCAAAACGGTTGGAAATAATACATTTAACGGCTGCATACGTCCTAACAATAAAATAAAGTGACTTCTAATGACTGCCATGTTATTTTGCGAACCTCGTATAAGGTGCCCGGTTTTAGTTATAAACAGACGTTAGCTTTCACGTTCATGTCCTTCCATGATAACAGCCGAAAACATATTGCTTGTTTTTTACCGGTTTTCATTGGCAACCGAAGTATTTTTATTTTGTAAACAAATTTTCGTCTGCTATTTTTATTCAGTTCAAATCGTTCAGCAACATTTTTGGCATATTAGGTGTACATCACATGGAATACTACGATTGAGAGAACTTGATGTATGTTGACTGATTTTTATCATAGTACGAAGTACCAGGAAGTTACTCGGCAACATTTGACTGGTAATCAAGAATCATGTAATCCATGGCTAACAAGCAACATCACAAGCGAAGTTGTAGCATGCAGTACTAGTAAGTCATCCCGTCAGTGGAGTACCGCAGTAACACGGCATGTTTGCCATCAGCATTGTATTCAAACGAATCACGTGGTGTGCCGTTCTCGTTCAAACCCGGGATTCGATCAATAGGGGAGTCCCAGTAAAAAAAAACATTGCAAATCATGCAAGTTCAACATTTTCAAACCAATATACTATCAAAGAAAGCTTAGAAAGAACTCCCATGTGCTGAGAGTATTGGAGACACATTAAATATAATTCGAAATTACTTAGCTGAAAACTAATTATGCAAATCAGAAAATTAATATGACCAGATTTGAGTGTAAAACTAATGAGGTCTGCGCAATGTAACAGAAAATCTATGTCTCCAAGTTTAATTGAAATGTGATTAGAACCAAAAAATTATGAATTATTATGCTTATTAGGGAATTAATATGAACAGATTTTTACCCCAAACTAATTAGGTTTGTACATTGTCCTAGAGCATCTTTGTACTAAGTTTCATTGAAATGGAATAATTAGCACCGTGAAAACTCCAAAATTTCGACCCCTCTAAAAATTTGACCGCCTATTTATTTGCCGGGTTTCGGTGTTTTATTTACCTCCAAATTTTCGACTCCACTAAAAATTGCCGACTCATTCTTATTCGAAAATTGCGACCAGTTTTAGTTTTCCCCCAAACGAAAAAAAAAACCGATGTGAGCGTTCAAACGGGACCTTCCTCAAAGGCATGAATCCGGGTTTCTGATTGACTGAGAGATTTTTATTTTATTGGTAACGAAAATATATTCTAAATAAACGAAGTTTCAAATAAAAACGAACACAAAAATCTCGGCATGCTGCGTTTCTGAATTGTTGATTATTACTGTACTCAGTAGTGATTATAATAATGTACACAAAATAAATTTGTTGAATGGTTATGAAATACAAATAAAAGTCAACTTAGTTTCATCGTAAGCGAATGATTCCGGTCTCGTATAAACGTTTGATGCTGTAGGATATCCGCCATGTTCTCTTAGGTCAAATAGGTCAAATCGCTAATTAACCAATCAAAAAGCTGGATGATGCGAAAACGGCATGATTTTTTTTAAATAAAAAAAATAGTTGTTTTTAAAAAATAAACTGGTCATCTGAAGAATAATTTAACATTGTTCACAGTGATAACAGCTCATTCTCGAAAGGAAGCTTACCCGCTCACGCTAGTCACGATAAAAATCATACACGTGTACTCTTGAATAGACAGACGTCAATGACTACGGTAAAACTTAGACTCTATTTTAGCCGGCAGGATTGATTGAAATGTCCGAAAAATGACGCCAAAATACACCTTAAAAGTCCCATTTTATTTTCTTAAATCCCATTATATTTTTTAATCCAAGGGCGAATTTACGGCAGAATTTGGTCCCTCAAATCACCGGTACGGTGCTCAAATAAGGGACACGTGAGCTTTGATTCTAACCGGATACATTGCACTGGGTCGGGGAGATCGTTTGCTAAACTTCCATGTATCTTTTGTCCAATGGGTACCTGTACTTCGAACATTCGCAAGTTTTCCTAGGTAGTGCGAGACAGCTTTGTCTTTTGACCTATTAGTTTTGTGCTGACCTCTTCTCCGCGTCTTGATGTTTTGTTTTGCTTGTCATAATACTCACTGATTGATGACTTTGTTTAGATTTTGAGTTACAACTCGGCCACGACCTTTGCTTTTACCGTGAAACATGAGGAAGTTTACGTCAATTGACGGACATTGCATTTTTTAAAAACTAATGAAGCACACTGTCTATCATCCCCATTTTTTTTTGCTGATTTCTATTCTGAAAAATTCGACCGTCCGAAAATGCACCTTAATTTTGACTCTAAAAACACGTCACATTTCTAACACAAATTATTTAAAACCGGTCGAAAGTTTTTACGGTACTTTAGATATCAGTGTGAAAGATTAAAATTGGTTAATTATGCAAATTAGGTAATTAATATGTACAGATTTTAACCCACAATTATTCAGGTCTGTCTATTGTCCTACAGCATCCATGTACATTCATTGATATGTGATGTATAGTACCTGAGATATCAGTGTGAAAGTTGGTTAATTATGCAAATTAGGTGATTAATATGCACAAATATTTACCGGAAACTAATTGGGTCTGCATAATTCTAGATTCATTGAAATATGATGATTAGTACTTTAGATATCAGTAGAAAAGCTGAAAATTAATTATGCAAATTAGGTAATTAATATGCACAATTATTTACCCTAAAACTAATCAGGTCTCTGCATAGTCCTAAAGGATCTATGTACCAAGTTTCATTGAAATGCGATGATTAGTACTTGAGATACCCGTGGAAAAGCTGAAAATTAACTAATTATGCAAATTAGGTGATTAATATGCACAAATATTTATCGAAAACAATCAATCTCTGCATAGTCCTTGAGTATGTAAGTACCAAGTTTCATTGAAATGTAATGCTAACTACTTATATCAAATGCTGAAAATTAATTAATTATGCAAATTAGGTAATTAATATGTACTGATATTACCATAAAAACTATCAGGTCTGTGCAGTGTCGTATGACATCTATGTACCAAGTTTCATTGAAATGTGATGATTAGTACTTGAGATATCAGTGGAAAAACCGAAAATTGACTAATCATTATGCAAATTAGGTAATTAGTATCCACGGATTATTACCAAAAACTAATCAAAACCTAGCATTAGTTCAGAGCATCTATGTACCAAGTTTCATCAAAATCCAATGAGTGGTTGTTTAGATATCAGTGGAACAGTCATGGAACCACTAAAAAATAGCTAATTATCATGCAAATTAGGTAATTAATATGCACGGATTTTTACCAAAAATTAATCAAATCTGCGCATATGTTCAGAGCATCTATGTACCAAGTTTCATCAAAATCCAATGAGTGGTTCTTTAGATATCAGTGGAACAGTCATAGAACAGCTAAAAATTAGCTAATTATCATGCAAATTAGGTAATTAACGAGCATGGATTTTTACCAAAACCTAATCAAATCTGCGCATTGGCCCAGAGCATCTATGCACCAAGTTTCATCAAAAACCGATGTATGGTTCTTGAGATAGCAGTGGAACAGTCGGACACACATACACACACACATACACACATACACACATACAGACACACTAACTGCAAAGACTCCCATTTTGTGCTTCGCACATGGGAGTCAAAAACAGAAATGCTCAGCGATGCAAAAAAGGATAGATATTACTTTTCAGTATACACATCTCTGATTATACAATCCCTCACATATTCTACTCCCAATTATTCCTGCGTAAAATGGAATAGCCTCTTTCCATGTTGACATTCTCAGTAAAATCATGTGATAGGCTGTTACAATTGGCTGTTACATACTATTTCGCCGGTCTGGAAAATGTGTTTAATTAGCTCTCATTCAAGCGACAATGCACATTTCCCAGTGGGAGTGAGCCTAGCTCGAATCTGCCATTAAAAAATAGGGGTGTTTTCAGCAAAAAACGAATAATCCTG
Organism: Saccoglossus kowalevskii; assembly: GCF_978046115.1. NCBI lineage: Eukaryota > Metazoa > Hemichordata > Enteropneusta > Harrimaniidae > Saccoglossus > Saccoglossus kowalevskii. Next base: position 35,308,633 of record NC_140653.1, read on the forward strand.
GAATACAACACAATATACTGAATTTTGGAACAAATCGTGCATTACTTACAGCAGCAGAATACCACGGAAATATCAAACGAAACATGAAAACACTATATATTGCACTTCAGCCTGAACCCTCTATATTGCAATTCAAGGAATTAACCCCATATGTGCATCCATTTCCCACCTTGGTATCACCCACCCCTGAAAACAAACTCTTAATACCACGCTGAAGCGTTTGGTAAAAACATAATAAATACATTATAGAAAATTACGTTTCGATGTCATGATTTTTCAGATGGTTTTTATGACGTCTCAAAAATACGTTGCATAATTATAGTTGTAAATGTCATAATGACGTTTTCAAAAAAACGTATTTTCACCATAACAAAAATTAACAGTATAATTACGTAATTAATTATATCATAATTACGTTTCATATGATAACGCTATAATTACGTTTTCAATCAGCAGCTGTGTATGGTAAAAAATATTTGTATACGGTATCGAATATGTTCTGGAAACGTTAAAAAAATAGATCACAGCACTGAACGCGATGTATCTCGAAGCTATCAACAGTATAGTACCGCGCTTCGCGGGAAGCCGTTACAAGCGTTAGCCCACTCATCCCGCCGATTCACACGTAAAACAATAGGCGTTTCCAGACGGGTGATAGAGGGACTGTGTTCAAACAAACGTGCACGTAGTTCCCAGCACCAGGCTAGTCAACGACAAAAATCGGCGAATTCCAAGTTACCATCAAGTCCCGTTGATTACTCAGCATACAATCGATGGGGGGGGGGGCCTTAGCGAGTCTTCTGTCGGATCCAGGTAGGCCTCCTTCCTCAATTTCCGCCACTTCACTTGATTTTAGCCACAGCTATGAAAACGCCTCTACCATTTTCAAAATGTCGTTCGCGCGAAGAGACGGTTTCTTGACAACCTCGTTCACAGGTCACACTTTCTAGTCTCTCTCCTTCACGTTTCTATACTTTATAAACAGCCCACATTTTAGTCGATCTTTCAAATACATTAATTCATGACATTCGAACAGAATTCAAATCATCAAAGTAAAATAAAGATACATAATCAACTAAGTTCAAACAAAGACTTCTCGTCTCATTGGAAGAAATAATTAACAAAAGACAACCCCTATACTTAAGGTAGAAGCCTACTCATAAATTCAAAATCCCAGAATTTATTCATTTTGCAACAAATTGTACTTCAAGGCAATATAAGATTATTGACCTAAAAAAAGTTTGGGGTCACCAGCCTTATTTTCGAGAAATTGATGGTTGTATTTTAGTGGAAAGTCGCCATTTTGACACTGTTATAACTAACACTTTTACCACAGGTTTCTATTGCAGAGATATTATGCAATATCTAGAAACCTAGCCTGGTGACATAGGCTGAAAAAATCATATATTGTTAATGATGGAGTACTTTTTGTTGTTCTGAATTATTTAAAAAATCTGGGTTTCAAAAAGTGTCAAAAAATTCAATTTTTCTTTAACATTGTGTTCTATGGAATTGTTCTAAAAATAGCATTTTTCAAGAAATAGTGGGATACGTTTCTCAAAAAGGATAACTGTAACACACAAAATAATGCTATTTCATTGTACCATGGACATTAGCTTCATGATTGTACATAATAAACTAATGAACATTGTCATGCGATTTATGACCAATTTTGTCAAGATTATGACTGGGCTTCTACCTTAACACACACAGTGCGATTGTAATGTTAAACACAGTTATCGGCTGACTAACTAATGAATAACCATTCGAAACAAAACATATACGATCGCCACCACACGTTGTGTGGCCATAGGTAAATATAATCCCATGAAAACACAAACTCTACACTACAAAATCCTTCATCGCAAAATCAATGCAACGACCAAGGCGGAAATGAAAGCATTACCGTAAAACGCACAATGCCGTTTCAGTAACCAAACACTAGAACACTCTTTTAACATATTTACAGTCATTTTATATTATTTAAATTAGTAAACAATAACAATGGACCATGCCCGGGTTATATTTATTTGGCCGATGTCGACGAGCAACAGATTTCCTGTAGGGCTCATACCACTAATTGAATTTCCATAGACGACAATGTTAACATATGACGAGATTGCTATATGAAAATGACGAAGAAAGTTGAAAATATGGCTCAAAAATGGGAAATCAACATGCCAGTAATCAACCATATGAAAAAAACTAACATATTGGCCAGCTCAAACTCTTGCAAATCCCAGGTAAACAAGACACACCTACTGTATTTGGATTGCACCAAGAGAAATCACTGGAAAAACACCAAGATTAGAACATCCATTAACACACAGAATAAACCCACAGGTACACAGCCGCTCAGTAGTAAACAAAAGACCACATGTTGCTCTCACCTCTGACCCGGATGATTACGCCCTCAAACAGGGAGCACCTGAGAAAAATAATATTTAAAAAATTTCATTGGTTCTTGCTAGGTATTTAAATTTACGAGCAGCCATTGGTTAATTAGTGGCATGAGACCTGTACTCACTTCCTCGTCTAATCACCGGCCCTCAACGGTCTCAAGTATCGGTGTCGTCATCGGTTAAGTACTAGTAGTTGAAACTCTCGCGTTGATGCGAATATTTCAGCCTTATCGTCCCCTTCGAACCACTCGCGAGGTTGGTCATAATATGACCTAGACGTGCTTGCAATCTGTTGCGATTCCGATGAAAAATTCTTGAAAAATAAATATAAATTGCATAAACGAGGGGTGAACGCGAAAGTCCTGTAATTTTGCATCGGAATCACAACAGGCTGCACGCAAGTCTAAATTAGTAAATATGATCCTGAGTTGCAGATTTTCTTTGCCTCGTCTGTCATTGGCGTCTTTGCTTTCTTTCTTTACATCGTCATTGCGTTAGTAAGATGGTGTTATTAAAATAGAATATAGACTTAGAAAATAAAACGATTTCTCAGACGAAGTTTTGACTGATAATAATGCTGACAATGGACGTTAGATTAATATGCATTGTTTGCGACAGGAAGCTTGTCACCCGTTCCATCAGAATCGTCAACAACAGAGTATTACCGGTAGTATACATATACATGTAATAAACATTATGCGAATATTAACGAAACGATAGTAGTGTTGGCGTTTGAGCACTGGTCTTTCCAAAGTTTCGAAAAGCTGGGATGATGAATCAAGGTACAAAGTAACCGTTTTTATCAATTATTGAAAAATCAAGAAAAAAAAGAATTTCCCTTCCGCTACATTAAGATCAATATGGACCACCGAAATTTGGCGTTCATTTTAAAAAATAAACCACAATTTTCAGTAATACTGACTACAAAAACTATGACACAAAAATAATTACATTCATGCCACAAACCAACGCCGTTTTTGTTTACTTTTCATAACTGTTACAAAGTATTTCATTTCTGGTTAAAATACCAGCTAATCGATCGTAGACCACAAGTTTTGAGTCCGTTTATGATCTAAACGAAGGCAGGCGATTGCAAACAACTGCTGTCATGGCAAAACTTTGCACGTCGTGAATGATTTTTTTTCACTGCATGCAAATTATTTTCCTTGATGCACTCAACAAAGTCAAAGCAGACGTACAGCATTCGTTGCAGAAGGCGTGAAAAGTACTTCGTGTTCCACTCGCTCTGAAGCTGCGCCGCCTATGCTAATGAGCATAGTCATATCGGGACGAAGCTCCAAGATGGCGACAACGTTACACCGTAAATAGGCAGTCAAAACCAACGTGCACGTTACACTATTTAATTTTTCTAGCCAGCGGTGTGATGTGTCTAAAAACCTTAAACCACGTGTCATTTGTTTGGTCCCACAATTTGTCTTCACGTGCTTGCCGATCACCGAACAGTGCGGCATGTCGCCGGTACATAGTGTTTACACACTTTTTTTACAGTACCATTTTTACCATTTAAAACTTAATTTTTTTACAAGGCATATGCGGTGAACATCGACCATTGGGATTCGCGCTGTTCGACCAACCAACCAATAGGAATCGTGCTCTTCGCAGAGTGACACTGCGATCCTGTCGCAGGGTGCAACAATCGACATTCGGCGAGTCGCACAATCGCGTCGTAGAGTTAGTTTTTATACCCCCATACATACATGCATATCCGGTGTATTGTCCTGTGAAAACGCCCTATAAGGAGTTCGCATGACTTATCAAAAAGGGTGATTTTAAAGTAAAAAGAATGCACATTCACAAAGAGTGATTTTAAAGTAAAAAGAATGCACATTCACATGAAGAAAAAAAGATAGAACCGTTTATAAATACTTGTTTTTTTCCAGCAAAAAGTTAAATTTTACGGTAGATTAATTGTTTCATATGCCGAAATAGCTCAGTTGGAAGAGCGTTAGACTGAAGATCTAAAGGTCCCTGGTTCAAACCCCGGCGAACTTCCACGAGTTCGGTGAATTATCCAGGGTTTCGGCAATGGTAGGCCAAACAAATGGTGGAAATGCCACACAACAAACAGAATTATCTCTGGTATTTGGTAAAGATTCGGTCAAACTGGGTAACTGCTCAACAAGAAATACAACTCAGAAAATAATTGAAAAAACAGTTTATTAGTCGCAGACCTGAAATATTCTAGATTGTTGGGAGTCAATTTAGCAAATATTGCTACTAAGAGCTACTAAGGATACAAAGGTTCTTCATACTCTAATATTGACATTACAATTTCAAAACTATTTAAAATGACACCACCAAAAGTAGTTGGTGCCAAATGCACATGTGAATCAGAATAAACGCTGTTACACTTATTCTGTAACTCCAAATAAAATGTGAAAATACAAAAAAAAAAAGTTACCAATGCAGTGAAAATCAGAATACAAAATTGTCTCTAGTCAATGAAAATTCACGTCAAAAATGAATTAGAACAGAATAGATTTTTCGAAATCCCTGGGAACCTGGCCTGGAAATAAGTTAAGATAATTTGAGGTCTTAAAAACAGGTGACGGATTTTCAATCGGCTGACAATCTATGAAATCTGTTGTTTGCGCTCTTTTAGTTCTTTGCGGATGTCCTTACTCTGGTTGTCGGAAACCATATCGGTGACGTCGATGTACTTGTACAGATTTAAGATCGCGTCGTTCACGACTTCGTTTTTCTCTGCTGCATGTCCGATACTTCCGAGGTGGTCCAATCAAAGTCGGAAAATGCTTCTAAATATTCGGAAATTTCCACAAATTCAACACTGCTATCGAGAACACATACTGTAGACTCCAAGGTCGCCATTGCAAAGTGAACAATTAACATATACACACGACGGTCACGCAACAAGAGCACGCATTTTACGAGAGGTTTGCGTAATTTACATACTCACATACCGAGAATCGCGTGGCTTTGACCCGATACTTGGTAGCGAACGTCAATTTATCGTTAGTTTATTTCTGACAGGAAGTAGGACATTTACGTCAAAATTAATTAGATTAACTTTTTTCCAAGAGACCTAATATCAAAGAAAAGACAGAGTTGTTTGTCCCTCTTCTCTATAGTCTTTGTTAGAAGTCACTTTACTATATATACACATTAGCAAGATTACGCATTCTAGCGCTATTTACTCCTTTCAGTGTGTCTTGTATAATTTAGCAAGTTTAATTACACGTCGGGTGAACTGAAAAGAGTTACCGCGAAGGAATTTGTAAGTTTGCCGTGTAATATATATTTCAAATTAACATTAATATACCTTAAATGTATATGGTACAGTAATGACGTTACAGTATATAAATATTTATTTTACCTAATACACTAGTATACAGATATATCAGCACCAGTCGCTGAACCACAGTCAGGTTATTGCCGCCACGGTATTGTGAGTGTGTGTCTTTCCGTTCCACTGATATCTCAAGATTCGTATGTTGGTTTTTAATGAAACTTGGTGCACAGATGCTCTGGACTAATGCACAGATTTGCTTAGTTTTTCTGTAAAAACCATGCATATTAATTGACTAATTTGCATAATAATTACAGGTTAATCCATGCATATTAATTACCTAATTTGAATTAGTTATTTCCACGGAATAATCGCAATCGTCGCCTAGCTAAACATGGTGATCTGAAACAAAAAAACAAAGATTTGTGATTAGTGAAACACGATGCCCGAGAGAGTTCAACTTATTAGCGGTCGATGTGTGCGCAGGTTTAAAGGGCGGTAGTCGTCGCGCCACGCATGCGCGAGATATATGGGGATCATATAAACATAGATGGCGACTTTGACTGTTGCGCAGATCGGCGAGTACTAAATGAGACGTTTCCAAGCTTTAATTAGGTAATTTTAGGTGGTTGGAAGGTATAGAAGGAGTCACCAGCGGTATTCATTGCAAGTCGCGCCAAGGTTGAACCTCATACTTATGTTTTCCATTTGAAGACCGCAATGGATTGTGGGAAAATATATGTTTATCAACACAAATGTAGCACATGCACAGCGCGACGACCACCGCGCTTTAATGTTGTTGCAACGTTTGATTGGGAGCTCGTCATTTGTTATCAGACATTCTGTGCTGGTTGGCAACAATGTATATGACTTCAAAATGAATAACAGCAAAAACCTCAAATCGTTTTCTAACTTATCTAAACAAACCGTGACGTACAATAGAGTCTATAGACACAACATCAACAAGACTATAATAAATAAATATCCGAAATCGACCGTGCGGTGGCGCTTCTTCCAACCCGCTTAGTCCCGTGGTCACACATGCACGCGGGATGCACGCACAGGTGGCCGGGACTGTGGCGTTCTGATCGAGCTTTAGAATATCACTATTTAGAATACAGTATCTTGTCTGTAATGTTAAGCAAATACTGCGTAATATCTCAGTTGAACGTTAGATTGCACAATGTTACCATAATGTTGCCCCTCAAGTCCGAAAATTCAAAAATTGGGTCGGTAGGTCGGATTTTTTTTTTAAACTTAATTTAAAATTTAATAGCTGATCCAGCTTTTGCTGTCATGCACACAGCAAACGTGTTCGCCATGTTCGCTATCGCTGTACACATGTACGTACACATGATGACAAACCCGGAAGTGAGAATACTGTTTTGTTTGTGATGTAAATGGATGAGAGTTTTAATATAAAATGTCACGTTTTGTAAATTCAATAAAAAAAATTGCATTTCATGTATTAAAAATTATATTTACTACAATAAACGCATTGTTTTTTATTCAAAATAATGTTTTTAATAATTAAGAAAATACTTGGTGCGGCGATATTTTTAATATTGTGCACCAACTATCCGTCGAATCTCAAATGTCAAAATATCCTGAAATGCAAAAGACGTGTTTGCTCTTCAGACTTCATAGTATTCGGAACATGTCAGAAAAATACAGATGAACCCGAGGTTCAAAGTCGCCACTTATCCAACTGGGGATCAAACAACGGTCCGGGATCGTTAATTTTTAGAGAAAACACTTTTTACTGTTTTAAGTGGTGAGTTTTTAATATTTGAGCCTATTAAAAAAAAAAAAAAAACGCGACCCGATATTTCATATTTTCCGGTCGGTCGCTGAGGGCAACAAAGCAATTTTTTGTGGCCTAATCATGGGCAAGGGTGTCTATAATCGCTTGTGTACTTGTTTATAATAAGAAAATCTAAAGTGTGGCCAGTATGGAATATTTTCGTGTACCAAGGATTTTACAGTACCTTCGCAAACGCAGCAATTACCATGAAAAAATAATAATATAGCAATAGTTAAACAAACTATTTCAAGTAAAAATATGGCGACGAGGATGGGATTCGAACCCACGCGTGCAGAGCACAATGGATTAGCAGTCCATCGCCTTAACCACTCGGCCACCTCGTCTGTTGAACGATAAGTCCAGAAATAAACTCTCTCAATGACCAACAGGTTATTATAGGAAATGTTATTTTAAAAAGAAGATTGTGTTTGTAGTAAACTAGAACTGCTTTGTATTCAATAGTCCAGAACAATCATATCGACGATGATAATATAAATACAATACATTTAGAGTTCAGTCTGCCGTCTGACAGCACATCACAGCCTCGCGTGGTGGAGCATGTTTGTGGCAGTGTGTCAATGGGTGTAGCAGTTTCGAATCGTGCAGCATGTTTGTGGGTTGTAGCATAGTCACGTATCGTGCAGCGTGTTTGTGGGTTGTAGCATAGTCACGTATTGTGTAGCGTGTTTTGGGGTTTGTACCAGGTGTATGTACGGGTGTAGCATAGTCACGTATTGTGTAGCGTGTTTGTGGGTTTGTACCAGGTGTACGTACGGGTGTAGCATAGTTACGTATTGTGTAGCGTGTCTGTGAGTTTGTACCAGGTGTATGTACGGGTGTAGCATAGCCACGTATTGTGTAGCGTGTTTTGGGGTTTGTACCAGGTGTATGTACGGGTTGTGCTTACGCACTTGAGATAGGGTCCGTTGAGAGAAGAGAATGGCCAACAAAGGCGTGAAGTGGAGTTGGTTATCACAACGCTTTATTCTAACGAAGCACTCAAATTCAAGTACAATGTACAATGCTTATATAACAATAACACTATGAATATTAATTAGTAAACTTAAATGAGTGACATATGATTAACATAATAAGTAGGAGGTGTTGATGGGTGGAGCTTACATTTGCACACGGTTCCCGACATCCTCCCCCTAGCAAAGATGAAAAACACCGAATAAAGATTACATGACTGTTTATAAACACATCCTGTAAATCGTATTAACAGCAGGATTAACAGATGGAGCATGACAAATAAGACGTTTACAAGAAATAATCCATAAAATACTACTACTAATACTAAAAGTCAACACCGTCTGGAATGTAATTATACTTGGTAAATAAACGCTGGGTTCTAACATATTGTTAGACACATAATCGAATGTTGACAATTCGGCTTTTAATGCCTTTCCCTTTTGTTATAATTTCTTCCAGGTGTGGCAATCTACAGTAACTCATTAAGTATTTATTAATGCTTACCATCTGTCTAAAAGGATCGTCTAAACGATGGCGTGAATAAATATAAGACTGAAGTTATCAACCTAAATTACGATAACACATGAAACGAATGTTATGAATACTAACTTGAAATAAAGTTCTCAATGACCAAGTATTTCACAAGGTTAATAAAGTTTGCATGGAAACGAAAATGTTAACCACTGTTTGATACATTACATAAACCAACGTTATGTAGAGAGAATCGATGACCAGACTTTAAAGCGTTGGCGAGCTTTCGTAGCCGCCTTGCGAGTTGGTCTCACAATATTGGTATCATTAACCTTAGATTGTACACTGCCTTCAGTAGGAGTGTTATTTTTACCATTTTCTAATTGATAATTGACCTCCAATGGATAAAGTTTTGTAATGGGCCTGCTAGTCTTGCCAGTGGCTGTCCTGATACATGCAGACCTCACTAAACCATCATTTCCGGTGTTCAGTTGTTCGATCATGGCCAGTTTCCACTTTATCCGTGGTACAGAAGTGTCTTCCACCAAAACTATATCTCCCACCCGAATTTGATTTTGTAGGGCCCCTTTACCTGATAATCTATCTTGTTCGCGTAACGAATTGAGATACTCTTGAGCCCATCTTTTCCAAAAATGATTTTGAATTTTGGCTAAATGTTCAGATCTCCTTTGGAGGTTTTCAAAATTGCCATATGTTGGGTCATTTAGTTCCTCCTCATCTACACTGTAATACGGCATAGTCGTAATAAGGCGGCCATGTAAAAAATGTGAAGGTGTTAATGGTAGTAAATCATTGGAATCAGAGGAGAGATAAGTTAGTGGGCGGTCATTTAATGTGGCTTCGATTTCTGTAAGAACTGTTTGCAGTTCGTCAACAGACACAAAGGCGCGACCGAGGACTTTTTTGAGGGATGTTTTTGTCATACCAATAAGTCTTTCCCAAAATCCTCCAAACCAAGGGGCACGTTTTGGTATGAAGGACCACTCCATGCGGTGGTTTGCAAAGTAGTTTTGAATTGACGCTGACTCGAATAATTTCTGTATTTCTTTAGCTGCGGAAAGATACGTTGATCCATTGTCCGAAATAATTTTACTAGGTAATGAACGCCTCGCAGCAAACCGTCTGAAGGCACGTAAAAATGTATCGGTAGAGAGATCCATAACCAATTCTAAATGAATAGCCCGAGTCACAGCGCATGTGAATAAACAGATATAGGCTTTCCGCTCTGACTTCTCTACCGAGACAAACACGGCTCCGGTAAAGTCCACACCTGTAACGGTGAAGGGTGGAGCATTACGTAATCTACATGCTTGTAGGGGTGCAGGAATCGGTTTCCTGTAGGGTTTTCCACACACTAACCGACAGACAACACAATTTCTCAGTATCGATCTCACAAACGGCCGAATTTGTGGAATCCAAAATCTTTGGCGAATATGTGTGATTGTTGCCTGGGAACCCGAGTGTTTAATATTTGAATGGGCGGCGGTCACCACAAGTTTTGCGAAATGGTTTCCTCTAGGGAGAAGAATTGGAAATTTTGTGTCACAATTCACTGGGGCATTGTGAAGCCTGCCGCCAACACGAATAAAGCCCTCTCTATCAAGAAACAAACGAAGTTGGTGGGCTAACGGGCTTGTAGATTTCTGTTTGATACTCAATACTTTAATTTCTGAAGGGTATGCGTGAATTTGAGCATCGTGAATCCACATTTTTTCGGCAGAGTTAATTTCACGAGCAGTTAAAGTGCTCAAGTGTCGGTCTTGCTTTTTGGCCTTTATGTTATGAATAAATCGCATAACATATGCGCTTACATGTAACAGTTTATTTAATGAACTGTAATTGGACGCGTTAATAACATTAGCAATACCAATAATTTCAGTAGTATGTTTATCCGTAACTTTGTGGGTGTTTGTCGGAGTACTTTCATCCATGGAGCTAAATGTTTCATCCGAGACATGCAATACCCGACTGTCAAAGATTTCACAAACAGGCCAATCACCGAATTTGAGCCACTGAGGCCCATACCACCAAAGTGTATTGTTTGAAAGTTGGCATGGGGTAATTCCGCGAGATAATATATCTGCTGGATTGTCATTTGTAGGACAATATCTATACTCATTGATTATCGCATTTGTTTTGATTTCAGTAATGCGATTCTGCACAAAACAAGGTAATTTTTTGTTATTTTGTAGCCAATGTAGGACGATCTGACTATCGCACCACAAAACACACTTGTCAATATTAATCTGTTCATTTAGGCTTGAATAAACGAACTTTATGAGACGTGTTCCTAACAATGTACCCATAAGCTCGGTACGTGGGATAGTCAATGGTTTGACAGGAGTCACTCTGCTCTTAGAAATTGTTAGCGCAGATTCACGCGAAATTGTATTGCGTAAATAAACTACAGCACCGTAGGCTTTCACACTGGCATCAGTAAATACGTGTAACTCAAATGTCCCGCCACTCATTGTGGAATTAAAATAGCGACGTGGAATCTGAGTGTGGGTAACGGTTTGTAACTCTTGACATAGTTTAACCCATTCGCCATGGAGTTCGCTAGTCAAGGGTTCGTCCCATTCAAGTTTAGCTTTCCATAGTTTTTGAATAAATATTTTTGCACTGATATGTACAGGCGCAATAAAACCGAGTGGATCATACAAACTGGCGGTCGCCCTGACAACTTCCCGTTTCGTGATAAGTAGGTCAGTCTTAGACGGCTGTGCAAATTCTCTTTTTGGGTAACAAAGTGAATCAGTATTAGTATCCCAACGCAAACCAAGAACATTTACTTTGGAATCTAAACAAGAACTGTTGGATTTTATGGCAATTTTTCTAAGTTCAGGAGAGTTTGTAGCCCATTCGCGCAGATTGAAACCACTTGATTTCATGAGATTCGTAGCTTCAGTATGGTAAGCAATGAGATCTTGTTCAGTATCGCGTCCACTGAGAATGTTATCCACGTAAATGTTTTTACTGAGGTCTGTGGCAATTTCCGATCCGTCATTTTCTAAATGGGACTTAATCGCTGCATTTAGAATAAATGGCGAGCACGCTGCGCCAAAAAGAACTACTTTAAATCGATAAATTTGAAATGTACTGTTTGGATCGTCCGGGTCAGATATCCACATGAATTTAGTGAATTTTCGATCATTCTCATCAAGACCTACATGTAAAAATGCTTTCTCGATATCTGCAGTGGTTCCAAATTTATGTGTACGGAAACGGAGAATAATTGAAGCAAGATCGTTTAATAGCGGAGGTCCCGTTTCTAAACAATCATTTAAACTAGGATTGTTTGAGATCTTACAACTACAATCGTAAACTATTCTAATTGGTGTTGTTTCGGAGTTTTTTTTCACGGGATGATGAGGGAGATAATGACCCGAATTCTTGTCATCATTAGGAATAATTTCAATAAAGCCACGATTTAATTGGTCCTTTATAAGCTTATCGTACACGTGTCTTAGTTCCGGTGTTAGTCGTTGTACCATAGCACGCGTTCTTTTCTCACAAATATTTTTATTTGTAGGTAGGGGAGCGTGATCTTGGCTCCAGGGAAGTTTAGCTACATAACGATTCTTTTCTAAGCGTAAATGTGACTTGGTATAACCATCGTAAGTAATTTCTTGTGGGGTGGGATCGTCCCTAACACCTATGCTCTCAACATTCCAGAAATTTTGAAGTAGAGAATCTTCACCGGACACGTGCGTAGCGACATGCATTACAGTAGAGGTGGGGAGGGGGTTCGAATGTTGCGGTGGTAATGGCCCAGATAATAAGTAACCCAATTTGGAAGACACTGCTGTGGGTCCCTGGCCACGAACAACATGATCACCAACAAATGAATAATAAAAATCTGCACCTACCAGAACTGAAACTTCAAATTCCCGGTCACCAGAAATGGCGTGTGCCAATTTTAAGCCTTGTAGATAGGGTAAATTGGCAAGACTGGCGCTAGATTTCAGATAATTTTTAAGAGGTGTAGTGATTTGGGGTACAATCAATGCATGAATATCAACAGTTGAACCACTAGAGGTAATTACCGTAATTTCTGCAATTTTCATTGATCGTAACCCTGTAGACTTTGCGCCAAGTGTGGACACATTTATTATTTCCGAATAACATTTTTCAAAGTCTATTCCGATTGATCTGGCTGTACGTTCTGTTATGAAAGTTCTTTGTGATCCGTCGTCAAATAGCAGTGTGGCAGGTAACGGTGTTGAGTATCCTTTGGCAGTAATGTCTGCAATAGCCGTCTTTAACATCACGTGAGAATTTCGGCTAGTAGCAGATGAAACACAGGTATGTACATTATCTTCCGATGTGGCTGGTTGTCTGCGAATTTCCCCTTGGCATATCGCAGTGTGGTGTTTGCGTTTGCAAGTTTGGCATCTGAATTTCGATTTACAATCTGAAACTCGATGTGTGCCGAGGCAATTGTAGCATAATTTGTCTCTTTTGATGATTTCGGAACGTTTTGCCTTGTCGGAAACTACCCTGCAGTCTATTGCCTTGTGTCCGCTCTTTTTACAAAATGCACAGTGAGCTGGCCTCGGAGGTTTTTCTCGGGTTGTTGTCACGAATGCGGCAGTGGCTGGCGGTTCTGTGTAGTGATCGCCGTCAAGTTCAAAAGTAGTTTCTCCCGCTCTGGTAGCATTGATTTCGTGTTGAATCGCTTCCCTTAGGCTTTTCAATGTCCAGTCCACGTTTTTGTTGTCCCTAGAAATTTGGCTTCGGGTGTTAGCTGGTAGTTTCTCTAGTATTATTGGGACTAGTAGGTCACCGAAGGTGTCATCTGACTTCCCGAGGGCATTTAATCCACGAATGTAACTTTCTATTTTGTCGTGGAAAGTTACAAGATTATTCAATGTTCCGGAGGGTATCTCAAGTTTCCATAAAGCCTTCATATACGCGCTAATTATTTTCTGTGGCTGACCATATCTCTTGGTGAGTAAGTCGAGCGCATGTATGTAATTGGTGTTGGTGAGTGGTAGTCCGTCGATAGTTCGCGCTGCTTCGCCACACAGATGTGCCCTTAAATACTGAAATTTCTGGACATCATCCAGACTTGAATCATTGTGAACGGCAGCGTCAAATCCGTCTTTAAAACTCATCCAGGTCAGAATGTCACCACTGAACGGGGTTAACGTAAGCTTTGGGAGGTTGACTTTCCTTGTTGTTTGCGGTGTAGAGTCTGGCGAAAGACCGTTCTCAGTTGTAGAGGTATTATCTCTGGAACTTGTTGAACGAGTCGTCATCCGCTGTAGAAATCCTTCGAATTTTACCACGTATTCGTTCATCTTAATAGCATAGTCATCTGATTCCTCAAGTTCCTTGTCGAAATCATCGTCTTCGGTTTCGTTTAGTATTTCTTCGTCCAATAGTTTCAGATTTTCTAGTTTTGAAGTCATACTCCCAATTGTCGCTTTCAACTTGTCAATCGTGCTTTGTTGTACTGGAGTGTCGGATGCGACGATATCTTCAGCCCTTTGAATAAGTTTAGTCATTTGACTGCGGTGGCCCCCTCTACATCGCTTGTTTCTCTCAATAGACATCCTGGTCTCGGCACCAACAATGTGCTTACGCACTTGAGATAGGGTCCGTTGAGAGAAGAGAATGGCCAACAAAGGCGTGAAGTGGAGTTGGTTATCACAACGCTTTATTCTAACGAAGCACTCAAATTCAAGTACAATGTACAATGCTTATATAACAATAACACTATGAATATTAATTAGTAAACTTAAATGAGTGACATATGATTAACATAATAAGTAGGAGGTGTTGATGGGTGGAGCTTACATTTGCACACGGTTCCCGACACGGGTGTAGCATAGTCACGTATTGTGTAGCGTGTTTGTGGGTTTGTACCAGGTGTATGTACGGGTGTAGCATAGTCACGTATTGTGTAGCGTGTTTGTGGGTTTGTACCAGGTGTACGTACGGGTGTAGCATAGTTACGTATTGTGTAGCGTGTTTGTGGGTTTGTACCAGGTGTATTTACGGGTGTAGCAGTAGTAGTAAGCATATATATTGAATTTGCTGTTACCTCCCAAACTTTCTGACAAAGAAAACATATTTGTTTTACTAAACAATGGTAGTAGAAAATGGGCTACATACATGATTGTTTTATAATTCGAGAGAACAACTTAAAAAGAGTACTACCAGCTGCCTCAAAATAAATAAAAACACTTAATTTGACTTATTATACTCTATTAATAACTCTGTCTTCTACTCTTTCAATTTCATTTTCATTTTTAATTGCCAAGGTCCTGGGATGAGGTTCCTCATACGAGTTGGAGATTGTTTGTCTCACACCAGCCGCCGAACAAGAACAATATCCAATGAGTCTGAGAACTCTCCTCCCGGGCACTTAGTGTGTGGGCTTCTTTTTTGCATCTCCAAATATGCGTATTCAAACGAGAAAAATAGTCACGTATTGTGTAGCGTGTTTTGGGGTTTGTACCAGGTGTATGTACGGGTGTAGCATAGTCACGTATTGTGTAGCGTGTTTGTGGGTTTGTACCAGGTGTATGTACGGGTGTAGCATAGTCACGTATTGTGTAGCGTATTTGTGGGTTTGTACCAGGTGTATGTACTGGTGTAGCATAGTCACGTATTGTGTAGCGTGTTTGTGGGTTTGTACCAGGTGTATGTACGGGCGTGGAATAGTCACGTATTGTGTAGCGTGTTTGTGGGTTTGTACCAGGTATATGTACGGGTGTAGCATAGTCACGTATTGTCTAGCGTGTTTGTGGGTTTGTACCAGGTGTATGTACGGGTGTAGCATAGTCACGTATTGTCTAGCGTGTTTGTGGGTTTGTACCAGGTGTATGTACGGGTGTGGTATAGTCACGTATTGTGTAGCGTGTTTGTGGGTTTGTACCAGGTGTATGTAAGGATGTGGGATAGTCACGTATTGTGTAGCGTGTTTTTGGGTTTGTACCAGGTGTATGTACGGGTGTGGCATAGTCACGTATTGTGTAGCGTGTTTGTGGGTTTGTAACAGATGTATGTACGGGTGTAGCATAGTCACGTATTGTGTAGCGTGTTTGTGGGTTTGTACCAGGTGTATGTACGGGTGTAGCATAGTCACGTATTGTGTAGCGTATTTGTGGGTTTGTACCAGGTGTATGTACTGGTGTAGCATAGTCACGAATTGTGTAGCGTGTTTGTGGGTTTGTACCAGGTGTATGTACGGGTGTAGCATAGTCACGTATTGTGTGGCGTATTTGTGGGTTTGTACCAGGTGTATGTACTGGTGTAGCATAGTCACGTATTGTGTAGCGTGTTTGTGGGTTTGTACCAGGTGTATGTACGGGTGCAGCATAGTCACGTATTGTCTAGCGTGTTTGTGGGTTTGTACCAGGTGTATGTACGGGTGTGGAATAGTCACGTATTGTGTAGCGTGTTTGTGGGTTTGTACCAGGTATATGTACGGGTGTAGCATAGTCACGTATTGTCTAGCGTGTTTGTGGGTTTGTACCAGGTGTATGTACGGGTGTAGCATAGTCACGTATTGTCTAGCGTGTTTGTGGGTTTGTACCAGGTGTATGTACGGGTGTGGTATAGTCACGTATTGTGTAGCGTGTTTGTGGGTTTGTACCAGGTGTATGTAAGGATGTGGGATAGTCACGTATTGTGTAGCGTGTTTTTGGGTTTGTACCAGGTGTATGTACGGGTGTGGCATAGTCACGTATTGTGTAGCGTGTTTGTGGGTTTGTAACAGATGTATGTACGGGTGTAGCATAGTCACGTATTGTGTAGCGTGTTCGTGGGTTTGTACCAGGTGTATGTACGGGTGTGGCATAGTCACGTATTGTGTAGCGTGTTTGTGGGTTTGTAACAGATGTATGTACGGGTGTAGCATAGTCACGTATTGTGTAGCGTGTTTGTGGGTTTGTACCAGGTGTATGTACGGGTGTGGCATAGTCAAGTATTGTGTAGCGTGTTTGTGGGTTGGTACCAGGTGTATGTACGGGTGTGGCATAGTCACGTACTGTGTAGCGTGTTTGTGGGTTTGTAACAGATATATGTACGGGTGTGGCATAGTCACGAATTGTGTAGCGTGTTTGTGGGTTTGTACCAGGTGTACGTACGGGTGTAGCATAGTCACGTATTGCGTAGCGTGTTTGTGGGTTTGTACCAGGTGTAGGTACGGGTGTGGCATAGTCACGTATTGTGTAGCGTGTTTGTGGGTTTGTAACAGATGTATGTACGGGTGTAGCATAGTCACGTATTGTGTAGCGTGTTTGTGGGTTTGTACCAGGTGTATGTACGGGTGTAGCATAGTCACGTATTGTGTAGCGTGTTTGTGGGTTTGTACCAGGTGTATGTACGGGTGTAGCATAGTCACGTATTGTGTAGCGTATTTGTGGGTTTGTACCAGGTGTATGTACGGGTGTAGCATAGTCACGTATTGTGTAGCGTGTTTGTGGGTTTGTACCAGGTGTATGTACGGGTGTAGCATAGTCACGTATTGTGTAGCGTATTTGTGGGTTTGTACCAGGTGTATGTACTGGTGTAGCATAGTCACGTATTGTGTAGCGTGTTTGTGGGTTTGTACCAGGTGTATGTACGGGTGCAGCATAGTCACGTATTGTCTAGCGTGTTTGTGGGTTTGTACCAGGTGTATGTACGGGTGTGGAATAGTCACGTATTGTGTAGCGTGTTTGTGGGTTTGTACCAGGTATATGTACGGGTGTAGCATAGTCACGTATTGTCTAGCGTGTTTGTGGGTTTGTACCAGGTGTATGTACGGGTGTAGCATAGTCACGTATTGTCTAGCGTGTTTGTGGGTTTGTACCAGGTGTATGTAAGGATGTGGGATAGTCATGTATTGTGTAGCGTGTTTTGGGGTTTGTACCAGGTGTATGTACGGGTGTGGCATAGTCACGTATTGTGTAGCGTGTTTGTGGGTTTGTAACAGATGTATGTACGGGTGTAGCATAGTCACGTATTGTGTAGCGTGTCTGTGGGTTTGTACCAGGTGTATGTACGGGTGTGGCATAGTCACGTATTGTGTAGCGTGTTTGTGGGGTTGTAACAGATGTATGTACGGGTGTAGCATAGTCACGTATTGTGTAGCGTGTTTGTGGGTTTGTACCAGGTGTATGTACGGGTGTGGCATAGTCACGTATTGTGTAGCGTGTTTGTGGGTTTGTAACAGATGTATGTACGGGTGTAGCATAGTCACGTATTGTGTAGCGTGTTTGTGGGTTTGTACCAGGTGTATGTACTGGTGTAGCATAGTCACGCATTGTGTAGCGTGTTTGAGGGTTTGTACCAGGTGTATGTACGGGTGTAGCATAGTCACGTATTGTGTAGCGTGTTTGTGGGTTTGTACCAGGTGTATGTACGGGTGTAGCATAGTCACGTATTGTGTAGCGTATTTGTGGGTTTGTACCAGGTGTATGTACTGGTGTAGCATAGTCACGTATTGTGTAGCGTGTTTGTGGGTTTGTACCAGGTGTATGTACGGGTGTAGCATAGTCACGTATTGTGTAGCGTATTTGTGGGTTTGTACCAGGTGTATGTACTGGTGTAGCATAGTCACGTATTGTGTAGCGTGTTTGTGGGTTTGTACCAGGTGTATGTACGGGTGCAGCATAGTCACGTATTGTCTAGCGTGTTTGTGGGTTTGTACCAGGTGTATGTACGGGTGTGGAATAGTCACGTATTGTGTAGCGTGTTTGTGGGTTTGTAACAGATGTATGTACGGGTGTAGCATAGTCACGTATTGTGTAGCGTGTCTGTGGGTTTGTACCAGGTGTATGTACGGGTGTGGCATAGTCACGTATTGTGTAGCGTGTTTGTGGGGTTGTAACAGATGTATGTACGGGTGTAGCATAGTCACGTATTGTGTAGCGTGTTTGTGGATTTGTACCAGGTGTATGTACGTGTGTGGCATAGTCAAGTATTGTGTAGCGTGTTTGTGGGTTTGTACCAGGTGTATGTACGGGTGTGGCATAGTCACGTATTGTGTAGCGTGTTTGTGGGTTTGTAACAGATATATGTACGGGTGTGGCATAGTCACGAATTGTGTAGCATGTTTGTGGGTTTGTACCAGGTGTACGTACGGGTGTAGCATAGTCACGTATTGTGTAGCGTGTTTGTGGGTTTGTACCAGGTGTATGTACGGGTGTGGCATAGTCACGCATTGTGTAGCGTGTTTTGGGGTTTGTACCAGGTGTATGTACGGGTGTGGCATAGTTACGTATTGTGTAGCGTGTTTGTGGGTTTGTAACAGATGTATGTACGGGTGTAGCATAGTCACGTATTGTGTAGCGTGTTTGTGGGTTTGTACCAGGTGTATGTACGGGTGTAGCATAGTCACGTATTGTGTAGCGTGTTTGTGGGTTTGTAACAGATGTATGTACGCGTGTGGCATAGTCACGTATTGTGTAGCGTGTTTGTGGGTTTGTACCAGGTGTATGTACGGGTGTAGCATAGTCACGCATTGTGTAGCGTGTTTTGGGGTTTGTACCAGGTGTATGTACGGGTGTGGGATAGTCACGTATTGTGTAGCGTGTTTGTGGATTTGTACCAGGTGTATGTACGGGTGTAGCATAGTCACGTATTGTGTAGCGTGTTTGTGGATTTGTACCAGGTGTATGTACGGGTGTAGCATAGTCACGTATTGTGTAGCGTGTTTGTGGGTTTGTACCAGGTGTATGTACGTGTGTAGCATAGTCACGTATTGTGTAGCGTGTTTGTGGGTTTGTAACAGATGTATGTACGGGTGTAGCATAGTCACGTATTGTCTAGCGTGTTTGTGGGTTTGTACCAGGTGTATGTACGGGTGTAGCATAGTCACGTATTGTGTAGCGTGTTTTGGGGTTTGTACCAGGTGTATGTACGGGTGTGGGATAGTCACGTATTGTGTAGCGTGTTTGTGGATTTGTACCAGGTGTATGTACGGGTGTAGCATAGTCACGTATTGTGTAGCGTGTTTGTTGGTTTGTACCAGGTGTATGTACGGGTGTAGCACAGTCACGTATTGTGTAGCGTGTTTGTTGGTTTGTACCAGGTGTAACTACGGGTGTAGCATAGTCACGAATTGTGTAGCGTGTTTGTGGGTTTGTACCAGGTGTATGTACGTGTGTAGCATAGTCACGTATTGTGTAGCGTGTTTGTGGGTTTGTACCAGGTGTATGTACGGGTGTGTGATAGTCACGTATTGTGTAGCGTGTTTGTGGGTTTGTATCTAGTGTATGTACGGGTGTAGCATAGTCACGTATTGTGTAGCGTGTTTGTGGGTTTGTGCCAGGTGTATGTACGGGTGTGGGATAGTCACGTATTGTGTAGCGTGTTTGTGGGTTTGTACCAGGTGTGTGTACGGGTGTAGCATAGTCACGTATTGTGTAGCGTGTTTGTGGGTTTGTACCAGATGTATGTACGGGTGTAGCATAGTCACGTATTGTGTAGCGTGTTTGTGGGTTTGTACCAGGTGTATGTACGGGTGTGGGATAGTCACGTATTGTGTAGCGTGTTTGCGGGTTTGTACCAGGTGTATGTACGGGTATAGCATAGTCACGAATTGTGTAGCGTGTTTGTGGGTTTGTACCAGGTGTATGTACGGGTGTAGGATAGTCACGTATTGTGTAGCGTGTTTGTGGGTTTGTACCTGGTGTATATACGGGTGTGGGATAGTCACGTATTGTGTAGCGTGTTTGTGGGTTTGTGCCAGGTGTATGTACGGGTGTAGCATAGTCACGTATTGTGTAGCGTGTTTGTGGGTTTGTTCCAGGTGTATATACGGGTGTAGGATAGTCACGTATTGTGTAGCGTGTTTGTGGGATTGTACCAGGTGTATGTACGGGTGTGGGATAGTCACGTATTGTGTAGCGTGTTTGTGGGTTTGTATCTAGTGTATGCACGGGTGTAGCATAGTCACGTATTGTGTAGCGTGTTTGTGGGTTTGTAACAGATGTATGTACGGGTGTAGCATAGTCACGTATTGTGTAGCGTGTATGTGGGTTTGTACCAGGTGTATGTACGGGTGTAGCATAGTCACGTATTGTGTAGCGTGTTTGTGGGTTTGTAACAGATGTATGTACGCGTGTGGCATAGTCACGTATTGTGTAGCGTGTTTGTGGGTTTGTAACAGATGTATGTACGGGTGTAGCTTGGTCACGTATTGTGTAGCGTGTTTGTGGGTTTGTACCAGGTGTATGTACGGGTGTTGCATAGTCACGTATTGTGTAGCGTGTTTTGGGGTTTGTACCAGGTGTATGTACGGGTGTGGGATAGTCACGTATTGTGTAGCGTGTTTGTGGATTTGTACCAGGTGTATGTACGGCTGTAGCATAGTCACGTATTGTGTAGCGTGTTTGTGGGTTTGTACCAGGTGTATGTACGGGTGTAGCATAGTCACGCATTGTGTAGCGTGTTTTGGGGTTTGTACCAGGTGTATGTACGGGTGTGGGATAGTCACGTATTGTGTAGTGTGTTTGTGGATTTGTACCAGGTGTATGTACGGCTGTAGCATAGTCACGTATTGTGTAGCGTGTTTGTGGATTTGTACCAGGTGTATGTACGGGTGTAGCATAGTCACGTATTGTCTAGCGTGTTTGTGGGTTTGTACCAGGTGTATGTACGGGTGTGGTATAGTCACGTATTGTGTAGCGTGTTTGTGGGTTTGTACCAGGTGTATGTAAGGATGTGGGATAGTCACGTATTGTGTAGCGTGTTTTTGGGTTTGTACCAGGTGTATGTACGGGTGTGGCATAGTCACGTATTGTGTAGCGTGTTTGTGGGTTTGTAACAGATGTATGTACGGGTGTAGCATAGTCACGTATTGTGTAGCGTGTTTGTGGGTTTGTACCAGGTGTATGTACGGTTGTAGCATAGTCACGTATTGTGTAGCGTATTTGTGGGTTTGTACCAGGTGTATGTACTGGTGTAGCATAGTCACGAATTGTGTAGCGTGTTTGTGGGTTTGTACCAGGTGTATGTACGGGTGTAGCATAGTCACGTATTGTGTAGCGTATTTGTGGGTTTGTACCAGGTGTATGTACTGGTGTAGCATAGTCACGTATTGTGTAGCGTGTTTGTGGGTTTGTACCAGGTGTATGTACGGGTGCAGCATAGTCACGTATTGTCTAGCGTGTTTGTGGGTTTGTACCAGGTGTATGTACGGGTGTGGAATAGTCACGTATTGTGTAGCGTGTTTGTGGGTTTGTAACAGATGTATGTACGGGTGTAGCATAGTCACGTATTGTGTAGCGTGTCTGTGGGTTTGTACCAGGTGTATGTACGGGTGTGGCATAGTCACGTATTGTGTAGCGTGTTTGTGGGGTTGTAACAGATGAATGTACGGGTGTAGCATAGTCACGTATTGTGTAGCGTGTTTGTGGATTTGTACCAGGTGTATGTACGTGTGTGGCATAGTCAAGTATTGTGTAGCGTGTTTGTGGGTTTGTACCAGGTGTATGTACGGGTGTGGCATAGTCACGTATTGTGTAGCGTGTTTGTGGGTTTGTAACAGATATATGTACGGGTGTGGCATAGTCACGAATTGTGTAGCATGTTTGTGGGTTTGTACCAGGTGTACGTACGGGTGTAGCATAGTCACGTATTGTGTAGCGTGTTTGTGGGTTTGTACCAGGTGTATGTACGGGTGTGGCATAGTCACGCATTGTGTAGCGTGTTTTGGGGTTTGTACCAGGTGTATGTACGGGTGTGGCATAGTTACGTATTGTGTAGCGTGTTTGTGGGTTTGTAACAGATGTATGTACGGGTGTAGCATAGTCACGTATTGTGTAGCGTGTTTGTGGGTTTGTACCAGGTGTATGTACGGGTGTAGCATAGTCACGTATTGTGTAGCGTGTTTGTGGGTTTGTAACAGATGTATGTACGCGTGTGGCATAGTCACGTATTGTGTAGCGTGTTTGTGGGTTTGTACCAGGTGTATGTACGGGTGTAGCTTAGTCACGTATTGTGTAGCGTGTTTGTGGGTTTGTACCAGGTGTATGTACGGGTGTAGCATAGACACGCATTGTGTAGCGTGTTTTGGGGTTTGTACCAGGTGTATGTACGGGTGTGGGATAGTCACGTATTGTGTAGCGTGTTTGTGGATTTGTACCAGGTGTATGTACGGGTGTAGCATAGTCACGTATTGTGTAGCGTGTTTGTGGATTTGTACCAGGTGTATGTACGGGTGTAGCATAGTCACGTATTGTGTAGCGTGTTTGTGGGTTTGTACCAGGTGTATGTACGTGTGTAGCATAGTCACGTATTGTGTAGCGTGTTTGTGGGTTTGTAACAGATGTATGTACGGGTGTAGCATAGTCACGTATTGTCTAGCGTGTTTGTGGGTTTGTACCAGGTGTATGTACGGGTGTAGCATAGTCACGTATTGTGTAGCGTGTTTTGGGGTTTGTACCAGGTGTATGTACGGGTGTGGGATAGTCACGTATTGTGTAGCGTGTTTGTGGATTTGTACCAGGTGTATGTACGGGTGTAGCATAGTCACGTATTGTGTAGCGTGTTTGTTGGTTTGTACCAGGTGTATGTACGGGTGTAGCACAGTCACGTATTGTGTAGCGTGTTTGTTGGTTTGTACCAGGTGTAACTACGGGTGTAGCATAGTCACGAATTGTGTAGCGTGTTTGTGGGTTTGTACCAGGTGTACGTACGGGTGTAGCATAGTCACGTATTGTGTAGCGTGTTTGTGGGTTTGTACCAGGTGTATGTACGTGTGTAGCATAGTCACGTATTGTGTAGCGTGTTTGTGGGTTTGTACCAGGTGTATGTACGGGTGTGTGATAGTCACGTATTGTGTAGCGTGTTTGTGGGTTTGTATCTAGTGTATGTACGGGTGTAGCATAGTCACGTATTGTGTAGCGTGTTTGTGGGTTTGTGCCAGGTGTATGTACGGGTGTGGGATAGTCACGTATTGTGTAGCGTGTTTGTGGGTTTGTACCAGGTGTGTGTACGGGTGTAGCATAGTCACGTATTGTGTAGCGTGTTTGTGGGTTTGTACCAGATGTATGTACGGGTGTAGCATAGTCACGTATTGTGTAGCGTGTTTGTGGGTTTGTACCAGGTGTATGTACGGGTGTGGGATAGTCACGTATTGTGTAGCGTGTTTGCGGGTTTGTACCAGGTGTATGTACGGGTATAGCATAGTCACGAATTGTGTAGCGTGTTTGTGGGTTTGTACCAGGTGTATGTACGGGTGTAGGATAGTCACGTATTGTGTAGCGTGTTTGTGGGTTTGTACCAGGTGTATATACGGGTGTGGGATAGTCACGTATTGTGTAGCGTGTTTGTGGGTTTGTGCCAGGTGTATGTACGGGTGTAGCATAGTCACGTATTGTGTAGCGTGTTTGTGGGTTTGTTCCAGGTGTATATACGGGTGTAGGATAGTCACGTATTGTGTAGCGTGTTTGTGGGTTTGTACCAGGTGTATGTACGGGTGTGGGATAGTCACGTATTGTGTAGCGTGTTTGTGGGTTTGTATCTAGTGTATGTACGGGTGTAGCATAGTCACGTATTGTGTAGCGTGTTTGTGGGTTTGTAACAGATGTATGTACGGGTGTAGCATAGTCACGTATTGTGTAGCGTGTATGTGGGTTTGTACCAGGTGTATGTACGGGTGTAGCATAGGCACGTATTGTGTAGCGTGTTTGTGGGTTTGTAACAGATGTATGTACGCGTGTGGCATAGTCACGTATTGTGTAGCGTGTTTGTGGGTTTGTAACAGATGTATGTACGGGTGTAGCTTAGTCACGTATTGTGTAGCGTGTTTGTGGGTTTGTACCAGGTGTATGTACGGGTGTTGCATAGTCACGTATTGTGTAGCGTGTTTTGGGGTTTGTACCAGGTGTATGTACGGGTGTGGGATAGTCACGTATTGTGTAGCGTGTTTGTGGATTTGTACCAGGTGTATGTACGGCTGTAGCATAGTCACGTATTGTGTAGCGTGTTTGTGGGTTTGTACCAGGTGTATGTACGGGTGTAGCATAGTCACGCATTGTGTAGCGTGTTTTGGGGTTTGTACCAGGTGTATGTACGGCTGTAGCATAGTCACGTATTGTGTAGCGTGTTTGTGGATTTGTACCAGGTGTATGTACGGGTGTAGCATAGTCACGTATTGTGTAGCGCGTTTGTGGGTTTGTACCAGGTGTAACTACGGGTGTAGCATAGTCACGAATTGTGTAGCGTGTTTGTGGGTTTGTACCAGGTGTACGTACGGGTGTAGCATAGTCACGTATTGTGTAGCGTGTTTGTGGGTTTGTACCAGGTGTATGTACGTGTGTAGCATAGTCACGTATTGTGTAGCGTGTTTGTGGGTTTGTAACAGATGTATGTACGGGTGTAGCATAGTCACGTATTGTCTAGCGTGTTTGTGGGTTTGTACCAGGTGTATGTACGGGTGTAGCATAGTCACGTATTGTGTAGCGTGTTTTGGGGTTTGTACCAGGTGTATGTACGGGTGTGGGATAGTCACGTATTGTGTAGCGTGTTTGTGGATTTGTACCAGGTGTATGTACGGGTGTAGCATAGTCACGTATTGTGTAGCGTGTTTGTTGGTTTGTACCAGGTGTATGTACGGGTGTAGCATAGTCACGTATTGTGTAGCGTGTTTGTTGGTTTGTACCAGGTGTAACTACGGGTGTAGCATAGTCACGAATAGTGTAGCGTGTTTGTGGGTTTGTACCAGGTGTACGTACGGGTGTAGCATAGTCACGTATTGTGTAGCGTGTTTGTGGGTTTGTACCAGGTGTATGTACGTGTGTAGCATAGTCACGTATTGTGTAGCGTGTTTGTGGGTTTGTACCAGGTGTATGTACGGGTGTGTGATAGTCACGTATTGTGTAGCGTGTTTGTGGGTTTGTATCTAGTGTATGTACGGGTGTAGCATAGTCACGTATTGTGTAGCGTGTTTGTGGGTTTGTGCCAGGTGTATGTACGGGTGTGGGATAGTCACGTATTGTGTAGCGTGTTTGTGAGTTTGTACCAGGTGTGTGTACGGGTGTAGCATAGTCACGTATTGTGTAGCGTGTTTGTGGGTTTGTACCAGATGTATGTACGGGTGTAGCATAGTCACGTATTGTGTAGCGTGTTTGTGGGTTTGTACCAGGTGTATGTACGGGTGTGGGATAGTCACGTATTGTGTAGCGTGTTTGTGGGTTTGTACCAGGTGTATGTACGGGTATAGCATAGTCACGAATTGTGTAGCGTGTTTGTGGGTTTGTACCAGGTGTATGTACGGGTGTAGGATAGTCACGTATTGTGTAGCGTGTTTGTGGGTTTGTACCAGGTGTATGTACGGGTGTGGGATAGTCACGTATTGTGTAGCGTGTTTGTGGGTTTGTGCCAGGTGTATGTACGGGTGTAGCATAGTCACGTATTGTGTAGCGTGTTTGTGGGTTTGTTCCAGGTGTATATACGGGTGTAGGATAGTCACGTATTGTGTAGCGTGTTTGTGGGTTTGTACCAGGTGTATGTACGGGTGTGGGATAGTCACGTATTGTGTAGCGTGTTTGTGGGTTTGTATCTAGTGTATGTACGGGTGTAGCATAGTCACGTATTGTGTAGCGTGTTTGTGGGTTTGTACCAGGTGTATGTACGGGTGTGGTATAGTCACGTATTGTGTAGCGTGTTTGTTGGTTTGTACCAGGTGTATGTACTGGTGTGGGATAGTCACGTATTGTGTAGCGTGTTTTTGGGTTTGTACCAGGTGTATGTACGGGTGTGGCATAGTCACGTATTGTGTAGCGTGTTTGTGGGTTTGTAACAGATTTATGTACGGGTGTGGCATAGTCACGTATTGTGTAGCGTGTTTGTGGGTTTGTGCCAGGTGTATGTACGGGTGTAGCATAGTCACGTATTGTGTAGCGTGTTTGTGGGTTTGTACCTGGTGTATGTACGGGTGTGGGATAGTCACGTATTGTGTAGCGTGTTTGTGGGTTTGTGCCAGGTGTATGTACGGGTGTAGCATAGTCACGTATTGTGTAGCGTGTTTGTGGGTTTGTACCAGGTGTATGTACGGGTGTAGGATAGTCACGTATTGTGTTGCGTGTTTGTGGGTTTGTACCAGGTGTATGTACGGGTGTGGGATAGTCACGTATTGTGTAGCGTGTTTGTGGATTTGTACCAGGTGTATGTACGGCTGTAGCATAGTCACGTATTGTGTAGCGTGTTTGTGGTTTAGTACCAGGTGTATGTACGGGTGTAGCATAGTCACGCATTGTGTAGCGTGTTTTGGGGTTTGTACCAGGTGTATGTACGGGTGTGGGATAGTCACGTATTGTGTAGCGTGTTTGTGGATTTGTACCAGGTGTATGTACGGCTGTAGCATAGTCACGTATTGTGTAGCGTGTTTGTGGGTTTGTACCAGGTGTATGTACGGGTGTAGCATAGTCACGTATTGTGTAGCGTGTTTGTGGGTTTGTACCAGGTGTAACTACGGATGTAGCATAGTCACGAATTGTGTAGCGTGTTTGTGGGTTTGTACCAGGTGTACGTACGGGTGTAGCATAGTCACGTATTGTGTAGCGTGTTTGTGGGTTTGTGCCAGGTGTATGTACGTGTGTAGCATAGTCACGTATTGTGTAGCGTGTTTGTGGGTTTGTACCATGTGTATGTACGGGTGTGTGATAGTCACGTATTGTGTAGCGTGTTTGTGGGTTTGTATCTAGTGTATGTACGGGTGTAGCATAGTCACGTATTGTGTAGCGTGTTTGTGGGTTTGTACCAGGTGTATATACGGGTGTGGGATAGTCACGTATTGTGTAGCGTGTTTGTGGGTTTGTACCAGGTGTACGTACGGGTGTAGCATAGTCACGTATTGTGTAGCGTGTTTGTGGGTTTGT
Source organism: Saccoglossus kowalevskii (assembly GCF_978046115.1). NCBI lineage: Eukaryota > Metazoa > Hemichordata > Enteropneusta > Harrimaniidae > Saccoglossus > Saccoglossus kowalevskii. Next base: position 35,336,395 of record NC_140653.1, read on the forward strand.
ACCAGATGTATGTACGGGTGTAGCATAGTCACGTATTGTGTAGCGTGTTTGTGGGTTTGTACCAGGTGTATGTACGGGTGTGGGATAGTCACGTATTGTGTAGCGTGTTTGTGGGTTTGTACCAGGTGTATGTACGGGTATAGCATAGTCACGAATTGTGTAGCGTGTTTGTGGGTTTGTACCAGGTGTATGTACGGGTGTAGGATAGTCACGTATTGTGTAGCGTGTTTGTGGGTTTGTACCAGGTGTATGTACGGGTGTGGGATAGTCACGTATTGTGTAGCGTGTTTGTGGGTTTGTGCCAGGTGAATGTACGGGTGTAGCATAGTCACGTATTGTGTAACGTGTTTGTGGGTTTGTACCAGGTGTATATACGGGTGTAGGATAGTCACGTATTGTGTAGCGTGTTTGTGGGTTTGTACCAGGTGTATGTACGGGTGTGGGATAGTCACGTATTGTGTAGCGTGTTTGTGGGTTTGTATCTAGTGTACGTACGGGTGTAGCATAGTCACGTATTGTGTAGCGTGTTTGTGGGTTTGTACCAGGTGTATGTACGGGTGTGGTATAATCACGTATTGTGTAGCGTGTTTGTGGGTTTGTACCAGGTGCATGTACGGGTGTGGGATAGTCACGTATTGTGTAGCATGTTTTTGGGTTTGTACCAGGTGTATGTACGGGTGTGGCATAGTCACGTATTGTGTAGCCTGTTTGTGGGTTTGTAACTGATTTATGTACGGGTGTAGCATAGTTACGTATTCTGTAGCGTGTTTGTGGGTTTGTACCAGGTGTATGTACGGGTGTGGCATAGTCACGTATTGTGTAGCGTGTTTGTGGGTTTGTAACAGATGTATGAACGGGTGTAGCATAGTCACGTATTGTGTAGCGTGTTTGTGGGTTTGTACCAGGTGTATGTACGGGTGTGGCATAGTCACGTATTGTGTAGCGTGTTTGTGGGTTTGTGCCAGGTGTATGTACGGGTGTAGCATAGTCACGTATTGTGTAGCGTGTTTGTGGGTTTGTACCAGGTGTATGTACGGGTGTGGGATAGTCACGTATTGTGTACCGTGTTTGTGGGTTTGTGCCAAGTGTATGTACGGGTGTAGCATAGTCACGTATTGTGTAGCGTGTTTGTGGGTTTGTACCAGGTGTATGTACGGGTGTAGGATAGTCACGTATTGTGTAGCGTGTTTGTGGGTTTGTACCAGGTGTATGTACGGGTGTGGGATAGTCACGTATTGTGTAGCGTGTTTGTGGGTTTGTGCCAGGTGTATGTACGGGTGTAGCAAAGTCACGTATTGTGTAGCGTGTTTGTGGGTTTGAACCAGGTGTATGTACGGGTGTGGAATAGTCACGTATTGTGTAGCGTGTTTGTGGGTTTGTACCAGGTGTATGTACGGGTGTAGCATAGTCACGTATTGTGTAGCGTATTTGTGGGTTTGTACCAGGTGTATGTACTGGTGTAGCATAGTCACGTATTGTGTAGCGTGTTTGTGGGTTTGTACCAGGTGTATGTACGGGTGCAGCATAGTCACGTATTGTCTAGCGTGTTTGTGGGTTTGTACCAGGTGTATGTACGGGTGTGGAATAGTCACGTATTGTGTAGCGTGTTTGTGGGTTTGTATCAGGTATATGTACGGGTGTAGCATAGTCACGTATTGTCTAGCGTGTTTGTGGGTTTGTACCAGGTGTATGTACGGGTGTAGCATAGTCACGTATTGTCTAGCGTGTTTGTGGGTTTGTACCAGGTGTATGTACGGGTGTGGTATAGTCACGTATTGTGTAGCGTGTTTGTGGGTTTGTACCAGGTGTATGTAAGGATGTGGGATAGTCACGTATTGTGTAGCGTGTTTTTGGGTTTGTAGCAGGTGTATGTACGGGTGTGGCATAGTCACGTATTGTGTAGCGTGTTTGTGGGTTTGTAACAGATGTATGTACGGGTGTAGCATAGTCACGTATTGTGTAGCGTGTTCGTGGGTTTGTACCAGGTGTATGTACGGGTGTGGCATAGTCACGTATTGTGTAGCGTGTTTGTGGGTTTGTAACAGATGTATGTACGGGTGTAGCATAGTCACGTATTGTGTAGCGTGTTTGTGGGTTTGTACCAGGTGTATGTACGGGTGTGGCATAGTCAAGTATTGTGTAGCGTGTTTGTGGGTTGGTACCAGGTGTATGTACGGGTGTGGCATAGTCACGTACTGTGTAGCGTGTTTGTGGGTTTGTAACAGATATATGTACGGGTGTGGCATAGTCACGAATTGTGTAGCGTGTTTGTGGGTTTGTACCAGGTGTACGTACGGGTGTAGCATAGTCACGTATTGCGTAGCGTGTTTGTGGGTTTGTACCAGGTGTATGTACAGGTGTGGCATAGTCACGTATTGTGTAGCGTGTTTGTGGGTTTGTAACAGATGTATGTACGGGTGTAGCATAGTCACGTATTGTGTAGCGTGTTTGTGGATTTGTACCAGGTGTATGTACGGGTGTGGGATAGTCACGTATTGTGTAGCGTGTTTGTTGGTTTGTACCAGGTGTATGTACGGGTGTAGCATAGTCACGTATTGTGTAGCGTGTTTGTTGGTTTGTACCAGGTGTAACTACGGGTGTAGCATAGTCACGAATTGTGTAGCGTGTTTGTGGGTTTGTACCAGGTGTACGTACGGGTGTAGCATAGTCACGTATTGTGTAGCGTGTTTGTGGGTTTGTACCAGGTGTATGTACGTGTGTAGCATAGTCACGTATTGTGTAGCGTGTTTGTGGGATTGTACCAGGTGTATGTACGGGTGTGTGATAGTCACGTATTGTGTAGCGTGTTTGTGGGTTTGTATCTAGTGTATGTACGGGTGTAGCATAGTCACGTATTGTGTAGCGTGTTTGTGGGTTTGTGCCAGGTGTATGTACGGGTGTGGGATAGTCACGTATTGTGTAGCGTGTTTGTGGGTTTGTACCAGGTGTGTGTACGGGTGTAGCATAGTCACGTATTGTGTAGCGTGTTTGTGGGTTTGTACCAGATGTATGTACGGGTGTAGCATAGTCACGTATTGTGTAGCGTGTTTGTGGGTTTGTACCAGGTGTATGTACGGGTGTGGGATAGTCACGTATTGTGTAGCGTGTTTGTGGGTTTGTACCAGGTGTATGTACGGGTATAGCATAGTCACGAATTGTGTAGCGTGTTTGTAGGTTTGTACCAGGTGTGTGTACGGGTGTAGGATAGTCACGTATTGCGTAGCGTGTTTGTGGGTTTGTACCAGGTGTATGTACGGGTGTGGGATAGTCACGTATTGTGTAGCGTGTTTGTGGGTTTGTGCCAGGTGTATGTACGGGTGTAGCATAGTCACGTATTGTGTAGCGTGTTTGTGGGTTTGTTCCAGGTGTATATACGGGTGTAGGATAGTCACGTATTGTGTAGCGTGTTTGTGGGTTTGTACCAGGTGTATGTACGGGTGTGGGATAGTCACGTATTGTGTAGCGTGTTTGTGGGTTTGTATCTAGTGTATGTACGGGTGTAGCATAGTCACGTATTGTGTAGCGTGTTTGTGGGTTTGTAACAGATGTATGTACGGGTGTAGCATAGTCACGTATTGTGTAGCGTGTTTGTGGGTTTGTACCAGGTGTATGTACGGGTGTAGCATAGTCACGTATTGTGTAGCGTGTTTGTGGGTTTTTAACAGATGTATGTACGCGTGTGGCATAGTCACGTATTGTGTAGCGTGTTTGTGGGTTTGTAACAGATGTATGTACGGGTGTAGCTTAGTCACGTATTGTGTAGCGTGTTTGTGGGTTTGTACCAGGTGTATGTACGGGAGTTGCATAGTCACGTATTGTGTAGCGTGTTTTGGGGTTTGTACCAGGTGTATGTACGGGTGTGGGATAGTCACGTATTGTGTAGCGTGTTTGTGGATTTGTACCAGGTGTATGTACGGCTGTAGCATAGTCACGTATTGTGTAGCGTGTTTGTGGGTTTGTACCAGGTGTATGTACGGGTGTAGCATAGTCACGCATTGTGTAGCGTGTTTTGGGGTTTGTACCAGGTGTATGTACGGGTGTGGGATAGTCACGTATTGTGTAGCGTGTTTGTGGATTTGTACCAGGTGTATGTACGGCTGTAGCATAGTCACGTATTGTGTAGCGTGTTTGTGGATTTGTACCAGGTGTATGTACGGGTGTAGCATAGTCACGTATTGTGTAGCGTGTTTGTGGGTTTGTACCAGGTGTAACTACGGGTGTAGCATAGTCACGAATTGTGTAGCGTGTTTGTGGGTTTGTACCAGGTGTACGTACGGGTGTAGCATAGTCACGTATTATGTAGCGTGTTTGTGGGTTTGTACCAGGTGTATGTACGTGTGTAGCATAGTCACGTATTGTGTAGCGTGTTTGTGGGTTTGTAACAGATGTATGTACGGGTGTAGCATAGTCACGTATTGTCTAGCGTGTTTGTGGGTTTGTACCAGGTGTATGTACGGGTGTAGCATAGTCACGTATTGTGTAGCGTGTTTTGGGGTTTGTACCAGGTGTATGTACGGGTGTGGGATAGTCACGTATTGTGTAGCGTGTTTGTGGATTTGTACCAGGTGTATGTACGGGTGTAGCATAGTCACGTATTGTGTAGCGTGTTTCTTGGTTTGTACCAGGTGTATGTACGGGTGTAGCATAGTCACGTATTGTGTAGCGTGTTTGTTGGTTTGTACCAGGTGTAACTACGGGTGTAGCATAGTCACGAATTGTGTAGCGTGTCTGTGTGTTTATACCAGGTGTACGTACGGGTGTAGCATAGTCACGTATTGTGTAGCGTGTTTGTGGGTTTGTACCAGGTGTATGTACGTGTGTAGCATAGTCACGTATTGTGTAGCGTGTTTGTGGGTTTGTACCAGGTGTATGTACGGGTGTGTGATAGTCACGTATTGTGTAGCGTGTTTGTGGGTTTGTATCTAGTGTATGTACGGGTGTAGCATAGTCACGTATTGTGTAGCGTGTTTGTGGGTTTGTGCCAGGTGTATGTACGGGTGTGGGATAGTCACGTATTATGTAGCGTGTTTGTGGGTTTGTACCAGGTGTGTGTACGGGTGTAGCATAGTCACGTATTGTGTAGCGTGTTTGTGGGTTTGTACCAGATGTATGTACGGGTGTAGCATAGTCACGTATTGTGTAGCGTGTTTGTGGGTTTGTACCAGGTGTATGTACGGGTGTGGGATAGTCACGTATTGTGTAGCGTGTTTGTGGGTTTGTACCAGGTGTATGTACGGGTATAGCATAGTCACGAATTGTGTAGCGTGTTTGTGGGTTTGTACCAGGTGTATGTACGGGTGTAGGATAGTCACGTATTGTGTAGCGTGTTTGTGGGTTTGTACCAGGTGTATGTACGGGTGTGGGATAGTCACGTATTGTGTAGCGTGTTTGTGGGTTTGTGCCAGGTGTATGTACGGGTGTAGCATAGTCACGTATTGTGTAGCGTGTTTGTGGGTTTGTTCCAGGTGTATATACGGGTGTAGGATAGTCACGTATTGTGTAGCGTGTTTGTGGGTTTGTACCAGGTGTATGTACGGGTGTGGGATAGTCACGTATTGTGTAGCGTGTTTGTGGGTTTGTATCTAGTGTATGTACGGGTGTAGCATAGTCACGTATTGTGTAGCGTGTTTGTGGGTTTGTGCCAGGTGTATGTACGGGTGTGGGATAGTCACGTATTGTGTAGCGTGTTTGTGGGTTTGTACCAGGTGTGTGTACGGGTGTAGCATAGTCACGAATTGTGTAGCGTGTTTGTGGTTTTGTACCAGATGTATGTACGGGTGTAGCATAGTCACGTATTGTGTAGCGTGTTTGTGGGTTTGTACCAGGTGTATGTACGGATGTGGGATAGTCATGTATTGTGTAGCGTGTTTGTGGGTTTGTACCAGGTGTATGTACGGGTATAGCATTGTCACCAATTGTGTAGCGTGTTTGTGGGTTTGTACCAGGTGTATGTACGGGTGTAGGATAGTCACGTATTGTGTAGCGTGTTTGTGGGTTTGTACCAGGTGTATGTACGGGTGTGGGATAGTCACGTATTGTGTAGCGTGTTTGTGGGTTTGTGCCAGGTGTATGTACGGGTGTAGCATAGTCACGTATTGTGTAGCGTGTTTGTGGGTTTGTTCCAGGTGTATATACGGGTGTAGGATAGTCACGTATTGTGTAGCGTGTTTGTGGGTTTGTACCAGGTGTATGTACGGGTGTGGGATAGTCACGTATTGTGTAGCGTGTTTGTGGGTTTGTATCTAGTGTACGTACGGGTGTAGCATAGTCACGTATTGTGTAGCGTGTTTGTGGGTTTGTACCAGGTGTATGTACGGGTGTGGTATAGTCACGTATTGTGTAGCGTGTTTGTGGGTTTGTACCAGGTGTATGTACGGGTGTGGGATAGTCACGTATTGTGTAGCGTGTTTTTGGGTTTGTACCAGGTGTATGTACGGGTGTGGCATAGTCACGTATTGTGTAGCGTGTTTGTGGGTTTGTAACAGATTTATGTACGGGTGTGGCATAGTCACGTATTGTGTAGCGTGTTTGTGGGTTTGTGCCAGGTGTATGTACGGGTGTAGCATAGTCACGTATTGTGTAGCGTGTTTGTGGGTTTGTACCTGGTGTATGTACGGGTGTGGGATAGTCACGTATTGTGTAGCGTGTTTGTGGGTTTGTGCCAGGTGTATGTACGGGTGTAGCATAGTCACGTATTGTGTAGCGTGTTTGTGGGTTTGTACCAGGTGTATGTACGGGTGTAGGATAGTCACGTATTGTGTTGCGTGTTTGTGGGTTTGTACCAGGTGTATGTACGGGTGTGGGATAGTCACGTATTGTGTAGCGTGTTTGTGGATTTGTACCAGGTGTATGTACGGGTGTGGTATAGTCACGTATTGTGTAGCGTGTTTGTGGGTTTGTACCAGGTGTAACTACGGGTGTAGCATAGTCACGAATTGTGTAGCGTGTTTGTGGGTTTGTACCAGGTGTACGTACGGGTGTAGCATAGTCACGTATTGTGTAGCGTGTTTGTGGGTTTGTACCAGTTGTATGTACGTGTGTAGCATAGTCACGTATTGTGTAGCGTGTTTGTGGGTTTGTACCAGGTGTATGTACGGGTGTGTGATAGTCACGTATTGTGTAGCGTGTTTGTGGGTTTGTATCTAGTGTATGTACGGGTGTAGCATAGTCACGTATTGTGTAGCGTGTTTGTGGGTTTGTGCCAGGTGTATGTACGGGTGTGGGATAGTCACGTATTGTGTAGCGTGTTTGTGGGTTTGTACCAGGTGTATGTACGGGTGTAGCATAGTCACGTATTGTGTAGCGTGTTTGTGGGTTTGTACCAGGTGTATGTACGGGTGTGGGATAGTCACGTATTGTGTAGCGTGTTTGTGGGTTTGTATCTAGTGTATGTACGGGTGTAGCATAGTCACGTATTGTGTAGCGTGTTTGTGGGTTTGTACCAGGTGTATGTACGGGTGTGGGATAGTCACGTATTGTGTAGCGTGTTTGTGGGTTTGTACCAGGTGTATGTACGGGTATAGCATAGTCACGAATTGTGTAGCGTGTTTGTGGGTTTGTACCAGGTGTATGTACGGGTGTAGGATAGTCACGTATTGTGTAGCGTGTTTGTGGGTTTGTACCAGGTGTATGTACGGGTGTGGGATAGTCACGTATTGTGTAGCGTGTTTGTGGGTTTGTGCCAGGTGTATGTACGGGTGTAGCATGGTCACGTATTGTGTAGCGTGTTTGTGGGTTTGTTCCAGGTGTATATACGGGTGTAGGATAGTCACGTATTGTGTAGCGTGTTTGTGGGTTTGTACCAGGTGTATGTACGGGTGTGGGATAGTCACGTATTGTGTAGCGTGTTTGTGGGTTTGTATCTAGTGTATGTACGGGTGTAGCATAATCACGTATTGTGTAGCGTGTTTGTGGGTTTGTACCAGGTGTATGTACGGGTGTGGTATAGTCACGTATTGTGTAGCGTGTTTGTGGGTTTGTACCAGGTGTATGTACGGGTGTGGGATAGTCACGTATTGTGTAGCGTGTTTTTCGGTTTGTACCAGGTGTATGTACGGGTGTGGCATAGTCACGTATTGTGTAGCGTGTTTGTGGGTTTGTAACAGATTTATGTACGGGTATGGCATAGTCACGTATTGTGTAGCGTGTTTGTGGGTTTGTACCAGGTGTATGTACGGGTGTGGGATAGTCACGTATTGTATAGCGTGTTTGTGGATTTGTACCAGGTGTATGTACGGCTGTAGCATAGTCACGTATTGTGTAGCGTGTTTGTGGTTTAGTACCAGGTGTATGTACGGGTGTAGCATACTCACGCATTGTGTAGCGTGTTTTGGGGTTTGTACCAGGTGTATGTACGGGTGTGGGATAGTCACGTATTGTGTAGCATGTTTGTGGATTTGTACCAGGTGTATGTACGGGTGTAGCATAGTCACGTATTGTGTAGCGTGTTTGTGGGTTTGTACCAGGTGTATGTACGGGTGTAGGATAGTCACTTATTGTGTTGCGTGTTTGTGGGTTTGTACCAGGTGTATGTACGGGTGTGGGATAGTCACGTATTGTGTAGCGTGTTTGTGGATTTGTACCAGGTGTATGTACGGCTGTAGCATAGTCACGTATTGTGTAGCGTGTTTGTGGTTTAGTACCAGGTGTATGTACGGGTGTAGCATACTCACGCATTGTGTAGCGTGTTTTGGGGTTTGTACCAGGTGTATGTACGGGTGTGGGATAGTCACGTATTGTGTAGCGTGTTTGTGGATTTGTACCAGGTGTATGTACGGCTGTAGCATAGTCACGTATTGTGTAGCGTGTTTGTGGGTTTGTACCAGGTGTAACTACGGGTGTAGCATAGTCACGAATTGTGTAGCGTGTTTGTGGGTTTGTACCAGGTGTACGTACGGGTGTAGCATAGTCACGTATTGTGTAGCGTGTTTGTGGGTTTGTACCAGTTGTATGTACGTGTGTAGCATAGTCACGTATTGTGTAGCGTGTTTGTGGGTTTGTACCAGGTGTATGTACGGGTGTGTGATAGTCACGTATTGTGTAGCGTGTTTGTGGGTTTGTATCTAGTGTACGTACGGGTGTAGCATAGTCACGTATTGTGTAGCGTGTTTGTGGGTTTGTGCCAGGTGTATGTACGGGTGTGGGATAGTCACGTATTGTGTAGCGTGTTTGTGGGTTTGTACCAGGTGTATGTACGGGTGTAGCATAGTCACGTATTGTGTAGCGTGTTTGTGGGTTTGTACCAGGTGTATGTACGGGTGTGGGATAGTCACGTATTGTGTAGCGTGTTTGTGGGTTTGTATCTAGTGTATGTACGGGTGTAGCATAGTCACGTATTGTGTAGCGTGTTTGTGGGTTTGTACCAGGTGTATGTACGGGTGTGGGATAGTCACGTATTGTGTAGCGTGTTTGTGGGTTTGTGCCAGGTGTATGTACGGGTGTGGGATAGTCACGTATTGTGTAGCGTGTTTGTGGGTTTGTACCAGGTGTATGTACGGGTGTAGCATAGTCACGTATTGTGTAGCGTGTTTGTGGGTTTGTACCAGGTGTATGTACGGGTGTGGGATAGTCACGTATTGTGTAGCGTGTTTGTGGGTTTGTATCTAGTGTATGTACGGGTGTAGCATAGTCACGTATTGTGTAGCGTGTTTGTGGGTTTGTACCAGGTGTATGTACGGGTGTGGGATAGTCACGTATTGTGTAGCGTGTTTGTGGGTTTGTACCAGGTGTATGTACGGGTATAGCATAGTCACGAATTGTGTAGCGTGTTTGTGGGTTTGTACCAGGTGTATGTACGGGTGTAGGATAGTCACGTATTGTGTAGCGTGTTTGTGGGTTTGTACCAGGTGTATGTACGGGTGTGGGATAGTCACGTATTGTGTAGCGTGTTTGTGGGTTTGTGCCAGGTGTATGTACGGGTGTAGCATGGTCACGTATTGTGTAGCGTGTTTGTGGGTTTGTTCCAGGTGTATATACGGGTGTAGGATAGTCACGTATTGTGTAGCGTGTTTGTGGGTTTGTACCAGGTGTATGTACGGGTGTGGGATAGTCACGTATTGTGTAGCGTGTTTGTGGGTTTGTATCTAGTGTATGTACGGGTGTAGCATAATCACGTATTGTGTAGCGTGTTTGTGGGTTTGTACCAGGTGTATGTACGGGTGTGGTATAGTCACGTATTGTGTAGCGTGTTTGTGGGTTTGTACCAGGTGTATGTACGGGTGTGGGATAGTCACGTATTGTGTAGCGTGTTTTTCGGTTTGTACCAGGTGTATGTACGGGTGTGGCATAGTCACGTCATAGTCACGTATTGTGTAGCGTGTTTGTGGGTTTGTAACAGATTTATGTACGGGTGTGGCATAGTCACGTATTGTGTAGCGTGTTTGTGGGTTTGTACCAGGTGTATGTACGGGTGTGGGATAGTCACGTATTGTATAGCGTGTTTGTGGATTTGTACCAGGTGTATGTACGGCTGTAGCATAGTCACGTATTGTGTAGCGTGTTTGTGGTTTAGTACCAGGTGTATGTACGGGTGTAGCATACTCACGCATTGTGTAGCGTGTTTTGGGGTTTGTACCAGGTGTATGTACGGGTGTGGGATAGTCACGTATTGTGTAGCATGTTTGTGGATTTGTACCAGGTGTATGTACGGGTGTAGCATAGTCACGTATTGTGTAGCGTGTTTGTGGGTTTGTACCAGGTGTATGTACGGGTGTAGGATAGTCACTTATTGTGTTGCGTGTTTGTGGGTTTGTACCAGGTGTATGTACGGGTGTGGGATAGTCACGTATTGTGTAGCGTGTTTGTGGATTTGTACCAGGTGTATGTACGGCTGTAGCATAGTCACGTATTGTGTAGCGTGTTTGTGGTTTAGTACCAGGTGTATGTACGGGTGTAGCATACTCACGCATTGTGTAGCGTGTTTTGGGGTTTGTACCAGGTGTATGTACGGGTGTGGGATAGTCACGTATTGTGTAGCGTGTTTGTGGATTTGTACCAGGTGTATGTACGGCTGTAGCATAGTCACGTATTGTGTAGCGTGTTTGTGGGTTTGTACCAGGTGTAACTACGGGTGTAGCATAGTCACGAATTGTGTAGCGTGTTTGTGGGTTTGTACCAGGTGTACGTACGGGTGTAGCATAGTCACGTATTGTGTAGCGTGTTTGTGGGTTTGTACCAGTTGTATGTACGTGTGTAGCATAGTCACGTATTGTGTAGCGTGTTTGTGGGTTTGTACCAGGTGTATGTACGGGTGTGTGATAGTCACGTATTGTGTAGCGTGTTTGTGGGTTTGTATCTAGTGTATGTACGGGTGTAGCATAGTCACGTATTGTGTAGCGTGTTTGTGGGTTTGTGCCAGGTGTATGTACGGGTGTGGGATAGTCACGTATTGTGTAGCGTGTTTGTGGGTTTGTACCAGGTGTATGTACGGGTGTGGGATAGTCACGTATTGTGTAGCGTGTTTTTCGGTTTGTACCAGGTGTATGTACGGGTGTGGCATAGTCACGTATTGTGTAGCGTGTTTGTGGGTTTGTAACAGATTTATGTACGGGTGTGGCATAGTCACGTATTGTGTAGCGTGTTTGTGGGTTTGTACCAGGTGTATGTACGGGTGTGGGATAGTCACGTATTGTATAGCGTGTTTGTGGATTTGTACCAGGTGTATGTACGGCTGTAGCATAGTCACGTATTGTGTAGCGTGTTTGTGGTTTAGTACCAGGTGTATGTACGGGTGTAGCATACTCACGCATTGTGTAGCGTGTTTTGGGGTTTGTACCAGGTGTATGTACGGGTGTGGGATAGTCACGTATTGTGTAGCATGTTTGTGGATTTGTACCAGGTGTATGTACGGGTGTAGCATAGTCACGTATTGTGTAGCGTGTTTGTGGGTTTGTACCAGGTGTATGTACGGGTGTAGGATAGTCACTTATTGTGTTGCGTGTTTGTGGGTTTGTACCAGGTGTATGTACGGGTGTGGGATAGTCACGTATTGTGTAGCGTGTTTGTGGATTTGTACCAGGTGTATGTACGGCTGTAGCATAGTCACGTATTGTGTAGCGTGTTTGTGGTTTAGTACCAGGTGTATGTACGGGTGTAGCATACTCACGCATTGTGTAGCGTGTTTTGGGGTTTGTACCAGGTGTATGTACGGGTGTGGGATAGTCACGTATTGTGTAGCGTGTTTGTGGATTTGTACCAGGTGTATGTACGGCTGTAGCATAGTCACGTATTGTGTAGCGTGTTTGTGGGTTTGTACCAGGTGTAACTACGGGTGTAGCATAGTCACGAATTGTGTAGCGTGTTTGTGGGTTTGTACCAGGTGTACGTACGGGTGTAGCATAGTCACGTATTGTGTAGCGTGTTTGTGGGTTTGTACCAGTTGTATGTACGTGTGTAGCATAGTCACGTATTGTGTAGCGTGTTTGTGGGTTTGTACCAGGTGTATGTACGGGTCTGTGATAGTCACGTATTGTGTAGCGTGTTTGTGGGTTTGTATCTAGTGTATGTACGGGTGTAGCATAGTCACGTATTGTGTAGCGTGTTTGTGGGTTTGTGCCAGGTGTATGTACGGGTGTGGGATAGTCACGTATTGTGTAGCGTGTTTGTGGGTTTGTACCAGGTGTATGTACGGGTGTAGCATAGTCACGTATTGTGTAGCGTGTTTGTGGGTTTGTACCAGGTGTATGTACGGGTGTGGGATAGTCACGTATTGTGTAGCGTGTTTGTGGGTTTGTATCTAGTGTATGTACGGGTGTAGCATAGTCACGTATTGTGTAGCGTGTTTGTGGGTTTGTACCAGGTGTATGTACGGGTGTGGGATAGTCACGTATTGTGTAGCGTGTTTGTGGGTTTGTACCAGGTGTATGTACGGGTATAGCATAGTCACGAATTGTGTAGCGTGTTTGTGGGTTTGTACCAGGTGTATGTACGGGTGTAGGATAGTCACGTATTGTGTAGCGTGTTTGTGGGTTTGTACCAGGTGTATGTACGGGTGTGGGATAGTCACGTATTGTGTAGCGTGTTTGTGGGTTTGTGCCAGGTGTATGTACGGGTGTAGCATGGTCACGTATTGTGTAGCGTGTTTGTGGGTTTGTTCCAGGTGTATATACGGGTGTAGGATAGTCACGTATTGTGTAGCGTGTTTGTGGGTTTGTATCAGGTGTATGTACGGGTGTGGGATAGTCACGTATTGTGTAGCGTGTTTGTGGGTTTGTATCTAGTGTATGTACGGGTGTAGCATAATCACGTATTGTGTAGCGTGTTTGTGGGTTTGTACCAGGTGTATGTACGGGTGTGGTATAGTCACGTATTGTGTAGCGTGTTTGTGGGTTTGTACCAGGTGTATGTACGGGTGTGGGATAGTCACGTATTGTGTAGCGTGTTTTTCGGTTTGTACCAGGTGTATGTACGGGTGTGGCATAGTCACGTATTGTGTAGCGTGTTTGTGGGTTTGTAACAGATTTATGTACGGGTGTGGCATAGTCACGTATTGTGTAGCGTGTTTGTGGGTTTGTACCAGGTGTATGTACGGGTGTGGGATAGTCACGTATTGTATAGCGTGTTTGTGGATTTGTACCAGGTGTATGTACGGCTGTAGCATAGTCACGTATTGTGTAGCGTGTTTGTGGTTTAGTACCAGGTGTATGTACGGGTGTAGCATACTCACGCATTGTGTAGCGTGTTTTGGGGTTTGTACCAGGTGTATGTACGGGTGTGGGATAGTCACGTATTGTGTAGCATGTTTGTGGATTTGTACCAGGTGTATGTACGGGTGTAGCATAGTCACGTATTGTGTAGCGTGTTTGTGGGTTTGTACCAGGTGTATGTACGGGTGTAGGATAGTCACTTATTGTGTTGCGTGTTTGTGGGTTTGTACCAGGTGTATGTACGGGTGTGGGATAGTCACGTATTGTGTAGCGTGTTTGTGGATTTGTACCAGGTGTATGTACGGCTGTAGCATAGTCACGTATTGTGTAGCGTGTTTGTGGTTTAGTACCAGGTGTATGTACGGGTGTAGCATACTCACGCATTGTGTAGCGTGTTTTGGGGTTTGTACCAGGTGTATGTACGGGTGTGGGATTGTCACGTATTGTGTAGCGTGTTTGTGGATTTGTACCAGGTGTATGTACGGCTGTAGCATAGTCACGTATTGTGTAGCGTGTTTGTGGGTTTGTACCAGGTGTAACTACGGGTGTAGCATAGTCACGAATTGTGTAGCGTGTTTGTGGGTTTGTACCAGGTGTACGTACGGGTGTAGCATAGTCACGTATTATGTAGCGTGTTTGTGGGTTTGTGCCAGGTGTATGTACGTGTGTAGCATAGTCACGTATTGTGTAGCGTGATTGTGGGTTTGTACCAGGTGTATGTACGGGTGTGTGATAGTCACATATTGTGTAGCGTGTTTGTGGGTTTGTATCTAGTGTATGTACGGGTGTAGCATAGTCACGTATTGTGTAGCGTGTTTGTGGGTTTGTACCAGGTGTATGTACGGGTGTGGGATAGTCACGTATTGTGTAGCGTGTTTGTGGGTTTGTACCAGGTGTATGTACGGGTGTGGGATAGTCACGTATTGTGTAGCGTGTTTGTGGGTTTGTACCAGGTGTATGTACGGGTATAGCATAGTCACGAATTGTGTAGCGTGTTTGTGGGTTTGTACCAGGTGTATGTACGGGTGTAGGATAGTCACGTATTGTGTAGCGTGTTTGTGGGTTTGTACCAGGTGTATGTACGGGTGTGGGATAGTCACGTATTGTGTAGCGTGTTTGTGGGTTTGTGCCAGGTGTATGTACGGGTGTAGCATAGTCACGTATTGTGTAGCGTGTTTGTGGGTTTGTTCCAGGTGTATATACGGGTGTAGGATAGTCACGTATTGTGTAGCGTGTTTGTGGGTTTGTACCAGGTGTATGTACGGGTGTGGGATAGTCACGTATTGTGTAGCGTGTTTGTGGGTTTGTATCTAGTGTATGTACGGGTGTAGCATAGTCACGTATTGTGTAGCGTGTTTGTGGGTTTGTGCCAGGTGTATGTACGGGTGTGGGATAGTCACGTATTGTGTAGCGTGTTTGTGGGTTTGTACCAGGTGTGTGTACGGGTGTAGCATAGTCACGTATTGTGTAGCGTGTTTGTGGGTTTGTACCAGATGTATGTACGGGTGTAGCATAGTCACGTATTGTGTAGCGTGTTTGTGGGTTTGTACCAGGTGTATGTACGGGTGTGGGATAGTCACGTTTTGTGTAGCGTGTTTGTGGGTTTGTACCAGGTGTTTGTACGGGTATAGCATAGTCACGAATTGTGTAGCGTGTTTGTGGGTTTGTACCAGGTGTATGTACGGGTGTAGGATAGTCACGTATTGTGTAGCGTGTTTGTGGGTTTGTACCAGGTGTATGTACGGGTGTGGGATAGTCACGTATTGTGTAGCGTGTTTGTGGGTTTGTGCCAGGTGTATGTACGGGTGTAGCATAGTCACGTATTGTGTAGCGTGTTTGTGGGTTTGTTCCAGGTGTATATACGGGTGTAGGATAGTCACGTATTGTGTAGCGTGTTTGTGGGTTTGTACCAGGTGTATGTACGGGTGTGGGATAGTCACGTATTGTGTAGCGTGTTTGTGGGTTTGTATCTAGTGTACGTACGGGTGTAGCATAGTCACGTATTGTGTAGCGTGTTTGTGGGTTTGTACCAGGTGTACGTACGGGTGTAGCATAGTCACGTATTGTGTAGCGTGTTTGTGGGTTTGTACCAGGTGTATGTACGTGTGTAGCATAGTCACGTATTGTGTAGCGTGTTTGTGGGTTTGTACCAGGTGTATGTACGGGTGTGTGATAGTCACGTATTGTGTAGCGTGTTTGTGGGTTTGTATCTAGTGTATGTACGGGTGTAGCATAGTCACGTATTGTGTAGCGTGTTTGTGGGTTTGTGCCAGGTGTATGTACGGGTGTGGGATAGTCACGTATTGTGTAGCGTGTTTGTGGGTTTGTACCAGGTGTATGTACGGGTGTAGCATAGTCACGTATTGTGTAGCGTGTTTGTGGGTTTGTACCAGGTGTATGTACGGGTGTGGGATAGTCACGTATTGTGTAGCGTGTTTGTGGGTTTGTATCTAGTGTATGTACGGGTGTAGCATAGTCACGTATTGTGTAGCGTGTTTGTGGGTTTGTACCAGGTGTATGTACGGGTGTGGGATAGTCACGTATTGTGTAGCGTGTTTGTGGGTTTGTACCAGGTGTATGTACGGGTATAGCATAGTCACGAATTGTGTAGCGTGTTTGTGGGTTTGTACCAGGTGTATGTACGGGTGTAGGATAGTCACGTATTGTGTAGCGTGTTTGTGGGTTTGTACCAGGTGTATGTACGGGTGTGGGATAGTCACGTATTGTGTAGCGTGTTTGTGGGTTTGTGCCAGGTGTATGTACGGGTGTAGCATGGTCACGTATTGTGTAGCGTGTTTGTGGGTTTGTTCCAGGTGTATATACGGGTGTAGGATAGTCACGTATTGTGTAGCGTGTTTGTGGGTTTGTACCAGGTGTATGTACGGGTGTGGGATAGTCACGTATTGTGTAGCGTGTTTGTGGGTTTGTATCTAGTGTATGTACGGGTGTAGCATAATCACGTATTGTGTAGCGTGTTTGTGGGTTTGTACCAGGTGTATGTACGGGTGTGGTATAGTCACGTATTGTGTAGCGTGTTTGTGGGTTTGTACCAGGTGTATGTACGGGTGTGGGATAGTCACGTATTGTGTAGCGTGTTTTTCGGTTTGTACCAGGTGTATGTACGGGTGTGGCATAGTCACGTATTGTGTAGCGTGTTTGTGGGTTTGTAACAGATTTATGTACGGGTGTGGCATAGTCACGTATTGTGTAGCGTGTTTGTGGGTTTGTACCAGGTGTATGTACGGGTGTGGGATAGTCACGTATTGTATAGCGTGTTTGTGGATTTGTACCAGGTGTATGTACGGCTGTAGCATAGTCACGTATTGTGTAGCGTGTTTGTGGTTTAGTACCAGGTGTATGTACGGGTGTAGCATACTCACGCATTGTGTAGCGTGTTTTGGGGTTTGTACCAGGTGTATGTACGGGTGTGGGATAGTCACGTATTGTGTAGCATGTTTGTGGATTTGTACCAGGTGTATGTACGGCTGTAGCATAGTCACGTATTGTGTAGCGTGTTTGTGGGTTTGTACCAGGTGTATGTACGGGTGTAGCATAGTCACGTATTGTGTAGCGTGTTTGTGGGTTTGTACCAGGTGTATGTACGGGTGTAGGATAGTCACTTATTGTGTTGCGTGTTTGTGGGTTTGTACCAGGTGTATGTACGGGTGTGGGATAGTCACGTATTGTGTAGCGTGTTTGTGGATTTGTACCAGGTGTATGTACGGCTGTAGCATAGTCACGTATTGTGTAGCGTGTTTGTGGTTTAGTACCAGGTGTATGTACGGGTGTAGCATACTCACGCATTGTGTAGCGTGTTTTGGGGTTTGTACCAGGTGTATGTACGGGTGTGGGATAGTCACGTATTGTGTAGCGTGTTTGTGGATTTGTACCAGGTGTATGTACGGCTGTAGCATAGTCACGTATTGTGTAGCGTGTTTGTGGGTTTGTACCAGGTGTAACTACGGGTGTAGCATAGTCACGAATTGTGTAGCGTGTTTGTGGGTTTGTACCAGGTGTACGTACGGGTGTAGCATAGTCACGTATTGTGTAGCGTGTTTGTGGGTTTGTGCCAGGTGTATGTACGTGTGTAGCATAGTCACGTATTGTGTAGCGTGATTGTGGGTTTGTACCAGGTGTATGTACGGGTGTGTGATAGTCACGTATTGTGTAGCGTGTTTGTGGGTTTGTATCTAGTGTATGTACGGGTGTAGCATAGTCACGTATTGTGTAGCGTGTTTGTGGGTTTGTACCACGTGTATGTACGGGTGTGGGATAGTCACGTATTGTGTAGCGTGTTTGTGGGTTTGTACCAGGTGTACGTACGGGTGTAGCATAGTCACGTATTGTGTAGCGTGTTTGTGGGTTTGTACCAGATGTATGTACGGGTGTAGCATAGTCACGTATTGTGTAGCGTGTTTGTGGGTTTCTACCAGGTGTATGTACGGGTGTGGGATAGTCACGTATTGTGTAGCGTGTTTGTGGGTTTGTACCAGGTGTATGTACGGGTATAGCATAGTCACGAATTGTGTAGCGTGTTTGTGGGTTTGTACCAGGTGTATGTACGGGTGTAGGATAGTCACGTATTGTGTAGCGTGTTTGTGGGTTTGTACCAGGTGTATGTACGGGTGTGGGATAGTCACGTATTGTGTAGCGTGTTTGTGGGTTTGTGCCAGGTGAATGTACGGGTGTAGCATAGTCACGTATTGTGTAACGTGTTTGTGGGTTTGTACCAGGTGTATATACGGGTGTAGGATAGTCACGTATTGTGTAGCGTGTCTGTGGGTTTGTACCAGGTGTATGTACGGGTGTGGGATAGTCACGTATTGTGTAGCGTGTTTGTGGGTTTGTATCTAGTGTATGTACGGGTGTAGCATAGTCACGTATTGTGTAGCGTGTTTGTGGGTTTGTACCAGGTGTATGTACGGGTGTGGTATAATCACGTATTGTGTAGCGTGTTTGTGGGTTTGTACCAGGTGCATGTACGGGTGTGGGATAGTCACGTATTGTGTAGCATGTTTTTGGGTTTGTACCAGGTGTATGTACGGGTGTGGCATAGTCACGTATTGTGTAGCGTGTTTGTGGGTTTGTAACTGATTTATGTACGGGTGTAGCATAGTCACGTATTGTGTAGCGTGTTTGTGGGTTTGTACCAGGTGTATGTACGGGTGTGGCATAGTCACGTATTGTGTAGCGTGTTTGTGGGTTTGTAACAGATGTATGTACGGGTGTAGCATAGTCACGTATTGTGTAGCGTGTTTGTGGGTTTGTACCAGGTGTATGTACGGGTGTAGCATAGTCACGTATTGTGTAGCGTGTTTGTTGGTTTGTACCAGGTGTATGTACGGGTGTGGGATAGTCACGTATTGTGTAGCGTGTTTGTGGGTTTGTACCAGGTGTATGTACGGGTATAGCATAGTCACGAATTGTTTAGCGTGTTTGTGGGTTTGTACCAGGTGTATGTACGGGTGTAGGATAGTCACGTATTGTGTAGCGTGTTTGTGGGTTTGTACCAGGTGTATGTACGGGTGTGGGATAGTCACGTATTGTGTAGCGTGTTTGTGGGTTTGTACCAGGTGTATGTACGGGTGTGGGATAGTCACGTATTGTGTAGCGTGTTTGTGGGTTTGTATCTAGTGTATGTACGTGTGTAGCATAGTCACGTATTGTGTAGCGTGTTTGTGGGTTTGTACCAGGTGTATGTACGGGTGTGGCATAGTCACGTATTGTGTAGCGTGTTTGTGGGTTTGTGCCAGGTGTATGTACGGGTGTAGCATAGTCACGTATTGTGTAGCGTGTTTGTGGATTTGTACCAGGTGTATGTACGGGTGTGGGATAGTCACGTATTGTGTACCGTGTTTGTGGGTTTGTGCCAAGTGTATGTACGGGTGTAGCATAGTCACGTATTGTGTAGCGTGTTTGTGGGTTTGTACCAGGTGTATGTACGGGTGTAGGATAGTCACGTATTGTGTAGCGTGTTTGTGGGTTTGTACCAGGTGTATGTACGGGTGTGGGATAGTCACGTATTGTGTAGCGTGTTTGTGGGTTTGTGCCAGGTGTATGTACGGGTGTGGAATAGTCACGTATTGTGTAGCGTGTTTGTGGGTTTGTACCAGGTGTATGTACGGGTGTAGCATAGTCACGAATTGTGTAGCGTGTTTGTGGGTTTGTACCAGGTGTATGTACGGGTGTAGGATAGTCACGTATTGTGTAGCGTGTTTGTGGGTTTGTACCAGGTGTATGTACGGGTGTGGGATAGTCACGTATAGTGTAGCGTGTTTGTAGGTTTGTGCCAGGTGTATGTACGGGTGTAGCATAGTCACGTATTGTGTAGCGTGTTTGTGGGTTTGTACCAGGTGTATGTACGGGTGTAGCATAGTCATGAATTGTTAGCGTGTTTGAGGGTTTGTACCAGGTGTATGTACGGGTGTAGGATAGTCACGTATTGTGTAGCGTGTTTGTGGGTTTGTACCAGGTGTATGTACGGGTGTGGCATTGTCACGTGTTGTGTTGCGTGTTTGTGGGTTTGTACCAGGTGTATGTACGGGTGTAGGATAGTCACTTATTGTGTTGCGTGTTTGTGGGTTTGTACCAGGTGTATGTACGGGTGTGGGATAGTCACGTATTGTGTAGCGTGTTTGTGGATTTGTACCAGGTGTATGTACGGCTGTAGCATAGTCACGTATTGTGTAGCGTGTTTGTGGTTTAGTACCAGGTGTATGTACGGGTGTAGCATACTCACGCATTGTGTAGCGTGTTTTGGGGTTTGTACCAGGTGTATGTACGGGTGTGGGATAGTCACGTATTGTGTAGCGTGTTTGTGGATTTGTACCAGGTGTATGTACGGCTGTAGCATAGTCACGTATTGTGTAGCGTGTTTGTGGGTTTGTACCAGGTGTAACTACGGGTGTAGCATAGTCACGAATTGTGTAGCGTGTTTGTGGGTTTGTACCAGGTGTACGTACGGGTGTAGCATAGTCACGTATTGTGTAGCGTGTTTGTGGGTTTGTGCCAGGTGTATGTACGTGTGTAGCATAGTCACGTATTGTGTAGCGTGATTGTGGGTTTGTACCAGGTGTATGTACGGGTGTGTGATAGTCACGTATTGTGTAGCGTGTTTGTGGGTTTGTATCTAGTGTATGTACGGGTGTAGCATAGTCACGTATTGTGTAGCGTGTTTGTGAGTTTGTACCAGGTGTATGTACGGGTGTGGGATAGTCACGTATTGTGTAGCGTGTTTGTGGGTTTGTACCAGGTGTACGTACGGGTGTAGCATAGTCACGTATTGTGTAGCGTGTTTGTGGGTTTGTACCAGATGTATGTACGGGTGTAGCATAGTCACGTATTGTGTAGCGTGTTTGTGGGTTTCTACCAGGTGTATGTACGGGTGTGGGATAGTCACGTATTGTGTAGCGTGTTTGTGGGTTTGTACCAGGTGTATGTACGGGTATAGCATAGTCACGAATTGTGTAGCGTGTTTGTGGGTTTGTACCAGGTGTATGTACGGGTGTAGGATAGTCACGTATTGTGTAGCGTGTTTGTGGGTTTGTACCAGGTGTATGTACGGGTGTGGGATAGTCACGTATTGTGTAGCGTGTTTGTGGGTTTGTGCCAGGTGAATGTACGGGTGTAGCATAGTCACGTATTGTGTAACGTGTTTGTGGGTTTGTACCAGGTGTATATACGGGTGTAGGATAGTCACGTATTGTGTAGCGTGTCTGTGGGTTTGTACCAGGTGTATGTACGGGTGTGGGATAGTCACGTATTGTGTAGCGTGTTTGTGGGTTTGTATCTAGTGTATGTACGGGTGTAGCATAGTCACGTATTGTGTAGCGTGTTTGTGGGTTTGTACCAGGTGTATGTACGGGTGTGGTATAATCACGTATTGTGTAGCGTGTTTGTGGGTTTGTACCAGGTGCATGTACGGGTGTGGGATAGTCACGTATTGTGTAGCATGTTTTTGGGTTTGTACCAGGTGTATGTACGGGTGTGGCATAGTCACGTATTGTGTAGCGTGTTTGTGGGTTTGTAACTGATTTATGTACGGGTGTAGCATAGTCACGTATTGTGTAGCGTGTTTGTGGGTTTGTACCAGGTGTATGTACGGGTGTGGCATAGTCACGTATTGTGTAGCGTGTTTGTGGGTTTGTAACAGATGTATGTACGGGTGTAGCATAGTCACGTATTGTGTAGCGTGTTTGTGGGTTTGTACCAGGTGTATGTACGGGTGTAGCATAGTCACGTATTGTGTAGCGTGTTTGTTGGTTTGTACCAGGTGTATGTACGGGTGTGGGATAGTCACGTATTGTGTAGCGTGTTTGTGGGATTGTACCAGGTGTATGTACGGGTATAGCATAGTCACGAATTGTTTAGCGTGTTTGTGGGTTTGTACCAGGTGTATGTACGGGTGTAGGATAGTCACGTATTGTGTAGCGTGTTTGTGGGTTTGTACCAAGTGTATGTACGGGTGTGGGATAGTCACGTATTGTGTAGCGTGTTTGTGGGTTTGTACCAGGTGTATGTACGGGTGTGGGATAGTCACGTATTGTGTAGCGTGTTTGTGGGTTTGTATCTAGTGTATGTACGGGTGTAGCATAGTCACGTATTGTGTAGCGTGTTTGTGGGTTTGTACCAGGTGTATGTACGGGTGTGGTATAATCACGTATTGTGTAGCTTGTTTGTGGGTTTGTACCAGGTGCATGTACGGGTGTGGGATAGTCACGTATTGTGTAGCATGTTTTTGGGTTTGTACCAGGTGTATGTACGGGTGTTGCATAGTCACGTATTGTGTAGCGTGTTTGTGGGTTTGTAACTGATTTATGTACGGGTGTAGCATAGTCACGTATTGTGTAGCGTGTTTGTGGGTTTGTACCAGGTGTATGTACGGGTGTGGCATAGTCACGTATTGTGTAGCGTGTTTGTGGGTTTGTAACAGATGTATGTACGGGTGTAGCATAGTCACGTATTGTGTAGCGTGTTTGTGGGTTTGTACCAGGTGTATGTACGGGTGTAGCATAGTCACGTATTGTGTAGCGTGTTTGTGGGTTTGTACCAGGTGTATGTACGGGTGTGGGATAGTCACGTATTGTGTAGCGTGTTTGTGGGTTTGTACCAGGTGTATGTACGGGTATAGCATAGTCACGAATTGTGTAGCGTGTTTGTGGGTTTGTACCAGGTGTATGTACGGGTGTAGGATAGTCACGTATTGTGTAGCGTGTTTGTGGGTTTGTACCAGGTGTATGTACGGGTGTGGGATAGTCACGTATTGTGTAGCGTGTTTGTGGGTTTGTGCCAGGTGAATGTACGGGTGTAGCATAGTCACGTATTGTGTAACGTGTTTGTGGGTTTGTACCAGATGTATATACGGGTGTAGGATAGTCACGTATTGTGTAGCGTGTTTGTGGGTTTGTACCAGGTGTATGTACGGGTGTGGGATAGTCACGTATTGTGTATCGTGTTTGTGGGTTTGTATCTAGTGTATGTACGGGTGTAGCATAGTCACGTATTGTGTAGCGTGTTTGTGGGTTTGTACCAGGTGTATGTACGGGTGTGGTATAATCACGTATTGTGTAGCGTGTTTGTGGGTTTGTACCAGGTGCATGTACGGGTGTGGGATAGTCACGTATTGTGTAGCATGTTTTTGGGTTTGTACCAGGTGTATGTACGGGTGTGGCATAGTCACGTATTGTGTAGCGTGTTTGTGGGTTTGTAACTGATTTATGTACGGGTGTAGCATAGTCACGTATTGTGTAGCGTGTTTGTGGGTTTGTACCAGGTGTATGTACGGGTGTGGCATAGTCACGTATTGTGTAGCGTGTTTGTGGGTTTGTAACAGATGTATGTACGTGTGTAGCATAGTCACGTATTGTGTAGCGTGTTTGTGGGTTTGTACCAGGTGTATGTACGGGTGTGGCATAGTCACGTATTGTGTAGCGTGTTTGTGGGTTTGTGCCAGGTGTATGTACGGGTGTAGCATAGTCACGTATTGTGTAGCGTGTTTGTGGATTTGTACCAGGTGTATGTACGGGTGTGGGATAGTCACGTATTGTGTACCGTGTTTGTGGGTTTGTGCCAAGTGTATGTACGGGTGTAGCATAGTCACGTATTGTGTAGCGTGTTTGTGGGTTTGTACCAGGTGTATGTACGGGTGTAGGATAGTCACGTATTGTGTAGCGTGTTTGTGGGTTTGTACCAGGTGTATGTACGGGTGTGGGATAGTCACGTATTGTGTAGCGTGTTTGTGGGTTTGTGCCAGGTGTATGTACGGGTGTGGAATAGTCACGTATTGTGTAGCGTGTTTGTGGGTTTGTACCAGGTGTATGTACGGGTGTAGCATAGTCACGAATTGTGTAGCGTGTTTGTGGGTTTGTACCAGGTGTATGTACGGGTGTAGGATAGTCACGTATTGTGTAGCGTGTTTGTGGGTTTGTACCAGGTGTATGTACGGGTGTGGGATAGTCACGTATAGTGTAGCGTGTTTGTAGGTTTGTGCCAGGTGTATGTACGGGTGTAGCATAGTCACGTATTGTGTAGCGTGTTTGTGGGTTTGTACCAGGTGTATGTACGGGTGTAGCATAGTCATGAATTGTTAGCGTGTTTGAGGGTTTGTACCAGGTGTATGTACGGGTGTAGGATAGTCACGTATTGTGTAGCGTGTTTGTGGGTTTGTACCAGGTGTATGTACGGGTGTGGCATTGTCACGTGTTGTGTTGCGTGTTTGTGGGTTTGTACCAGGTGTATGTACGGGTGTGGGATAGTCACGTATTGTGTAGCGTGTTTGTGGGTTTGTACCAGGTTTATGTACGGGTGTAGCATAGTCACGTATTGTGTAGCGTGTTTGTGGGTTTGTACCAGGTGTATGTACTGGTGTAGCATAGTCACGCATTGTGTAGCGTGTTTGTGGGTTTGTACCAGGTGTATGTACGGGTGTGGGATAGTCACGTATTGTGTAGCGTGTTTGTGGGTTTGTACCAGGTGTATGTACGGTTGTAGGATAGTCACGCATTGTGTAGCGTGTTTTGGGGTTTGTACCAGGTGTATGTACGGCTGTAGCATAGTCACGTATTGTGTAGCGTGTTTGTGGGTTTGTACCAGGTGTATGTACGGGTATAGCATAGTCACGAATTGTGTAGCGTGTTTGTGGGTTTGTACCAGGTGTACGTACGGGTGTAGCATAGTCACGTATTGTGTAGCGTGTTTGTGGGTTTGTACCAGGTGTATGTACGGGTGTGGGATAGTCACGTATTGTGTAGCGTGTTTGTGGATTTGTACCAGGTGTATGTACGGCTGTAGCATAGTCACGTATTGTGTAGCGTGTTTGTGGTTTAGTACCAGGTGTATGTACGGGTGTAGCATACTCACGCATTGTGTAGCGTGTTTTGGGGTTTGTACCAGGTGTATGTACGGGTGTGGGATAGTCACGTATTGTGTAGCGTGTTTGTGGATTTGTACCAGGTGTATGTACGGCTGTAGCATAGTCACGTACTGTGTAGCGTGTTTGTGGGTTTGTACCAGGTGTATGTACGGGTGTAGCATAGTCACGTATTGTGTAGCGTGTTTGTGGGTTTGTACCAGGTGTAACTACGGGTGTAGCATAGTCACGAATTGTGTAGCGTGTTTGTGGGTTTGTACCAGGTGTACGTACGGGTGTAGCATAGTCACGTATTGTGTAGCGTGTTTGTGGGTTTGTGCCAGGTGTATGTACGTGTGTAGCATAGTCACGTATTGTGTAGCGTGATTGTGGGTTTGTACCAGGTGTATGTACGGGTGTGTGATAGTCACGTATTGTGTAGCGTGTTTGTGGGTTTGTATCTAGTGTATGTACGGGTGTAGCATAGTCACGTATTGTGTAGCGTGTTTGTGGGTTTGTACCAGGTGTATGTACGGGTGTGGGATAGTCACGTATTGTGTAGCGTGTTTGTGGGTTTGTACCAGGTGTACGTACGGGTGTAGCATAGTCACGTCTTGTGTAGCGTGTTTGTGGGTTTGTACCAGATGTATGTACGGGTGTAGCATAGTCACGTATTGTGTAGCGTGTTTGTGGGTTTCTACCAGGTGTATGTACGGGTGTGGGATAGTCACGTATTGTGTAGCGTGTTTGTGGGTTTGTACCAGGTGTATGTACGGGTATAGCATAGTCACGAATTGTGTAGCGTGTTTGTGGGTTTGTACCAGGTGTATGTACGGGTGTAGTATAGTCACGTATTGTGTAGCGTGTTTGTGGGTTTGTACCAGGTGTATGTACGGGTGTGGGATAGTCACGTATTGTGTAGCGTGTTTGTGGGTTTGCGCCAGGTGAATGTACGGGTGTAGCATAGTCACGTATTGTGTAACGTGTTTGTGGGTTTGTACCAGGTGTATATACGGGTGTAGGATAGTCACGTATTGTGTAGCGTGTTTGTGGGTTTGTACCAGGTGTATGTACGGGTGTGGGATAGTCACGTATAGTGTAGCGTGTTTGTAGGTTTGTGCCAGGTGTATGTACGGGTGTAGCATAGTCACGTATTGTGTAGCGTGTTTGTGGGTTTGTACCAGGTGTATGTACGGGTGTAGCATAGTCATGAATTGTTAGCGTGTTTGAGGGTTTGTACCAGGTGTATGTACGGGTGTAGGATAGTCACGTATTGTGTAGCGTGTTTGTGGGTTTGTACCAGGTGTATGTACGGGTGTGGCATTGTCACGTGTTGTGTTGCGTGTTTGTGGGTTTGTACCAGGTGTATGTACGGGTGTGGGATAGTCACGTATTGTGTAGCGTGTTTGTGGGTTTGTACCAGGTTTATGTACGGGTGTAGCATAGTCACGTATTGTGTAGCGTGTTTGTGGGTTTGTACCAGGTGTATGTACTGGTGTAGCATAGTCACGCATTGTGTAGCGTGTTTGTGGGTTTGTACCAGGTGTATGTACGGGTGTGGGATAGTCACGTATTGTGTAGCGTGTTTGTGGGTTTGTACCAGGTGTATGTACGGTTGTAGGATAGTCACGCATTGTGTAGCGTGTTTTGGGGTTTGTACCAGGTGTATGTACGGCTGTAGCATAGTCACGTATTGTGTAGCGTGTTTGTGGGTTTGTACCAGGTGTATGTACGGGTATAGCATAGTCACGAATTGTGTAGCGTGTTTGTGGGTTTGTACCAGGTGTACGTACGGGTGTAGCATAGTCACGTATTGTGTAGCGTGTTTGTGGGTTTGTACCAGGTGTATGTACGGGTGTGGGATAGTCACGTATTGTGTAGCGTGTTTGTGGATTTGTACCAGGTGTATGTACGGCTGTAGCATAGTCACGTATTGTGTAGCGTGTTTGTGGTTTAGTACCAGGTGTATGTACGGGTGTAGCATACTCACGCATTGTGTAGCGTGTTTTGGGGTTTGTACCAGGTGTATGTACGGGTGTGGGATAGTCACGTATTGTGTAGCGTGTTTGTGGATTTGTACCAGGTGTATGTACGGCTGTAGCATAGTCACGTACTGTGTAGCGTGTTTGTGGGTTTGTACCAGGTGTATGTACGGGGGTAGCATAGTCACGTATTGTGTAGCGTGTTTGTGGGTTTGTACCAGGTGTAACTACGGGTGTAGCATAGTCACGAATTGTGTAGCGTGTTTGTGGGTTTGTACCAGGTGTACGTACGGGTGTAGCATAGTCACGTATTGTGTAGCGTGTTTGTGGGTTTGTGCCAGGTGTATGTACGTGTGTAGCATAGTCACGTATTGTGTAGCGTGATTGTGGGTTTGTACCAGGTGTATGTACGGGTGTGTGATAGTCACGTATTGTGTAGCGTGTTTGTGGGTTTGTATCTAGTGTATGTACGGGTGTAGCATAGTCACGTATTGTGTAGCGTGTTTGTGGGTTTGTACCAGGTGTATGTACGGGTGTGGGATAGTCACGTATTGTGTAGCGTGTTTGTGGGTTTGTACCAGGTGTACGTACGGGTGTAGCATAGTCACGTATTGTGTAGCGTGTTTGTGGGTTTGTACCAGATGTATGTACGGGTGTAGCATAGTCACGTATTGTGTAGCGTGTTTGTGGGTTTCTACCAGGTGTATGTACGGGTGTGGGATAGTCACGTATTGTGTAGCGTGTTTGTGGGTTTGTACCAGGTGTATGTACGGGTATAGCATAGTCACGAATTGTGTAGCGTGTTTGTGGGTTTGTACCAGGTGTATGTACGGGTGTAGGATAGTCACGTATTGTGTAGCGTGTTTGTGGGTTTGTACCAGGTGTATGTACGGGTGTGGGATAGTCACGTATTGTGTAGCGTGTTTGTGGGTTTGTGCCAGGTGAATGTACGGGTGTAGCATAGTCACGTATTGTGTAACGTGTTTGTGGGTTTGTACCAGGTGTATATACGGGTGTAGGATAGTCACGTATTGTGTAGCGTGTTTGTGGGTTTGTACCAGGTGTATGTACGGGTGTGGGATAGTCACGTATTGTGTAGCGTGTTTGTGGGTTTGTATCTAGTGTATGTACGGGTGTAGCATAGTCACGTATTGTGTAGCGTGTTTGTGGGTTTGTACCAGGTGTATGTACGGGTGTGGTATAATCACGTATTGTGTAGCGTGTTTGTGGGTTTGTACCAGGTGCATGTACGGGTGTGGGATAGTCACGTATTGTGTAGCATGTTTTTGGGTTTGTACCAGGTGTATGTACGGGTGTGGCATAGTCACGTATTGTGTAGCGTGTTTGTGGGTTTGTAACTGATTTATGTACGGGTGTAGCATAGTCACGTATTGTGTAGCGTGTTTGTGGGTTTGTACCAGGTGTATGTACGGGTGTGGCATAGTCACGTATTGTGTAGCGTGTTTGTGGGTTTGTAACAGATGTATGTACGGGTGTAGCATAGTCACGTATTGTGTAGCGTGTTTTTGGGTTTGTACCAGGTGTATGTACGGGTGTAGCATAGTCACGTATTGTGTAGCGTGTTTGTGGGTTTGTACCAGGTGTATGTACGGGTGTGGGATAGTCACGTATTGTGTAGCGTGTTTGTGGGTTTGTACCAGGTGTATGTACGGGTATAGCATAGTCACGAATTGTGTAGCGTGTTTGTGGGTTTGTACCAGGTGTATGTACGGGTGTAGGATAGTCACGTATTGTGTAGCGTGTTTGTGGGTTTGTACCAGGTGTATGTACGGGTGTGGTATAATCACGTATTGTGTAGCGTGTTTGTGGGTTTGTACCAGGTGCATGTACGGGTGTGGGATAGTCACGTATTGTGTAGCATGTTTTTGGGTTTGTACCAGGTGTATGTACGGGTGTGGCATAGTCACGTAATGTGTAGCGTGTTTGTGTGTTTGTAACTGATTTATGTACGGGTGTAGCATAGTCACGTATTGTGTAGCGTGTTTGTGGGTTTGCACCAGGTGTATGTACGGGTGTGGCATAGTCACGTATTGTGTAGCGTGTTTGTGGGTTTGTAACAGATGTATGTACGGGTGTAGCATAGTCACGTATTGTGTAGCGTGTTTGTGGGTTTGTACCAGGTGTATGTACGGGTGTAGCATAGTCACGTATTTTGTAGCGTGTTTGTGGGTTTGTACCAGGTGTATGTACGGGTGTGGTATAGTCACGTATTGTGTAGCGTGTTTGTGGGTTTGTACCAGGTGTATGTACGGGTATAGCATAGTCACGAATTGTGTAGCGTGTTTGTGGGTTTGTACCAGGTGTATGTACGGATGTAGGATAGTCACGTATTGTGTAGCGTGTTTGTGGGTTTGTACCAGGTGTATGTACGGGTGTGGGATAGTCACGTATTGTGTAGCGTGTTTGTGGGTTTGTGCCAGGTGAATGTACGGGTGTAGCATAGTCACGTATTGTGTAACGTGTTTGTGGGTTTGTACCAGGTGTATGTACTGGTGTAGCATAGTCACGCATTGTGTAGCGTGTTTGTGGGTTTGTACCAGGTGTATGTACGGGTGTGGGATAGTCACGTATTGTGTAGCGTGTTTGTGGGTTTGTACCAGGTGTATGTACGGTTGTAGGATAGTCACGCATTGTGTAGCGTGTTTTGGGGTTTGTACCAGGTGTATGTACGGCTGTAGCATAGTCACGTATTGTGTAGCGTGTTTGTGGGTTTGTACCAGGTGTATGTACGGGTATAGCATAGTCACGAATTGTGTAGCGTGTTTGTGGGTTTGTACCAGGTGTACGTACGGGTGTAGCATAGTCACGTATTGTGTAGCGTGTTTGTGGGTTTGTACCAGGTGTATGTACGGGTGTGGGATAGTCACGTATTGTGTAGCGTGTTTGTGGATTTGTACCAGGTGTATGTACGGCTGTAGCATAGTCACGTATTGTGTAGCGTGTTTGTGGTTTAGTACCAGGTGTATGTACGGGTGTAGCATACTCACGCATTGTGTAGCGTGTTTTGGGGTTTGTACCAGGTGTATGTACGGGTGTGGGATAGTCACGTATTGTGTAGCGTGTTTGTGGATTTGTACCAGGTGTATGTACGGCTGTAGCATAGTCACGTACTGTGTAGCGTGTTTGTGGGTTTGTACCAGGTGTATGTACGGGGGTAGCATAGTCACGTATTGTGTAGCGTGTTTGTGGGTTTGTACCAGGTGTAACTACGGGTGTAGCATAGTCACGAATTGTGTAGCGTGTTTGTGGGTTTGTACCAGGTGTACGTACGGGTGTAGCATAGTCACGTATTGTGTAGCGTGTTTGTGGGTTTGTGCCAGGTGTATGTACGTGTGTAGCATAGTCACGTATTGTGTAGCGTGATTGTGGGTTTGTACCAGGTGTATGTACGGGTGTGTGATAGTCACGTATTGTGTAGCGTGTTTGTGGGTTTGTATCTAGTGTATGTACGGGTGTAGCATAGTCACGTATTGTGTAGCGTGTTTGTGGGTTTGTACCAGGTGTATGTACGGGTGTGGGATAGTCACGTATTGTGTAGCGTGTTTGTGGGTTTGTACCAGGTGTACGTACGGGTGTAGCATAGTCACGTATTGTGTAGCGTGTTTGTGGGTTTGTACCAGATGTATGTACGGGTGTAGCATAGTCACGTATTGTGTAGCGTGTTTGTGGGTTTCTACCAGGTGTATGTACGGGTGTGGGATAGTCACGTATTGTGTAGCGTGTTTGTGGGTTTGTACCAGGTGTATGTACGGGTATAGCATAGTCACGAATTGTGTAGCGTGTTTGTGGGTTTGTACCAGGTGTATGTACGGGTGTAGGATAGTCACGTATTGTGTAGCGTGTTTGTGGGTTTGTACCAGGTGTATGTACGGGTGTGGGATAGTCACGTATTGTGTAGCGTGTTTGTGGGTTTGTGCCAGGTGAATGTACGGGTGTAGCATAGTCACGTATTGTGTAACGTGTTTGTGGGTTTGTACCAGGTGTATATACGGGTGTAGGATAGTCACGTATTGTGTAGCGTGTTTGTGGGTTTGTACCAGGTGTATGTACGGGTGTGGGATAGTCACGTATTGTGTAGCGTGTTTGTGGGTTTGTATCTAGTGTATGTACGGGTGTAGCATAGTCACGTATTGTGTAGCGTGTTTGTGGGTTTGTACCAGGTGTATGTACGGGTGTGGTATAATCACGTATTGTGTAGCGTGTTTGTGGGTTTGTACCAGGTGCATGTACGGGTGTGGGATAGTCACGTATTGTGTAGCATGTTTTTGGGTTTGTACCAGGTGTATGTACGGGTGTGGCATAGTCACGTATTGTGTAGCGTGTTTGTGGGTTTGTAACTGATTTATGTACGGGTGTAGCATAGTCACGTATTGTGTAGCGTGTTTGTGGGTTTGTACCAGGTGTATGTACGGGTGTGGCATAGTCACGTATTGTGTAGCGTGTTTGTGGGTTTGTAACAGATGTATGTACGGGTGTAGCATAGTCACGTATTGTGTAGCGTGTTTTTGGGTTTGTACCAGGTGTATGTACGGGTGTAGCATAGTCACGTATTGTGTAGCGTGTTTGTGGGTTTGTACCAGGTGTATGTACGGGTGTGGGATAGTCACGTATTGTGTAGCGTGTTTGTGGGTTTGTACCAGGTGTATGTACGGGTATAGCATAGTCACGAATTGTGTAGCGTGTTTGTGGGTTTGTACCAGGTGTATGTACGGGTGTAGGATAGTCACGTATTGTGTAGCGTGTTTGTGGGTTTGTACCAGGTGTATGTACGGGTGTGGTATAATCACGTATTGTGTAGCGTGTTTGTGGGTTTGTACCAGGTGCATGTACGGGTGTGGGATAGTCACGTATTGTGTAGCATGTTTTTGGGTTTGTACCAGGTGTATGTACGGGTGTGGCATAGTCACGTAATGTGTAGCGTGTTTGTGTGTTTGTAACTGATTTATGTACCGGTGTAGCATAGTCACGTATTGTGTAGCGTGTTTGTGGGTTTGCACCAGGTGTATGTACGGGTGTGGCATAGTCACGTATTGTGTAGCGTGTTTGTGGGTTTGTAACAGATGTATGTACGGGTGTAGCATAGTCACGTATTGTGTAGCGTGTTTGTGGGTTTGTACCAGGTGTATGTACGGGTGTAGCATAGTCACGTATTTTGTAGCGTGTTTGTGGGTTTGTACCAGGTGTATGTACGGGTGTGGTATAGTCACGTATTGTGTAGCGTGTTTGTGGGTTTGTACCAGGTGTATGTACGGGTATAGCATAGTCACGAATTGTGTAGCGTGTTTGTGGGTTTGTACCAGGTGTATGTACGGATGTAGGATAGTCACGTATTGTGTAGCGTGTTTGTGGGTTTGTACCAGGTGTATGTACGGGTGTGGGATAGTCACGTATTGTGTAGCGTGTTTGTGGGTTTGTGCCAGGTGAATGTACGGGTGTAGCATAGTCACGTATTGTGTAACGTGTTTGTGGGTTTGTACCAGGTGTATATACGGGTGTAGGATAGTCACGTATTGTGTAGCGTGTTTGTGGGTTTGTACCAGGTGTATGTACGGGTGTGGGATAGTCACGTATTGTGTAGCGTGTTTGTGGGTTTGTATCTAGTGTATGTACGGGTGTAGCATAGTCACGTATTGTGTAGCGCGTTTGTGGGTTTGTACCAGGTGTATGTACGGGTGTGGTATAATCACGTATTGTGTAGCGTGTTTGTGGGTTTGTACCAGGTGCATGTACGGGTGTGGGATAGTCACGTATTGTGTAGCATGTTTTTGGGTTTGTACCAGGTGTATGTACGGGTGTGGCATAGTCACGTATTGTGTAGCGTGTTTGTGGGTTTGTAACTGATTTATGTACGGGTGTAGCATAGTCACGTATTGTGTAGCGTGTTTGTGGGTTTGTACCAGGTGTATGTACGGGTGTGGCATAGTCACGTATTGTGTAGCGTGTTTGTGGGTTTGTAACAGATGTATGTACGTGTGTAGCATAGTCACGTATTGTGTAGCGTGTTTGTGGGTTTGTACCAGGTGTATGTACGGGTGTGGCATAGTCACGTATTGTGTAGCGTGTTTGTGGGTTTGTGCCAGGTGTATGTACGGGTGTAGCATAGTCACGTATTGTGTAGCGTGTTTGTGGGTTTGTACCAGGTGTATGTACGGGTGTGGGATAGTCACGTATTGTGTACCGTGTTTGTGGGTTTGTGCCAAGTGTATGTACGGGTGTAGCATAGTCACGTATTGTGTAGCGTGTTTGTGGGTTTGTACCAGGTGTATGTACGGGTGTAGGATAGTCACGTATTGTGTAGCGTGTTTGTGGGTTTGTACCAGGTGTATGTACGGGTGTGGGATAGTCACGTATTGTGTAGCGTGTTTGTGGGTTTGTGCCAGGTGTATGTACGGGTGTAGCATAGTCACGTATTGTGTAGCGTGTTTGTGGGTTTGTACCAGGTGTATGTACGGGTGTGGAATAGTCACGTATTGTGTAGCGTGTTTGTGGGTTTGTACCAGGTGTATGTACGGGTGTAGCATAGTCACGAATTGTGTAGCGTGTTTGTGGGTTTGTACCAGGTGTATGTACGGGTGTAGGATAGTCACGTATTGTGTAGCGTGTTTGTGGGTTTGTACCAGGTGTATGTACGGGTGTGGGATAGTCACGTATAGTGTAGCGTGTTTGTAGGTTTGTGCCAGGTGTATGTACGGGTGTAGCATAGTCACGTATTGTGTAGCGTGTTTGTGGGTTTGTACCAGATGTATGTACGGGTGTAGCATAGTCATGAATTGTTAGCGTGTTTGAGGGTTTGTACCAGGTGTATGTACGGGTGTAGGATAGTCACGTATTGTGTAGCGTGTTTGTGGGTTTGTACCAGGTGTATGTACGGGTGTGGCATTGTCACGTGTTGTGTTGCGTGTTTGTGGGTTTGTACCAGGTGTATGTACGGGTGTGGGATAGTCACGTATTGTGTAGCGTGTTTGTGGGTTTGTACCAGGTTTATGTACGGGTGTAGCATAGTCACGTATTGTGTAGCGTGTTTGTGGGTTTGTACCAGGTGTATGTACTGGTGTAGCATAGTCACACATTGTGTAGCGTGTTTGTGGGTTTGTACCAGGTGTATGTACGGGTGTGGGATAGTCACGTATTGTGTAGCGTGTTTGTGGGTTTGTACCAGGTGTATGTACGGTTGTAGGATAGTCACGCATTGTGTAGCGTGTTTTGGGGTTTGTACCAGGTGTATGTACGGCTGTAGCATAGTCACGTATTGTGTAGCGTGTTTGTGGGTTTGTACCAGGTGTATGTACGGGTATAGCATAGTCACGAATTGTGTAGCGTGTTTGTGGGTTTGTACCAGGTGTACGTACGGGTGTAGCATAGTCACGTATTGTGTAGCGTGTTTGTGGGTTTGTACCAGGTGTATGTACGGGTGTGGGATAGTCACGTATTGTGTAGCGTGTTTGTGGATTTGTACCAGGTGTATGTACGTCTGTAGCATAGTCACGTATTGTGTAGCGTGTTTGTGGTTTAGTACCAGGTGTATGTACGGGTGTAGCATACTCACGCATTGTGTAGCGTGTTTTGGGGTTTGTACCAGGTGTATGTACGGGTGTGGGATAGTCACGTATTGTGTAGCGTGTTTGTGGATTTGTACCAGGTGTATGTACGGCTGTAGCATAGTCACGTACTGTGTAGCGTGTTTGTGGGTTTGTACCAGGTGTATGTACGGGGGTAGCATAGTCACGTATTGTGTAGCGTGTTTGTGGGTTTGTACCAGGTGTAACTACGGGTGTAGCATAGTCACGAATTGTGTAGCGTGTTTGTGGGTTTGTACCAGGTGTACGTACGGGTGTAGCATAGTCACGTATTGTGTAGCGTGTTTGTGGGTTTGTGCCAGGTGTATGTACGTGTGTAGCATAGTCACGTATTGTGTAGCGTGATTGTGGGTTTGTACCAGGTGTATGTACGGGTGTGTGATAGTCACGTATTGTGTAGCGTGTTTGTGGGTTTGTATCTAGTGTATGTACGGGTGTAGCATAGTCACGTATTGTGTAGCGTGTTTGTGGGTTTGTACCAGGTGTATGTACGGGTGTGGGATAGTCACGTATTGTGTAGCGTGTTTGTGGGTTTGTACCAGGTGTACGTACGGGTGTAGCATAGTCACGTATTGTGTAGCGTGTTTGTGGGTTTGTACCAGATGTATGTACGGGTGTAGCATAGTCACGTATTGTGTAGCGTGTTTGTGGGTTTCTACCAGGTGTATGTACGGGTGTGGGATAGTCACGTATTGTGTAGCGTGTTTGTGGGTTTGTACCAGGTGTATGTACGGGTATAGCATAGTCACGAATTGTGTAGCGTGTTTGTGGGTTTGTACCAGGTGTATGTACGGGTGTAGGATAGTCACGTATTGTGTAGCGTGTTTGTGGGTTTGTACCAGGTGTATGTACGGGTGTGGGATAGTCACGTATTGTGTAGCGTGTTTGTGGGTTTGTGCCAGGTGAATGTACGGGTGTAGCATAGTCACGTATTGTGTAACGTGTTTGTGGGTTTGTACCAGGTGTATATACGGGTGTAGGATAGTCACGTATTGTGTAGCGTGTTTGTGGGTTTGTACCAGGTGTATGTACGGGTGTGGGATAGTCACGTATTGTGTAGCGTGTTTGTGGGTTTGTATCTAGTGTATGTACGGGTGTAGCATAGTCACGTATTGTGTAGCGTGTTTGTGGGTTTGTACCAGGTGTATGTACGGGTGTGGTATAATCACGTATTGTGTAGCGTGTTTGTGGGTTTGTACCAGGTGCATGTACGGGTGTGGGATAGTCACGTATTGTGTAGCATGTTTTTGGGTTTGTACCAGGTGTATGTACGGGTGTGGCATAGTCACGTATTGTGTAGCGTGTTTGTGGGTTTGTAACTGATTTATGTACGGGTGTAGCATAGTCACGTATTGTGTAGCGTGTTTGTGGGTTTGTACCAGGTGTATGTACGGGTGTGGCATAGTCACGTATTGTGTAGCGTGTTTGTGGGTTTGTAACAGATGTATGTACGGGTGTAGCATAGTCACGTATTGTGTAGCGTGTTTGTGGGTTTGTACCAGGTGTATGTACGGGTGTAGCATAGTCACGTATTGTGTAGCGTGTTTGTGGGCTTGTACCAGGTGTATGTACGGGTGTGGGATAGTCACGTATTGTGTAGCGTGTTTGTGGGTTTGTACCAGGTGTATGTACGGGTATAGCATAGTCACGAATTGTGTAGCGTGTTTGTGGGTTTGTACCAGGTGTATGTACGGGTGTAGGATAGTCACGTATTGTGTAGCGTGTTTGTGGGTTTGTACCAGGTGTATGTACGGGTGTGGGATAGTCACGTATTGTGTAGCGTGTTTGTGGGTTTGTACCAGGTGTATGTACGGGTGTGGGATAGTCACGTATTGTGTAGCGTGTTTGTGGGTTTGTATCTAGTGTATGTACGGGTGTAGCATAGTCACGTATTGTGTAGCGTGTTTGTGGGTTTGTACCAGGTGTATGTACGGGTGTGGTATAATCACGTATTGTGTAGCGTGTTTGTGGGTTTGTACCAGGTGCATGTACGGGTGTGGGATAGTCACGTATTGTGTAGCATGTTTTTGGGTTTGTACCAGGTGTATGTACGGGTGTGGCATAGTCACGTAATGTGTAGCGTGTTTGTGTGTTTGTAACTGATTTATGTACGGGTGTAGCATAGTCACGTATTGTGTAGCGTGTTTGTGGGTTTGCACCAGGTGTATGTACGGGTGTGGCATAGTCACGTATTGTGTAGCGTGTTTGTGGGTTTGTAACAGATGTATGTACGGGTGTAGCATAGTCACGTATTGTGTAGCGTGTTTGTGGGTTTGTACCAGGTGTATGTACGGGTGTAGCATAGTCACGTATTGTGTAGCGTGTTTGTGGGTTTGTACCAGGTGTATGTACGGGTGTGGTATAGTCACGTATTGTGTAGCGTGTTTGTGGGTTTGTACCAGGTGTATGTACGGGTATAGCATAGTCACGAATTGTGTAGCGTGTTTGTGGGTTTGTACCAGGTGTATGTACGGATGTAGGATAGTCACGTATTGTGTAGCGTGTTTGTGGGTTTGTACCAGGTGTATGTACGGGTGTGGGATAGTCACGTATTGTGTAGCGTGTTTGTGGGTTTGTGCCAGGTGAATGTACGGGTGTAGCATAGTCACGTATTGTGTAACGTGTTTGTGGGTTTGTACCAGGTGTATATACGGGTGTAGGATAGTCACGTATTGTGTAGCGTGTTTGTGGGTTTGTACCAGGTGTATGTACGGGTGTGGGATAGTCACGTATTGTGTAGCGTGTTTGTGGGTTTGTATCTAGTGTATGTACGGGTGTAGCATAGTCACGTATTGTGTAGCGCGTTTGTGGGTTTGTACCAGGTGTATGTACGGGTGTGGTATAATCACGTATTGTGTAGCGTGTTTGTGGGTTTGTACCAGGTGCATGTACGGGTGTGGGATAGTCACGTATTGTGTAGCATGTTTTTGGGTTTGTACCAGGTGTATGTACGGGTGTGGCATAGTCACGTATTGTGTAGCGTGTTTGTGGGTTTGTAACTGATTTATGTACGGGTGTAGCATAGTCACGTATTGTGTAGCGTGTTTGTGGGTTTGTACCAGGTGTATGTACGGGTGTGGCATAGTCACGTATTGTGTAGCGTGTTTGTGGGTTTGTAACAGATGTATGTACGTGTGTAGCATAGTCACGTATTGTGTAGCGTGTTTGTGGGTTTGTACCAGGTGTATGTACGGGTGTGGCATAGTCACGTATTGTGTAGCGTGTTTGTGGGTTTGTGCCAGGTGTATGTACGGGTGTAGCATAGTCACGTATTGTGTAGCGTGTTTGTGGGTTTGTACCAGGTGTATGTACGGGTGTGGGATAGTCACGTATTGTGTACCGTGTTTGTGGGTTTGTGCCAAGTGTATGTACGGGTGTAGCATAGTCACGTATTGTGTAGCGTGTTTGTGGGTTTGTACCAGGTGTATGTACGGGTGTAGGATAGTCACGTATTGTGTAGCGTGTTTGTGGGTTTGTACCAGGTGTATGTACGGGTGTGGGATAGTCACGTATTGTGTAGCGTGTTTGTGGGTTTGTGCCAGGTGTATGTACGGGTGTAGCATAGTCACGTATTGTGTAGCGTGTTTGTGGGTTTGTACCAGGTGTATGTACGGGTGTGGAATAGTCACGTATTGTGTAGCGTGTTTGTGGGTTTGTACCAGGTGTATGTACGGGTGTAGCATAGTCACGAATTGTGTAGCGTGTTTGTGGGTTTGTACCAGGTGTATGTACGGGTGTAGGATAGTCACGTATTGTGTAGCGTGTTTGTGGGTTTGTACCAGGTGTATGTACGGGTGTGGGATAGTCACGTATAGTGTAGCGTGTTTGTAGGTTTGTGCCAGGTGTATGTACGGGTGTAGCATAGTCACGTATTGTGTAGCGTGTTTGTGGGTTTGTACCAGATGTATGTACGGGTGTAGCATAGTCATGAATTGTTAGCGTGTTTGAGGGTTTGTACCAGGTGTATGTACGGGTGTAGGATAGTCACTTATTGTGTAGCGTGTTTGTGGGTTTGTACCAGGTGTATGTACGGGTGTGGCATTGTCACGTGTTGTGTTGCGTGTTTGTGGGTTTGTACCAGGTGTATGTACGGGTGTGGGATAGTCACGTATTGTGTAGCGTGTTTGTGGGTTTGTACCAGGTTTATGTACGGGTGTAGCATAGTCACGTATTGTGTAGCGTGTTTGTGGGTTTGTACCAGGTGTATGTACTGGTGTAGCATAGTCACACATTGTGTAGCGTGT
This sequence comes from Saccoglossus kowalevskii, assembly GCF_978046115.1. Taxonomy (NCBI): domain Eukaryota; kingdom Metazoa; phylum Hemichordata; class Enteropneusta; family Harrimaniidae; genus Saccoglossus; species Saccoglossus kowalevskii. The sequence continues at coordinate 35,375,209 of NC_140653.1, forward strand.
TTGTGGGTTTGTACCAGGTGTATGTACGGGTGTGGGATAGTCACGTATTGTGTAGCGTGTTTGTGGGTTTGTACCAGGTGTATGTACGGTTGTAGGATAGTCACGCATTGTGTAGCGTGTTTTGGGGTTTGTACCAGGTGTATGTACGGCTGTAGCATAGTCACGTATTGTGTAGCGTGTTTGTGGGTGTGTACCAGGTGTATGTACGGGTATAGCATAGTCACGAATTCTGTAGCGTGTTTGTGGGTTTGTACCAGGTGAACGTACGGGTGTAGCATAGTCACGTATTGTGTAGCGTGTTTGTGGGTTTGTACCAGGTGTATGTACGTGTGTAGCATAGTCACGTATTGTGTAGCGTGTTTGTGGGTTTGTAACAGATGTATGTACGGGTGTAGCATAGTCACGTATTGTCTAGCGTGTTTGTGGGTTTGTACCAGGTGTATGTACGGGTGTAGCATAGTCACGTATTGTGTAGCGTGTTTTGGGGTTTGTACCAGGTGTATGTACGGGTGTGGGATAGTCACGTATTGTGTAGCGTGTTTGTGGATTTGTACCAGGTGTATGTACGGGTGTAGCATAGTCACGTATTGTGTAGCGTGTTTGTTGGTTTGTACCAGGTGTATGTACGGGTGTAGCATAGTCACGTATTGTGTAGCGTGTTTGTTGGTTTGTACCAGGTGTAACTACGGGTGTAGCATAGTCACGAATTGTGTAGCGTGTTTGTGGGTTTGTACCAGGTGTACGTACGGGTGTAGCATAGTCACGTATTGTGTAGCGTGTTTGTGGGTTTGTACCAGGTGTATGTACGTGTGTAGCATAGTCACGTATTGTGTAGCGTGTTTGTGGGTTTGTACCAGGTGTATGTACGGGTGTGTGATAGTCACGTATTGTGTAGCGTGTTTGTGGGTTTGTATCTAGTGTATGTACGGGTGTAGCATAGTCACGTATTGTGTAGCGTGTTTGTGGGTTTGTGCCAGGTGTATGTACGGGTGTGGGATAGTCACGTATTGTGTAGCGTGTTTGTGGGTTTGTACCAGGTGTATGTACGGGTGTAGCATAGTCACGTATTGTGTAGCGTGTTTGTGGGTTTGTACCAGATGTATGTACGGGTGTAGCATAGTCACGTATTGTGTAGCGTGTTTGTGGGTTTGTACCAGGTGTATGTACGGGTGTGGGATAGTCACGTATTGTGTAGCGTGTTTGTGGGTTTGTACCAGGTGTATGTACGGGTATAGCATAGTCACGAATTGTGTAGCGTGTTTGTGGGTTTGTACCAGGTGTATGTACGGGTGTAGGATAGTCACGTATTGTGTAGCGTGTTTGTGGGTTTGTACCAGGTGTATGTACGGGTGTGGGATAGTCATGTATTGTGTAGCGTGTTTGTGGGTTTGTGCCAGGTGTATGTACGGGTGTAGCATAGTCACGTATTGTGTAGCGTGTTTGTGGGTTTGTTCCAGGTGTATATACGGGTGTAGGATAGTCACGTATTGTGTAGCGTGTTTGTGGGTTTGTACCAGGTGTATGTACGGGTGTGGGATAGTCACGTATTGTGTAGCGTGTTTGTGGGTTTGTATCTAGTGTAAGTACGGGTGTAGCATAGTCACGTATTGTGTAGCGTGTTTGCGGGTTTGTACCAGGTGTATGTACGGGTGTGGTATAGTCACGTATTGTGTAGCGTGTTTGTGGGTTTGTACCAGGTGTATGTACGGGTGTGGGATAGTCACGTATTGTGTAGCGTGGTTTTCGGTTTGTACCAAGTGTATGTACGGGTGTGGCATAGTCACGTATTGTGTAGCGTGTTTGTGGGTTTGTAACAGATTTATGTACGGGTGTGGCATAGTCACGTATTGTGTAGCGTGTTTGTGGGTTTGTGCCAGGTGTATGTACGGGTGTAGCATAGTCACGTATTGTGTAGCGTGTTTGTTGGTTTGTACCTGGTGTATGTACGGGTGTGGGATAGTCAAGTATTGTGTAGCGTGTTTGTGGGTTTGTGCCAGGTGTATGTACGGGTGTAGCATAGTCACGTATTGTGTAGCGTGTTTGTGGGTTTGTACCAGGTGTATGTACGGGTGCAGCATAGTCACGTATTGTCTAGCGTGTTTGTGGGTTTGTACCAGGTGTATGTACGGGTGTGGAATAGTCACGTATTGTGTAGCGTGTTTGTGGGTTTTTACCAGGTATATGTACGGGTGTAGCATAGTCACGTATTGTCTAGCGTGTTTGTGGGTTTGTACCAGGTGTATGTACGGGTGTAGCATAGTCACGTATTGTCTAGCGTGTTTGTGGGTTTGTACCAGGTGTATGTAAGGATGTGGGATAGTCACGTATTGTGTAGCGTGTTTTGGGGTTTGTACCAGGTGTATGTACGGGTGTGGCATAGTCACGTATTGTGTAGCGTGTTTGTGGGTTTGTAACAGATGTATGTACGGGTGTAGCATAGTCACGTATTGTGTACCGTGTCTGTGGGTTTGTACCAGGTGTATGTACGGGTGTGGCATAGTCACGTATTGTGTAGCGTGTTTGTGGGGTTGTAACAGATGTATGTACGGGTGTAGCATAGTCACGTATTGTGTAGCGTGTTTGTGGGTGTGTACCAGGTGTATGTACGGGTGTGGCATAGTCAAGTATTGTGTAGCGTGTTTGTGGGTTTGTACCAGGTGTATGTACGGGTGTGGCATAGTCACGTATTGTGTAGCGTGTTTGTGGGTTTGTAACAGATGTATGTACGGGTGTAGCATAGTCACGTATTGTGTAGCGTGTTTGTGGGTTTGTACCAAGTGTATGTACTGGTGTAGCATAGTCACGCATTGTGTAGCGTGTTTGAGGGTTTGTACCAGGTGTATGTACGGGTGTAGCATAGTCACGTATTGTGTAGCGTGTTTGTGGGTTTGTACCAGGTGTATGTACGGGTGTAGCATAGTCACGTATTGTGTAGCGTATTTGTGGGTTTGTACCAGGTGTATGTACTGGTGTAGCATAGTCACGTATTGTGTAGCGTGTTTGTGGGTTTGTACCAGGTGTATGTACGGGTGTAGCATAGTCACGTATTGTGTAGCGTATTTGTGGGTTTGTACCAGGTGTATGTACTGGTGTAGCATAGTCACGTATTGTGTAGCGTTTTTGTGGGTTTGTACCAGGTGTATGTACGGGTGCAGCATAGTCACGTATTGTCTAGCGTGTTTGTGGGTTTGTACCAGGTGTATGTACGGGTGTGGAATAGTCACGTATTGTGTAGCGTGTTTGTGGGTTTGTAACAGATGTATGTACGGGTGTAGCATAGTCACGTATTGTGTAGCGTGTCTGTGGGTTTGTACCAGGTGTATGTACGGGTGTGGCATAGTCACGTATTGTGTAGCGTGTTTGTGGGGTTGTAACAGATGTATGTACGGGTGTAGCATAGTCACGTATTGTGTAGCGTGTTTGTGGGTTTGTACCAGGTGTATGTACGTGTGTGGCATAGTCAAGTATTGTGTAGCGTGTTTGTGGGTTTGTACCAGGTGTATGTACGGGTGTGGCATAGTCACGTATTGTGTAGCGTGTTTGTGGGTTTGTAACAGATATATGTACGGGTGTGGCATAGTCACGAATTGTGTAGCGTGTTTGTGGGTTTGTACCAGGTGTACGTACGGGTGTAGCATAGTCACGTATTGTGTAGCGTGTTTGGGGTTTGTACCAGGTGTATGTACGGGTGTGGCATAGTCACGCATTGTGTAGCGTGTTTTGGGGTTTGTACCAAGTGTATGTACGGGTGTGGCATAGTTACGTATTGTGTAGCGTGTTTGTGGGTTTGTAACAGATGTATGTACGGGTGTAGCTTAGTCACGTATTGTGTAGCGTGTTTGTGGGTTTGTACCAGGTGTATGTACGGGTGTTGCATAGTCACGTATTGTGTAGCGTGTTTTGGGGTTTGTACCAGGTGTATGTACGGGTGTGGGATAGTCACGTATTGTGTAGCGTGTTTGTGGATTTGTACCAGGTGTATGTACGGCTGTAGCATAGTCACGTATTGTGTAGCGTGTTTGTGGGTTTGTACCAGGTGTATGTACGGGTGTAGCATAGTCACGCATTGTGTAGCGTGTTTTGGGGTTTGTACCAGGTGTATGTACGGGTGTGGGATAGTCACGTATTGTGTAGCGTGTTTGTGGATTTGTACCAGGTGTATGTACGGCTGTAGCATAGTCACGTATTGTGTAGCGTGTTTGTGGATTTGTACCAGGTGTATGTACGGGTGTAGCATAGTCACGTATTGTGTAGCGTGTTTGTGGGTTTGTACCAGGTGTAACTACGGGTGTAGCATAGTCACGAATTGTGTAGCGTGTTTGTGGGTTTGTACCAGGTGTACGTACGGGTGTAGCATAGTCACGTATTGTGTAGCGTGTTTGTGGGTTTGTACCAGGTGTATGTACGTGTGTAGCATAGTCACGTATTGTGTAGCGTGTTTGTGGGTTTGTAACAGATGTATGTACGGGTGTAGCATAGTCACGTATTGTCTAGCGTGTTTGTGGGTTTGTACCAGGTGTATGTACGGGTGTAGCATAGTCACGTATTGTGTAGCGTGTTTTGGGGTTTGTACCAGGTGTATGTACGGGTGTGGGATAGTCACGTATTGTGTAGCGTGTTTGTGGATTTGTACCAGGTGTATGTACGGGTGTAGCATAGTCACGTATTGTGTAGCGTGTTTGTTGGTTTGTACCAGGTGTATGTACGGGTGTAGCACAGTCACGTATTGTGTAGTGTGTTTGTTGGTTTGTACCAGGTGTAACTACGGGTGTAGCATAGTCACGAATTGTGTAGCGTGTTTGTGGGTTTGTACCAGGTGTACGTACGGGTGTAGCATAGTCACGTATTGTGTAGCGTGTTTGTGGGTTTGTACCAGGTGTATGTACGTGTGTAGCATAGTCACGTATTGTGTAGCGTGTTTGTGGGTTTGTACCAGGTGTATGTACGGGTGTGTGATAGTCACGTATTGTGTAGCGTGTTTGTGGGTTTGTATCTAGTGTATGTACGGGTGTAGCATAGTCACGTATTGTGTAGCGTGTTTGTGGGTTTGTGCCAGGTGTATGTAAGGGTGTGGGATAGTCATGTATTGTGTAGCGTGTTTGTGGGTTTGTACCAGGTGTATGTACGGGTGTAGCATAGTCACGTATTGTGTAGCGTGTTTGTGGGTTTGTACCAGATGTATGTACGGGTGTAGCATAGTCACGTATTGTGTAGCGTGTTTGTGGGTTTGTACCAGGTGTATGTACGGGTGTGGGATAGTCACGTATTGTGTAGCGTGTTTGTGGGTTTGTACCAGGTGTATGTACGGGTATAGCATAGTCACGAATTGTGTAGCGTGTTTGTGGGTTTGTACCAGGTGTATGTACGGGTGTAGGATAGTCACGTATTGTGTAGCGTGTTTGTGGGTTTGTACCAGGTGTATGTACGGGTGTGGGATAGTCACGTATTGTGTAGCGTGTTTGTGGGTTTGTGCCAGGTGTATGTACGGGTGTAGCATAGTCACGTATTGTGTAGCGTGTTTGTGGGTTTGTTCCAGGTGTATATACGGGTGTAGGATAGTCACGTATTGTGTAGCGTGTTTGTGGGTTTGTACCAGGTGTATGTACGGGTGTTGGATAGTCACGTATTGTGTAGCGTGTTTGTGGGTTTGTATCTAGTGTATGTACGGGTGTAGCATAGTCACGTATTGTGTAGCGTGTTTGTGGGTTTGTACCAGGTGTATGTACGGGTGTGGTATAGTCACGTATTGTGTAGCGTGTTTGTGGGTTTGTACCAGGTGTATGTACGGGTGTGGGATAGTCACGTACTGTGTAGCGTGTTTTTTCGGTTTGTACCAGGTGTATGTACGGGTGTGGCATAGTCACGTATTGTGTAGCGTGTTTGTGGGTTTGTAACAGATTTATGTACGGGTGTGGCATAGTCACGTATTGTATAGCGTGTTTGTGGGTTTGTGCCAGGTGTATGTACGGGTGTAGCATAGTCACGTATTGTGTAGCGTGTTTGTGGTTTAGTACCAGGTGTATGTACAGGTGTAGCATACTCACGCATTGTGTAGCGTGTTTTGGGGTTTGTACCAGGTGTATGTACGGGTGTGGGATAGTCACGTATTGTGTAGCGTGTTTGTGGATTTGTACCAGGTGTATGTACGGCAGTAGCATAGTCACGTATTGTGTAGCGTGTTTGTGGGTTTGTACCAGGTGTATGTACGGGTATAGCATAGTCGCGAATTGTGTAGCGTGTTTGTGGGTTTGTACCAGGTGTACGTACGGGTGTAGCATAGTCACGTATTGTGTAGCGTGTTTGTGGGTTTGTACCAGGTGTATGTACGGGTATAGCATAGTCACGAATTGTGTAGCGTGTTTGTGGGTTTGTACCAGGTGTATGTACGGGTGTAGGATAGTCACGTATTGTGTAGCGTGTTTGTGGGTTTGTACCAGGTGTATGTACGGGTGTGGGATAGTCACGTATTGTGTAGCGTGTTTGTGGGTTTGTGCCAGGTGTATGTACGGGTGTAGCATAGTCACGTATTGTGTAGCGTGTTTGTGGGTTTGTTCCAGGTGTATATACGGGTGTAGGATAGTCACGTATTGTGTAGCGTGTTTGTGGGTTTGTACCAGGTGTATGTACGGGTGTTGGATAGTCACGTATTGTGTAGCGTGTTTGTGGGTTTGTATCTAGTGTATGTACGGGTGTAGCATAGTCACGTATTGTGTAGCGTGTTTGTGGGTTTGTACCAGGTGTATGTACGGGTGTGGTATAGTCACGTATTGTGTAGCGTGTTTGTGGGTTTGTACCAGGTGTATGTACGGGTGTGGGATAGTCACGTACTGTGTAGCGTGTTTTTCGGTTTGTACTAGGTATATGTACGGGTGTGGCATAGTCACGTATTGTGTAGCGTGTTTGTGGGTTTGTAACAGATTTATGTACGGGTGTGGCATAGTCACGTATTGTATAGCGTGTTTGTGGGTTTGTGCCAGGTGTATGTACGGGTGTAGCATAGTCACGTATTGTGTAGCGTGTTTGTGGTTTAGTACCAGGTGTATGTACAGGTGTAGCATACTCACGCATTGTGTAGCGTGTTTTGGGGTTTGTACCAGGTGTATGTACGGGTGTGGGATAGTCACGTATTGTGTAGCGTGTTTGTGGATTTGTACCAGGTGTATGTACGGCTGTAGCATAGTCACGTATTGTGTAGCGTGTTTGTGGGTTTGTACCAGGTGTATGTACGGGTATAGCATAGTCACGAATTGTGTAGCGTGTTTGTGGGTTTGTACCAGGTGTACGTACGGGTGTAGCATAGTCACGTATTGTGTAGCGTGTTTGTGGGTTTGTACCAGGTGTATGTACGTGTGTAGCATAGTCACGTATTGTGTAGCGTGTTTGTGGGTTTGTAACAGATGTATGTACGGGTGTAGCATAGTCACGTATTGTCTAGCGTGTTTGTGGGTTTGTACCAGGTGTATGTACGGGTGTAGCATAGTCACGTATTGTGTAGAGTGTTTTGGGGTTTGTACCAGGTGTATGTACGGGTGTGGGATAGTCACGTATTGTGTAGCGTGTTTGTGGATTTGTACCAGGTGTATGTACGGGTGTAGCATAGTCACGTATTGTGTAGCGTGTTTGTTGGTTTGTACCAGGTGTATGTACGGGTGTAGCATAGTCACGTATTGTGTAGCGTGTTTGTTGGTTTGTACCAGGTGTAACTACGGGTGTAGCATAGTCACGAATTGTGTAGCGTGTTTGTGGGTTTGTACCATGTGTACGTACGGGTGTAGCATAGTCACGTATTGTGTAGCGTGTTTGTGGGTTTGTACCAGGTGTATGTACGTGTGTAGCATAGTCACGTATTGTGTAGCGTGTTTGTGGGTTTGTACCAGGTGTATGTACGGGTGTGTGATAGTCACGTATTGTGTAGCGTGTTTGTGGGTTTGTATCTAGTGTATGTACGGGTGTAGCATAGTCACGTATTGTGTAGCGTGTTTGTGGGTTTGTGCCAGGTGTATGTACGGGTGTGGGATAGTCACGTATTGTGTAGCGTGTTTGTGGGTTTGTACCAGGTGTATGTACGGGTGTAGCATAGTCACGTATTGTGTAGCGTGTTTGTGGGTTTGTACCAGATGTATGTACGGGTGTAGCATAGTCACGTATTGTGTAGCGTGTTTGTGGGTTTGTACCAGGTGTATGTACGGGTGTGGGATAGTCACGTATTGTGTAGCGTGTTTGTGGGTTTGTACCAGGTGTATGTACGGGTATAGCATAGTCACGAATTGTGTAGCGTGTTTGTGGGTTTGTACCAGGTGTATGTACGGGTGTAGGATAGTCACGTATTGTGTAGCGTGTTTGTGGGTTTGTACCAGGTGTATGTACGGGTGTGGGATAGTCACGTATTGTGTAGCGTGTTTGTGGGTTTGTGCCAGGTGTATGTACGGGTGTAGCATAGTCACGTATTGTGTAGCGTGTTTGTGGGTTTGTTCCAGGTGTATATACGGGTGTAGGATAGTCACGTATTGTGTAGCGTGTTTGTGGGTTTGTACCAGGTGTATGTACGGGTGTGGGATAGTCACGTATTGTGTAGCGTGTTTGTGGGTTTGTATCTAGTGTATGTACGGGTGTAGGATAGTCACGTATTGTGTAGCGTGTTTGTGGGTTTGTACCAGGTGTATGTACGGGTGTGGTATAGTCACGTATTGTGTAGCGTGTTTGTGGGTTTGTACCAGGTGTATGTACGGGTGTGGGATAGTCACGTATTGTGTAGCGTGTTTTTCGGTTTGTACCAGGTGTATGTACGGGTGTGGCATAGTCACGTATTGTGTAGCGTGTTTGTGGGTTTGTAACAGATTTATGTACGGGTGTGGCATAGTCACGTATTGTGTAGCGTGTTTGTGGGTTTGTGCCAGGTGTATGTACGGGTGTAGCATAGTCACGTATTGTGTAGCGTGTTTGTGGGTTTGTACCTGGTGTATGTACGGGTGTGGGATAGTCACGTATTGTGTAGCGTGTTTGTGGGTTTGTGCCAGGTGTATGTACGGGTGTAGCATAGTCACGTATTGTGTAGCGTGTTTGTGGGTTTGTACCAGGTGTATGTACGGGTGTAGGATAGTCACGTATTGTGTTGCGTGTTTGTGGGTTTGTACCAGGTGTATGTACGGGTGTGGGATAGTCACGTATTGTGTAGCGTGTTTGTGGATTTGTACCAGGTGTATGTACGACTGTAGCATAGTCACGTATTGTGTAGCGTGTTTGTGGTTTAGTACCAGGTGTATGTACGGGTGTAGCATAGTCACGCATTGTGTAGCGTGTTTTGGGGTTTGTACCAGGTGTATGTACGGGTGTGGGATAGTCACGTATTGTGTAGCGTGTTTGTGGATTTGTACCAGGTGTATGTACGGCTGTAGCATAGTCACGTACTGTGTAGCGTGTTTGTGGGTTTGTACCAGGTGTACGTACGGGTGTAGCATAGTCACGTATTGTGTAGCGTGTTTGTGGGTTTGTACCAGGTGTAACTACGGGTGTAGCATAGTCACGAATTGTGTAGCGTGTTTGTGGGTTTGTACCAGGTGTACGTACGGGTGTAGCATAGTCACGTATTGTGTAGCGTGTTTGTGGGTTTGTGCCAGGTGTATGTACGTGTGTAGCATAGTCACGTATTGTGTAGCGTGTTTGTGGGTTTGTGCCAGGTGTATGTACGGGTGTGTGATAGTCACGTATTGTGTAGCGTGTTTGTGGGTTTGTATATAGTGTATGTACGGGTGTAGCATAGTCACGTATTGTGTAGCGTGTTTGTGGGTTTGTACCAGGTGTATGTACGGGTGTGGGATAGTCACGTATTGTGTAGCGTGTTTGTGAGTTTGTACCAGGTGTACGTACGGGTGTAGCATAGTCACGTATTGTGTAGCGTGTTTGTGGGTTTGTACCAGATGTATGTACGGGTGTAGCATAGTCACGTATTGTGTAGCGTGTTTGTGGGTTTGTACCAGGTGTATGTACGGGTGTGGGATAGTCACGTATTGTGTAGCGTGTTTGTGGGTTTGTACCAGGTGTATGTACGGGTATAGCATAGTCACGAATTGTGTAGCGTGTTTGTGGGTTTGTACCAGGTGTATGTACGGGCGTGGGATAGTCACGTATTGTGTAGCGTGTTTGTGGGTTTGTATCTAGTGTATGTACGGGTGTAGCATAGTCACGTATTGTGTAGCGTGTTTGTGGGTTTGTGCCAGGTGTATGTACGGGTGTGGGATAGTCACGTATTGTGTAGCGTGTTTGTGGGTTTGTACCAGGTGTATGTACGGGTGTAGCATAGTCACGTATTGTGTAGCGTGTTTGTGGGTTTGTACCAGATGTATGTACGGGTGTAGCATAGTCACGTATTGTGTAGCGTGTTTGTGGGTTTGTACCAGGTGTATGTACGGGTGTGGGATAGTCACGTATTGTGTAGCGTGTTTGTGGGTTTGTACCAGGTGTATGTACGGGTATAGCATAGTCACGAATTGTGTAGCGTGTTTGTGGGTTTGTACCAGGTG